>NC_062559.1:55223008-55940508 GCF_016906955.1 Phacochoerus africanus | reverse complement strand
AAACCCTAACCCGAACCCTAACCCGAACCCTAACCCGAACCCTAACCCTAACCCTAACCCTAACCCGAACCCTAACCCTACCCGAACCCTAACCCTAACACTAACCCCTAACCCTAACCCGAACCCTAACCCGAACCCTACCCGAACCCTAACCCTAACCCTAACCCTACCCCTAACCCTAACCCGAACCCTAACCCTAACCCTAACCCGAACCCGAACCCGAACCCTAACCCGAACCCTAACCCGAACCCGAACCCTAACCCGAACCCTAACCCGAACCCTAACCCTAACCCGAACCCTAACCCGAACCCGAACCCTAACCCTAACCCGAACCCTAACCCGAACCCGAACCCTAACCCTAACCCGAACCCTAACCCTAACCCTAACCCGAACCCGAACCCTAACCCTAACCGAACCCGAACCCGAACCCTAACCCTAACCCGAACCCTAACCCAACCCGAACCCGAACCCGAACCCTAACCCTAACCCGAACCCTAACCCGAACCCTAACCCTAACCCGAACCCTAACCCGAACCCTAACCCTAACCCTAACCCTACCCGAACCCTAACCCTAACCCTAACCCTAACCCTAACCCTAACCCGAACCCGAACCCTAACCCTAACCCTAACCCTAACCCGAACCCGAACCCTAACCCTAACCCGAACCCGAACCCTAACCCTAACCCTAACCCTAACCTAACCCGAACCCTAACCCGAACCCTAACCCGAACCCTAACCCTAACCCGAACCCTAACCCGAACCCAACCCTAACCCTAACCCGAACCCTAACCCGAACCCTACCCGAACCCTAACCTACCCTAACCCTCTAACCCTAACCCTCTAACCCTAACCCTCTAACCCTACCCCTAACCCTAACCCTAACCCTAACCCTAACCCTAACCCTAACCCTAACCCTAACCCTAACCCACCCTAACCCTAACCCTAACCCTAACCCTAACCCTAACCCTAACCCTAACCCTAACCCTAACCCTAACCCTAACCCGAACCCTAACCCTAACCCTAACCCGAACCCGAACCCTTAACCCGAAACCCCGAACCCGAACCCGAACCCGAACCCGAACCCTAATCCGAACCCTAACCCGAACCCTAACCCGAACCCCTAACCCGAACCCTAACCCGAACCCCTAACCCCGAACCCCTAACCCTAACCCGAACCCCTAACCCGAACCCGAACCCGAACCCGAACCCGAACCCTAAACCCTAAACCCGAACCCTAACCCGAACCCTAACCCGAACCCTAAACCCGAACCCGAACCCGCACCCGAACCCGAACCCGAACCCGAACCCGAACCCCTAACCCGAACCCCTAACCCTAACCCCTAACCCTAACCCCTAACCCTAATCCCTAACCTTACCCGAACCCGAACCCGAACCCGAACCCGAACCCCGAACCCGAACCCGAACCCGAACCCTGATACCGAACCCGAACCCCGAACCCGAACCCGAACCCGAACCCGAACCCCGAACCCGAACCCGAACCCGAACCCGAACCCTTAACCCTTAACCCTTAACCCTTAACCCGAACCCTAACCCTTAACCCTTAACCCTTAACCCGAACCCGAACCCGAACCCGAACCCCGAACCCCGAACCCCGAGCCCGAACCCGAACCCTAACCCCGAACCCCGAACCCGAACCCCGAACCCCGAACCCGAACCCGAACCGGAACCCCGAACCCCGAACCCCGAACCCGAACCCGAACGCGAACCCGATCCCGAACCCGAACCCGAACCCGAACCCGCACCCGAACCCGAACCCGAACCCTAAACCCAAAACCCTAACCCTAACCAAACCCCACTAATTACATCCGACCTGGTTTACTCTCAGGCCTCCATACCCTGGCGCCCTCCTCAATAGAGGCTTGCCTGGAAAAGCAAGAGGCAACCTTCATTCGGCCCCTTCAGCGAATAACAGCACAGGGATTGAGCCCAGCTTCCCGACACTATGCCACCAATGCCCCCCCTTCCTTACTTGCTTCCTTGCCTCCTTCATCAGCCGCAGCCTCTCTCTCACGAGTCAACACCGACGCTGGGTGGGTCTCGGCTCCTGCCTCCGGAGGAACACAAGGCCTTCTGAGCCCCAGGGAACCCCTCAAGCCTTCTAAGCACACTGCCATCCAACCAGACTGCCAGTCCGCCTCAACACGCTCAAGGGACTGCTGTGTCCTCTGCCTGCCATGAGGCGTCTGGGAGCGGAGCGCTCCACGGGCCCAGAATACCACCCCAGACCTCCCGGGGCTTGCGGTGGGTCCCGCCCAACACACCCATCAACCCCACCACGCCGCCTGCACCTGCAGCCCTGGAGCGGCGGCACCTGGCTCCAGAAGGCCCTCTGGCGCCGTCTTGCGGATGTCTGCTCTAACAGCAACGCTCGGGTTTTCCTCCCCTCTCTCTGCCTCAGCAGCCCCTCGCGCTGCTGCCCTGGTTGCGGGTCACTGCGCTGCTGCGTGGATTGCCTTCCGCCGCTCCCTAGGGAGACAAAGAAATGCACTTCCCAGTGGGCGACTTCTCTCGCAAAGGCTTCCAGGGCCGAGCTCTGAGGCCAACCCACGCCCTGCCACACTGGGCAGACACTCAGCTCCCGACCCAGCCTTCTTCCTTATTTATACATATCCCTGCACGTAGGGAGTGATGAAGATGGGTACGTCTGGACAGAACTCTTGGGTTTTTTCTCCCCTGGCCAACGGCTATTACTTCATTCGTTCGGGCAAGTCTTGCTTCTTTACTTTATCCCCCCCGGCCCGCCCCGGCCCGCCCCGGGCCCCGCCTCCTTTGGCGCCCTCTCTCTCTCTCTCTCTCTCTCTCTCTCTCTCTCTCTCTCTCTCCTTTCTTTCTCTCTTCCTTTATTGACCCCACCTGAGGCGTGCGTGACGGCTCTGCCCATCAGTGGCTTCGAGCCACAGCCGTTGCCAAAACCACCAGACTGCCCAAGACAGATCTTCCGCCCTGGGAGGCGGGAGGGTTCGCGGGGAGAGCTTGCTTTATATCCGTCCCCCAGCGTTCATTCCCTGCACCTGGCTTTCGATCAGGTCTTCCTTCCTACCGGGTTCATAGAGAGAACACAGAGTCTCACGTGGAAAGAAAAGGACGGAGTTTCAGGAGACCTCCTGAGAGAAAAAGCACTGGGATTCGCGCAGCTGCCGACCAAAATATCCCCGTGGGACCACCTCCCACGCACAACCCACAGGCCCTTTATCCGGGTCCCAAAGCGCAGGTCAGGCTTGCGCTTCCAAATGAGCCCCGCGGCAGCGGATGCCACCCACACGAACCAAGAAAAACCAACAACCCAATGGAAAGATGGGCAAATGAAATGAGTAGACCTTTCCCTGAGCCAGGTACACCGAGGGCCGCAGGCACAGGGGAAAAAAACAAACAAACCCAAAAAACATCACCATGGCTCCTTAGGAGGGATAAGCAAATGCCATCGACACTGAGGAAGGTCCCACCCCACCCCTGTCCAGAGCTGCCAACGTTCGGAAGCCCGCCAGTGACAGATCCGGGAGGGGCTGTGGAGAGGAGGGGGCCCTCCTCCAGTGAGGCTGGGTCTGTAACTTGATACATCCCCTATGGACCACGGGATTGGGACAAGTCCGCACAAATGCATCTTGAAAGACCTCATGACCCAGCAAACCCACTCTTGAGCATTTATGTGGAAAACCTTCTTTCAGAACATGGTAGGTGCCCCGCTATGCTCAGGCAGCACTCTTCACCATAGCAAGACAGGGAAACAAACTCAATGTCCAGCGACAGAGGAATGCATCAGGAAGAAGTCGAACCTTAACCCTAACCCTAAGTCTACCCCTACCCCTACCCCTACCCCTCACCCTAACTCAAACCTTAACCCTAAGTCTAACCCTAACCCTGTCTAACCCTCACCCTCTCACCCTCTCACCCTCTCACCCTATACCCTAACCCTAACCCCTCACCCTCACCCTCTGACCCTCTAACCCTCACCCTATACCCTATACCGTAAACCCTAAACCCTAAACCCCTAAACCGCTAACCCTAACCCCTAAACCTAACCCTCACCCTCACCCTCACCTTAACTCTGGGGAGGACTGGGGTTGGCGGGGGGGTGGGAGCATCACAGATGCCAAAGCTTGCACTCAGAGCACGCAGGCCATGAGATCCTGCCCTATTGCACAGGGAACTACAGCTGGTCCCTGATTTTGCAACACCATGGAGGGGCCATCGGAGAAGAAAAAAAAAAAGAATGAAAGAAAGAATGAAAGGAAACCCAGGTATACACGTCCAACTGGATCGCTCTGCTGTTCAAGAGAACTTGAGCACCATAAACCAGCTCGAATGGCAATACAAAAAGGATTCCTAAAGATCCCCCCAAGCTGCCGGCTCAGAGGGCACCAGGGAAGGGGTCTGGGTCCAGACACATGCCCCTCGAAGGAAAAACAAAAACAGGCAAACAGTCTCCGTCAAACCTGCCAAGGTTGCCTAGCAATGGGACATCCGACCAGAAGTCATTCCCTTGGGTGTATGAATGAAATTCTCTATCAAGCTTTTCTTTCTTCTCATTCACTTACCTGTTAATGAATCACCCCAGAACATTCTTTCCACCTTGCTCTTTTTTCTTTCCTTTTTTTTTTTTTTTTTTTTTTTTTTTGCCATTTTAGGGCCGCCTCCGGGGCATATGGATGTTCCCAGGCTAGGGGTCTAATCGGATCTGTAGCCGCCGGCCCATGCCAGAGCCATAGCAATGCAGGATCTAAGCCGAGTCTGCAATCTACACCACAGCTCACGGTAATGCTGGATCCTTAACCCACTGAGCAAGGCCAGGGATCGAACCCACAGTCTCTCGGTTCCTAGTGGGATTTGCTAACCACTGAGCCATGAGGGGGAACTCCCCTACCTCTCTCTTTGACTCCTATTTGGATCTAGAGCCAAGAAGGGTCCTAAGTGGTACCCGAGGAGAGGGTCTTTGAGACCTGGCTCTGCCAGGAGCGCCTCACACAGGATCCTGTTCAACTCATTCCCACCAACACCCGGAAGGGGAGCTGTGTGCTCTGTAACTGAGAAGGGCGGGGACTTGACTGTGACACCGGGACCAGCCCCCCTCTGGCTCTGCTCCCCAGCACATTGGCTGTCTCCCCATTCGAGGTGCAGGAAGGAGAGGGCAGCAGCTTGGCCCTCTGCCTGCCCAGGCCCGGTCCCTTCCCTGAAGGCCTGAACCAGCTGCAGGCCTGCCTCTTGGTGGCTGGAATCTTTTGTTGCTTGTTGCCAGACCAGGTCCAGGGATAGCCTCGATTTGGGTGGCCAGGCCTAGGCACACGCCCCCTGGACAGGGTGGGCTCTGCCTGGAGCCCACAGTCTGCTTGTCAGGGAAGAATGGTTCACCAGGGAAAAACAGAGGTGAGAAGATGTGTGAGTGGACTAAGGGTGATGGCCCAGCACCCCTGCTATTGCCCAGCCACCTCGTGTGCCTGGTGGCTTGTTATAACCACAAAATCGCAGCCCCACTCCCAAACCTAATCAGAAACTGCATTTAACAAGGTGATCACATGTGCAGGTGGGCTGCCCTACCTGACTTTCCCTCCTCTCTGAAGTGAACGTTTTAGCCCTGACATGCCATCAACCCCACCGCCAAGGGGAGGAGACTGAAGCATGTCATTTCTCTAAGGCAGGCTTGTAGAGTGTAGACACTGCTCCAACTCCACACAAGACCCTCGCACTCCCAGCTCTCCCACAGCTGGGATCCAATCTGTATTTCATGACAAAAGGCCTCTCCCCAGCCCCCACCATAATACACCTCACCAAGTCTGGTTGTCATTAAAAACCCAGCCCGGCCCTAGTCGGTCCCTTCTCTCTGATGGCAAGTCCACTCTGGGGAGGTGGGGAGCTCCAGGCTAACCTGTTCAGGTGTGAAGACCAGGGGAGCCCCTGCCCCGCTGCGGGCCTGGCGTCACCCTCCTCCTGTTCTGCTGTGCTCTAGGGACACTCAGAGTCTCATCTGCCAGCCTCTCTCCCTGCCCTGAGCTGGCAGGCACCAGCTGGAGCCCCCTCTTCCTCCCCAGGCTTTCCCACATCCTGCTGAGCCAGCAGCCAGGCAGCCAGAGCAAGCTACCTGGAGCCAGAGAGGACCAGCCCAGACCGGGGAGCTTCCAGCAAAGTCTGGGGGAAAGAAGTGAGGCTCCAGAACCCCCACACACCGTTTGTTAGGTCTGGGAGAAGAGTGACTGAAAGAGCCCCCTCCTCAGAATTCTTTATTCCAGAACAAGGGGAGGAAGACTGGTGGGGGAGGGGGGATGTAACGCCGCTTGAATGAAGGCCTTGACCCCAGGGGCTCCATGTCAGGTAAGGAAAGAGCGGCAGGGTAGTCCTGGGGCCGAGGATCCCAGGCTGGAGTCCAAGCACTCCTGGAACTGCTTGTAGATTCTTCCCTACACGAGTATGTGTTTTCCTGGGAGGAAGGTTCATAACCTCCGACATCCTTTCAAAGGGCTTCATGACCCCAAAATGTTAACTGTTGCCCTGAAAGCAGAGTGAAGCCTGCAGGTACATTCCCCCCTGGAGGAAGGTTTTGCCTCTGGAGCCTGATCGATGGGCTGTGTTCCCTTAGGCCAGTCACTTGCTGTCTCTGGTGCACCAGGCAGGTGCAGAGAAGCGGGATCCCCACACAGGACCTGTCCCTGCTGCCCCTGAAGAGTGGAGCTTGGCGTCCAGGCAGCTGGGACCAGCTCTTCTCTGGCTGTGACTCCCAGCAGGTTCAGGGAGGTTTTCCACTAGGGCACAGAACTTCCTCCAATTCCAGGCTCCTTCGGTCCCTCTGCTGTCACCTCCCGAGGTAGGTCTTCTTAGGGGATGTGTCCTTGTGCCGGGCCGCAGGCCCAGAGTCCCATCCTAGTCTCTCTGCCAGGTGTGCCTTGCACATGGCCCAGAGGTCCTGCCCACTCCACATCTGTTCACAGAGACAAAGAGACCAGGGTCAGGTCTAGGGCGGGACATGGCCCAGCCCAGCCACCCCTGGGGGGCTAGGAGGGAGTAGTCACAGGCCACCCTGCACCTGCCCAGGGCATTGAGTTCCCTTAGTCCCTACCAAGCACTCAAGGACTACTAATCCCATTTACCAATGAGACAACGTGGGTTCAGGGCACTTGGTGACTGGTTCCAGATGTCCCGCATCCCAATTTAATCTTTTTTTTTTGTCTTTTTTAGGAAGTTCCCAGGTAGGTGGCAAATTGGAGCTGCAGCTGCTGGCTTATGCCACAGCCACAGCAACTCAGTGTGACCAAGCCACATCTGTGACCTATGCTGCAGCAATACTAGAGCCTTAACCCACTGAGTGGGGCCCAGGAATCCAACATGAGTCCTCATGGATACAAGTCAGGTTCTTAACCTGCTGAGCCACAGTGGGAACTCCCCCATTTAATCTCTTAATTTCCACCACTAAGTACTAGTCCACATTGCAACAGCCACCTCAGCGTGGCAGGCAGAGGACAACTGATCCCCAAGAGACCATGTGGCTCTAGGCAGGGGCAGAGGGCAGGGATGGGTCTCTCACGCTGAGCACAGCACTGGGTGTAGAGCAAGGGATCTGTGAGAGCAGGTCCTCTGCAAGCCCCCAACTGCCTTCCTCCTCACCCACAACACGTCCCCTTCAGACGGTCACAACCTCCAGTGACCCCCCCTCCCCAGGCTCCTTCTACAAGGTCCCTGGTCATATGCCCTCATCCTGGAAACTCCATTTTCCCACAGTAAGAGCCTCTCTTGAAGGAAGTAGGGTGGAGACGAAGGGTCTTGGGTTCAGAACCCAAAAGGAGGCCCAGGGTTGTATCACTGCACCAAAGTCCTAAGCGTGATTTAGGGGCAGCTTGGGTGAGCCTCAGTGTCCTCACCTCCCAAATGGCTGAGAAGCCCGTGCCTCCAGACATCAGCTTGGAGTCTGAGGCCTGGGGGTAGGTCTTGGCTCTCCCCGTTCTCGCTGCATGACTTTGGTCAAACCTCTTGGGAGAGGGAGCTTACTTTCTCTTGCCCAGATGAGCCCAGGACCCTGGAGATTCCTGCCCGTCCCACTTCCGTGGCTCCTCACCCTGCTTCCTGTGGTCTCCGAGCGGCACTTGAGATCACTGGGCTCTTCACATTAAACTTCTCAGCAACCCCTCTCCCAACACAAGTCCTCTGTAGAGTAAATGTGAGCCTCCACGGCCAGACCCCTGCCTCAGAAACCTTCCACGCCCTTGCTCTTCCTATCGTCCCCAGGACCCAGTTCAAAGCATCAAACTCCCAATCTCCCAGGGTACGTTGTAGTCTGTCCCCTATGATAGCCAGTGTTGCCCTGTATCAGCACTCCAGGAGACAGGAGGCCCTGTGTCTGTGCTCCTCCCAAGAGCTCCGCCAGGCACGCTGCCTGGCACACAGGGACGTTTAGTAAATGACATCACCCTCTCACCTGCTAAGAGCAATTACAATCCTCACTATCCAGGGAGGAGGATGCCCTCATCTTTAGCCCCAACTTACAGATAAGCAAACTGAGTCATGAAGTGACAGGACTTCTCGAGGATACCAGGAGAAGTAAGTGCTGGTGCCGGGAGACCCTGGGGCCTGAGTGGGGGGGGAGGCTGGAGAATTGTGGAGTGTACCCTCTCCAGGTCTCTTTCAACACTGACATTCTGGGAATGAAGATCTAGTAAGAAGCTAATCATACTGCTGAGCCCAGGATGCCCCACCTCCCTCACCTGTCCCCACCCAATAGCAAGAATCAACGCCCCCCCCCCCCAATCAAGCCTGAGAGGCCCTATGGCCAGCCAAAGGTCTCACCTGCTCTAAGCCGGGTGGGCCTGCGGAGGAAAATCAACGCAGGGGTCCAAAGCAGCTGTGGGCAGCCAGCCAGAGGGTCCTGGGCCAGGAGCAGAAAAAGGTGGCCCAAGGAGGGTGGTGGCCCACTCCTTCCAGACCCAAAGCCAGCCCTCCCTGTCTCCCGGGATCCCATCCAGAGAGGTGGCTGCAGCCCAGCGCCTTCTCCAGGGGTCACGGACGCAGGACTGGGGTGGGAAACAGCCGGCGGCCAGCCCGCTGCTCATCAGAGCACGCGGCCTAAATGGGCCGCCGGGCTCTCGGGCCCGTGGCCGTGGCTGCGCTGGTGGGTCTTGAGCGAGCCCTCGCGGGCAAAGCTCTTGCCGCAGCGGGCGCAGAAGTAGGGCCTCCGCTCCCCGAAGACTCCGGGGCGGCGCGGGTGCGGTGCGGGCATGCGCGCGTGGGTGCGCTGGTGGTTGAGCAGGAAGCGTGGCTCGCGGAAGCAGCGGCCGCACTGCGAGCACTGGTGCGGCTTCTCGCCGCTGTGGATGCGCTGGTGTGTGAGCAGGTTCTGCTTGAGGCTGAAGCAGCGCCCGCACTCGGGGCAGGGGAAGGGCCGCTCGCCCGTGTGGGTGCGCTGGTGCACCTCGAGGTTGTGCTTGACGCTGAAAGCCTTGCCGCACTCGGGACACACGAAGGCAGCCGCGCGGCCCGTTCCAGCGTGCGCCTTCTGGTGCCGCACCAGACTGGGCTGCTGCGAGAAGGTCTGGCCGCACAGCGGGCAGCGGTATGGCTGTTCCTCCGCGGGGTGGTGGATGACCAGGCCGCGATCGTCCCCCAGACCCTCCTCCCCGTCCCCCGCAGGGGACCCGCCCCCGGAGGACGCCAGCTCGGTCATGGGCACTTCCGGCTGCAATCACTGGCCCCTGGGGAGGCAGAAGCACAGAGAGGAGTCAGGGGGCCTCCAAAGAGCAGCCAGCCCCTGGCCTCAGGCAGGACCCTGCAGTGGCCTCCCACAGCTTCCAGCATCCGCCACTCTGCAGCCGTGTTCAAGCCAGCAGGGTCCCCCTGCTGCAATGCCCTTCTTTCTCTTCCACCCCTTAATCACATCCTACCTGGCCCTCAGACCTTTCTCAAGTGACACCTCCTCCTAGAAGCCTTCCCTGACCCCTCCAGCCCCTCCTGAACCAAAGTGGCTGGACCCTGTGACCCTCATCATACAGCATGCTGGTCACTCCTGCCACCTCGATCTCCCTGCCCTTTAAGCCCCGTAAGGACAGAGCTGCCTCCTTTAATGCCCCACATCAAACACTGTGCCTGCCACACAAGGGGTTGAATAAATGCCAAAGGGTAATATTCAGGCGCTCATAGTATTCTGAGTTATCCTGAACCTGGACATGTCCTCTCTCCAGCCAGATTCTCCATGCATCCCCCATCTGGAGGGAAAGGTGGGGTCAACAGTGGCCTGAAGATATTTTTGCAAAGCTTAAAAGAAGAAAGAGAACAAAAGCCCTTTAAACTTGAAAGTAACCTCAGTTAAACATTAAAGGCAGCAGCTCTTTGTTTATCAACATAAGCCAAGCCTGTAAAGTGTTCTCAAGTCACTGAACCAGAGGGTGAGCTCCCAGGGGGCGGGTCTCAGCTTGATTCCTCTTGGCATCCCCACAGCAAAGCCTGGCCCAAGGCTGAGGAACACTCAAAGTTCAACAAACACCCCCAAGTTCAGTTCCATGCTGGTTCTCCTGAGAGAATCCCCGGGGGCACTTCGTTCCTCCACAATTGTTTCCCACAGTCCTCACAACCTCCCTGAGGAAGGAGCAGACTTATTGAACCCCATTTTATAGATGGGGACACTGAGGCTCAGTGAGGTTGACTTAATTTGCCCAAGGTCACACAGCAAGGTGAATGAGGACTAGGCCCTAAGCTTCCTGACTCACTGTCAAAAGCTTTTCTCAATGTACTAGCTGCTGACCAACTAAGCTCCCCTCAAAACAGGCTTGCACGTGCACACACGTGACCACCTCCACTGTCCTGGCCATCACCGCAGAGCCATCAATACCCAAAGGGCTACTGGTCCTGCAAGGCACTGTCTGCCGCACCACCCTCATGTCTCCAACACCTCCTCCACCACCATTCCTGCTCTTGCAGAGCTGTGAGGCCTGCTAGGAGGGGGTGAGCTGGTAACTCCTCTGCATCCCCCCACCCCCATCAGGGAAGTTTGCCGGCCCTTCCCCTGGACTTCCGTGCAGGCCTCCTCCACACTTCCCTATCTCACTGCTTACCACAACCTCAGTGGACCTATCTGCAGAGTGGGAGCCTAGAGACACCCCCTCTGCATCCCCCTACCCTCATGCCGGGGTGGGACACCACTCACCCTGGGGAAGGGGACAAGTACTATTTGCAACCACCCACAGGTCTTTCCCCAGCAGCTGCATGGACATTTGCAAAGACAGGCCATCACCTTCCCCTTGGCCAGTCCCGGCCTGGTCTCCCAATCTCCCAGCTCTACCCCTGACCAAGGCCCCGCCCGCCAGGAGGGTCCAAGGCTATGGCCTCCCTTTCTCCCCCAAGTTCCTCCATCCCATCCCACACTCACAGCCCAAGCTGCACCCCAGTTCCTCTGGCCTCCAGCAGTGGCTCTTTCCTCGAGTCTGAGCTGCCCAACGCAAATACGGTAACTCTCCGCAGCGCCTCCCGCGCCCCTTCTCTCTCACCCCCATAAAGGCGGCCAGCCTCCCGCACCGCTGTTCTTATCTAATAGCGGCCTTGATCAAAAGAGCTGACCCCACCCACCCGATCCCCAGCGCACAACCTTGCCAACTCCTGGGGCCAGAGCGACCCTGGAGAAATATGGTAAACTCTGCGTCGGAACCCCGCCCCCACGAAAATATGTAGGCCTCCCACTCCGCTGCAGCAACCCACCCCATTCCGCCGCAAGCCCCGGTTTCCTGAGGGAATTCATGCAACCCACCCCCGGCTTCCACAGCGCCCGCGGGGAGCCACGCAACCCTGGATAAATACGTAAATAAGTCGCGGCGCTCGCCACTCCCGGAAAGGGTCTGCGCAGCTCCCGGCAAATACGGTAGCGCGCCCGCAGTGACCCGCCCCCCAGGGTCCGGCACTGGCCTCGATAAATACGGTAATCTCCCGCTGCGGCCCCAGCCCAGCCCGGCCCAGGACTCACGTGGCGCCGCCTCCCCAGCCCGCCGCCTCCTCCGCAGCGCCGCAGTCACCAACGTCGCCGCAGCCGCACAGCAGCCCCGTGAGGCTGGGAGGTCTAACGCGCCACAACCCCGCTGGGGGAACTAGGAGGACGGCGAACGCTGCGCCTGCCGGAGCAAGGGAGGGAACCAGGCGGGGGCCGGTCCGAGGACAGAACGCCCCTCTGGGCAGGTCGCCCCAACTCCCCCACCCCACCCCCGGGGCCCCTGTCCCAGCCATTCCCGGTTCAGGAGGCCCCAGTTCAGCAGTTAGAGCCTCAACCTCACTTCCCCCATCCCCGAGCCCGACTGCCCCCCAGCGCCCAGCAACCAGGGTCTGTGGACGCTGGAGGTCCAAAGTCTTTCCTCGCAAGAGAAGGAAGGGGGAGACTGCAGGAACGCCCCCCGCCCCCGGCGGAGTCTTTCTGAGCAGGGGTTTTTGGCAGGAGACAGAGCACACCCTACGATAGGGCCCGGGTTATTAGGATAACTGGGGGATATGAGACAATTATAAGCCCTACTGTCCTGTCCTCAGAAGTGAGCCCATTACAGTCAAGCCAAGGAGATCCCATGAAAGAGCCACTTATAACACTCAGGGGAAGCAGCTGGTGTGGACAGGGCTGGGCTGAACTCCAGTTTCGAAATGTCACTTAATATTACCCCTTACCTATACTTCTCCTATTACGAAGCCCAATCCTATATATTATGTCATGGGAGACTTCCAGTAACCGGGTGGCATCTAGGTTATACAGTTGTCATTATCCCACTTTCTAGGTGGGAAAGTACAATAAAATGGAAACACAGAGCAGCTTGCCTCTGAGACCCGAGGCTCCAAGTGGCAGAGCCCAGGTCCAGGACTCAGCTCACTCTCCCTGGCACCACTCTGCTGCCTCGACCGGAAACCGGAAACTGTGCCCGCCGGGATCAGAAGAAATCATCTCATCCAGAGTGAGAAAATATCTGCAAAGTTGGTTTTTTTCTTTTCTTTTCTTTTCTTTTTTTTTTTTTTTTTTTTTTTTTTTTTTTACAGTTTATAAAGAAATTGAGCCTGGAGAGGTAAAATGATTTTTTGAAATTAAAAGTGCTAGAGGAACAGGAGTTCCCACTGAGGCTCAGCAGGTTAAGAACCTGACTAGTATCCATGAGGATGTAAGTTAGATCCCTGGCCTCACTCAGTGGCTTAAGGATCCTGTATTGCCATGAGCTGCAGTGTAGGTCACAGACGCGCTCGAATCCCTCATTGCTGTGGCTGTGGTATAGGTCACAGCTCCAGCTCCAATTTACCCCTAGCCTGGGAACTTGTGTGTGCTGCAGGTGTGGCCCTAAAAAGAAAAGAAAAAAAGAAAAAAGTGCTAGAGGAGCATCAGCCAGCCTTTTCCTCCAGGGCCCCTGTGTAGCTGCCAGGTGGATGAAGCAGGTGGGATGCTGGAATAAGTCCCGGCAGTGTTCCTCACAGCAGGTGGTGGCACTATTCTTGATGAAGGGCTCCAGGAGACACAGGCCTCTCCGCCTCATGAGGTCCCTCCTGCAACTCTGCAGGTACCCAGTGTGCCTTTTAGAGTCTGGGAAGTGAAGAATTCCAGGTGGGGCCCACTGGGGATTAAAATCAATCCCTTACTGAAAGTCAGGCCTGGCAGCTTTCACCGCTTGCCAAGTGGATCAGTCTATTCCAACAGGGTCCCTCTCAGCTTCTTAAGGACCCCCACCCCACCCCTACCCCCATCTGTGCTGCTCCCATAGCACCTCATCCAGGTACGTGGAGCTTTGTGAGTGAGACATCCCAAGCAGACTGGTATTTCAAATAGAGGGGGGCATTCTGGGAAGCCCAAAGAAATGAATCCACGTGGACAGATGTTTACCCCAAGGGCCGAGTGTAGAGCTCCTGTGGCTTTGACAGACCACACCCACACTCCACCCAGGCCCCTGGAGATCTGTTCATGGAGCAGCCACACCTCTTAGCTCTCCAGCTTCTGTTGCCAAAATTCTCCCCTGCCAGAGCCACCAGCTTTCATCTCTCCTGCAGGCCACACAGGAGAAATGGGGACACTTAATTAATGAGCAAATTTTTCAAAAGGGAAATCAACATCATACCTGAGGATGTCACCCATATTTTTAGCAGCATTTTCCAGGTAAGCTGTGCCAAGGCAGAAAGGAGAGGAACACAGCTGGAAGTGGGGCGGGGGGGGAGGCAGACAGCACCCACTACCTAGTGGGAATGCCAAGGGCTCTGGGAGGCCTCCCTCCTCTGTTCTGCCTCTGTGTGTGATTTCTGCTGAGTCACTTGTTTCTCTGGTTTCATAAGCATCCCCCCCATCTCCCCCTGCCGTTTTCACGTGCTTTGGTAAGCACAACAGAATGGCAGTGGGGAAATATTCTGCAAGCGCAGCTGTGCTTCTTCCTACAGGCAGGGCCAGAGGCTGGCATGGCATCCCCAGCACTCTGCAAGGCTCATGTGACAGCCCGACTCTGGACCCTGCTCACAGCCAAGACTCCCAGAGAACAGCTGGCCTGTGGCTTCCCTCTGGGTAGAGGCTGGTCTGGCTCAGCCAGAGTCCTGCTCAGAGCCCCGGGATTCTTCCCATCGTGGGCGCACTAGCTGGACAAACATCTCCATGCACTCCCCTGGACCCAGGTGCTCCTTCACGGGGACCAGCCTGTCATCCTCCAGCTCCTCCTGTCTCCCCAGATTGGATGGTGGTCTTAACATCCCTCCCCAAAGCACCTGTGCTGCCTTCAAACCAGGATTTACTTACCCTTTGTTTTCCCACCAGCTTGTGAGTTTCAAAGTGTTTTCAGCATCTCTGTATCCATAGGGCCCAGCCTAGGGTGTCAGTCAACACCCGCTGGGTGAATGAATATGCATCTGTATATTACACCTGAGAGTGGTGGATGGAAAAGGTGGCCCCACGGCCAGCCTGTTATGTAAGGGACCAGGGGCTGCGGGCAAGTTAGAGTCCCAACCCCAGCTTAGGGCTGGGAGGCACTGCAGAGACCCGGATGGAGATGAGTTCTCATTGGCTCCAAAGTTCTTTCTCCTTGAATTTAAAACCCAGCAGGTGACCCAGGACATCCATTCAGCTCCTAAACTTGCAGCATGCCTGACACCAGTTAATTTCTTTTTTTTTTTTGTCTTTTGTTGTTGTTGTTGTTGTTATTGTTGTTGTTGTTTTGTTGCTATTTCTTGGGCGGCTCCCGCGGCATATGGAGGTTCCCAGGCTAGGGGTCGAATCGGAGCTGTAGCCACCAGCCTACGCCAGAGCCACAGCAACGCGGGATCTGAGCCGCATCTGCAACCTACACCACAGCTCACGGCAACGCCAGATCGTTAACCCACTGAGCAAGGCCAGGGACCAAACCCGCAAACTCATGGTTCCTAGTCGGATTTGTTAACCACTGCGCCACGACGGGAACTCCCTACCAGTTAACTTCTTACGGTGATTGAGCTCTGGGGAAAACCCTTTCCTTCTCTTTCCATAGTACAGCTATTCCTTTTTTTTTTTTTTTTTTTTTTTGCCATTTCTAGGGCTGCTCCTGTGGCATATGGAGGTTCCCAGGCTAGGGGTCCAATCAGAACTGTAGCCACTAGCCTACGCCAGAGCCACAGCAACGCGGGATCCCAGCCTCATCTGCAACCTACACCACAGCTCACGGCAATGCCAGATCCTTAACCCACTGAGCAAGGCCAGGGACCAAACCCGCAACCTCATGGTTCCTAGTCCGATTTGTTAACCACTGCGCCACAACGGAAACTCCCAGTACAGCTATTTCTATAAATGGCATGCAAGTAGCCACGCATGGGGTTTATTACAATAACGACCATAACTATCATTTATTAAGTGCTTGCTGTTTGCCAGGGACTATACTACATGCTTTACACAGGTTACTTGCCCGGGGTCCCACAGCTTACATGGCAAAGCCAGAGTCGAGCCATAGAGCTGGCTCTGTCCATTAATTCCCAACAACAACAACAACAACAAAAGCTCTTTCTAGCTTGGGGTGATGGGCAGGGGTGAGAGATAACTTTTCTGCTTCTTCTCAATAGGGGCCTTATCCATAGGGCTATGCTGTCCAATAGCCACATTTGGCTCTTTACATCTAATGAATTAAAATCAAACACCATTTAAAATTCAGGTCCTCAGCCTTACAAGCCACAGTCAAGTGCTCCATAGCCACACATGGCTGGTGGCCATGGTATTGAACAGCATAGATGTAGAACATCTCATCATCACAAAAAAGTTCTCCCGACACTGCTGGTCTAGGGCACCTCCCTCTCTTGATCTGAGTAACCTGGGAGACATGGAGCTCTTTTTATCCCGAAGAACAATCTCCAGGGTACCATTTATTTCTGTCTCTGCTGGGATCCAGGAAGACCAGTGATATGTAAGAACATACTATTTTCAGCCCCAACACTCCTCTTGCCAAAGGTTGAGGATACCTCTTTACCAAACCCAAATTTCTTTAACAAGGAAAAGAAAATGAAAAGCCTCAGCTGCAGCCCCCACCCCCACCAGGCACTCTCCCTGCTGCTCAGGGCATCGTTCCCTGGGGCTGGGTGGTGGGGAACCACATACTCCCAAGAAGGCTGCCATTGCGCCAACTCATGTTGCTTGCCAAAGGATGCGCACTTTCCTAGTACCTAAGTCATTTGTCTTAGCTCCCGGGCTGCAGCTAACAAAGGACACAAGAATGATGCAGGCAGTTCCAGGACCTGCAGCTCTGCCAAGGTCATCTGGCCTCCAGGACCTGCAACTCCACCAAGCTCATCTGGCCTGGGGGCAGCTTGGCCCTGCATCCCTACTGCAGACCTGCACTTACCTGGCTGTGGACAGGATATAAATGAAGTCTTTTAAGACCCTGATTTATTTATTCATAGTTGTTTTCTGTTCCCCTGTGCAACCCTTTAATCTCAGCACACTCCAGAACATTTTGAACTGTAAACCACCAGGAGAAGTCTGACCTCCTCGTCTTTGATTTCATGACGTGCCTCTTCCTAAATTTTCTCTGGCCTAGTTTTATTATTTTTAAATGAAAGGGAATTAACATTGAAGTTGACAATGCCGGGCCTCGCACAGAAGCCTATAATTGTGATGGCGGAAGAGGTTTAGGCTAACAGGAGCCCTGGGACCTGCTCTCCACTTGCAACATGACCTGGCATGGACTAGTGCCACCGTCCCCATCCCCTTCTCCTAGATCACTGCCCTGCCCAGATCACCCACTCGTGGCAATGAAATGAGATGGCAAATAAGAAAGCCTTGCTGGGAACAATCTGTTGAAGAGTTGACCTGACCGTACAAATTGTTCCAGGCTGTGAATCAAGATGAGTCTCCGTAAAGGACTGCAAGCTCCTCAAGGGAAGGGTCTGTGATCGCTGCAGACGGAGCCGTGAAGCCCTGCCCCCAGTGTGATGGTATCTGGTGATAGAGCCTCTGGGGAGCAATTAGAAATTAGGTTTGGATGAAGTTGGAAGAGTGAAGTCCTGAGGAGTTCCCATTGTGGCTCAGTGGTAACAAACCCAACTAGGATCCTTGAGGATATGGGTTTGATACCTGGCCTCACTCATTGGGTTAAGGACCTGACGTTGCCGTGAGCTGTGGTGTAGGTCACAGACATGGCTCGGACCTGGCACTGCTGTGGCTGTGGCGTAGGCAAGCAGCTACAGCTCCGATTCGACCCCTAGCCTGGGAACTTCCATATGCCACAGGTGCAGCTCTAAGAAGAGAATTTAAAAAAAAAAAAAAAAAAAAAAAAGAGTGAGGTCCTGATGAGATTGGTGTTTTTCTAAGAAACAGACCAGGTTTTCTCTCCCCCCCTCCCCCTTTCTCCACCCCCCACTCCCCATATCTCCCCTGTGAGGATATGGAGGTGCTCATCTGCAAGCCAGGAAGCTGGCTCTCATCAGGAAAAGAATCTGCCAGCACCCTGATCTTGGACTTGCCAGCCTTTGGACTGTGGTCTAAGCGCCCAGCCTGTGGTGGTGTTGCCAGCCTCTGGACTGTGGTCTAAGCGCCCAGCCTGCGGTGGTGTGATGTCAGCCCGAGCCCACTGAGACAGTGGCTTACTCAGCCCTGAGGTCTGACACAGTGCCTGGCACATAGCACGCTTGTTTAGTCCATCAGTGCTGAGCCATCCCCTGACCTGGTCAAAGGGGCGTACACCTCAGTAATTCTTCACCCTGATGGACTTGGCCCTGATCCCCTTGTGACCCAGAGCACCCATTTGTGAGAGGGTCTGTTGCCCGGGGTCAGTGAACAGGCTTTTTATGACTTGGGGGGATGTCCTACCAACACAGCTGTTTGATTGATCTGATCCTTAAACAGGCCATTTGTGAACAATAGCACATTCTAGTGGACAGAAACTCCCGCCAGCTCATCTCTTCAGCATCGGCCCACACTGCCCTCAGGAACCTGATTGGACAGGGCTCTCTGTGCAGGCATGGTACCTCTGGGATGCTTCCCAGAGGAAGAGGGCTTGCTCAGGGTTTGAGGAAGCAAATAACCCTTGAGCCTCCCCCATCATTAAAGTTTTTTTTTATAAGACCCAAGACACCTGGCTTCCCAGAGTGTACCCTGAAGGGCACAGCTCACCCACTTGGGAGGTTTCACACAGCATGGTTGGTGATCAAAGGCCTGGACCTCAAGTCAGCAGCCCTGGCTGAACATTAACCATTACCAGCACTTGACACCCAAGTTAGCTGGATCGCCGCCATGTTATTTTACTTATTTATTTTTGTGATGCTACAATGAAAACTCCTGCCAGATGAAAGGGATTAAACAAAACATGAAAAGCGGGGTCACCAGAAGCCAGGGTGACTGCACAGCTCCTCTGAGTTCAAGGGAAAACTCTGCAGGCCTCTGGGAGGCAGGCAGGCATGGTTCCTCCTCCTACAGAGTCACCCTAGCTTCCCCCCTTCCCCCCTTTCCCTCCCACCTCCTCAGCTATCCAACCTTGGTACCCCAACACCCCCCCCACCCCCCCATAACCCCCTCCCCTCCTGTGGGAAGACACCATCCAAGGCTCCAGCCAGGCTGGAGCTCTGGGTCCTTCTGTCAGCACAGGGCCCCAGCTTTCCAAAGAGCATGAGGGCTGACCTCTGAGGGGGGCTAGAGGTCAAGAGGGGTATGTGGGAAGTGACAAAGCTGTCTTGGAGAGGGAAAAGGGGAGAGGAGACCGCCTTCCACCACCAGCAAGAACTGGCCATGGGGAGTGGCTATGCTCATGGCCAAAGCTCCCTGCCCTGGTCCTGGGGCAAATGGATCCCTCTGCACACACACGCACCTGGGATTCAGGAAAGGTGGCTTAGAAAGGACAGCAAGGGAGTTGCCGCTGTGGTCCAGCAGGTTAAGAATCTGACTAGTATCCATGAGGATGCAGGTTCCATCCTTAGCCTCGCTCAGTGTGTTAAGGACCCGGCAGTGCCATGAGCTGTGGTGTAGGTCACAGACGCAGCTCAGATCTGGCATTGCTGTGGCTGTGGTGCAGGCCAGCAGCTGCAGCTCTGATTTGACCCTTAGCCTGGGAACCTCCATATGCCACGGGTATGTCCTTTAAAAAAAAAAAAAACTAAAAGATGGAAAGACCATGTGAGACAGTCAATCCTTCATTTCTCTCTGCAACACCAACATCTACAAGAACCCCAGGCAGTGCCCTCGGGGTCCCAGGGACACAGTCAGCACTCTCCTGCAGCAGGTCCCTCCCCACCCTAGTTCCAGCCTTACCTTTCTCCCTCCCTCCCTCTCTCTCTCTCCCTCTCTCTCTCTCTCTCTCTCTCTCTCTCTCTCTCTCTCTCTCTCTCTCTCTCACACACACACACACACACACACACACACACACACACACCAGTCCTATGGTCAGGCAGGCCATAACAGCACCCTGGACAGTGGGGTACTCGGCGTTGAGAAGGACCATGGAACCACTCACTCCTTCCAAAAACATGTATTGAGGGGCCATCAAGTGCTGGACGCTGGCCTTGGTGCTGGGGATGTGCTTGCCCTTCCCAGCCACAGCTTCCAGTTCCCATCTTGCCATCAGGCTGTTGAGACTCCCCCACCAGGACAGTCCCTGGGCCATTCCGCAGCTGAGCGCGACAGGCCGGTGCCACAGCTGCCCAGTCCAGATCAGGGCCGTTTCAGGGAGCCTCTCCCAGGGCGCCCCGTCCCTCAGTGTCTGAGGGTTGGGGTCCCACCTCTGAGGAAGGACAAGCCTCAACCATCACGGACACATCCAGGCTCCAGGGTGAAGATGTCCGGTCTTATTTCTTCCCTCTGCCTTTCCTGGGACTTTGCCTGGTCCCCCTTTGGGGAGGCTTCTGGAATTCTGTTCTCAGGTCTCAGAGCCTTGAAGAAACCATTTGATAAGGGCTCACCCTTGGGGTCCTAAAAGCCACCCTTCCTGCCATTACCCACACGCACCCGGCAAGCGTTCCTTTCCCCGCCCCCCCACAGGTCGGCTTGGGTCCAGGCGCCCTAAAGCGCCTCGCCCTTGGCGCTGGGGGTGGGCGCCAGGGACCCCCGATGAACGCGCTGGTGCTTGAGCAGGTGCTGCTTCTGGCTGAAGCCGCGACCGCAGGCGGCGCACAAGTAGGGCCTTTCGCCCGTGTGGTTGCGCCGATGGCGAGTCAGGTTGGGCTTCTGGCTGAAGCGGCGCCCGCACTCGGGGCACGGGTAGGGCCGCTCGCCCGTGTGGATGCGCTGGTGGATGGTGAGCGCCGACCACCACGAGAAGCTCTTGCCGCACTCGTTGCAGATGAACTGGCGCGGCTCGCCAGGCCCACCCGCCCGCGCTCGGCCCCACAGCATGTCCCCGGGCGCCCCGGCCGGCGCGGGGGCGCGTGGCGACGGCGACAGGCCGGGGGCGTCCAGGGCGGGAGGTGCGGGGGACGGCGGCGGCGCGGGGGCGGCGGGGGCGAGGTGCGCGCGCGGGTGGGCCCGCAGAGCGGCGCGGCCGGGGCAGCTCTGGGCGCAGCCGGGGCGGCGCGCGGCCGGGGCGCCGGGCAGGTGCGTGCGCTGGTGCTTGAGCAGGTGCTGCTTCTGGCGGAAGCTGCGGCCGCAGTGCGAGCAGGGGTGCGGGCGCTCGCCGGTATGGTTGCGTAGGTGGCGCGTCAGGTTGGGCTTCTGACTGAAGCGGCGCCCGCACTCGGGGCACGGGTAGGGCCGCTCGCCCGTGTGGATGCGCTGGTGGATGTTCAGCGACGACCACCACGTGAAGCTCTTGCCGCACTCGTTGCAGATGAACTGGCGCGGCTCCGAGGGGGCGGAGGTCCGGGGCCCCGGCTGGCGCCACCAGCCCTGGCAGAGCCCCAGCCAGGCCCACTCGGGGCGCCCCCGCTGGGGCCCCGGCCGCAGGCGACAGCCCCGGCGGGACGCGGCGTCCCGGAGCAGCGCCTGCAGCCCGGAGCGAGCGCCCTGACGGTCCCGGGCGTGCGCTCGCTGGTGGATGCGGAGGCCCACCTGGTGGCGGAAGCAGCGCTCGCACTCGGGGCACGGGTGGGCGGTGGGCCGAGAATGGATCTTCTGGTGCTTGAGCAGGTGCTGCTTCTGGCTGAAGCGTCTGGCGCACTCGGGGCAGCAGAAGGGCCGCTCGCCTGTGTGGTGCCGCTGGTGGCGCGCCAGGTTGGGCTTCTGGCTGAAGCTCTTGCCGCACTTGCCGCACAGGTATGGCTTCTCGCCCGTGTGCGTGCGCTGGTGGATCTTCAGGGACGACCACCAGCTGAACCTCTTCCCGCAGTCCAGGCACACGAAGTGACCCTCGCCGGCAGAAAAGGTGGGGCTCAGGGGGCCGGGGGCCGCCCCAGGAGCCCGACCTGCCGGGCCCTCATCCTGCTCCGTGGGAGGGGCCCACCTTGGACCCCCAGTCTCCTCCTGTCCCCCCAGGGCTCGAGGCTTCCCCGTGGTCTGGCAGGGCGGGAGGCCCCGATGCTGCTGGAAAATGTTCTCCTTATCCTTCTGGGAAAGCGCAGCCTGTGGCACTAGCGCCTGCGGGAGCCACTCGGACTTCTCTTGCTTGATCTTCATCACCAGCCCATCCCCTGCGGGAAGCAGAGGGAAAGAGGATGAGGAGAGTCAAGGCGGGTTGGAGAGAAAGGGCGGGAGAGAAGGAAGTGTCAGGAGAGCAGAGCTTAGCAGAAAATAGGGCGAGAGAAAAGAATGCAGAGGGAAATGCTTACAGAGGAGGAAATGGAGAAAGGAGAAGGAGGCAGAGTAGGAAGGACAAGGGCAGGTTGGAGCGTGCAGGAGGGCAAAGAAGACATACAGGAAGGAAACAATAAGTGACTGCTGCTGTGCCAAGGCCACACCGCTGCCCGCCCTCTCTCCCCCAAGGTCCAGGAGATGCAGAGACGGTTAAAGACAGCAAAATCCAGGTCAGCCTCCCCATCCAGAGAGTAAGCAGAAAGTGGCCAAATTTCAAAACATGTCGTTCTCTTCCTAAGAGCTCTGGCTGGGCCAGTGCGTGCCCAGGCCCATGTCACTGCCAGGCCTGCTCCAGGGCAGCAGCTGTGGTGGGGTGCCTCACCTGCTTGGCAACCTGGTGGTTCTTCAACAAAACCCAGAACAAGGGGAGTTCCCATCATGGCTCAGCGGAAATGAATCTGACTAGCATCCATGACGACACAAGTTTGATCCCTTGCCTCGCTCAGTGGGTTAAGGATCCAGCATTGCTGTGAGCTGTGATGTAGGTCAAAGACACAGCTCGGATTCACTGTTGCTGTAGCTGTGGTGTAGGCTGGCAGCTGTAGCTCCAATTTGACCCCTAGCCTAGGGACCTCCATATGCTGTGGGTGTGGCCCTAAAAAGACAAAAAAAAAAAAAAAGAAAAAAAGAACAAGAAAATAGGCCAGAAAGGTCTTGGCACCCAGAACAGGTGTTGCCTTATCCTTATACTAAACTGAGTCCACACACCAACAGCTGCTAAGCTGGGGCGCCCTGCTTCTGGCTCATGGACATAAGCCATGATGGAAAGGTCTGCTCCAGACGCTAAATACAGCCTGTCTGATTCCACTTCTACACTGGCAACCGAATTGATGAGTTAGAAGTCAGGATAATGACCAAGGGCACTGTGGTTGGAAGGGGGCCTGGCCCACTCCTGGGGCTCTGACAGTGTTCTCCTGGATCTGGGCACTGGCTACAGAGGTGCATTCACTTTACGATCAGGTACAGAGCTTGCGACCTAGGTACTTCTCTGGCTGTTACACTTCAATATAAAGTTTATGTTCAATAAAAAATGTATGAAACATTTGTGAACAAAGGAAAAGAACCTCTAAACAACAGGTGCCAACATTCAAAAGACAACAATGTTAACCCAAGGGAAATAAGAGGAAGTAATTAATAAAGACAAAAGCAGAGACTATAGGATACAAGGAACATAAAGATATAAAAAGGATTCTGGTAAACCCTCAAATACTATGTTGAGATGTTATGTCAATTTGAAAAATCTGTGTAAAAGGGATGATTTTGTGAGAAAATAAATTAACCAAACTGACTCAAGAGTAGGTAGAAACCATGTCTATAATATAAATAATTAGAAGAGACTGAAAAGAAAGCTAAAGTTCTTCCTCGAGAATGGGTAACAGGCCACTTATAAATAGGTTCTACTAAAACTTCAAGGGCAGGACTATTCCCAACTGACATAAACTATGACCTTGACTAGGGCAGGGGCAGGGGCAGGGGGTGGGTGGGTGTGGTGCCCACACGTTAACATGATCCAGTGGCAAAACAAGACAGGGATGGGGTGGGCAGGAAATTACAGGTTTATCGTTCTTTGAAAGTAGCTGCAAAAAGCAAACAAGCAAAAACATTGCAAAGCAAGTTCAGTGGTGTTCAAAGAACAGTCCATGGCTTTGCTGGATCTTTCCCAGGACAGCAAAGATGGCGTAATACTGTCCATGACATTAACTTTGCAAACATGCAAAACCTTATACCATCTCGATAGGCATGGAAAAGTCCTATGATAAGTCCATCACTTCTGGAGGGAGAGAAGGAAGTGGGAAAGGAGAAGGGTAGGAGAGGGGGCTGAAGAAAAAAGGGAGCTCTTAGCAAACTAGGAACATAAAGAACTTTCTTAGGTCAACAAAGGAGCTCAACTAGAAAATATGCAGCAAATGTTATAACTGAGGGCCAAAGTTTAGAAGCCTATTCAAGTTAGGAACAAAGGGAGAAAAGATATATATATACAGATAGATATGAAAACTGTAATTTGCTGATAATTATTAACCTAGAATATGCATGAGAATCCACTGACCTATTATTAGAAATAAAATTTCAGGGAGTTCCCATCGTGGTGCAGTGGTTAACGAACCCGACTAGGAACCATGAGGTTGTGGGTTTGATCCCGGCCTTGCTCAGTGGGTTAAGGATCCGGCGTTGCCGTGAGCTGTGGTGTGGGTTGCAGACACGGCTCAGATCCCGCGTTGCTGTGGCTCTGGTGTAGGCGGGAAGCTACAGCTCCGATCGGACCCCCAGCCTGGGAACCTCAATATGCCGGGGGAAGCAGCCCTAAAAAGACACACACACAAAAAAAAAAAAAGAAAGAAAAAAGAAATAAAATTTCAGCAAAATTGCCAGATTAAAAAAACATTAAAACTCCTAACTTTTTTAAAATGGCAGTACAAGCTATAAAATAACTGCAAGCATTACCTAATATACGTGCAAAACATGTAAAGAAAACTATTAGACTTTATTGAACGGCTAAAGAAAATGTAAATAAAAGAACAAGTACATTACATGCCTAGACAAGAAGCTCTTCACTCCCAATGTTTAAATTCAGTGTAATGCTAATTAAGTAAATTATACAATTTGCAAGGTGTATATATCACCCAGAAATTCTAAAAACGAGCAAGGAAGAATTTGGCTTATGCAGCATTAAAAGCTAAAATACTATCACCACACACCTCTTAGAATGGCTAAAATCCAAAACACTGACACCACCAAATGCTGACAAGGATGTGGGGCAACAGGAACTCTCATTCGTTGCTGGTGGGGATGTAACGTGGTACAGCCACTTTAGGAGACAGTTTGTCAGTTTCTTATGAAACTAAATATTCTTGTACCATATGAGCCAGCAAATCATTCTCCTATGTATTTACCCAAAGGAGCTGAAAACTTAGGTCCACACAAAGCCCTGTAGAGATGTTTACAGCAGCTTTATTCATAATAGGCAAAACCTAGACACAAACAAGAGATGTCCTTCAACGGGGGGATGGATAAACTACGGTATGCCAGACAATGGAGTATTATGCAGCAATAAAAAGAAATGAGCTACCGAGCCTTGAAGAGCCATGGAGGAAATGTAAGTGCATACGACTAAGCGAACAAAGACAGTCTGAAAAGGCTACATACTGTATGATTCCCACTATATGAGATTCTAGCAAAGGCAAAGCCATGGGGACAGTAAAAAGATCTGTGGCTGCCAGGGGCTGATGGGTTGGGGGAAAGAAATGAATAGGCAGAGCACAGAGGACTTTAGGGCAGTGAAACTGCTCTGTATGTAATGGTGGACAGGACATTGAGCATTTGTGCTCAGAACATACAACACAAAGAGGGAACCCTGATGTAAACTATAGACTTTATTTAATAAAAATGTATTAATAAGGTTCATCAATTGTAATAAATATACCACCCTAATAGGAAATGTTAATAACAGGAAAAACAGGAGAGTGGGACTATAAGGCATTCTGTATTTTCTACACTTTTTTCTGTAAATCTAAGACTGCGTTAAAAAATAAAATCCATTTTTAAAAAAGTCTAGACTGCTGCTGCTGTTTTTATTTTTTATTTTATTTTTTTATTTTTTAGGGCTGTAGCTATCAGCCTACACCACAGCCATAGCATTACCAGATCAGAGCCACATCTGCGACCTACACCACAGCTTTTGGCAAGGCCAGGTCTTTAAACCACTGAAGGCAGCTGGGGATCCAACTCGAATCCTCATGGATACTAATCAGGTTCTTAACCCACTGAGCCACAATGGGAACTCCGTGCTTCAGCTGTTATTGATGTAAGCCAGGTGAGGTGAGGCTGCAAGTGAGTTCCCTCCCACACACACAAAAAAAAAGGCTAAAAACAATAATTAAAAGTGTAGAATACACACAAAAGGCAGATACATCAATAGAAAAGAATCATTTGCTATGTAATACAAGGTAGAATTCCAAGTCAACAGTGAAAGGCTGGCCTCGTCATCAATTTAGGACCAACTAACTCTCTATTTAGGAAAAATATTTAAGTTATTTAAGTTAGATTTCCAGTTCATACCATTTATAAAAATCAGTTCCAGGTGGATTTAAGTGCTGGTTTAGAAGAAGAAAATACAAGTATTAGAAGAACCAGGAGAATGTATTTAGAGTCTAGAGGTAATTGGAAGTCTTCTTAAACAAGACACAAAACCTAAAAACTAAATTTAAAACGCCACATATGGAGTTCCCACCGTGACGCAGTGGTTAACGAATCTGACTGGGAACCTTGAGGTTGCGAGTTCGATCCCTGGCTTTGCTGGGTGGGTTAAAGATCCGGGGCTGCCGTGAGCTGTGGTGCAGGTCACAGATGGCTCGGATCCCGCATTGCTGTGGCTGTGGTGTAGGCCGGCGGCTACAGCTCTGATTAGACCCTTAGCCTGGGAATCTCCATATGCTGCAGGTACAGCCCTAAAAAGAAGAAGAAAAAAAAAAAAAAAACCACCACATACGAGTAAAATAGAAACAATATTTCAGGGCAGCATTTCCCAACAAAACTGTCAATGAGAGTGAAAGATGTTTTATATCCAAACTGTCCCATAACCATGGCCTCTAGCCACGTGTGGTTACAGAGCATTTGAGATGTGGCCAGTACATTGGAAACTGAATTTCTTTCTTTCTCCCTTTCTCTCTTTCTTTCTTTCTTTCTTTTTTTTTTTTTCCTTCCTTCCTTCCTTCCCTCCTTCCTTCCTTTCTTTTTTTTTTTTTCAAATTTTAGGGCTGAACTGCAGCACATGGAAGTTCCCAGGCTAGGGTCTAATCAGAGCTACAGCTGCCGGCCTGCACCACAGCCACAGCAATGCCAGATCCAAGCTGCATCTGTGACGTACACTGTAGCTCACGGCAATGCTGGATCCTTAACCCACTGAGCAAGAACAGCAATCCAACCTGTATCCTCATGGTTATTAGTCAGGTTTGTTACCACTGAGCCATAATGGGAACTCTTATTTTCTTTTATTTAAGTTAATTAAATCCATATAACATTGGAGCTATTGGCCGAACTTGAAATGTGTCCAGTCCATGAGGAAACTGATTTTATTTTCTTTCATTTAAATTAATTTAAATCCAAATAACCATTGGGGCCACATACTGGACAGCGCATGTCTAGGAGAATATATGTGCAGATATATAATGGACCAAGGACTAAGCACAGAGTATAAAGGACTCCTGTAGCTATGATGAGAAGAGATTCAACCTCACTAGTAATCAACAAAGTGCAAAATAAGAGTGCAGCATCTTTCATCCATCTCTCCAGCAAGTACTGTAGCAACTGAGATCATCCCTACTTTGCAATACACAGGGAAAGTACAAAGTCAGACTCTTTGAGGACAACTTGAGAGTGCTTATTTAATTGGAAATGCGTAGACTCTTCCAGCCCTCATAACCAGCAATTTCACTCTAGGTGTTTATCCTAAGACACATTTTTTTTTTTTCTTTTTACAGCCACACCTGTGGCACATGGAGGTCCCCAGTCTAGGGGTCAAATCAGAGCTACAGCCACCAGCCTATACCACAGCAACTCGGGATCAAAGCAGCGTCTGCAACCTACACCACGGTTCAAGGCAATGCCCAATCCTTAACCCACTGAGTGAGATCAGGGATCAAACCCACAGCCTCATGGCACTATTTCAGGTTCTTAACCCACTATGCCAAAACTGGAACTCCCTTAAGATATACTTACATATGAGTCCAAATAGGTACGTCCAAGTATATTCACTGAAGTGCTATTTGTAATTATTAAAAAAGGAGAAAACAATCTAATCACCCATTAATAGTAGTCTAACAAAATGTTTACCTTCCTCATAATATGGAATATTATGCAGCAACTGAAAAGAGGCTACATATGCCAATGTGAAAAGAGTTCCAAAACAATTTAAGAGGGGAAAAAAAAAGGCTGGAAAAAAGTATCGGTTGTCTGATCCAATCCACACACAAAACACCATACCTCTCTGTGTATACAGACATCCCACTCTGGGACCAATCACACTAAACTGAAATTGGTGGTCACCCTGCAGGTGACATGGACCACGGGAGGACTAGATGGAGAGGTCAAAGTGGGCCTTCACTTAATACGTGTTATTTGAATAGTCTTATAAAAATTCAAAAATCATAATTTTTAAATCTTTAAAATAGCTTACAAAGTAAACAGAAACCCCCCTCTACTCTGGCAGCCTTTACTTCTGGGGCCAAAGAGCTCTGCTCTACTCTACAGCCTCACTGGCCACCATGAGGGCACAGAAACTGATGTGGTGACCCTGGGGACAGGGCTCGGAGGGTAGGGGTTGTCACAGAAAGCGCCTGTCGGGGGCCAGTTCTTCTTCTGGCAAAACAATGCTGTGAGGCCTCCCTAGCTGCTTGGTTGTGGGAAATCATTTTATCAGGAGTAATAACTTGAAAATGAAAGGAGTGGTTTAAATTGTGTACTGGCAGGAATTGAAAATGCCAAGTGGAATGAGTTTATTGACTATGTTTCCTTAGCTGCACTGAAATGCTGTCCGGTGGAAGTATTTAACAGCGCTGGGTGTCTAACGGATGGTCAGGCAGTGAATCCAAATATACTCGAGTCAGAGGGGTGCCACTGTCCTCAGGCGACAGGGCCCCATGAAGCTGCTGCCTTGCCTTGATGAACTTGGCCGTGACATCCACCATGCTGCGCCAGGGCCCAGGTGGGAATATGTGGCCAGACATGTGAGGAGGCCCTGAGGCCTAGGGGTGGCGTGTGGGGACATGTGACAGGCTTGTGCTGGAACTTCAATCATCATAGGCACCTTCCTGTAGGGATCGCGCACCGATCCAGAGGAAACCAGGCCTCTGCCTGCCTGGTCCAAAGGTATGAACAGCTCCTTAGGATCATTTTTTAAAATTCTTAACGGTTCAGATGAAATAAAAGGGCACTAAATAGAGAGCTCTTCCTCCTTAATGAGTAGTTTCTGAGGTTACGGAAAAACTTGGGAAACAGCTAATGGTGATGGCAGTAGAATGACATGAATATACATCATGCCACCAATGCAGACACATAAAAATGGTAAAAAACAGTTAAGTTTCATGTTATTTACATTTCACCACAATTAAAAAAAAAAACCTCACATAAAAAAAATTTTAAAAAATTAAAAGGTACTTAAAAGAGGTAAGCTCTGAATTATCTGAAAACTTTGGTCATGTAGAAGAGTTATGTCTTGAGCCTGGCCGGTAGGCATGGAAAGTTGTGGGGCTGCAGACCACCGTGGCGCCCAGTCCCCCAGTGTCTCCAGGGTCCAGGCCGGTGTTTTGCCATCTCTTCCTGAAGCTGCTATAGGGGGAGCAAAGGACCTGGTGGAGTCCATCTCTCACGTCTGAATCCGGACCTCACCTAGGAGTTTATGTGGGCAAAAGGGTCCTTCTGCTAAAACGGTTGGAACCCAAGGTTTTCCTGCAAAGACTAATGTCACATCACACACACGCACACACACCCCTCAGGTGCTCTCAGTTCAAAGTGTTAGGAGCCTGGGAAGTGGGGTGGCCATGCCCACTGCCATCTGTCAGGACCCAGCCCCAGGACAGCCTGGTGTCCAGACCTCCTCCTGCCCCGCTCTGAGCTGCTGCTTCTTTTGTCTGATTTTTGTCTCCTGTTTGATCATCCAGGAGGGCAGGGGCTGCGGGGGCAGCTGCCCTGGAGGGATGGGAGGAGAAGAGCCAAGTCAGTGTGTGCAGCAGCGAGGGGCAGGGCTCCCAGGGCTGGGCCATCACCTCTGCGCAGCCTGGCGACACCCACACCAGGGCCGCCGCCGCAGACGCTGCAAGAGCGGGTCTCAACCCTGGGACTGCTCCATCTGGAAGTGGGTGCTGGGGCTAAGGGCTGTGTTTCTCCCCACTGGCTCTAAGCTCAGCTGACACAGACCGTGAATTGAGTGACCTCAGGAAGCGGTAATGGGCAGAACTGGAGATGCTCGCTCTCCTGCCCGACAAACAGCAGGGCTTGTCCCGTCGAACGTGGCTTTCAGGGCGTGATGGGCATGATCACCACGCACTCCCTGACCCAGCACTTGACAAACACCTGACTTCCCCTGGCAGATTTCTGTGCAGTGTGTGTGTGTGTGTCCCCGCCTGGCAAGCAAGGGCTGGGCTTGGCCAGTTCTCCGTCCCCTGGTCTGTGCTGGCGCCATTCTTTGATGTGGCCTCAGTGTCCCAGTCCCAGACTGTGGTTCTTACAGGCCACAGGTAATTCCCTCTCAGCTACGCAGGGAGGGGAGGGGGCTGGGGAGGAGGAAGCCGTGGGCATCTTCTCTCTTACCTGGGCTGCCACCAGCCAGGCCACTCTCCATGCCCGGGGCCCCTCAGCATCAGCACGGCAGCTCCTTGCCCAGCCGTCTGTGGGTGAGAGGGGAGCAAAGGAAAGAGAGTTGGCCTTTGGGATGAGGATGAAAGCCGTTCATAGGAGGCAGTCCCTCTTTTTCAAGAGCTCTTCTAACTGCAGGATTTTTTTTTTCTTTCAAAGCACATATACCTGCTGGGCAGGTAAAATGCATATAAGTCCCATTTTATGAAGAAGAAACTGAGGCCAGAGAGGGCCATAGACATGCCCCAAGTCAGAGAAAGGGCTAAAGGGCATGGCTGGGCAAGATCCTGCAACTTCTAAAGCCCAGACCCGAGCCCCACACCCACGCTCCCAACAACTACGGCAGCAGCGGTGGGGGGTGGGGGGGTGAAGGATGTGAACCAGGAAACTCAGATTAGTTTATAGACACTGCTCCCCGCCACCGCCCCCCCGCCCTCCCACCTTGTCACCAAGATACCCAGGTGGGCAGAACTGTCCCTCCAAAATCACCAGCCCCTCTTTCAAAGTCCCCATTCATGTTCCAGTGCCAACATTTCCTGGGCCTCCCTGCCATCCTTTGGGACAGAACACATGGCCAGCCTGGGTCCTCGCTAACTCATGCCTGTTCACCATTCTGGGGCTCAACTTCTTGTTAAATCTCTTGAATACTTTTTGCTTTTTAGGGCCACACCCATGGCACATGGAGGTTCCCAGGCTAGGGGTCTAATCAGAACTACAGCTGTGGTCTACACCACAGCCACAGCAACTCGGGTTCCAAGCCGCATCTGTGACCTGCACCTCAGCTCCCAGCAACACCAGATCCTCAACTCACTGAGGAAGGCCAGGGCTTGAACCCGCATCCTCATGGATGCTAGTCGGGCTCATAACCGCTGAGCCACAATAGGAACTCCAAGTCTCAGTCCTTTGAACACTGACTGACTGGTTCATTTGGTGCCTGGGGTGTGACCGGGGACGGTCCTGGTGCTCTGACGCCTCTGCATGGCCCCTGCCCCTTCCAGGTCTCAGCCTAAATGTCACATCCTCAGAATAGCCTTCTCAGGCCACCCTGTGAAAAGCCACCTCCCACTCTTCCCCGACACCTTTTCCCACATGACAGGATATTTACTTGTCTGTTTATTCCCCGACACCCTGAAGACAGGCCTTTCCATGCTCACCGCCGAGTGCCAGGGTCTGGGATAGGGCTGCCACACAGAGGGCACCAAACAGCCGTGTGTGGCACCGACCTGCTGCCCACCACGCATGCTCAGAGGTGTGGCTGCTGCACCTGGTGCCACGGGCAGCCCCTCCTGGGGACGGGGATCTCGCCACTCCCCCTTGGCCCCCAAACTCCCCACAGGTCCCAGCCTCTGCCCCAAAAGGTCGGGCTTACGCTGCAGGACCGGGTACCTCGGCTCAGCCCCGTGTAGGCACAGGGGACCCAGCCTCCCCCTCGTCTGCAATTCGGACCCCAGCAAGCCTCCCAGGGACGCCAGCCTATGCTTCCTCCCCAAGGTCCCCTTTCAGGAGGGACCTGGGGGAGTCTGGACTCCCCCAGAGAGGTGGGGGCAGTGAATCTGAGAAATAGAAAAGCCACCATCTCCAGTGCCAAAAGGGAAGGATTCCCCTCCCTTTTCTGGTAGAGCGTTGTCTTTGGAAAGCTTCTGGTCAGAGTGCTCTGGCTGCTGTGGGAGATGGAAGGAAATCTTCGAAAGCTCAGTAAGCCTCTTGCCAGCTTTCCAGCCCAGGACTGTCTTTCTCAAGGACCTCAGAGTCATCAGGTGCCAATGTTGAGGGAAAAGCAGCCCTGTCGCAGTCCCGTTGGAGGTGGCACCTGGCTCGTGGGACAAATGGGCTCCTGAGGACGGGGCAAGCTTTCCCACATGTGCAGTGGGATCGCATCTGCTGGGCGAGTAACAGGTGAGGTTTCCGTCTGTCTTAGCACACCGCCTGTGAGGCGCACTGCATTCCACTCTCGTGCTTATTCAACTCAAAAACTTTTGTGGGGAGCTTTTCTGAGTCGGCAGGAGATTTTATTTTTAATTCTATTTCCCAGGCAGGGGTCTGTCACGCACTCCCACTGTGGGTTCTTATGGACACTGAAACCTGCCTGCAGCACAGAGAAAAGGGGGATGCAAAGGAGGGCGGGAGAAGGCCCCTCCTCAGGGCCCCCGACGGATGCCAGTGCTCCTGCCTCAGCACCACCTCTTCCCTCCGACTTACTCTGAGCCCCCCACCGTGGGGCAGCCTCTCACCAGCTAGAGATTCAATGTCTCAGGAGACTTTGAGGACTGGCAAACGGGGGGGGGGGCTCCCTCAAGGTGGGGAATCTCAGACGGGGAGCCGAGACCCAGGCCACAATTCAGGGCGAGGACAGTGGGTGGGACTCAGCCTCATACACAAACCCCTACACAACTTAACTGAGGCCTCTTAAGCCAAATCAAATCAGTCCCACTTGATCCATTCTGTCTTCCAGGAGGTATTAGGAACTCAAAGTCACCTCAGGTGGCAAAAGGGCTTCACTTGGTGACCAACTCACAGGGAGTCACGGAGCTACATCATGGCTCAGGAAAGTAGGGCTCATGGTCCAAGCAAGCACAGGAGAGGAAGGACTCCCCTGGTGACCTAGCAGTTAAGCATTCGGTGTTGTTACTGCTACGGCTTGAGTTCAGTCCCTGGTCTGGGAACTTCTGCATGCTGTGAGTGCAGCCAAAAAAAAAAAAAAAAGAGAGAGAAGAGGAAATGGAAGGGACCCTCATGGATCCAAAGGGAAGAAGTAAGAAAGGGGAGGGCAGGGGACAGGAGGAGAGGCAACAGGGGACAGGAGCAGGGGCAGGGATCATGTCTCAGGGGCCTCCGCCTGTGTGCTCAGGTGGGATGTATCTGAAAAACAGCAGGTGTCCAGCAGACAGACCCTGAGACAGCAGCGTCTTTCCAGGTTGGCCAGGCCACCACACACCCTGCCCTGCTCCGCCACACTGCATGCCCCTTCTCGCCCCACCAACCACCCACCCGCCCGCCTGCCCTACTAGACACACCACTCGGCTGACCGGAGAGAGAGAGGCCCAGGAACTCGGTGAGCAGGCCGCCCAGCAGAACCCCAGCCAGAAAGCAGGAGGCAGCCGGGGCTGATCCCACCCCAGCAGGGACACTGGGTCCGTAATGGCTGCTTGGTCCATCACGTGGCGCTCTGGCCCCCATCTCCCTCAGGACCCTGTCCCCTTCCCCTCCCCAGCCTCTGGCTCTGGATCAGGCCACAGCTGGGATGAGTCCCTCCATGGGAAGGCCTCTCGGGGCAGCTGCCATGACAACTGCCAGGTCACACAAAGCGGGCCTGCGGCCTGTGGCAGGTGCTGAGGGCTGGGGCAGGGAAGGTAACAAAGGGGCTTCGGTCTTAGCAGGAACCTGAGGGTGGGGAGGGGCTGGGCAGCAGCTGGGCTGGGGAGAAAAGCCACCACCAGCAGGGGCAGTGCAGGGACACGTCCAGGTCACCCCACATCCTACTGATCTCAGGGTCCTGGACCTTTGCCACCAGCCAAGCACATCACTCCTCACAGATCGGGAAGAAGTAGATGGTGCCTCTGTCACCAGTGGAGTGGGGACAGGCTGCCTGCCCTCCACCAGGCTTCGAGGGGTGGCATCTCCCAAACTCTGGTCAAAGGCCCAGATGCCAGGTCCTGCTCAGCTAGGAGCCCCCACAAAAGGCCACACCATCTGCCACTGCTCCCCTATGCCCACCACCTGCTCCCACCAGAAACCACAGACGAGGGGCAGCCTTCCCAAGGTCCCCCTCCCCATCCAGCTGACCCCCCACCCCAACCCCTCACACCGGCAGGTCAGACCCCAGGGGAGCAACTCAGGCCATGGTTTGGAAGGGAACAGGGGTTGGGCGAGGGCTCACAGGCCCCGCCGGCCTCCACCCTGAGGAGTGCTCCCGAGGAGCGGGAACTCTGTGCATCCTTCCCTCATTCACTGCCAGGTTCTCAGAGGCAGAAAGTGCCCAGCTTATGCTGAATGAATGAATGAATGAAATAAACAAACGGGGGACAGAAGTGGGGGCTCCTCTGGCCTCTGGCCTTCATCACCATCAACAAACACCTCAGGACCAGGTAACAATGTCCTCTGCCTGGAAAAGAGATTTCACTTAATATCAGCGGGTGTTTAAAAGACACAGTCATGGGAGTTCCTGTCATGGCACAGCAGGAACGAATCTGACTAGTATCCATGAGGATGCGGGTTCGATCCCTGGCCTTGCTCGGTGGGTCGGGGATCTGGCGTTGCCATGAGCTGTGGTGTAGGTCGCAGCAACAGCTCTGACTCAACCCTTAGCGTGGAAACCTCCATATGCCATGGGTATGGCCCAAAAAAAAAAAAAAAAACCCACAGTCATAGGCTTATGAGAAAAAAACTGATCTAAACACTAAACATATCCACAGACAATCGTCTCTAACATCTGATGTACACAAAAGTTCAAAGATGCAAAAATATAAAGATGCTCGTATATACCTGCAAAACTGCATGTGCAAAGTACAGGGACACTGAGACACTAAAAACCCCACAAAAATGCCAGCTGATCCAGAGATACAAGCGTCCAGGGAGAACTGCCCAAGCACAGATCACTACCGTTCACACCGGTAGAAAAACAGAAACACTGACACGAGTGTGCTCACCACTTCACGATCGTCCCCCTGGGCCACTGCTCCAGGAAACAGAACTCCTTTCTGGAACAACGCAGCCACAGGGTGCCAGGAAGCCATGGCAGGGGTGGGAGGGAGTGTGATGGGGAACTGTCACCTGTTGGGTCACCTGAGGCGTTAGCTGAGGGGAGGGGCAGCATGAGGCAGCAAGGGCTGGCCGGGAAAAGGCTGGAGGGGCACAGAGAGCCCAGAAAGAGAATGAGGCTCTGCCCAGCAGGCCAGTGCAGCCTGAGACCCACAGCCAGGCCTGCAGGCGTCCCCCCAGGGGGCGGCGACAGGCCCTTCCCCTCTCCCCTGGGAACCAGAGCCTCCCAGGGCTGGCTCCTCAGCCAAGTCAGCCCCTTGAAGTCCACTCCTGAAGGCTGCACCAGGAATCAGGCGCCCTGAATTCGAGCCCAGCTGCCCGTGGCAAGTGACCTCACCCCTAGGCCTGGGTCCCCAGTGCTGAAGGTGATGGAGAAACCTGCTCCAAGATTTGCTGGGAGCAACAGCTGCGGACACACTAGACTTTTTGAAGCCTATAAACCATCTTTCCCCCTCATCACGCAGCCTGAGAACAGTCCACACCCGCATGTTCTGCACCCTCTCTGCAAACACCCCCGCTGCTGGCTCACTCTTCCTAAACCGCCACTCTTCAAGCTGCTTCAGAAGCTCTGGAGCGCCACCCCACCCCGTGCCATACAGAAACCCCAAACTCCGCTCAGCAATGGGCCCGGGCTTTGTAGGGGAAGAGGGCATGGACAGCTTTCACGGTCAAGGCCACCTGCAGAGCCCTGCTGGGCAGAGCAGCTCCAGGTACTGCCTCTCCCCAGAGAGGAGGCTGGGCAGGGAGCAGGGCCTCCTCTGGGCAAGGCTGGGTGGCAGTGGCAAAAAGCAGGTCCGGGGGCCCCAAGCACCAGGCAGGGGGCTAGACTGAAGGGCCTTGGATTCTCCTGCCAGCTCAGCTCAGGGGAGCCCCACAGCCTCACACCCTGTCTTTGCTTGGGGGAGGCAGCCAATGTAGCCTCTCTCCCAGGACTGGTTCCACAGCCACCAGGCCCTCTCCCAAAGCTGGTCCTGCACAGGCCACCCCTGCACGAGGCCTCAACCGGCCTCTGTTTGGGCCCCACCTCTGAGCATCAGTCCCCCATCCCCGGATCCACCAGATCTCACACCCTCTTCTCCAGAGTTTATAGCCAAGGAGGACCTGCAAACCAATCGCCAAGAAGTAGCTTTCAAGCATTATCAGAGTCAAGACAACTTTGGCTTCCCACCTTCTTAAGCCTGTGCCGCCAGACAAGCAGACCAAGGTCCTAGCCCAGACCAGGGAGGCCCCCTCCACCCAGCTCCCAGAGGCCTGCCTCCAGCCCACACCCCAGCACAAGCACACCCAGCATCCTTCCGAAACCCCCACAACTCCTGAGCCCCTCTAGGTCCCCACCCATCTCACCCTCCCACCCCCACCTGCTCCTCCTGCCTCTCCATCAAGGGGCAGGGGCACCCCCACTGTTACCTTCTCCCAAGCCCAGCCCCTTCCCTCTCTCCTACTCCAGCATCTCCAGACCTCAGCCTCCCAAACACTGAGGCCCTCAGTCCCAGGAGAGGGGGCAGAGGTGGGGCCACTGTCCTGCAGAAAGAAGACTACGCCATAGCTGAAAGAGCCCAGGAATGGAGGCCTGAGACCTGGGGACCAGGTTTCCTTCTAGTTAGACCGTGACCCCTCATCTAGGCCTCAGTTTCCCCATCTGCAAATGGACATAGCACTCGGTACTGGGTATAGAACTGGTGTATCAAGGAGCAGGAAAAACACTGGCAAAGGACTCTGGGAAGGGTCCGTAAGGTGCAAAATGAATCCTTTTTAGATCACTGCATTGCCATCACCCCTCCCACCTCCCCTTGTCAGAACTGGATCTTGGGGTTGCCCTGAGAGGAACAGCCCAGTTCAGGGACCCCTGTGGCTTTTGCCAGCACTCCCTGGGAACCAGGTCCATGGCCAGCCAGGGCAGCCACCTTATCCTGTCACGTCCGCCCCTCTCCCAGAGGCCCTGGTTCAAGTCCATGCCAGTCCCTGAGATGTGTCCTTCCAGGACTCCTGCCTCCACCTGCCCAGCATGCACACCTTTGCCAGGCCTGTCCCACCCCACCTCCCTGCCCCCAGGCCTGTCCCATATCTATGGCGTCCCCATCCCCAGTCTTTGCTCAGCCGCCTCCCTTTAGAGGACAGAGCAGCACCCACATTCCTCAAATCCAAGACTCAGGAGCCTGCCAGGGCCTGGGGACCCTGTTACCTGATGGAAGGCAGGGGATGAAACCCACTGCTAACAACACTTTGACCAGTTATCGCATCTTAACTTATAAACACTTTTCCACCTCTCACTGCATTCAAAAGACCTTGGCAAGGTTAGGGAGTGTCTTCCCCTTTTTGAAAGAGGAAAGCAAGGCCCAGAGGTGACATTCCCTGCCTCAAAGATTCTGGTTTCACACCCTGCAGGCCACTCCCACCCTAGGAAACCTTGGATTCCTCAGCTTAATCCTCACCAGGGACCAGGTGCATGGACCAGACCCCTCTACACAGCTCTGCACTCTGCCCTGGGTATCCTCACCATGCACCACCTTGCACAGCCACAGAGCGCAGCCCTCACCATCCACGGGTCCCTGCATTATCCCAGTGCTGTTCTAACAGCTGCACGACCTCCCACTGGCACTGCCTTCGTTCAGGCCTCAGCACTGCTCACCTGAAGACTGCAAGGGGGTCAGGGCTCATTTCTCTCCTCCAGGTCTTCCATCGCCCAGACTCAAAGCCATTTTCCTAAAATTACCATTTAAACAGGCGACTACTTTGCCTAAAATACTTTGGTGGCTTCCCCAGTACTTTCAGGTTCAGCTAAACATTTCTGGGCAGGGCCATTTCAAATCTAGCCTCCGCTCACCTCTCCTCACCACACCATCAACCTACCCACCTGCCTTATCCCAAAATGTGGCTCCCTGACCTTGCCGCATCTTGGGACACCTGTGAAAGATCTCGGAATACCCTTGCCCAGCTCTTCTCTTTCCAGGCCAGATCGGGCATCGCTTTCACCAGGAAGCCTTTGTGAACACACCAGGCTCAGTGGGGGGCCCTTCTCTGCTGAACCTGTGCACCCACCCAACCCAATACCACCTATGAGGTATCATGTCTCCACACAAGACTGTAAACATCTTAGCACAGGGAGTGTTTCTCACTCCCCAACACCTAGCACAAGGTCCAGCTTGCTGTAAACCATTAACACAAATTTTAACAAGGGAACATTTAAATAAAAGAAAGTTAAGCACAGAATCATGGAACCTTAGAGTTGAAAGAAGACTAGTACCCTCTAGTCTCTTCGTTTTCCAAATGAACACCGGGACCCAAAAAGGACATCTAATAGGGGAGCCTGGACAGCACCAGCCTGGCTTAGGGCTTAGACCACACCCAACTCCAGGTCTGGTTGACCAAGACACACTCCAGGCTCCATCCTGCCCAAAGGGCTGGAGGAGGCAGTGTGTCTATATCCTTCACCTTCACCAGGGAAGAAAGCCCCAGCGCTACCCGCATCCCCACTGAGATCTTGGCTCCTGTGGCCGTTTTCCTGGAATGGAGGTTTGGGGGACACCACCCCCTACACACACACACACACACATATCCATACACCTCCAGTTCGTGTGGTCTTAGCTCTCATTGTTCTCACCCTCAATCCTTATGCCCGCCCATTAATCATTTATTAAGCACCTACTATGTGTCACTCTGCGGCAAGCACTGGGTTCCCGCCCTCCAGGAATTCGGTCTTTCGGGGAGACTGACACCGCTCCCGAACATCGGGTCAGGCTCTGGTAGAGCGCGCCCCCGGAGGGGAAGGGGAAGGGGCAGTCTCCGCGCTCACCTCCCGGTCTCCCCAGCTCTCACGCCCCCTTCCTTCTCGGCCCCGACCTGCAGCCCCTCCCCACGCACGATCTGGGCCCCTTTCCCCGTGAGCTGTGTGGGGGTGAGAAAGTTCGGGGCTGAGAGCGCGGGGCCCTCGGGGGACCCCGAGGCCGCCTCCAGCCGGAGGCTGGGTGGAGACGGCTCAGGAGGAGCCGGGACGGGGACTGGCCCCGGAGCACGGTCCGTCCCTGCGCACGCCCCTCCCCGCCCGCATTCAGAGGGACTCGGAGGGAGGGGACGAGAATAAATACCTTTGACTTTGTGGCTAAGGTTAACGGGAACAGCCACCCCGGGGCGACTTGGGCACTCGCTCCCCGCCCCGCCAGTCCCGGGGCAGGCGGGGCGGGCACGCGCCTCTGATTGGCTGGCAGGCCTGGCCATCCCACGGGCCCCCCCGCCATCTGATTGGATGTACCTCTCAGATGACCAGCTCAGCCCTATCCGAGAAGCCTGCGGGGCGGCCCCTTTGTTCTCTGGAGCCAATGGCCGGGGTGGGCGGGCTGACCTCGCCTCCAGCGGGGCCAGTCCCGCGCCCGAGAGGCGTTGAAACGTTGGCAGAGGGGCGCTGGGCAGGGTCTCCCAGGAGGGAAGGAGAGGCGGGGGCGAGGCCGGGTTACTGGTGACAACCATGGAGCTCTCCCTCCCCGTCCCGGCCCCGCAGACGCGCCCTCCGAAATCAATCCAGTCACTGGACACCTCTCCGTCCGACGCCTGCGACGCGCCAGCTACCGCCCTTGTTGCCAGGATCCGGGGGAAAGAGAACCCCGCTCCGACGCTCACATTGTGCATGTGACACGGTGGTGGCACTTGGCACTACAGCACACCAGGTGTTAGAGTGAGATGTGCAGGTCTCGTGCGGCTGGAGAGAAATCGCCCTCTGCACCTGTGCGGTCCTAGGCACGTTGCGTGATAAATGATGCCCGGGTTTCTAGGAGAGACTCAAGCATCATTAAATCCAACCTCTCGCGCTCTCTCGTTCCTAGGCCCAGGGCTACTGCTGACTTAGAGGCAAGGTCCAGATGGCCGCGGAGGGTCTTCGGTTCCCAGAAACCTGCAGGAAAGAATTTTCTCATTTACCCACACTGATCAGAAGGAAATGATCCTTTATGCCGATAGAATTCCTCACGCCGCTGCCTCCGAGGGGGCTGGCCACCTCCCACTGGCAGATTCTCTCTGCTGCTGCTTAGAAACCGCCTTTGGGACATGAGGTTGGTGCAAGGAGAAGCTGGCCTCGCTCTGAGACGTCCTACAAACCTCACTGCTAAGCTGAAGGAACTTATTCTAATTCATCAGTCAGTAGCACCTTCCTAAGCGTTTGCCAGGGGCTGTTTAGCTTCAATAGAAACAGAGAGAAACAATAGAAACAGGGGGACTAAGAGTCTATCAGTTTTGCTGCAATCTTCATGTACAGTTTATACAAAAGATTCTTTCTGTCCCTGGACTTTGACTTATTCGTCTGTAGAAGAGTTAATGATTTTCTAGTTACAGTCAGCCTTCCTTATCCACAGGTTCCACATCTGTGAATTCGACCAACAGCAAACTAAAAATATTCAGGGGAAAAATACTCCAGAAAGTTCCAAAAAGCAAAATTTGATTTTCCCTGGCACAGGCAACTATTTATATAGCATTTGCATTGTACTGAGTGTAAGTAATCTAGAAATGATTTAAAGTACATAGGGCATGGGTGTAGGTTGTATGCAAATACGATGCCATTTTATACAAGGGACTTCACATCTGAGGATTTTGTTGTCCCTGGGGGTTCTGGAACCAATCCCCAGAGGACACTCGGGGACAACTGGATTTTTGCAGGACACTAATTAGTTCCATCTACTGCAGAAGTAAAGCATAAAACCCTACCCACAGGCCAGACACCATGAGGCCATCGACTTTCTTAAAGCGTTTCATTCATCGTATTTTCTAGAGTACCTAGCCAAAGTTCAGCCAAGGCTTGAAGAATTCCAGTATTGTAATTCCACATCTGCCACCGGCTATGGGTGGGAAAGTCATCTGCACTCTGGGCCTGTTTTCTCCTACAGAGTGAAAGACTTCCTCCTGGTTGACATTTCATGACCAAGGGTACTTCAAGGGCGGAAACAACGAAGCACATCTGGGATCCTATTTCCATTAAGCGGAAAAAGGGGAGAAGCTGCCTGTGTGCAAATGCACAGGAAAATGTGTGGAAGGCCACCCTCAAACTCTTTATGGTGCAAAGAGAAAAGCCATGGGGGGTGGGGAATAAAGGAGAATTTTCACATTTAAAATAAATCTAAATACATCCACATTGTTTAATTTTGACAAGATAATTGAATATGTTTGTAACTGGAGGGGGGTGGAACCCTGGACTCTTTTAAACAGAAGGGCCGCTCCTATCAGCAGAGGGCTGACCCTTCCAATGGGACAGGCCCACCTTCAAGGACAAGGGACACTCTAGGGCCTCTGAGGGACTCTGGAAGGAACCATGGGCAGGTTTGAGCTACCCCTGCTTTCCCAACCCCTCAAGGCCACTTCCATTTGGTTCTCCCTCACCATCTTGGCCCCAAAGCATCGGGCTGTACAGCAATAGATGAGCCAATGCCCGCCATCCCCACATGCCAGGCCATTTCCTTTCCAAGCGATTTTTCAGAAAGTCAGGACCCTTGATCAGATTTCCTCTCCTTCATCCTTTTCCCCACCCCACCCCCAATCTTAATAACCTACCCCCATCCCCTGCCCATCCTCCCCAGCCATCTAGCTACTTTCCTGGTCACCTGGCAAAAAGCACTGCTCCCTTCCCAAGCCCTTCAAGCCCTGAGCGCTTCTAAAAAAAAGACATATTTATTTGCTGTTTTTTTGCTTTTTAGGGCCGCACCTGCAGCATATGGAAGTTCCCAGGTTAAGGGTTGAATCGGAGCTGCAGCTGCCAACCTACACCACAGCCACAGCAACGCAGGATCCAAGCCTCATCTGCGACCTACATCACAGCTCATGGCAACACAGGATCCTTAACCCACTGAGCGAGGCCAGGGATCGAACCCACAACCTCATGGTTCCTAGTTGGGTTCCTTTCCACTCCGCCATGACAGGAACTCCTAAAGAGACATGTTTGAATTGTCTTTCTTGAGACAATGTTCCCAGGCTCTGAGAGATAATTTGCCATCAACTACACAGGTTTGGAAGTGGCCCCCTAACCCAGTATAACGCTTTGATGCTGTCTGCATGCATCATCCTACACACCTGGAACCCCACCACCCCTCAGCCACCTCTCAACTCTACTCATGATTCGTATATGGTGTAAATCCTCCCAGACTTAGGCCTCTCAAGGCTAATTTTGGGCCTAATTTTTGTAAATCCCCAGTGTCCATCACATCAAGCACACACAGCCATTTAACACTAACCTTCACCCGAAGCAGCAGCACTGCATTCCCCCAATAAACACACAGCAGTGGTCAAGAGCACAGGTTCCAGCCAGTCAAAGAGACCTAAGTTTGAATCACCTCTGGTGATTATCAGTTATATGGCTTTGTGCAAATGTTTTCCTCCGTAAAAGAATAAGACTACCTAATGAATTCCAATTGTGAGATAATTTAGGTAAACTTCTTTGCATGGCTTCACTCACATAAATCATGGTTGTGCTAGACTCTGTTAGATGCTAGAGATCCATGCGGAAATTACTGAGACAGGAAAAGGGCCCATTGATACCTGTCAAATATAGGTATTCAAGGAGTTCCCACTGTAGCACAGGGGGTTAGGTATCTGGTGTTGTGTCTGTGGTGGCTCAGGTTGCTGCTGAGGTGCAGGTTTGATCTAATCCCTGGCCTGGCACAGTGGGTCAAAGACCCAGCATTGCTGCAGCTATGGCACAGGTCAAAGCTGCAGCAGATTCAATCCCTGGCCCAGGAACTTCCATACAATGTGGGCGCAGACAAAAAAAAAAAAAAAGAAAAAAAAAAGAAACCTCTCAAATGTGTATAAAAAAAAACCAGCAGAGGGAAGCGCATGCAGTAACAGATGTGGGAACCGCAGGCCAGCCAGAGAGGCACTGCAGGACAGAGTCTAACAGCCCTTTTCCCTGGACACCTGGCACCCAGCAAAGCTCACCTGATCCCACAGAAGGCTGGACCCCTGGAGAGGTTACCCCACTTGCCGAGTGTCCGGCCCCACCCTGGGGAAGAAGTGCAGGAAGGTGCAGGGACACCTGACAAGTTGCGCCACTCAGCCTGTCACCCAACCCCACCCTGTAGGGGCAGAGCTGCTTCTGCTCCCTCTGACCCCACAGCTCCCCAGGACAAAGGAACAGTTTTTAGCCACTGGTTCTAAAACCAGATCTTTATTCTCTAGTTCAAAAAGGAGGGTAAGTGGTTGTGTTTAGTTCCAGAGAACAAACAAGGCCCAACAGTAGAAATTACAAGGAAGCAGACTTCATTCATTATAAGGAAGAATTTCTAACAATTAGAATTACCCTACAGTAGAACCAGGGCCTCAGGAGGTAGGGGGGCTCCCTGTCACCTAAGTGTTCAAGCAGAGGCTGGGCATCCGCACACTAGAAAGGGCAAAGGGGAAACTCACCCTGGGTTCCTATCAGCTGATCCTCCCTTATCAGTGGGGCAGTTCTGCCCACGTGGTGAGTTCTGAAAGGAGGGAAGGAGGGTTGGGGGTGTTCGAACAAAAGCCCTGACACAGGGCAGCTGACGGCCAGGGGATGTTCTAAGCGCTGGGAGGGTGCTGGATAAAGCAAGTCAGACCAGTAGGGAGAGGCCCCGGGGATTGATGTCGAGGGAGGAAGGGGACAAAGCACTAACAGTAGATGGGTCTCTCCAAATCCAGGTGCCTGTGCAGGGGCAGGAGGGAGGGGATGGGGCGAGACAGGCTGGAGCAGCTCTGCTTTGCCTCCCAGTACTTGAAAAGGCCCAGGTGCTGCCTATCAAGGCCGGCAGGTTCTCCCAGGTGTATCCAGCTGGTCCTCTTTTCCTCCTGGGTGCTCATTCACTAAGGACTGTACCACACCTACTTCCAAAAACAAGCTGAAGGAACTCATAGTTAAAGACAGGGACATTAAGGCGTTAACATCAGAAAAGGGTCCTCCTGTCCACTGGTGGCCCCTCCAGCCGGAGGGCTCTAAGGGGTGGGTGGAGCTGCTATTGCTACTTTTCCAGGGCACAGGACAGTCAGGACTGAAATTGAGCAAACCTGCTGGAGGCCGGGGTCCCTGCTCTGCAAGTGGGCTCCCTGATTGTGGAGTGGGGTGGGGGGAAGAACCTCCCTCTCTGGTGGGGGGGGGGGCAGCCCACCCACCCCCACAGCAGCAGCACAGGGCACAGTGTGAATGCCGCCCAGGGCCCCCCTCCCTCGGCCTCCGCAGTCCTTGCCCTCTCAGACATCATGCTTCTTCTGATGGGCCAGGAGCTTCTCCTCGTCGTCAAAGGTCTGGCCGCAGATGGCACAGCAGAAGGCGCCGTCCCGGATGTGGCTCTTGCGGTGGGTGATGAGGTTGGACTTCTGGCTGAAGCTGCGGTCGCAGTCGGGGCAGGCATAGGGGCGCTCGCCGGTGTGGATGCGCCGGTGGGACACCAGGTTGGACTTCTGGCTGAAGGCTTTGCCGCAGTCGGGACAGACGTAGGGCTTCTCGCCCGTGTGGATGCGCCTGTGGGCCGCCAGGTAGGGTTTGTGGCGGAAGGCCTTCCCGCAGTCTGGGCAGACGAAGGGCCGCTCCGGGGCGTGGTCGCGCCGGTGCGCCGCCAGGTGGCTGCCCTGGGAGAAGCGGCGCCCGCACTCCTCGCAGGCAAAGGGCCGCTCGCCCGAGTGGACCCGGTAGTGGGCCACCAGGTGGGTCTTCTTGCCGAAGTTCTTGCCACACTCGGCGCAGGTGAAGGGCCGCTCGCCCGTGTGCTGCCGCTGGTGGGCCCGCAGGAAGCGCTCCAGCCGGAAGCTCCGGCCACAGTCCTCGCAGCCGTAGAGAGAGGCGGGGGCCTCGGCCTGGTCCCGGGGCGGCTCCTCCGCGGGCCCCAGAGGCTTCGGAGCGGGCTCCTGGGCGGGCTTCCGCGGGGCTTCCACGGAGGGCTCGGCCAAGGGCTCCAGGGGCCCGGCGGGAGGCTGTGGGCTCCCGGAGCCGGGGGCAGCCTGCGCGGCCCCTTCGGAGCGCTTGTGGATCTTGCTGTGCGACAGCAGGTTGGGTTTGTGGCGGAAGCGGCGGCCGCACTCGGTGCACGGGTAGGGCTTCTCGCCCGTGTGGATGCGCCGGTGCGAGGTCAGGTAGGGCTTATTGGTGAAGCGCTTCCCGCACTCGGGGCACTGGTGGGGCCGCTCGCCCGTGTGCACGCGGCGGTGCGCAATCAGGTTGGGCTTGTGGCGGAAGCGCTTGCCGCAGCAGGCACACTGGAAGGGGCGGTCGACGGCGTCTCCACCCGGCCGGGGCGCGGTCACGGCCGGGCGGCCCCGGGGCCGAGGCCCGAGGGCCTTGGCCGCTGCCTCTTCCAGGGCCTCGGCCACATGAACCCGCTTGTGAGCAACCAGCTGGTCCCACTGAGCGAAGCTGCGGCCGCAGTTGCCGCAGATGAAGGGCCGGGCCTCGGGGGCCGGCGGGTGGCAGCGCCGCCGATGGGCCCGCAGCTGCTTTCTTCGCCAGAAGCGTCTCTCGCAGTCGGGACAGGCAATGGGCCGCTTCGCAACCGAGTGGGCCCGCAGGTGCAGAATCAGGGCCACCCAGCCTCGGAAGCTCTGCCCGCAGAGGTGGCAGGCAAAGCCCAGGTCTGGGGTGGTGGCGGCATGGATCTGGCAGTGCAGCGCCAAGAAGGGGGCGTGGCGGAAGCGCCGGCCACATTCGGGACAGGGTAGGGGCAGCCGGGCCTGGCAGTGCCGGGCATGAAGCCAGAGGGCCACCCAGCCCGGGAAGTGCCTTCGGCAGTGGGCACAACGATGGGCCCGCTGGAGGGCCTTGCCGCCCGAATGGGTCATGGCCATGCCTTGTGACCTCAGCCCTTGGGGCTCCTGCTCCAGGGTCTGGGGTGACTCCTGGGAAGGTCCAGAAAGGAGTTGGGGCTGGGCAGGGCCCATGGCCACAGGGCCCCTGCAGCGACGTTCCAGCATCGGTTCTTCCTCTGCTGAGGAGGAAAGGCACAGTCACTCTCCGGAGCCACACATCCTGTCCCAGCTGCTCCTCTGGAGACCCCAGGCCCCAGAGGCCCTCTGAACTCCAGCCTTGGAATCCAGACTACTCTTCCCTACGCTTGCATGTTCTATAGTATTTCAACCCTGGGCTTCTAGATTGAGCTATATGTGTCGCTAAGTCTCTACTGACCCTGGAAACTACCAGAAGGAAGAACTCTGACACCTCTTGGAATCTCCCTCAGCCCGTGTCTGGCATGGAGTAAACACTCCAGTGTGGGCTGTGCGAACATTTCTGCCTCGGGACTCACCAGAAAGCGAGGTCACCTCTCCCCACAGCGTGCCATGCTCTCCCAGGTGTTCCACTCCCCTCCCCTGATTTCCACTATTTCCTGCTGTCATATCTGAGCTCCACAGCAACTCTGGGAGGCTGGGCGAGAGACATCAAGCTCCCTGCCCTGACAGATGAAGCAACGGTGATGGGAGGGCACAGAGTAATCCGATGGCACAGAGTAATCTGATGGCAGAAGCAGGACTGGGAACAAGTCTAAACTCCCAGGCCAGTGTCCTTCCTCTGCAGTAGCTGGGTGTGTAAAGATCTCCCACAAGGAAATTCCTGTCGGCCCTCATTCTGATCATCTGCTCTGAGCTCTTATTTACTCCAGTCTCGGGGGAGGCACTGCGACCTTAACAGCAGTCTCTCACCGAGGCTGGAGAGCCAGTGAGAACGGCCCTCCTCAGCAATGGGAGGGGAGCACTGGATGCCAATTCCCGCCCAGCACGATGCCAGGCCACTGCCTGTCCAGACTGTGCCCACGTTCTGCCCGCTTGCCCTCGTCCACCCCCACACTCGATTAGGACATGGCAGGAAGGCAAGCTCTCAGAATCCAAAGAACACCCACGGCCTGCTGCCCTCGGGGGTGATCCTGCCTCTGCCTCCCTTGGGTGCTAGGGGTTACTGCGGCAGGAAAAGGGGAGGAAGGAAGAGATGGTAATCTCTGTCCCCTGGCCCCCAACGCCACCGCCGCCGCCTGCCCCACATTCAGTGCCTCCAAAGCTGGGGAGCTGGGATTCCTGCAGAACCTCCTCCACCCGCTGCAGGGTGAGGTGGCCCTTTAGACTCGGAAGGGACCTTCAGTGCCTGCTCACAAGTTCCAGACACATCTTCCTAAATTCCCCAGAGCCTATCCTCCTCCCCAGGAGCACAGACATGACTCATTCCAACGGCCAGACTGAGCCCAGGGGAGACTCCCAGGACAGGAGAACCGGCCCCTCCCCCCCAGCAGGATGGAGCAGCCTGAGCACCCGGGCCATGGAATGGTTTGAGAACCCCCAAAAGAAGCCCACACTCTACCCTGGCGGCTGTGGAGCTGGAGATGAGGCTTTTTCCAGCTCCTCCTGGGGATACTTCTGCGGCTGGAGCGCCTGCTTCGGCCCACACAGTGGTAGCCCCCAGATGTCAGAGAAAACTGCAGCAGTAAAGACACCCCTACCCCCATGGCAGAGCTCAGACCTCCGAAGGCAGAGAGGCCAGCCTTACCTGTGGGGAGGGGAGAGAAAACGTGCGTGAGGCTCTGAGCTCCCCTGGGGCAGGCATCTTTGTGTCCTCGCCGGCCACAACCTCCTCCCCCACCCCTGCCCCACACCCGGCCTGGCAGAGTGACCTTAATGGATACTGGATTAATAAATAAACGTGCCCCCTTCGCCAAGGAAGCACAGGGCTGCGTCTGGGGGTCACTTCCTCCACTAGTAAGGTCACAGCGTGAATTCTCCATGCTGATGGCCAAAGGCCGGCCAATGGCAGGAACTCTGGAAGCTCTGCTGGCTCCCCTTCCCCCACCCTCCTCCCCACAGGAATTCCAGGCCGGTTTCCCAGGGGGCTGCGCAGGCGGACTCGAGCGACCAGGACTCAGTCAGAATCCCCTGGCGCGTCCCAAATGGGCAAGGGCCGTTGAGACCCCACACCCCCCCCTTTTGTATTCGCGCGTGTTTCCCCCCCCCCGTGCACGTTCGCGGACACACGGCTCGCGCTCCCGGAGGGGGCCCTTTCGGGTCCCCACGCACAGCGCAGCTCGCGGAGCCTGTGCGCAGGTGCGCGGGGCTCGCCCCCCCATTCGGTCCAGCGGGATCCCCCCCACAGCGCGCACACGGTCACGCGCCCGGCAGGTTAGGGCCGCCCCGCCACGGGCCCGCGTGGAACCCCGCGCCCTGCCCGGGACGAACCTCTCCGGCGGGGAGCGCGGAGGCGCGTGGCGCGTCCATGAGGCCGGAAAGCCGGCGCCGGCTGCCGCGCTCCCCACCTCGCCGCGGCGACAGCAGCAGGTTCGAGTTCACCACTGCCAGGCCCGTGCCCAGCCCCCCCGCCGGTTCCCAGCGCCACGTGACTACAGGAGCTGCCGAGGGTCAGTTGCGGGCTCGGGCAGGCGGCCGGCGGCCGCGGCCGGAGGGCGGGGCGGGCAGCCGGGCCGGCCGCGCGGGGCTTCTCCCGCGTTCCCAGCGCCCCCTCGCGGGCCCGGCCTCGGCCGGGGGCGGCCGCCGCGGGCCCGACTCCGTTGCCATGGCGACGCAGCCCGGATTTTCCCGGCCCGGCTCAAGTTTCCCAACCCTTTGTCCCTTCGGAGGGCGCGCGTCCCTGGGCGACCGCGTGGCCAGACTGCGGTCACTCGACTAGACCCGGCCTCAATGGCTTAAACTCTCCTAACTGGCCCGAACCTTCGAGAGGGCGCTCCCTGCCCCGGGTCGTCCCCTGCTCTACTCCCAGCACCTCGACCTCTGGCGGCGCTAGGGAATCTGAAAGCCGCGGGGCCTGAGCGGCGCCGGACTCCACCTGGCCCGGGGCGCGGCTGACCCCAAAGTCGGCCTTCTGGGTTGTAAAAAGGTGGAGAAAGGAGAAGCCCGATCGGGTCAACTTTGAAAAAGGAATGCCCTCGCTTCCAGAAATTAGCGGAGTGCAGGCATTCCCGGCTCCGGCGGCCGCGGGGCCGTCTTCGCACCCGGGGCGTTTCGCTTGGAAACGGACTGCAGCTGGTAGGCGTGTGCGGAGGCAGGTGTAAGCCTGCGTTCGTTCGTGACTCACCGGCTAGCAGGTGGCCTTGGCGTTTTCCAGGCTTGTACAATTTCATGTAGTGTTATGCTTTTCAACACAGGCAACTTTCTAATTGTCTAATTATTTGTAAAGCATAATAAAATCTGTTGCATAAGCAGGAAATAAAATACAAAAAGTTTCTAATACTTTTGCCTCCTGGAATTAGTTACAGTCAGCGTTTTGGCATGTATCATCAGGTATTCTTTTCTACGCTTATCTATGCAGGTTTGACATCATTGGGATAATGCCTTGCAAAGATATGTTCTGCCTTTTTCACCTAACAATATTATGAATTTTCTGCCATTTTATTGGACATTCTTTAATAACATGATTTTTTTTTTGCTTTTTTTTCTTTCTTTTTTTTTTTTTTTGCTTTTTAGGGCCACCACACCCGTGGCATAGGGGTCCAATTGGAGCCACAGCTGCTGGCCTAGGCCACAGCAACGGCAGATCTGTGCCCCATCTGCGACTTATTCCTGAGCAGGGCCAGGGATGGAACCCACATCCTCATGGATATTAGTCAGGTTGTTACCACTGAGACACAACAGGAACTCCCATTAACATGAACTTTCATCTCAGCATAAATGCACATAAATTTTTCTACTTTTCTCTATCATTATGGACTCATATTTTATTGCATATGCCTGACTTAAAAATTCTAGAAATGAGGAACTGATGGATTAAAGGCAAAGCATATTTTTCAAGTGTTTTCTAAACTGTCTTCGAGGAAACTTTATTAGTTTTCTTTTGAGAAATGCTCCCTTTTCCATATCCCTGACAACCCAGACTATATTTTCAAATTTAAAGTTGTTCTTTCTCACTGTTTTGAATTTCACTTCTTAAATCACTACTTAGCTGGTTTGTTTTTCCACATAGTTATTGATTGTTTGTAATTTTTTGGTGAATTTGCTTGTGTCCCTTTGCCCACTTTCCTATATGTCCATTTAAGAAAGTTGGGAAATTGACTCCTGGGTATATATCCAAAGAAAACAAAACACTAATTCAGAAAGGCACATGCACCCCAATGTTCATAGCAGCACTATTTACAGTAGCCAAGATAGGGACACATCCTGAGTGTCCATCAGCAGGTGAATGGGTAAAGAAGCAGTACAAACCTGTGCGATAGAATACTACTCAGCCATAAAAGAATGAAATTCTGGAGTTCCCGTCGTGGCTCAATGGTTAATGAACCCAACTAGCATCCATGAGGATGGGGGTGGCCTTGCTCAGTGGTTAAGGGTCCAGTGTAGCCATGAACTGTGGTGTAGTTAGCAGATGTGGCTCGGATTCCACATTGCTGTGGCTGTGGCGTAGGCTGGTAGCTACAGCTCTGACTGGACCCCTAGCCTGTGAACCTCCATATGCTGTGGGTGTGGCCTTAGAAAGATAAAAAAAAAAAAAAAAAGAATGAAATTCTGCCATTTTGGACAACATGGACGGACCTGGAGGATATTGTGCATAGTGAAATAAGTCAAACAGAGACAAATGCAAAGAACAAACTTGTGGTTACTGGTGGGGCGGCAAAAGAGGGGCAGGGGGTTAAGAGGTACAAATGACCTTGTATAAAATAAATAAGCTACCAGGGTTTATTGTATAGCACAGGGAATAGAGCCAATGTTTTATTATAACAACGTCAATTTTGAATCACTGTGCTGTGCATCTGAAACTAATGTAACATTGTAAATCAACTATACCTCAATTTTTTAAACATTGGGAAATTGGTTTTATTTGGCCAGAGCAGGGGAGGCAGGAGTGGGGGAGGCACACCTTAGAAAGTAAAAGCCTTTTATGGTTTCTGCCTTTGGTACTATGTTGAGAGGCCACCACACCCCATGCCAAATGAAACTTCATGTTTGTATGTGTGTGTATACACACACACACACATATATATTTGCTTTTTAGGGCACACCTATGGCATATGGAAGTTCCCAGGCTAGGGGTCCAATCAGAGCTGTAGCCACCAGCCTACACCACAGCCACAGCAACGCTGGATCCTTAACCCACTGAATGAGGCCAGGGATCGAACCCAATCTTCATGGATACTAGTAGGGTTTGTTTCTGCTGCACCACAATGGGAACTCCCGATGTTTATATTTTTATTGCAGAAAATAAGGTTTAATATCTAGGAGTGGAAGTTCTCCCCTTTCTACATAGATTCCTTTTGTTTCCCCAAAAAATGTCCTTGACTAAAATCACTCATTTATTCTTCTAAATAAATTTTGGAATTTCTTGGCAATATTTTTCAATTTTTCTTGTCACTGTTTAAAAAATCCACTTGACAAGATTTAAGATTCATGTCCCTCTATTTGTTCAGGTTTTATTTTACCTCTCACAGTCATGATTTTTTGTTTGTAGATTAAATATATAACTTTTATACTTTCCCTGTGATAAAACTTACCAACATGAGGAAAACACCTTTGTGAGATCATATAGTTTTGAGGCTCAGAAGATATGATAGACAGTATATTGTAGCATGTAGGTCAAGTTTGGTGATTACAGAAGAATGAATTTTTCAGAGTGCAATCAGAAGATACTCTAGTTTTCACCTAAATACTTAGTAATAGTTAACATTTAGGAAGTCCTTATGTCAGTTAAGGATAAACTCTTCACCTATGTATTGCATTTAATCCTCTTAACAACCTTAGGAAACATACTCTTTCAGTCCTCATTTTGCAAATGAAACAACTGAGGTCAGAGATGTTAAGGAATTTACCCAATGCCACACAGCTGGGTGGTGGCTGATGGGAACCTGGCCCCACTCTTCACCGCTAACACCGTGTGCCTGGGAAAAAGTGCTGAAGTTGAGTAACTGCAATACCTGTTAGTTCATAAGTAAACAAGGCACATCCAAAGCTGTTTCAATACCACATTCCCGCAAGAAACCTCCAGGGAGAATTCCTTCCCAGACTCACAAACTGTCACTAGTCTCTTAAAAGAAAGGCTCTCAGAGTCAACCGGGCCCCAGATACTCTCTCAGTCCCCAGCCCCATCTAGAAATGTCCTCTGGCCCAGTCAGGAGCTAGCCAGCCACTGCAGAGGAAGATGCAAAGAAGCGGTGGGGGTTCCCGGGCCTCAATGCCCCTGAAATCCTGAGCCTCACAGAAGGAACTAGGGAGGGATGGTGCCACCACCAACAAAGGGTCAAATGGCCTAGTGTCTCGGCTTTGCCACACTTGTGAGAAAATGATAGGCCCTGCAGGGTCAGGGGCCCACCGGACCCCCAGACTTGAGTGGGGCCCGGGAGGATCCCTCTTCCCCTCCAGCAGAGCAGCCTGCACCCCGCCACTGGAGTCGATGGCAAAGCTGGTGGGCTTGCCAGGGGATGAGGCAAGCGCTGTATCCAGAAACATTCTGTGAAGGCTTTTACTGAACCAAACTGGGGTCCCCTCACCGGAGTGCGCAGAAAGCCCATCTACCAGTGCCAGGTGGGTGTGGGGGGCAGGAAAGTGTGGCGAGTACTGTAGGCATCAGACAAGGAGCCTGGGGCGGCTACTGGTTGAACCTCATGGGTTTCAGAGAGGCATTTTAGAGGCAGGTGAGAGAGGCGGTCGCAGGGTGTGCGATCAGCTCAGTTCTCCGATTGGCTGACGGTGGTGCAACAGGCAGTGTCACAGAGGTTGACGCGGTCAGTCCTCAGCCCCATTGTGCTTGTGGCCGGTCATCAGATAGTTAACTTCTTTCATTTGGTGGGGGTTTTAGCATCTGTAACAGCAGCATTTTTAGCAACATGGATGGACCTAGAAATTATCATGCTAAGTGAAGTCAGCCATACAATGAGACACCAACATCAACTGCTTTCATTGACATGTGGAATCTGAAAAAAGGAGAGATTGAGCTTCTTTGCAGAACAGATGCTGACTCACAGACATTGAAAAACTTACGGTCTCCAGAGGAGACAGTTGGGGGGGTGGGGGGATGTGCTTGGGTTATGGGATAGAAATCCTGTGAAATTGGATTGTTATGATCATTATACAACTACAGATGTGATAAATTCATTTGAGTAATAAAAAAAAAAAAAACTTTGGAAAATATGCATCAGACACTGTTATCTAGGTACTTCAGGAAGGAATTAAAGCAGAGGACTGGGGGTTGGGGGGTTCCATCCCAGGAAGGCCCCATGGGGTCCTGCTCCCTTACAAAGATACCCAAGTATCATTCAGCAGCAGCCCTGTATCTACAAGAGGGAAAACTGCATCCATCCAGGCCTCCCCACAGGACTCGCTCACACACTCAACAAACATTTAATTGGTGCCTGCCATCTGCCACTGGGCCTGACCTCCAGCCTGACAGAAATGGTCCCTGCTGTTTCCCCTCAGCGGGAAAGGATGTTGAGAGGATGTCAGTTTAGCGATGGTGGTATCTCTTGGCTTAGGGCTTCCTATGAAATAAAACCCAGTGCTTGTTGGAAATTTCTGAACGGATGGCTGCTGAAAAGCTGGAGGAGGTCGTCTCTGCAGTGGGACCCACTGTGCACAGTGGCTTCAGAGGACATCCAGGAGGGGGGGTTTGCAAACTCACAGAGCTCATTCCGAGTATGGACAGTGTGGCAGGAGCAGGACGCGCATTGACGCTGACCTTGGTGGAGGCCACACCTGCTGGGAGGGCCTTGCAGGGGCACAGTCGCTACTCACACGGCCCCCTGCCCCCTCTCCCCGGGGGTCCTCCCAGCCTCCCACCTGCAGGGGAAGCCACCCAAACTGGGAGGGCCCGACTGTCCAAGGCTGGCATCTTGAGTGAAAGGAGTTTTGTAAGATCCTGCAGAAAGTCTTCTGCAAAAGATCAAAGTGCTCCTTCTGTTGCAGTTCCCCAAATATCCTTAAATGCAGGAACATGGCCTGCAGGGCACACGGCCAGGGCAGTAAAGGAGCCCAGATCAGGATCAAATGTCATCCCCACAACTCTGCTGCGCAAGGCACCTCTGCGGTGTATCTAGCTACAGGAATCAGTTTTTCTAAAAGAAAAAGAATGTAATTGGTCAAAAGGAAGCCAGGTTTCCTGCAGCAGGAGCACCAGTGCCAGGCACTCACCTCTCCTCCCACTGCTCTGCCTGGCCCTGCTCTCCCTGCCTCCCCTCTGGCGCCCTCCTGCCGCCAAGCAGGTTTCTCTCCCCAACTATTTGAAAGAGATCAGGTTGCTCCCTCCGCATTTTGACCACAAAAGCCCAGTCCCACTGTGGGGCCCCTGGAGATGCCTTTCTTCTGCCTGGGATGCTCTTCCTTCAGCTCTTTAAAGGCTCCCGCCTTCACTTTATTCCCACTGGGGCTCAAGTGCCCAGAACACGCTCCCCAGTGACCCTCTCTTCCCCCAAAACTTCCCACCTGTGTGAGGCCCCTGTGGCCACTGTGACAAATTCCCACCAGCCTGGTGGCTTAAAATACGCAGTTCTGAACTTGAGAGGTCCAAAATCAGGTTTGCTGGCTGGAAATCAGTGTCAGCAAGGCCTTCTTCCCAGCAGAGACTCTAAAGGAGAAGCTGCTGGCTTTTGCCCTTTCCAGCTTCCAGAGCTGCGTTCTGCGTGTTCTGACATTCAAGGCCATTCTTCCCCTGCAAAGCCAGCAGTGTGGCATCTGGCTTCAGTTCCCACAGCTGTCTCTGCTGTGGTCGGATCGCCCTCTGCCTCTCTCTTATGAGGACCCTTGTGATGACATTAGGGCACCCAGCTAATCCAGGGTCATTGTAAGGGAAGATACACATGAAAACTATGAAAAACCTGGTGCAAAAAGGGAAACCCTCCCACCCTTCGCCCCCTTCCAAAAGAGCTTTTTTTTTTTTTTTGTCTTTTGTGTTTTTAGGGCCACACCCGCGGCCTATGGAGGTTCCCATGGCTAGGGCTTGAATCAGAGCTGTGCCAGCCACAGCCACAGCCACAGCAACACCAGATCTTTAAGCCATTGAACGAGGCCAGGGATCGAACCCACACCCTCATGGATCCTAGTTGGGTTCATTAACCTCTGAGCCATGAAGGAACTCCCATAAATCTTTTAAAAACCTCATCAAGCTTCTTGCCAGTTTTCCCATCCAGGACTGTTTTTCTCAAGGACCTGGGAGCCATCCCTTCGAAATCAAATGTCAAGGGCACAGCAGCCAGTGTCTCCATCGCCTTGGGAAGTGGGGGGCGCCTGGCTCAGCTGCGCAGGTCTCTGTGCAGCAAAATCCACCCGAAGTATATTTTCCCTTCACATAAAGGCAAGTAGCGACCATGTGCGGCCACCCAATTGCAGGAGAATTTAGGATGAACACGTGTGTACTGGGGTGGCCTCTGCTACAAAATAGGGTGAAATTCCTTTCTGCCTTTGCCGTCTCTTAGTACATTGCCTGTGCATCTCTTCCTGGCTTAATGGCTTATTCAATAATAAAACTGTTTTTTTTTTTCCTTTCCCACCTTTGTGCAGAGCTTTTCTGGGTAGGCAGGAGATTTGTTTTTAATTTTATTTCCCCAACATAATCTCCCCATCTCAAAATGCTTAGCTTAATCACATCTGTAGTCCCTTTTGCCATATAAAGTATCATTCACAGGTTCTAGGGATTAGGGCCTGGACAGGGATTAAAGCCATTATTCAGCCCACTACCCACCCCTGCCCCATCACCTTCTAACCCCCCTACTCAGCTTCATTGCTCTTCATAGCTTTTATCACCTCCCTGAAATTGCTTGGATGTGTATTCCCTACGGTGGCTTTTGTCTAGCTGCCCATCATCATATAAGCCACATGAAGGCAAGGGTTTGCCTGCCCCCCTTTTTTTTTTTGTCCCACAGCATATGGAGTTCCCGAGCCAGTGATCAGATACAAGCCGCAATTTCAACCTGGGGTGCAGCGGCAGCAATGCTGGATCCTTAACCCACTGTTCTGGAGCCAGGGATCGAACCTGCATCCCAGCACCCCAGAGACACTGCCAATCTTGTTGTGCTACAGCAGGAACTCCTGGCCTGTCTTTTTTAACCACCATGTAGCCACACCATAGAAAGATGCCAGCCCCTGGCAGGAACACCACAAGTGTTTGTGGACCAACAAAAGAGGAGGTGTGAGCTCTTGATGCTCTGATGAAGCAAGTTTGATTAGACCCCGAGGGGAACCTGAAGCAGCAGCCTGAGCCGGATGTCCACCCATGACCTTCCAACCTCCTCCCTTGGCTGCTGCTTGAGATGGAGTTAGACAGAACTTTGCAGGGTTTTTGTGTGTGTACGTGTGTCATTTTAGGGCCACTCCCAAGGCACATGGAGGTTCCCAGGCTCGGGGTCGAATCGGAGCTACAGCTGCCAGCCTACACCACAGCCACAGCAACACGGGATCCCCGCCATGTCTGCAACCTACACCACAGCTCATGGTAATGCCTGATCCTTAACCCACCGAGCAAGGCCAGCGATTGAACTTGCATCCTCATGGATGCTAGTCAGATTGGTTTCCACTGAGCCACAATGTGAACTCCTCGGATAGAGCTTTTAGTGAGAGAAAAAAACACTTTTTCATGCAGAAAAATTCTGATCAGGCAGAACCCCCTCGCCTGCCTGCTTGCTTCTTTCGCAAGTGTCCTATCTTAATAAATCTACTCCTTGCCTTAAAAAGAAAAAGAAAAATTCTGATCAGTATGTGAGGCAAAGCCCAAGGCAGCCGGGAGGAAACTTCAGCCAGCAGCTCTCCTGCTGCAAGGGCTCTGATGTGGGAAGAAGTGCCTGAAGCCTCTTCTTTAACCTGGAGCGCCAGTCGAGAATAACTGGAGGACAGGACTCCTTAGGGAACCTCTGGTTCTGAAGGGACTGATGTGGCCAGAATCACATATGGTGGGAAGGTGCTCCACGTCCTGGCACCACGTTAACCACCCCTTAGGGCTTTGGCCTTGGGACCAGACATTGCTAGGAGAAGCTGCAACAAATCATCTTGGTGTCTCAGTCAAGAGAGAAAGTAAGGAGTTCCCGTCGTGGCGCAGTGGTTGACGAATCCGACTAGGAACCATGAGGTTGCCGGTTCGGTCCCTGCCCTTGCTCAGTGGGTTGGTGATCCGGCGTTGCCGTGAGCTGTGGTGTAGGTTGCAGACGCGGCTCGGATCCCGCGTTGCTGTGGCTCTGGCGTAGGCCGGCGGCTACAGCTCCGATTGGACCCCTAGCCTGGGAGCCTCCATATGCCGCGGGAGCGGCCCAGGAAATAGCAACAGCAACAACAACAACTACTACAACAACAAAAAAGACAAAAAAAAAAGTGAAAAAAGACAAAAGACAAAAAAAAAGAGAGAGAAAGTACTTGACTTTCCTTAGAAATTTACAATTTTTTTTAACCCTTTAGAGGTCAAATCTCATCTGTGTCTGTTTCTACTCCTAACTGGCATCCGGCTATATTTTCTTCAACTAAATTCAAAAGACGGACATCAAGGCCAGCGTGTATCCATTCTTGGTTTAAAAACTACTAAAAGCCAAGTTTGATTTGGAAACACAGGACACTTCTAAACAGAATCTCTGTGAAGCCTGTGATTTAGCAGAAGCAGGTGTATTTTTGAGTGTTTTGTTTCCTGGAAGTGGTATGTACCATGGCTTGTGAACGCCATCTGTATTTGTTTACCAAACAACAAGAATGCTGTCTCTAACCTTAGCTCATTCCTCCTCAGGCACCTCTTGAATACAACCACTTGGGGAGGTGGAAGAATCAGAGTGTAAACCTAACCTCAACTTGGGGCCTTCTGATCAGCTTCAAGACCAAATCTGAGTCACAGTTAAATGTGGTGCCTTGGGAGTTGGCCAGTGAAGTCCCCGAGGTTCTCAGAACTGTTTGCCTTTACTGTCTTAAAACAGGAGAAGAAACTTTCCTCTTAATAGGATTTAAGGAGGTTTGTTTGGGGAGGGTGTTACTAGAAATTAAAACAATGTAATGTTAAACTACTACATAGTAACATCTATTAAAGTGGTACATTTAACAAATAATATATCAGATAAAATTAAATCTAAAAAAGAACACTTGAAAAGTACCTGATTATTATAGCGGCCAAACTACCCTAAGCGACTTCCACTGGCAGAGATGCTGCTCAGTCTCTCTGCTCTGGGCCGGTGTACAGTTGTAGCAAACGGACATGCATATGATATACAAAACCACTGCAACGAATTGGCATGACTTATGGGTCAGATTGAGCTAAGAGAAGGTCTTAAATTTAAACAAGGAATCCCAAAGTGTTGATAGGCTATGGCACGTATGTAAGAAACAGCGTTATTTGAACAGGGAACTCAAGGGAAAAGACAGATCGAGTGCTCACCATCGCCGTCTAGCGGTAGATCTCGGAATGGGGTTTAATGAGCTCACTGGGATCTGTTGGACATTCATCTTGGTACTTGCCTTCTGACCGCTTTGATTTACGAAGATACTTTGCACTGACCTTTTTTTATTTTTAGGGCCATTCCCGCGGCATATGGCAGTTCCCAGACTCGGGGTCGAATCGGAGCTGTAGCTGCCGGCCTACGCCACAGCCACAGCAACACAGGATCTGAGCCGCATCTGTGACCGACACCACAGCTCACCGCAACGTGGGATCCTTAACCCACTGAGCAAGGCCAGGGATCGAATTCGGTTTCGTTACCCCTGAGCCACAACAGAAACTCCCAAAACTGACTTTTAGTTAATTCATTACTTGATTGATTTTGTGAAACTGAGTTTTTAAGTATACCTAATGAAGCTGCATGTTCCTTTTATCAGCCTTCTGAATTTCTTTGAGTCATCATGAGGGTATGTTATGTTACATTAATGGTAAGGTTCGTCCACTGATTGAAATCCAAGTTTCATTTCCTGACACATTAAAACATTAAAAAATGGCATTCTGATTTTTTGGAGATAAAGTATAAGACTCATACATTTATTCTCAAAAAGGCAATTTTTTTTTTCAGCTTAGCATTAGGCATCCTAGCCTTGACCTTTGCTCACAAAGTACCTGATTATTGTGTCACAAAAACTCGGCTTTTCAAATAATCAGGTTAAGTGCATAACACCAAGTCTTAGGAAAAGCTTACCTCTGTGTGTGTGTGTGTGTGTGTGTGTGTGTGTGTGTGTGTGTGTGTGTGTGTAAGTTTGCTAGGGCTGCCAGAGTACAAAGCACCACACGCTGGGTGGCTTCACAACAGAGATTTCTTTTTCTCTCCCAGTTCTGGAGGCCAGAAGTCCAAGATGAAGGGGTTGGCAGGGGTGGCGCCTCTGAGGCCTCCGTCCTTGGTTTGTCAATGGCCAACTTCTTCCCGTGACTTTGCATGCTCTTTTCCTATGTCCTCATTACTTCTTATAAGGATACTAGTCTTACTGGACTAAGGCCCACTCACACTGACTTCATTTTACCATAATTACTTTTTCAATGCCATATCTCCAAGTACAGTCACATTCTAAGATATTGAGATATTAGGATTTCATCATAAGAACACACACACACACCCATATAGTGATTTTTTTCTCCTCAATAACTCATAGACTGATTAAACATGGTGGATTACACACGTGTGTTTGCCCCTACTCCCTCCTAAAACTTCCTTCAAATAACAGTAAAGGAATAAAAAGGTATGAATTCACAAGTACTGAGAAGATGGGAGAGGAGAGAACAATGGATAGGATACATGACATGTTTTACAAGCTGCAGGGGAAGGAATAGTGGTAGCTGACTGAGTTCCTGTGGGGAGGGAGGGTGTGATCTACAGGGAGCAAGTGACTCCATCCACGGAGAAGGCTCCAGATGGGAGGGCACCAGCTGCAAGGGAGATAGCAATGAGGCTAGGGACAGCAGAGAAACATCCCCAGGCTCGGCTCTGTGACAATGGTATCCGGTGAGGGCAACAGCCCAAATGAAGGACGGAGGGCAAAGTCAAAGTCCGCACACTAATGATGGCTCCTAGCCTCCCGACCCCACTTGGCATCCAGAATACAGCTAGTCCCGCAATACTCACAAGCAAGAACTTAGAGAACTCTTCTTTGAAAAAATAGGATGGATACGAAGAAAAGACCAAAGGATAATACCAAATTGGGGATCATTCAAACAACAGTAGAAAGTCAGCCTTACTACCTGATCACCTCCAGTGCAGCCCACCCATTGACAAGGCCCCACACTGCCCACAAAGCTTTCAGTCAAGCATTTGAGGAGCCTTTCCAACAGGAAAGGCCAAAGCTACAAACCACAATAAGGAGAAAATGGAACTTTGAAAACGGAAATCCTACGGGAGTTCCCATTTTGGCTCACTGGCAACCAACCCGCCCAGCAACCATGAGGATGAGGGATTCGACCCCTGGCCTTGCTCACTGCATTAAGGATCTGGCATTGCTGTGAGCTGTGGTGTAGGTCACAGACGCAGCTCAGATCTAGCGTTGATGTGGCTGTGATGTAGGCTGGTGGCTACAGCTCCAGTTCGACCCCAGCCCGGACACTTTCGTACACCACAGGTGCGGCCCTGTAAGGACCAAGCTAGGGGTCAAATCAGACCTACAGCTGCTGGTCTACACCACAGCCACACAATGCCAGATCTGAGCTGAGTATGCAACCTACACCACAGCGCACGGCAACGCAGGATCCTTTACCCACTGAGCGAGGCCAGGGATCGAACACGCAACTTCATGGTTCCTAGTCGGATTCGTTTCCACTGCGCCACAATGGGAACGAACTCCCAGGGTGGCGTTTTCAAATAGGAAAGAGTTTTTGATGCTAAAAAAATTGAAATTTTAAAAGTTTAATAAAAAGTATGAAAGATGAGGTCAAGAATAACTCACATTAATGAAGTCAAAAATGAAAGTGGAGATTTTACTACTGATTCTATAGAAAAAAAATTATTATGAGCATATTATGAAAAATTGTATGCCAACAAATTGAATAGACTAGATAAAATGGACAAATTTCTAGAAACACAAAACCTACCAAGACTAAATCACAAAAAGATAAGAAATCTGTAGACAAGCAAAAAGATTGAATTGGTCATCAAAAACATCCCAACAAAGAAAAGCCCAGGAGGAGATGATTTCACTGGTGAATTTTATCAAAAATTTAAAGAAGAACTAAAATAAATCCTTCTCACCACAGGTGCGGCCCTAGAAAAGAAAAAATAAAGAGTAAAAATTAATTAATTAATTAATTAAATTAAATGAATCCTTCTCAAACTTTTCCAAAATACTGAAGAGGAGGGAAAACTTCTTAACTCACTCTATGAGGCCAGTATTACCCTGATACCAAAGCCAAAAAAAGAAACTACAAGAAAACTACAGACCAATGTCCCTTATGAAGTTTGATGCAAAAGAAAAAAAAAACCTCAACAAAATATTACCAAACAAAATTCAGCAGCATATTAAAAAATTACACACTATAACCAAGTGAGACTTATTCTTGAAATTCAAAAGAAGCTCAGCAAATAAAAATCCATCGGTGTAATAAATGACATTAATAGAATGAAGGGGGGAAAAAATCACATGATTATCTCAACTGAAGCAGAAAAGGCATCTGACAAAATTCAAGACCATTTCATGATAAAACTGCTCAACAAACTAGGAATAGAAGGGAACTATCTCCAGTTAATAAAAACCATATGTGAGGAACCCAGAGTAAACATCATACTCAATGGCAAATAACAGAAAGTATCTCCTCTAAGATCAGGAACAAGCCAAGGATGTCTGCCTCTACTACTTCCATTCAACAAAGTACTGGAAGTTCTCGCCAGGGCAATTAGGCAAGAAAAATAAATTACAGGCATCCAAATTGGAAAGGTAGACGTGAACTTATCTCTGCAGATAATGATCTAACACATAGAAAACCCTCACGATGCCACACACACACACACAAAAAAAAAACCTATCAAAACTAAATGATTCAGCAAAGTAGCAGGATACAAAGTCAACACATAAAACTCAGTTGCATTTCTATACACTAATAAGGAATAATCTCCAAAGAAATTATTGTGAGGAAAAGGAAATTCCATTATTGTAAATGGAATTTACAATATCATCAAGAATAAAATACATAGAAATTAACTTAACCAAGACCATGAGAGACCTGTACAATGAAAACCATAAAACACTGCTGAAGGAAATTACGGAAGACGCAAGTAAATGGAAACATATCCCATGTTCACGAATTGGAATACTTGATGTTGTTAAGATATCAATACCACCCAAAGTGATCTACAGATTCAATGCGATCCCTATCAAAATTCCAATGACATTTTTTGCAGAAATAGAAATTAATATGAAATCCCTAGAGACTCCAAATAGCCAAAACAATCCTGAAATAGAAGAACAAAGCTGGAGGACTCACACTTCCCAATTTCAAAACTCACTACAAACTCAGCAAGCAAAACAGCGTGGTACTGGAGTTCCCCTGTGATGCAGTGGGTTAAGGAGCTGGTGTTGTCACTCAGCTCAGGGGCTCAGGTCACTGCCATGGTAGGGGTTCAATCCCTGGCTCAGGAACCTCCACATGCTGTACACATGGCTAAGACTTTTTTTTTAGCCACCCCTGCGGTATATGGAGTTCCAGGGCCAGGGATCAGATCAGCTGCAACCCAGGGCAACGTGGGACCCTTTAACCCACTGTGCAGGGCCAGGAATCAAACCTGCTCCTGCCCTGCAGAGACTCTGCCGATCCCACTGCTCCACAGTGAGAACTCCTATCACCAACCCTTTTCGTGGCTAGGCATTCCTGTCTTCTCTCTGCTTTAATCTGCTTCTCTCCATCTTCCCTGACCCCGTTTCTATCACATTCACCAATAGCCACAACTGTCTCCTACTGAGGGCGCCCCACACCTAGACATGTCCCCTCTCATCCACTCTCCATACACTTGCCAACAGTAAGCTTTCAAAAATGCTACTTGTTTAGTGATTTTTAAAGTTTAGAAAATTATTTCTAGAAGTTCCCTGGTAGTGCAGCAGTTTAAGGATCTGACTTTATCACTGCTGTCGCTGCTGTGGCTCAGGTTCGATCGATCCTTGGCCCAGGGATTTTTGTATGCCCTGAGCACAGCCTTGCAAAATTTATCTTTATATTCCTTTTTTTTTTAATTATTTATTTTTTGCTTTTTAGGGCTGCACCCACAGCATATAGAGGTTCCCAGGCTAGGGGTCCAATTGGAGCTACAGCTGTCGGCCTACAGCACAGCCACAGCAACACAGGATCTGAGCCACATCTGTGATCTACACCACAGTTCATGGCAATGCCAGATCCTTGGCCCTCTGAGCAAGGCCAGGGATGGAATCTTCGACCTCATGGTTCCTAGCCGGATTCCTTCTGCCGCACCATGACAGGAACCCCCTATTTTACACTCTAATGTACAAGTCACCCAGAGGGTAAGAGATTGTAAAAGTACAACGTGAACGTGCAGTTTTTCTCCCTCCTTTTTGCCTTTCCAGACAGTTCCTCTCCTCAGATGCAATCAATGCTACAAGCTTCTTGTTTTCCCTTCTAGAAATGTTCCATGCGTTCATGAACATAGACAGACACACATCGTTCATAATGAGCACTTGACACGTGGCCAGCCTGACTGAGGTCTTGGAATCTTAAAGCAAGAGACCAACGTTTCCCACATTGCTTCATTCCACTGAATGATGCCTATTGAAAATACCTGTGGGAGTTTCTGCTTTGGCGCAGTAGGTTAAGAATCAGACTGCAGCCACTCGGGTTGCAGCTGCAGCTCGGATTCGATCCCTCCAGAACTTCCATATGCTGCCAAGGCAGCCATTAAAAAAAAAAAAAAAAAAAAAGATAAAAGAAAAAAGAAGAAAAGAAAATATTTGTGCTCCCTTTTCTGAATGGACTCTATGCAAGCCTCACAGGCAGAGCTGTTAAAATCGTTTAGTATTTAAGTGCAAATTCTTTGAAACTTGGCCGGTTTGGGAGACTAGTGAAAGAAACCGATGACGATGAATTTAATAGTCTTTTCTTTGCCAGCACTCATTGGTTGAGTCACCGAAGGGTTTTGCTAAGACTTACTGTACTGTTAACACCAAGAATTTCTTGAAACCAAAGAATGTTAACCAAATATTCAATGAAGATAAAAAATATAGGAGTTTCCGCTGTGGCGCAGCAGAAACAAATCCAAGTAGGAACCATGAGGTTGCAGGTTCGATCCCTGGCCTTGCTCAGTGGGTTAAGGATCCGGCGTTGCTGTGGCTGTGGTGTAGGCCTGTGTCTACAGTTCCGATTAGACCCCTAGCCTGGGAACCTCCATATGCCACGGGTTCGGCCCTCAAAAGACGAAAGACAAAAAAAAAAAAAAAAAATGAAAGACACAACAAATAGAAAGTTCTCTCGCCAATATAACACTACCTATGACCAAAGGAAATTTAAAGCTCTAAAGAAAGGAAAAGCTCATTTGTGACCTAACCAAACAAATATGAGAATTTTAAATTAAATCTTTTACTAATAGTGAACAATTATGACTTTGCATACTTTTCTCACATAAATCAATATGTAAAGACTTTTAACTGTAGAGGACACCATTATGTAAATTGGCTGCAAAAATTACAAGAAAACTTTGAGGACTACTTTGCTGATATTAATATTTATAGTTGCTTTTGAACTTATGCGATATTATTTTAATGTGTGTGAATTTTACTGAGTTGATACAAGAGTTAGTGAATTTACTGAACTTGGACAGGTGTATTTTGAAATTGATATACTTCTGCTTCAAATTCAAAATGGTTCTTTTATTTAAAATTTTTTTTAATTTTGTCTTTTTAGGGGCGCACCCATGGCATATGGAGGTTCCCAGGCTAGGGGTCAGACTGGAACTACAGCTGCCAGCCTATGCCACAGCCACAGCAACAGCAACACCAGATCTGAACCACATCTTCGACCTACACTGCAGCTCATAGCAACACCAGACCCTTAACCCACTTAGTGAGGCCAGGTATCAAACCCTTGTCCTCCTGGATATTAGTCAGGTTTGTTACCACTGAACCACAATGGGAACTCCCACATCGGTTCTTTTCAGAAAACATATGCTGGAGTTCCCTGGTGGCTCAGCTGGTTAAGGATCCAGTGTTGTCACTGCTGTAGCTCGAGTTACTGCTGTGGCATGGGTTCCATCCCTGGCCCCAGAACTTCCCCATGCCGTGAGCACAGCCAAAAAGCAAAAACTAAAACCGTACAGTAGTTTGTCCCTGTGGTTGCAAGTATGACAGGAGAATGTTTGGGTTCTCAGTTCACTTATTGGGATCTTTGCCCAGAGTGTCTTGGATGCATGAATCTCCGCTTTCATCTGTGAGGCCAGGGATGATCCCGAACCACTAAATAGCTAAGTGCTGTTACCTGCCCTTGGGTTGAGACATGCCACTGGCACTGAGCTCCTGAATATGCCCTAAGTATCCCCTCCCTGTCCCCACCTGTGACATTCTGCAGGGCGGTGGCCCAACTGTCACGTTCCTTTCACCCAAAAGGAATTCTGTCTGGTCACGTGACCTACACTGTACATGCATCCAGCGCCCAGTCTCCTTCCTTGTCCGCTGCCACCGCCCTGCTCCCAGCCTCCCCGGCTCACCCAGGCCTGATGCAGCCCTCCCTGAAGCCAGGACGCCTTCCAGGCTTTCCTCAGCCCCAGTCCACACCTTGTCTGGGAGGTTTTCTCTGATCCTCCAGCTTGCAGCCCTGGGCTGGGAAATGCCTTCTGCCTGTTTTCCCTCTAGACTCACTGGAAGCTCCTGGAGAACAGAGATCCCAGCTCCCGTCTCTGCTTAAAGATCGTGGACAACTCACAGTAGGTTCAAAGTGTCACTGGTGGAATTTTAGCCACCAGAAAGGGCTAATTGAAGCCAAGTGTCTTTGTGGCGCCCCCAGGGCACACTGCAAAGGCAGCTCTTGGCTCCACGAGGAGAGTCCTGGCAGGGGCGCACGGGGAATGGGAGAAAACCTTGTGCCAAACACGGGGTCATCTGCCACTTTCCGTGTATCTCCTCGTTTAATTCTCAAACCAGCGCCTTAGGGTAGGGGGTCTACCCCCGCCTGGCAGGGAAGGGCTCTGGGCCTTAAATGAGGTCCTTTCTGGGGGAGATGAGCAGCCCTGGTCACCCGGTCCCGGTGACTGACACTCTATGAAGTCCCAGAGCTTGCTCCTGTTTGCACAAGCCAGCAGCAGGAGTCAAACCCCCACTTTCCCTGACTCCCAGCAGCCTGAGGAATCCCACCACGCCTTCGCCCACACGAGATCCCGGAATCTGTCACCGTCACAGATGGGACATGCAGGATCAGGACGTGTTGGCTGGTGTTAGAGGTTGTCAGCCTCCTCTCTAAAGGAGACCGCTCCCTTCCCAGCGCGGCTTTAGGGCATGAGAGGCAGGCAGGCATATCAAAGGACCTCGAGGAGGTCCCATATGGTTTGAGGTAGTCTGTGTTTCTGGAAGACTCTCCCGAAACGCGGGTCTGGGGGACGCTGGGGTTGGGCTCCCAGGAAGGGCCTGGGGGCAGGGCAGTCCGCAGCCCTCCGAGGAGAGGCTGGGCCGAGGGCCTGGCCTGGGGAGCGCAGTCCCAGGAGGGCCGGCCCAGCGCGGGGCGGGGGAGGAGCCTCCGCTGTGCTGGGAGCTGGAGGGGGCCCAGGAGGTGGGAGGGGGAGGAGATGGGGGCCGAGTCGTGGGAGGGAGCAGGGGGTACCGGGAAGAGGCTGACAGCCCGGCCAAGAGTCGGCCTGGGGAGGTCGGGAAGCGGCAGCGTAGGAGCGACCCCGAGGCCCGGGAACGGAGGTGAGCGGGGAGCGGCAGCGGCTGGACGGCAGGACGGGCGGGCAAAGGGCGCTGCTCCAAAGGGCGACATGTCAACTTGTCTGGAGCCCTGTCTTTCAGGCAACGCTCCGGGGAGCTTTTCACTGCGGGGGCCTCAGTTGGCTTTCTGGTCCTAAGACCACTCTCCCCCGCAGCGTCGTCGGGACCGTCCAGTCCTGAGGCGACCCCAGTCACAGGTTGTGGGGGCTGGGAGCGGGGTGGGGGTAAGGCCCCAGAAAAAAGGGCTGGGGAGGGAGGGTCTGCCCGAAGAAGAAGAAAGCCAAGGGTGGGACCAAGGCGAGCCCCCCATTTCCGGGGGTGGGGGCAGGTAGGGCTGATGGCAAGGGGCACTTTTAGCCCAGGAAGGGTTAAGTGTCCTCCAGTTCCCACCCGCTCTAGACCCCTCCCACGTGTTTACGTCCTCCCCAAAATATTTAGCCTCCTCCCAAAAATATTCAGCCTCCTCCCAAAAATATTCAGCCTCCCTGGCCTCTCTTTGGTGCTTGCCCCTGCCCCCCCTCCACCCCCAGTTGGGGTGCCAGAGGGTGAGGGTCAGGACCCCGGACCCCTTGGAGCCAGTAGTCTGGGGACAGCCAGCAGGAGAGGGGCATCAGAGAGGATGGGAGAGAAAATGGGCCCCCAAAGCGGGGCGAGCTGGAGTGGGCAGCAGCGCAGCTTCTCAAGCTCTTGCCTGAGGCCGAAGGCCAACTCAGCCCCGACCCAGGACTGCGCCAGACCCGGGCTGAGCTGGACCTGGAGAGTGGGGGAGGGTGGGAGGAGCAGGGGAATCCCAGGGGAATGGGAGAGGGACACTTCCTGCCCTCCGCCTCTGCCAGACGTGGCCCCCTAGCTGCAGGGCCAGGGAGCTGCCCCACCCCGACCCCCCAAGCTGGCCAAACCCTAACCCTAACCCTTTGCAGGATCAGGGTGACCAAGGTGAAGCCATGTGGCAGCTGCTGCTCCCGCTGGCCCTGTGGCTGGGCACCATGGGCTTGGGCAGGGCTGAGCTCACAGCGGCCCAGCTCCGTGGCCTGCAGGTGGCCCTGGAGGAGTTCCACAAGCACCCACCCGTGCAGTGGGCCTTCCGGGAGACTGGTGTGAACAGTGCCATGGACACGGTGAGCGGCACCCCAGGGAGGGGAGGGGGACGGGACCACTGCACGGGAGTCCAGCATGTTCCCCGGGAGCAAATGCAAAAGCGTTTGGGCCCTGTGAGCACCCAGCTCTCCGGAGAAAGGCCACGGCCCCAGCCACCCCCTGGGATGTGCTGTTTCAAGGTGGGACAGGTCACATCCAGGAAGTGCTCTGCGGCTCAGCTGGCTGCTGGCCTTCCTGTCTGTCGGCAGCCCTTCCTGGCCGGGACCTTTGTGAGGCTGGAATTTAAGCTCCAGCAGACCAGCTGCCGGAAGAGGGACTGGAAGAAAGCTGAGTGCAAGGTCAAGCCCAACGGGGTGAGTGAGGGCCAGGGTGTGTGACAGGGCGTGCGCTCCGTGAGAGTATGCAATTGGGGGTGGGTAGGAGATGCAGTGAGAATGAGGTTGGAGACCTCAGAGGGGGTGGCCTGGGTCTGAGCCCAGGGTCGTGATGGTTGCGGGTGGGCTGCGGGCCTGGACAGACCAGAGGAGGACGGTTGGGCTTCTCTCTGAGGACACACGTTCTTCAGACTGATCCTCCCTCCATCCAAGTTCCTCTCTCAGGCTTCAGGTCACGGGTGGAAGAAGCCCTGGTGAATTCCTCCCTTCCTGTGAGTTTTCAAGTAGAGATAGTCCGGCCTGGGCTGCTTCATACCAGGGCTTGATTCATCAGCCACGTTGGGAGCAAAATCACTGCCACGGGCTGACCCCTGGGCTGGGAGCGCAGCCATCTGGGTCCTTGTCCCAGCTCTGCCGCACCCGCCCTGGGGCTCTGCAGGTTATTTGCAGGCCTCAGTCCCCTCTATCTGTTAAGGGGGGTCTGGGTTACACTATTGGTTTCCAGACCTTTATACCAGGACCCTTGTGTTCAAATCAAATCTTATAAGAAAATGCAAACAGATGACAGCAGAGTGGCTCGGGTGGAAGTCCAGCGTGGAGAACCCACCTGGGACACACATACACACACACCCACACTCTCGTGCACTCTCCCAATCTCGATAGTTAGAAAACCGCAAGATGGTTTGACTTCGGCAGTTTCCCAGTGGGAGGGTGGTTGGTGCCTGGAACCAGCAGAACTGCCAATGGACTGTGACCCCACTGTAGGCTGCCCACAGCTTCCACCCTCATGGGGCCATAGGCCTCCCTTCATCACCTTCCTCCCTGGCCCCATGCCCCCCTCCCCAGAGAAAGCGGAAGTGCCTAGCCTGCATCAAGCTGAACTCTGAGGATAAAGTCCTGGGCCGGATGGTTCACTGCCCCATAGAGACTCAGGTCCAACGGGTAAGAGTGGGCAGAGGCGGGAGGGGGAGGCTTGGGGGGGGGCTGCGGGGGAGGTCCGGGTGCAGGGGTGTGGAGGTGTGAAAGGCAGCAGGAGAGAAGAGGATGAGGGTGGGAGGGGCGAGGAGGAGCTCTGGGCCGGGCCCAGACGTTCCCTAGGGAATGCGGATGAGCAGTGGACGCTGCCAGGCCTCCCCCTGGGCCGGCCTGAGCGGGCGCTGGTGCCCACAGGAGCCCGAGGAGCGCCAGGAAGCTCAGTGCAGCCGGGTGGAGCGGGCCGGCGAGGACCCCCACAGCTACTACTTCCCAGGACAATTTGCCTTCTTCAAAGCCTTGCCCCCCAGCTGAGGCCCCGCTGGTAGGTGGCCGGGGAGATCAGAGCAGGGATGGCAGGCCGGGGTGGGGCGTGGGGCCGGGATGGAGAGGAGTTGGAGCCAGGCTGCGGGAGGCAGGGAGGAGAGAGCCTGGGATGGAAGGAAGGCTGGGATGGGGCCCAAACAGCCCCTTCACACTCAATCTTAGTTTCTCTTCCCTCTCTAGAACTTCACCCGGCTTCCCGGAAGCTGCGGGAGGACACCAGTGAAGGCCGCCGGCCCGCCCCTCTCTGCGCCCAGGGAGGGCCACCACCATCATCACTGAGCTAATAAAGCTGCTCTGCTGAGAAAGCCTTCTCTCCTCCCACCCCCGCAGTCCCTCCCTCCCCAGCTCAGCCGGAGGAGGCCTGTGTGTGAGGAGGGGCCTGGAGGCTCCAACCTCATTGGGAGAAAGCAAAGCCCCGGGGGGGGGGGGGGGTAGGATACTTCCCTTGGACCACCCCCGCAAAGCCGCGTGCCCCTCCTCCTTCCCCAGGAAAGGCCAGCGGGAGCAAGGCCCCGGGCCTGCTTTCAGGGACTCACGCCTGGGAAGACCAAGCAGGGCCACGTGAAATGACAGGCAGCGAGGCAATTAACATCAGGAGTTTACTAGGGATCAAAGGCGCAGGGACGCAGGGGGGATGGATGGTGAAGGCCCCGCCGGGCTGTGGGGCAGAGCAATCACTTGGACGGGCGACTCTGGAAGGCAGGAAACCATGGCCTTCTCGCTGAGCTCTGCCGGAAGGCTGGCCATCCCCGTCTTAGGAAGAAGCAACTTCCTTCCACCAGGTCTCAGACTCACAGGGGCAGGAATGGCAGCAGCTGTGGACACAGGAGGCAAGGGGCCTCTTCCCGGGCACTCCGAGTAGGTGACAGGACAGCCTCGGATGGCGCCAGCTGCTTGAGGAGGGCCTGAGGCCCTGACACCTGCTACAGGCCTCCCGGGAGGTGTGTGCCTGATGCCTGTGGACGGAGGTGGGCACTTTTCCTTGTGGTGGAGTAGCGGAGGGGGCTGCTCTTAGGGACGGGGACGTAAGAGCACAGTCCCCTGCTTTGCCAGAGGCCAGCGTGATGAAACCATAACAACATGCACAGAGGCAGGAAGGGACCCATGGGCGGGAGGGGGGGGGTCACAATGTGCCAACCCCACAGCCACGTGCCAGGCTGCCCCGGGCCACGGCAGGGGGCGCAGTCAAAAGACAAAGGACGCAGTGGTGCCTGCAGGGCTGAGCGCCTGCTCTGCCCGAGCTAGGCTGTCACTAGCCTGGCGGTCCAGGTCTTGGCACTCCTGCAGTGTGTCCTGGAACTGCCGGCAGGCCTCCTCCAGGATGGAGCTGCTGCGTGGTGGCCAGGACTCCCAGTAGCCTGGCTCCACCCAGGGCTGGGCCTCCAGGGCTTGGGGCCCAGGGCTGGAGCTGGGACGCAAGGAGCTGTCCAGGTCCCGGCACAGCTGGTAGAAGTCACTGCCTCGGCCGCTCACACGCTCGCCGTCGATGACCTTGAGGCCCGGCAGCAGCTCCCGGACAGAGGCCCAGTAGGAGGGGCTGCCGCAGATTGGGTTGCTGAGCCGGGCCAAGGGGTCCCGCAGCCGCAGGCACTCGAGGCCCCGCAGGCCGGCCAGACACTGCAGCTGTCCGGGGCCAGCCAGCAGGTTGCCCGCGGCGTTGAGACGCTGCAGGTTCTCGCAGGCAGCCAGGGGCTCCAGCGCCGTTAGCCGGTTGTTGGCGACGTTGAGGACGGCCAGCTGGCGCAGGGAGGCCAGCGGGCCCAGCTGGGTGAGTGCGTTACCCGACAGGTCCAGCCACTCGAGGCCCAGGCACTCGCCCAGGCAGCCCAGGTCCACCAGCCCCAGGCCCTGCAGCTTCAGCAGCAGGATGGACTCCAGGGCGAACTCGCCCGAGCGCGACTTGAGCAGTTGGGGCGTGACGCGCACCCCGTCGGCCTCTCCAGGCTTCTCGCCCCGAGGCTCCATGAGACGTGGGGGACTGGTGGCTGGCAGTTCCGTCACAGGGTTGTGGGTGCTGGTGGTGGTCAGCGGGCTGCTCGCCTCAAGGGGTTGGCCCTCAACTCTGCCTGGGCCCGTGCCCAACGCCTGTTTCCGACACCCCCTCGAAGGCTGGTGGGTCCCTAAGGAGAGACAATCAAACAGTAAGCGGGCCTCCGAACACCTCTGGGAGCCCCCAGCCTCTACCGCCATGGCCAGAAACCTAGATGCCCGGCAGGACCTGAGGACTCAAGTCCAAGAGCCCGCTGAGGGGGTGGGCTGAGGGGGCCTGACTTGGGGGTCACACAGGATGGCACTCAGGCCCTGTGTCGCCAGTTCTCCCCATTTTCCTTCTCTGCACCGGGGACACCTCTTTACTTTCCTTTCTCAGTAGCTGCCCGTGATTATCCATTGTCATTCTGAAGTGTTTCTTTTCTTCTTTTTTTTTTTTTGTCTTTTGTCTTTCTAGGGCCTTATCCAAGGCACATAGAAGTTCCCAGGCTAGGGGTCTAATGGGGGCTGCAGCTGCCGGCCTACACCACAGCCACAGCAATGCAGGATCTGAGCCACATCTCTGTGGCCTACACCACAGCTCAGGACAACGCTGGATCCTTAACCCACTGAGCAGGGCCGGGGATCGAACCCGCAGCCTCATGGTTCCTAGTCGGATTCATTTCCGCTGCGCCATGACAGGAACTCCTGAGGTGTTTCTTTTAACCCCTTAAAGTTATCTGAGTAGACAACAGGTGGCCATCACTGCCAGTCCTTCTGTTCCTCCCTGGGAGAGCCATGTGTTTGCCGGTGTGAATGAGAGCACCTGGCCTTGCTTTATGCATCATATACGTCCCTGACTCAGTCTCTTTTAATACCAGCAATGAATTCAAGATGGTTTCCGGGTTCCATGGGCCAACCTGTAACCTCTGGTGGTAGCTCAGCCTTCGGTCCCAGATGAGGAAACTGAGGTTGAGGGAGGGGAGAGTGGAGGCTCAGGGAGTAAGTGGCAGCACTGCCAGGCCCGACCCCAAGCCCTGGCTGCCCAAACTCTCTTCACTTTGGCATCCACAGAACCGCATCCGTAACTGTGTGCCCGACAGCACAGCTCCAGCCACAAACATGACGTCATTTCCCAAGCGGGCAAAGGGAGGCTGGGGAAGGTAGGCCGAGCGGTCAAGGGAGGCATCCTGGGGGAGGAGCAGGGTGGCACTTATCGTGGCTCCAGAAAGGCAGGGGAGGGAGGGGACTTTCAAGTCACTAGTAGCTGTGGGACGGCAGAAACCCGGGTGCTAGTGCAAGACAGGAGCACAAGAGAGGAGGCCGGGGGGCAGGTGGGGGGTGTGGCGATGCCGAGCACCGAGGGGTCAGCGTTTAGGCAGAGAGGAAAACAAGCAGGGATCTCTGCTCCAAGTGGCAGCTCCCCAAACCCACAGACTCTGGCCAGGCGCAAGCCAGGCGGAGTGACGCCTGCAGAGAATCAAGGGGCCATTCACTCCCGCTGTTTACAAAACCTGGGGCCCCAGCAATCGGCCTGTTTCCATAGCAACACTTCTCATTCCCCCTCCAAGGAAACCAGACCCAGAACTCCCCCCCACCAACCCTCACCCCCCACTAGGGAGTTGGGGAGGCTGCTAACACATCTGACCCTCAGCTACCATCTGAGAAGAGGGTCCCAGGTCATTACCCGGCCCCCCTGGTCAGCAGCAGTCGGGCTCCTTCATTTCTAGCAGTTTCCTTCCAAGAGGTGTGGGACGTGCTAGGAAGCCTGCCCTACTCCCTGCAGAACCAGCTGCTGGGGTCTGTAAGCAGCAGAGGAAGGGATGCGGTCACCTCTGCATCTAGCTGACCTCTCTGGCCCACAGGGCGGGGGGCATATGGGCACTGGGCACGAGAAACTGGCCATAAAAGCACCAACAAGAAACAATGACCCTGCTGAGGGCAAGAAGTGACGGAGACGGGGGAGGGCAGACCAGAACAACTGCTGGGAACCTGGCCACGCGGCCGGAGGCAGAGCTCCTGCCTCAAACACATGGGTGCACGTGGACAGGTGACCTCTGCTCTGCTCCCGGCCACAGCTCACCTCCAATCTCCTCACCTCGACTTGGGAGGTGCCCACACACCTGTGCAAACCCAGCTCGTGCGGAGGCCGGCAGCAGACAGCAGGCCCCGTGTGACGAAAATGGCTTATCCACATTCTACCACCTCAAGGTCACTCTAAACCCCGGAGCCATCCAGGTCTGTTACAGAAATGAGCAAACAGAGGCTGTTGGCCCAAGTGTCTTGAAAAGGACTTGGCTACACAGGTGAGCATGGGACTGAGACACAAGCGGCACTCCAATCTCAGGAGGGTGGCCCATCTTCCTCCCTCGCTCAGAGCCAGCCTTTCCGCGTCTCAGTTTACCTAAGTAGGAAACAGGCCAGAAAATGCTCAGACAGGCCCTGAGTCAGCCAGAGCAGGTGGCACCAAGGCCAGGGGAGCAGCCTCAGGCAGACAGTCTCCTGGGGCTGGGCTGCGTCTCTGCCAAAAGGGCCGCTCTGTGCGTCCGCCTCCTCCACCAGGAGAGGATAGTAGCCCCCCCCCCCCCCACACACACACACAAGCTGTGACAACCAAAACAAAGTGCCTGGATTGAGAGCCACTGCTCCAGAGCCCAAGCACCCAAGTTTGGGACCGTCCAGTGTCTTAGTGTCCTGCTTTCGCAGCCCCACCCCCCTCACATGCTACTCCCACCCCAGTCCAGTGATGCCAAACAGCAAGGGCACGGTGCCTCTCCTGAGAGAACAGCTCGAAGGATGGCGGTGCCAAGGAATACACAGCCCCAGGACCACCCTAGGGCACGTCTCATCCCTGCCCCCACCTGACCTACTTACTGCTCCCCAGGTAGGAGGGTGGACAGGCCGCCCCAGTTCGGAGATACTCTCAGGCGGTTTTCCCTAAAGTTGGAGCAGCACTCGCAACCTAAGGGAGGGAGGCGGAGAGAGGGCAGGGCCCCGATGCACTTGACACAGTGGGGACCTCAAGGAGTGGCCCCAGTCCAGCCCCTCCCCAGAGCCGTGCGCACACCCCTCCCACGGCTCGGGGAGAAGGTGCCCCCAGAGCCGTCTGGAGGCTACAGACCTCACTTCAAATCATGCTGCTCCAACCACTGAAGGCGATCTGTACAGTTTTATTCACGCCACTGTTACACTGCTAAACTGAAAACACAGGCTGCCAGGTAGGGCAGGGGTGCAAACTCACCCTGAGTAAAAGAAGACGGAGAATTTTTTCCTGCTCCCTTACAGTCTCAGTAACTTCCCAATGTCCTACCGTGAGTTAGTCACAGTTGCCCAGGCGAAGCGAGGGGACAGGCCTCCAGGCTCACCCCCAGGGCCAGGGTGCAAGCTGGGCGGTGCTGCTCCCTGCCTCTGCCCACCTTCCCTCCCCGAGCCCGTGACCCAGTGACCCAGCACCTCAGGAGGGCTCGCCCCTCCTTCTGCCAGCCCAGGACCCTCCGGCCCTGCACACGGCCCTGAGGAACTCAGGGCAGCTGCCCACCAGGGTACCCTCCCTGCCTTCTTCCTGAGGCCGTCTGCAAGCCCCAGGTCTCCCGGGGTCTAGAGAACCCTGCAGGTGGGAAGGACGGTGTGAGGAGGGGAAGGCCCCTCCGCCTCAACCCCAGGCCGAGGAGCAGCAGCCCAGCCTCGAGGACCCTCGGGCACTCTGGGGTCCCCAGGGAGGAACGGTCCTGAGGCCACTGTCCGCACAGCACCTCCATCTTACAACAGCTACCTGCCTCAGGGTCTCCTCCTTTTCCCAGGAGGAGCATCCTCGGCTCAGCCAGGCTCTAGGTGGCTGAAGATGTTCCCTGTGGCACCCCCCGCCCCCCCCCGCCCCCGGGGCCCCTGGTCGCTCTCTGAGGAAGCAGGCCCTGAGGGCAGGGCCTGCACCCTGACGCACACAGGTACACTGCAAGTGAGGCATGCAGGGCCCCTTACATCCCCCAAGACACGTATTTTTTTGGCAATGCCCGCAGCACGCCGAAGCCCCCAGGCCAAGGACCAAACCCTCCCATAGCAGAATCCTTACTACTTGGCCACTGGGGGCTCCCACCGCCCACCAGCGCTGTAAAGGAGCACTGCGGTCTGCAAACTGAGTAGCACAACTCAGAGCCACCTACTGACAAAGCCAACCTTTCCACACGCACACCGCTGGCCACAAATCAAGGGGTGAGCAGATGCAAAGTGACAGCTCCCTGGAAACAAAACAGCCACCTGTCCGAAACCAAGAAACATGCTTTTCAAACAGGTTTAAGGTTCTGGCCAACCCTCTGCCCTCTCCTTCCAGTTGCTGCAGGCTCCCACGGGCAGCCCCTTGGGCGTCACCCGCTGGTGGGCTCCCCCTCAGCCAGGTCTCCACTGGGGAAGACCAGGGGCGGTGGGGTGTAGCTGGGGAAGTGCTCCAGGTTGGTCTTCAAGAAGAGAAGGTGCTCGACCGTCTCCACTGGGAGCGAGGCGCCGTGCTCCACGATGGCGGGGCTGTCCAGGGAGGCAAAGACGCTAGCAGAGAAGGCACCCGTGGCGGGGCAGGACAGATAGATGGTGGCCAGTCTCGCCAGGGCTGGCCAGACTGCCCGCCTCTTTGCCCAGTAAGCCAGGGGGTCCTCCTGAGCGCCCACCGTCTCGTTCTCACGCAGGTACTTCTTAACGATGATGCTGGCCAGGTGGTTTTCCGTGGACAGGGAGGCACCGCTGCTCTCAGAGGCCAGCAGCCCGGCACTCTCCAGCTGCTCCAGCAAGCTCCTCTCCCTCTGGGCCAGCAGCAAGGACCCAGAGGGACTGCTCCTCCGCACCGGCTCCTCCTGGCCCTTGCCGCCAGTCCCGGGGCTCCTGCTCCCTCTGCCACTCAAGGTGGCGCCCGCACGCCCAGCCCTGGGGCCCAGCAGGGAAGGGGAGGGTGGCGTGGAGTCCTCGGACACCATGATCTCCTTGACCTTGCACACTAGAACCTGCTTCCAGTGGTCAATGTCAGCCCCCGCGGGCAGGATGGCCTCAATCCTCCCCTTGAAGCGGGGGTCCAGGAGCGTGGCCAGCACCAGCTCCTCGCGGTGGAAGAGCTCAGTGAGCTGGAGGTCTGTGGCGAGCTGCAGGGCCAGGCCCTCAGCCAGCCGCACAGCCGCGCCCACCTCCCCGGCGCTCTGCCCCTCAAAGTGCCCGCGAAGCTGCTCCAGGAAGATGTGCAGGTAGCGCAGCTGGGGCAGCACCAGGCTCAGAGTGGCCTGCGCAGCACTCGCCTCGCGGACCACCATCTGGAAGGGCTGCAGGAGCTTGACTAGGCTGTCTGCCAGGCTCCAGAAGGTGGCCGACAGGGCCGTTCCCGCCTTCCCCGGCTGGTGCTTCTCCTCATACTCCCGCAGCGGCCGCTGCTGCTCCACCAGCCACTCCATCAAGCGGTAGGCAGACACCCAGTGGTCCGAGAGCTCCCCGAAGGGCTGGCGGGCCGGGACACCGCACTGCCGCTGCAGCTGGGAGAGGAGCCGCCGGGCCTCTGCGGAGCCTTGGAAGTGGCCGCAGATGGCCCTGGCAGTGCCCAGGATGATCTGGATGCTATGATGGTGACACAGGAAGTTTCTCACCAGGGAGTTGAGGCAGTGGGCAAAGCAAGGGATGTGGGCGTAGCCCTCCATCCGGACCGCCTGCTCCAGACTGGGGCAGCCTCCCGACACCAGGAAGCCTGGTTGCAGGGAGCCACGGCCAAGCCACAGGCTGAGCTGCTCCCGCAGCTCCCGCTGCCTGTCCTCTGCAGTGCTGTCCAGCGGCAGGCCTTGGACCCAGAGCAAGGCCTGCTTCCTCGGGCTCCCTGGCTGCGTCGCCCCCCAGTGGGCAGTGACAGCCACATAGTCCACCACCGTGTCCCGGGCTGCCATGGAAACAGTGAGGTGGACCCGGCGGCCCTCGGCCCACCGCATCTCCTGCCACACCTGCTCGCCCATTGCCTCATGGAGCAGAGGCAAGGCCTCGTCGGAAAAGAAGGCTGGAGACGGCAGGCGGTAGCAAGGGTCCATCCGGGCCACGAACCTTCTGAAAGGTGGGGACGAAACAAAGGAGAGCGGCAGGGCCAGGCTGCAGAGTAACTCGGCAATGCTGCGGTTCCAGGCCTGTGCGCGGGGTTGGTTGGGGGCATATATGCCATCTCGGTCCTCCCCGCCCGCCGTGGGGGGGGACACAGGGTTCCCTCTGGTGGGAGCAGGCAGGGGAGACCAAGCCTGTACCAGCGGCTCAGGCCCGCCCAGGGCCACCCACCTGTCACCATCTTCCAGGGGTGAGGCATTCGGGTGGCACTGTGGCGAGAGGAGCCCCCCGGGGGCAGGGCTGGCGGCCCCCGCGGGCAGGCCTCTCAGCTTCTTCGTGGGCAACCCTCCCTGCTCCTCCCCAGGGCCAGCCTCCATGGTCTCCCTCCCCACCTCCAGCCCGTGCTTCTTTGCCAAGTGACAGACCAGACCTGAGGGTTGGGGCTGCCCCTTGACTTTGCCCTGTTTGATGCTCGAGTGACACAGGGTGCAGGGAACAGGGCAGACGTTCCTGCAGTTGGTGGTAGACAAGTGCCTTGTGTCGGGCGTGGGCCTCTGATCCAGGGCGTCCAGGGCGCCAGGGGATGGCCTGGGAGCCCAGCCCTCGGCCTCTGCCTGCATGGCTCTCATACACAGTGGCTTCTGGAGGCTTGGCTGGGGAAACTCCTCACCCCCGCCAGGAAGCAAGTGCCTCTTCTTCCACTTCTTGAGGTGATGCACCTCTCTGGCCAGATGGGCTATGAGGATGTCGGCCGGCCTGGCCACCTCATTCTCACCAAACTGGCCCATCTCTGGTCCGTCTGGCCTGGCTGCCTTGCCCGGCCTGGCTGTCCCGCCCGGCACCTGCTTAGAGGAGGCCTGGCCAGAGCTGAGCACCGGGTGCCTTGACTTCCTTCCCGCCGGCTCCCCCACCTCTCGCCGTCCACGGGCCTTTTGCTTGGACCCCTTCTTCTCGGGCTGCACAGGAGGCTCCTTCCCAGGCACAGATTGAAGGCCACGGCGTCCAGAGTGTCTCTTTGCCTTTTTCTGCCCACGGCGGGCGTGGCAATGTGCGCAGGCGGCAGCCGGGCCAAGACCAGGCCTCTCCAGGGAGCAGGCTCCTCTCTTCTCACCATGGACATGCAGGCTCAGGGACCCTTCCTCCTGCTCCCCCAGGAAAGCCTGGTCAGGGGCGGGGCACAAGGAGCCGCCAGGGAGGGGGCGGGGCCTCTTTCTCTGCAGGGACAGGTCCCTCCCCCTCCGCTTTTGGGAGATGGAGGGTCCAGCCTTCCTGAAGCCACTGCTAGTCTGTTCCCCTGCGTCTGCAAACTCAAGTTTGACCTCGGTCTCTGGCAGGTGCCCCGCGGCACCCCAGCCAAGTCCACAGGGGGTGTTGGTAGCTCTGGTGTTGAACTTGGAGCTGGGAGAAGGCAGGGGAGCAGCCGGGCTCCTGGCTCTGGTCACGGAGGGGTCAGCACACACAGGGGCCTCTCGCCCTGTAGATCCTGAGGGTGTCTGTTTCTTGGGGGTCTTTCTGACTTTTTCTACTTCTGACATGCTTGGGAGCTTGGGACAATGAGAAGTCGGGCCCGGGCTGTAAGGCAAGATGAAAAGAACGGCTCTCAGCCAGCTGCCTGCCCGACATGGGGATCTCAGAGGGGAAAAGGAGGCCAGAGAGGAAAGAGGAGAGGAGAGGACGTGAGGCGCAGTGACTGTGGGAAATCAATCCCAGGACAAAACTCTCCAGGGCCCAAGCTCCGTGCTGAAGCCTGGCGTTCACTCCTCCAGACCGAGCGGGGTAGCCCTGGACCGGAAGCCCCGGCCCTCTGCACACGAGTGGTTTCTGTGTCCATCTGTGCTCCACACTAACTGATGTTTCTCTTTTCTCTCGATGTTTATCCAGAACCTAGCAGGCCCTCGGCAATTTTCCTGTGTGACGATACAGCATGAAACAGGCGAGGCCCCTGCATGCACACAGCCCCCAGGCTAGCAGCAGACACAGACAGGAATAAAAAAATACACTCAGGACAAGGAAAATGAGAGCACGCCCTGCACCCGGGGGCAGGGACACGACTGACGCACCAAGAGGTCTCCCCTGGAAGAGCCGCGGGGCCAGGCGCTGTCAGCCTGGCCAGCAGGGAGTAGGGGTGGCTGGTGTCTGCCCTGTGCTCCTTGGCTTGGCACCTGCAGGGCCCCCTAAAGAGGTCATGTCGCTCAGTAGTGGGGAGCGATGCAGTCTGAGGCTTCCTAAGCCTCTGTCAGAGCCACCAGATGGAGCAGCGCCTGATGCCAGGGACTCAAGCCCCCAGCATTCCCCCCCCCCTTCGAAGCCTACTCCTCTCTGGCCCGGCCCCTACTGCCCTGCTCTGCCCTTGTCAAGGCCAATGGAGACCCTGGGGCATGCCTCAGCACACTGGCAGCACCTGCCCCCATCCTCCATCTGCAACACTGTTGCTGGCGGCTCTGGGCATGTTTTTCAGCTTTCCTGTGACCTGTGACTCCTCTTTAGTCTCTGTTCTGGTCCCTCATCCTCTGCCTGCCCCTTCTTGGTGTCCCCTGGGTTCCTGGTTTCTGGGCCTCATCTTACCCTCTCCATCCCCTCCACGGTCAGGGCCTCATTTACCTGCTGACCACTGCCAGCCCCTCTCGGCTGCCAACTCCCTCTCAAGCCTCTCCTCACCTGCTCTGCCTACAGTCGCGTTGTGCTAGGTAAGTGGGACGCCTCTTCACCCAGATGCTCAGACCCAAACCCAGGCACAACCCTCACTCAACTCCTTCCCCTTGTTCACTTTCCTGGAGACGAAGTCAAATTCAGGGCCCTCAAAAGATAAGAGACATGAAGAAATCAAGAGAAACCCAGAAGAGAAACATGCGGAAAGAAGGAAATGAGAGGGAAGGAAAAGCCCACGGAGCGAGGACGTCTCCCCAGGCAAGAGAGACTGGAAGAGGATCAGGCAGCTCCCAACCCGTCGAGGAGAAGGAGCGCGTGTCCCCTCAGGCCAGAGCAAGACATGGCTTAAACAAGGAGATTTAAACCAGAGCGTTCTGACCCTGAGTGACATTACACATCGGAAGGGTCACCAGGGATGCAGGACAGCCTCCACTGGTGGCAGGCCCAGCTGGAGGCTCAAGGGAGACTTAGGAAGGCGGGCGGACACTGCGGAGCCCCTTCCAGCTGGAGCGGCCTCAGCAGAACCAAGAGGTAATCAGTCAGCCACCACCAAACCGGGTGTCTGAGGCCCACAGGAGGAGGGGCTGGACCAAACAAAGTGCAAGACACTGTCCTGGCCTGAGGAAGGGCTCTAGGCTTCAAACCACAAAGGACTCACCTCTGCTCTGACTCTGACTGAAGAAACAGAAACCCAGGGTGGCCACGTGCAGGTCAGCGGCACAGCAGAGCACCAGCGCTGGTGCCAGGCCTCCAGAGGCAGGTGGAAGGCTTCATGGCTCCCAAGAACTGAAACCAGGCCCGTCCAACCTGCTCACTGGCGGGGCAGAGGAACAGAAAGCACATGGGAGTTAGGCTGCAACCTGGGTCGCACCAAAAGCCTTTGCCCGAGGACCGCTGGTTCATCCCAGGGCACTAGTCCTGTTCTGCTCCCTAGTTAGCCTTGTGCCACTGGCCTGTCCGCATCCTACAGGGACACTTGATCCAACTGACCATATAACAAAAATTCATCAAATACCTACCACGAGCCATCACTGTGCCCTAAAGATACAAGCACAGGACAGTAACTGCCCGGCTGGCACACAGGGCTTAGGATAAGACAACTTGGAAATGGCTGCTGGCACCAGGGCAAGTCCAGCAGGGCAAGTGTCATGGAGCCAGGCCTCAGGCAGACCTGGAGGCAAATCTTGTCTATGGCACAGAGTTTAGACTGTCATAAGGGCCCCTTACCTCAGGCTGCTGCTTCAGGAACCTTAGCTCCTGAAAGGTCCCCAGGCATGCCTGGAATCTCGGGCAATTCCTGGCTCCCACGGTAAGGTCCCCCCTTCCTCTTCACCGATGCACATCAGGATGACAGCGAGGTGGACACGGTGCAGAGCCAGCCCTGGATGTACTGGAATCTAAAATGTAAAATTTAACAAGAAAATCAGCCACAAACTCCAGGACTTTGGTTATTAGTAAGAAGCTGTTTGTGCCACCTCTTTAACAGATGACACACACCTTTGAGGACAATGACAAGGCAGAGACACTGGGGCTGCACCCCTGGAGCCACAGTGGAGCCACACGAGGCAGACACAGCCTGGGCAGCGGATGGTGAGGAGGGACAGCCAGCCAGGCCGTGGGACCGGGCAGTCTGGAGAGCTGTGCAGGAGGCAGATGGTGCTGGGGCTGCGCCATGGAGAAGGGCTCCAGACGGGCTCCCACCTAACGTGTTCGTTTCAGAGACAGCGATTTTGAGGTTATTCTGGAACAAATCTTCAGGAATAGGTGTGACAGGTACAGACAGAGGCAGGGGACAGAAGTTTGAGCTAAAGATACAGATCCCTGTGAACGTCTCCAGAGAAACTGAGGGCACCCGCCTGAGGGAGAAGAGAGTGGAGCGTGGTGTCCAGACAGCACGGCTGCTGTGGGGAGGACAGAGGACAGGCAGACTCCACGGATGGCTGACAGGCAGAGGACAGGGACCCAGAAAGACTTAGGCCATGTTGGGGAAGCCAAGGGAAGGCTTTTCAGGAAGGACAGACAACCCTACTTCAGCAGATGATGCAGATGGAAGCAGGAGCTACGCGACAAGAAGCAGGGGGTTCGGACACCTGTAATGGCAAAGGGTCACACTGTGGGACAGGAGGGAACAGGCTTGGCTCAGTCTCAACATGGAGAAAAGGTGCGGTGGGCCAAGAGGGAGGACTGATGGCAGAAGCTTCCTAGAGAGAGGCCCCAGGGCACGGGGGTGGGGGTGGGGGGCTCATCCTTGGAAAAGAGGAAGAATCTTTTTTTTCTTTCTTTCTGATAAAGCAAAGGAGGACAGCCACGGTGGCAAGCAAGTCCTTGAGTGTGGGCAGGGGGTGGGCCCAAGGCAGTTACGTCCAGGAGCCTATAGATTCCCAAGGCAGAGCAAGAAGAGGCAGCAACTTGCTGGCTGAGCCTGAGACGGGGGCGGGGGGGGGGGGGGGGGGGGGGCTCAGCACTGCCGTGGCTCCGCAGATTAGATTTCCTTCAAACTACTTTTGCCAGGCCTTTTCCCAAGCACATGTCCAGAAGCGAAGGGGCCACTTTTCTAGTTCTCTTGGGCCTGCCTCACCCCCAGGGCCCCATGCGGAGCTCAGCCCACCCTGGGCATTCCAGAACTATGCCAGACCTTTCTCTGGAGTTTTCACTCTGCCCAGGTCTACCAGCCCCCTTGTCTCTCAGCCCTGGGAAGGCGGGGGAAGTGTCTGTCTACCCCTCAGATCCCAGGGGACTTCAAAGTACTTGATGGGCCCTCAAGACCTGGGCTTCTCAAGTCTCCTGTCCCTGCCCCCATGGAGAGAAGGAAGGTGCTGAGAAAAAGGATGCAAGGACAGCAGTGAGTGGAAAGAAGGGAGTAGAGCGAATCACTACACATGCAAATTTGGATATTTGCAAATCCTAAGGGAGATGTTTTTGAATAATCAGGTAACATTAGATTTCACATTATGCAAAAGTGACATGAGACATTTTAAACTACACCCCAGCGGAACCCTTAGCTCTTTTCTGAGAGGTGCTCCCCATAATGGACTGAGAGCCTGAAATCCGGAGCCAGTCTATGTGAGTTTAAATCCTGGCTGCTACCCACCAGCTGTGATCGTGCCCTAGTGTCTCGGTTTTCTCGTTTATACAACAGAGATAACGGCACCCACCTCACCGGCTTGAGGAGGATTAGGGGAGTTAATGCACGCATATTAACAGTGTCTGAGGGTAGTTCTTGGCACAGGGTGATGGGTATGAATCGCTGTCCAGCAGGTTCTGGCCTCACCGGTGGTTTCAGGCGCGGGGCTCTAGGCTAGGAGGGGGAACACCTCGACAGCTCAGGGCAAGCCGCCTCCGCCGCCCCCCACCCTCCCGGGTCAGGTCTGTGAAGTGAAACCACAACGCCCCACCCCGGCTTACTTCGAGCCGGGGAGACCTCAAGGCTCCCACCGCAGCCGACCGCGCCCCAGTGGCGGGTAGGAAGGAGCCGCCTCCTGCCGCCCGCTCCCACCCCCGCACCTCAGCTGGACCTACCAGGAGGCACCAAGGGCCCCACAGAGCCTGGGCGGAGAGCAGTCCAAGTTCCGGGGCGCAAGGAGTCCTTCCGGGAGCGAAAGCCCGACGAGGCCCCGCGTCCCCCTCCGTCCAGCGGTTGGTATGTTTCTCTAGCCGGCGGGCAACACCCAGTGCGCAGGCGTCCGCGGCCGGAAGAGGCGGGGTCACGTGGCCTCCTCCCCCGGAAGCTGCGCGCCTCTCTCAGTTCGCGCGAGATGCTTCCGCACTAGTTTTAATAGTGCAGGTTTAGCGGTTTGGCTTGGGGAGAATCGTAGGGGCTGTGGGCCTACGGTGAGCTAGTTTAGCCTTCCTCCTCCACTGGTCGATCCCCGACGCCTCTTCCACCCTGGGCTCTCTGTGCCGCGGGACTTGGCCCGAGTGCACCTGGGACTAGTGCGCGCATGCGGATAGAAGGGACCACAGTAACGATGATGATCCATGTGTCGGAGTCTTTAACCGCCGTGAAGGTTCACCCAGCATTTCATGACAACCATCCGGGGTGTCTCCTAGGGAAAATGCTGGGATATTGACTATGGCTACTAACAGACGTGGCTACTCTCGTCTATTATCAGTTTTGATCAGTGCTCAAAAGTCATTTTCTTTTTTTTCTTTTTTTTTTAGTCTGGCCGCGCTCATGGCATGTGGAAAGTTCCTGGACCAGGGATTAAACCCCGGTCACAGCAGCAAACCGACCCACACCAGCGACAATGCTGGATCCTTAACCCACTGTGCCGCCAGGGAACTCCTGCAAGTCATTTCTAGCGCTTCTTTTTTGAATTACCTGCTTGTCTCCTTTGCCATTTTCCTGTCTGTCATGAGTTGCACATTGTTTATCCTGTTTGTCACTTCATCTTTTTTCTTTCTTTTTGCCTTTTATCAAACTTTGTTTTCATCACTGCTGGATTTATTTTTATCACCCTCTTAGTTAGACCTTCCCCATTACAAGATAATTTTTACAAATCCTCCTGTTTTCTGGTACATGTATAGTTTGCATTTGTTAAATCTCCGATCCATCTGGCATTTACTTTGTTGATGCTGGGAGAGGTCCCGACACTGTTCATTGCCTTTATTTATCTCTTCCTCATGGATTTGGGGTGCCATATTTGTCAACTTGGTTTTCTTTCCGGACTCTTCTTCCATTGATTTGTGTTTATTCATGTGTTGGCACCATCGCTTTCATTTCTGTAGCCTTTCATATTATGAGCCACAATACTTTAAAAAACTTGGGTGGGCTAGTGTCCCTGTCAATACTCTTTTTCAGAAATTTCCTGGTTATTTCTAACATGTTGATTTTCCCTGAGAACTTCCGATTCAGCAGATCTAATCTAGCACCCATCCCATCGTCTCCCCCCACTTCCCAAAAGCATGGCTGTTTTTATTGAGAAGACATGGCATTTATAGATTATTTTAAGGACATTTGACACAAAACATAGAAATACAGATACATACACAGGCCCCAGGTATTTTTCATGGCACTTATTTCCCAGGTCCTATCTCACAGGTCAAAACACTCAGGGTGCCTGGCGCATCCTTCTCCACAGGTGGGTTGGTGCAGTGTCTGTGATGGGAACACGGAAGGGTGAAGGAACCCGAGATACTGGCAGACTGAAGGGCAGCATGGGAGTAGAGTTACCGTGTAAAAGTAATGATGGCTTTTATTTATTTATTTATTTATTTATACCATGTGAAAGTAACGATAGCATTTATTTGGCTGCACCATGGTATATGGAAGTTCCAGGGCCAGGGATCAAACATGCACCACAGCAGTGACCCGAGCCACCGCAATGACAACGGTGGATCCCTAACCTGCTGCGCCACCACCAGGGAACTCACTGATGACAATTATTGACGAGGCAGGCACTTGAATCCATTCTCACAGCTCCCATGAGGCAGGCACTAGTAGAATTATACCAACAGGGCAGTAAAACTGAAGCTTAGCAAGATTAAATAACTTTCACCCAATTAATAATTGGAGGAGCTGGAATTTGAACCCAGGCAGCCCAGCCTGGGCTGAGCTGCTCAGCCAAGGTGAACAGCTTCTGGGAAGCAGGACAGAAAGAAAAAAAGAGAAAAATATGTCTGCCCAATCAATTGTCTTGCACCTGCTACCATGAGGGATCAAGCCTCTGGGCTCCGAGCTCCTGCTATATGAGACAGTAGGTGGACACAGAATCACCTGCCCAGTGGCCCTGGTCTTTGTCAAGGAACAAAAGACTGACCTTTGCAGTGAGGGGTGGGGGAGGCCTTGCTGCCATCATGGCCCTTAATCCTGAGGTTAGGGAACTGAGGTGCAGGTTCTGTGGGTTTCTAAGCATATCCATCCCACCCTTTTCAGGGAAGATGCTGGCAGGTGAGCCCAGGTTCTGCTGGGCCCCCTCCCTCATCTGGCCTCTGCTGGGATTAGAGTCCATTTAGCCACCCAATAATCCCCCGGAGCTTGGGTGCCTCCTCCTCCCTGGGGCCTGGTCTCCAGGTCAGAAGCCCCAGGTCCTGCTGGGAAGGACACACAAAGAACCCTGGTGCTCAGGATACCAGCTTCCTTCAAGATTTCCCAAGCCACCATTTGGGTTGATAAACTGATTAAGGTGATCAATCACTCAAGGGGCTGAGATTCTATAGTAGTGATTCCCAACACTGGGATGGGAGGGAAGCACTCACTGCCTCCCCACCCCACCCCACCCCACCCCCGCCCTGCCCCGATCCAGAGCATTTCAAAATCGCTGGAGACAAGTATGATTGTCACAACTGGGAGCAGGGAGAAGGGTGCAAACTGGCATCCACTGGGTTGAGGCCAGGGGTACAATGCAGGGGACAGTGCTTCCCGCCAAGAAGTATCCAGCTCAAACCGTCAGTGATACCAAGGTAGGGAACTCCTGTTCTAGAGAGTTCTGGTGAGCACAAGAACCCTTGAGACACTTGTTTAAAAAGCAGTCTTAAAAATAATTATAAAATTTAAAAAATGATTATTAAAAAAAATAAAATGCCAAGTCTTGAGTCCTATCTGACATTCTAATCCAGCAGGGTTTGGAGCAGGACCCAGGCATCCGCATTTTCAAGCGTTCCAGGCAATGAGGATAGGTGGGCCACGCTGAGAAATACCACTGCAGGATTCCAAAACTCTGGTCCCTAGACCTGTGTGGGCCTGCCTAAGAGCAACCCAGAGTGCCTTATTACAAGTCTGAGATCCTTGCTCCATCCCTGGAGCTTCTGTCCTCATAGATCTGGCTTTGGTCCCAGCATTCTCTGGGTTTGTTTGTTCTGAGTGATTCTCCTGCAAGTTCGTGATACGGAGTGTGGGCTGAGTTAGCATAGACTTTGGTCACCTACCCTCACTCTCCTGGTTCCAAGTCAAGCAAAATTCTGGTGGCTGCCAACGGACTTCGTTCCTGGAAACCACAAGGTTTATAAACAAAGGTCACGTCCAGCACAGGGACTTGGAAATTCTGAGAAGCAATCACAACTGTCCCCACTCAATTTCTCCCCTGTTCCTCACGTCCCCAATGTTGTCAAGGAACCAATCTTTGTTCAGAGCAACCCAATCTCATCAACGGCCTGGCTTCAGCCGGGAAGGGTGCCCCTGCGGTCTGCAGTAATAGCAGCCTCCTCTAATGTACCTCTTCCTCTTTGTTGAGAATCTGGGCTGATGGGCCCCCTTACTATAGAATGGAATGTGCCAGATGTCGAGGAGGAAACCATCCAGGAGAGATACCCGGCACCTTGCTGTTGTTGTTACAGATCCTTCAGGGACACTTCATCCAGGCTCTGGTCCCACTTGGAAAGTCATCCCGGCTCCCCCGAAAAGCCACGCTCTAAGGCCTCGGCCTGTCACGTCCGCGTGTTGCGCCCCCGCCCCCCCGCCCCCTCCCCGCTGCCGCCGGCGGTTTCCAACCCTGGTGCGGCACTGCCCCCTGTCGGCCACCCTGTGTGTGTGCAGCTCCGCTAACCTCACCTGCCCGGTTCCCTGCTAGCTCGTCAGGGCCCAGGACGGTCTCCCAGGCCACTTCCCGCTGTCACTAGGGGTGGTGCAGGGTAGACGGCCCTCGGCCACTGCCCTTCTTTAGGGATCTTTTGCTTCAATGTAGCATCTGTGTCAGAGGCTGAGCTACTGATGTGCCCACCACTTGGCAGGGGAAGAGTGAGGGGGGTGATCCTTGCTGGAGAGAAAGTACAAAGAACCCTTGGCACAGGGAGTCCATCCACACCCTGCACTTAGAGATTCAACCTACCTGGCCTGGCCTCTGGCCACCTAAATCCTCGTCTCTGGGACAACCGGGCCAGGGAGGTCCTGTCTGACAGCTCTAGATTGTTAGTTCAGCCAATACCGGACTATAGGTCTCTGACCCCCTGCGTGGCCGCCCTTACTTAGAGCACTTACGATCACGAATCCTCCCTCTGTCCCTCTGGGACACAGATGAATGTATCTCCTGAAACCTGGCAGGGTCTCTTCTCCTGTCCCCAGGCTCTGTGGCCTAGCTGCCCTTAGGCCCTACCAATCCCTGTGACTTTTCACTTTCCTGTCTCTACCCCACAGGGCTCACATTTCCCTGCTGTCTGCAGTTACAGAATGAAGCCCGATGTCACTGCTTTAACTAATGTCTGGCGGTGGGTGCTCCTCTCTGCAGAGCCGCTCCCCCGTGCCTGGTCTGGGTTGGGTGAGAGCCGGGAGGGGAGCACCGCCGCGCAGAGCAGCCAGTGTGGACGCGGGGAAGGAGTCCCACGCTCTCGCTCTCTGCATGGCTGCACAGGCACAAAGGGAGGAAGCGGTGGGCAGGCGGCCTGCTCGGAAGGGTCTGCCAGCCCGGAGCTACAGGGGCTGCCGGGGAACAGGGGGCGCTCCCAGGACCCAGGGAACAGAGGCTGCCCCGGGTGGGGCACGAGAACTCGGGGACAGACACACATCACAACTCTTCAAGCCACGCCGTCCTCCTGACCTCCAAACCCACCCGCCACTCGCTGGGCATCTCCATGGAGACGCTCCGGACACCCCCAGCTCACCAGGACGCAGAGGAAACCCCAGGTCACTGCTTGCCCTCAGGCCTGCTCCTCCTCTGTGGCCTGTCCAGCCGCCAGGTAGCCGGCACCGCCTTCGCCTACTTCTCACCGCAGGGCCCACCTGCCTTCTCCCCGCAACCTTCAGCTCGCTGGTCACTTCAGCTCCTGACTAGATCTGCAATTCCTGCACTCGCCACCACTCTCATCCGGGGCCCATTAGGCACCCTGCAGCCATCACCCTGGAAACTAAGCTGGGTCCTCTCACTCCCCTGCTTCATACCATTTTGTTACTTCACTGTCCCTCTGGGTCAACCCGGGCTCCTTGGTGCTCAGGCCTCAGGGGTCTGGTCCCACCTCATTTCTCCTAGTTGCTTCTCCATGCACCTCCCACCCCCTCAAGCTTCCTGCTGCCCCTCCCACAAGCCATCATCCTCTCTGGCCTCTGCTCACTCTGTCCCCTGCCCCAAGCAGGAAGGCACGGAGCTGGCAGACTCTGTCCCACAGGTACTGCGGAATGAGGCAGACCACACTCAGAAATGTTGGGGACCTGCTTTATTGCAGACCCCGAGAGGCCATGCACTCTGTCACCCGGGGCATAGATAAATGATGGGCAAAGTTCCTCTGTCCTCCTCCTGCCAGGCCTGGTTCTGGACAGAATCCGGGAAGCCGCTGTCTCCTCCAGGCTCAGAAAAATGTAGTTCTCCATGTCCACGTCCCAGAGCTGCAGCTCCAAGCAGCTGTCAGTCCCTGTTCCTGTCCCCACATCCACCCTCCAAGGAAAGGGGGATTGAGTGGGCCGGGGACGGCAGCCAGCAAATCTAGCCTCAGCCAGGATGCAGCCACCGAACAGTAATTTCCCCACCAGCCACAAGTCACTAGACACAGGTCAGGTTTCCAGCACAATCTAGACCCCAGAACCCCCACTCCAGGAGGGCCACAGAGGTCAGCACAGGAAGGGAGTTTGAAAGGGGGCAGGTGGGCTGTCAAAAGGAGGGCCCAGTCTGAGCAACAAGCCAAGCCCAGAGCCAAGAAACACAGATGAGACATACGCACGTTCTCCACCACTCCAGAAACACTGCCCACTGAACAGAGCGCCAATCCAATAAACAGCCAATAAATACGAGAGACTGGCTTCTTTCCCCAGGGAGGCAACGTGGCACAGCCAAGTCAGGGGACTCCAACTAGCTCTGGGACTACGGCCAAGTATCTGAGGTCTCAGCCCCAGCTCCCCTGAGAAGTGAGGGCACCACCTGGGGGCCCCAGCCCTCGACAGGCCGGGTGCCCCCCACCCCCCACAGCATTCCCAGCATAGGTCTGGCACTGGCCTCACCTTGCCTACACCTCACCACAGCGCCACCCACACTTGGCCTACACCTGTCCCTCTTCACCCTCCTATGCCCCAGGTGACCTCCGTCCTGAGGGGCCCTCAAATCTGCCCCCGAGGCAGCTGAATGTAGGAGAATCTAGGCTGGGGCAGGAGCTGCTGTTTCTTCTGCTCCCCTGGTGCTCAGACTGAGCCTTGGGAAGGGACAGGATTTACCCACAGAGGGAGGCCCTGGTTGGGGGGGGGCAGGGTATTCTACGGAGACGCACTTGCTGAGCAAGTCAGTTTGAGTGACTTTGAGACTCTAAGGGAGGCTAAACATATAGGTTTCCACCTTTTTTTTTTTTTTTTTTTTCCCCGACTGCCCCCCAGTACCTGGGCCAGGGATTAGATCTCAGCCACAATTGAGACCCAAGCTGCAGCTGTAGCAACACCAGATCCTTAACCCTCTGTGCCGAGCCAGGGATCGAACCTGCGTCCCAGTGCTCCCAAGATGCTGTCGAGCCCCTTGCGCTATAGCGGGAACTCCAGGGTTTCAATCTTGATCCAAATTATTACGTCGCTTTTGTGTGTGAATGGTTTTCCATTACTTCAACATTTTCAGAAATTTCACATCTAAATGTGTCAGAAAATTAAAGGAGAACTCCAAGAAAGGCCTTTGCCCATCCACCTCACAGGGGAGGAGGCCCACACAGGCCGATGCTCGGGGGTCACGCAGCAGGACGGGGGCAGGGCTGACGATAACTGGTCCCCTGACTCCTCAGCCAGGGCTTCCGCCCGGCCCTGGCCCACCCCAGGTTCGGAGCACCCCGGGCTGGACGCCCCTACCCCACAGGACGCAGGCCTTCCTAGGGCTGCCCCATTTGTAAAAGGCTGACCACGCCCTCGTCAGCTCTTGGCCAGGACCTACTTGGGAGGGGGCAGTGGGGACTTGAGGGCTGGATAGCTGCTCCAGCCTGGCTCCGAGCTCGGGGCTTCCCGAGGCCCAGACTGGCCAGGGAAGGTGGTACTTTCCAGAAACAGATGGGCCTTGGGGGAGAGAGCACAGAGGGACCAGACACAGCCATGGGGGTGATAAAGGGTCATGGAGAACAGTGGAGCCAAGGTCATCCAGAGAGCCAGGGCACCTGCAAAGCAGAGACATGGAAGGGTCATGGCGAGCCCCTCTCCCCAGGCCCTCCCTAGAGAGCCCGGGCCGGTCACCCGGGCCCCTCAAAGATCCTGCTGCCGGTGAGCGTCTCATGGCCCCTGGGCCCCAGCCCTCCCCTCACTCTCCTGCCGCCTCCTCTGTGGCCTTCAAACCCCAAACCCACAGGTGAGGCTGGACTGACAGGCTCCCCCCAGCACCCTGGTCTTCCCTCCACCTCTGCTGCCAGCACAGTGTCCGGCGGGGAGAGAGCAAGTGCTCAGCATTGTTTTGTCTTTTTTGCCATTTCTTGGGCTGCTCCCGCAGCATATGGAGGTTCCCAGGCTAGGGGTCGAATCGGAGCTGTAGCCAATGGCCTACGCCAGAGCCACAGCAATGTGGGATCCGAGCCGCGTCTGCAACCTACACCACAGCTCACGGCAATGCCAGATCCTTAACCCACTGAGCAAGGCCAGGGATCGAACCCAGCAACCTCCTGATTCCTAGTCAGATTCGTTAACCACTGAGCCACGATGGGAACTCCTGTTTTTTCTTTTGGCTGTGCCTGCAGCCCATGGAAGTTCCCAGGCCAGGGATCGAACCCAAGCCACAGCAGTGACCATGCTAGATCCTTAACCACTAGGCCACCAGGGAACACCAATAAATTTCTGTTTGTTGTTTTCATTTTAATTTTTTTAGCTGCGCCAACAGCATGCAAAAGTTCCTGAGCCACAGCAGTGCTAACACCAGATCCTTAATCTCTAGGCCACCAGGAAACTCCTTAGCAATTTTTTTTTGTTTAAGGGCTACACCTGTGGCAATGGGTGGCAATGCCAGATCTGAGCAACATCTGTGACCTACACTGCCGTTCACAGCAACGCCGGACCCTTAACCCACTGCTCGAGGCCAGGGATCGAACCTGTGTCCTCATGGATACTAGCTGGGATAGTAACCCGCTAAGCCACAATGGGAAATCCCAGCATTTTTTTCTTAATAATTGAATGCCTGAACCCAAATGCAAACTCTCACGGCCCTGCCTGACCTCTCCCTCCCCGCCCCAGACCCTTCCTCAGCCCACCTGTTGTACCTGGGGCCGAGGAGGTGGCAGCAGTCACTCCCACAGGAAGCGCACGTACCAGATGGTCTCATTCCTCAGCTGGGGCCCGAACAGGGGGTTCAGCTGAGCCAGGATGGCGATGAGCCAGCTGCCAGGGACAGCACAGTGAAGGTGAGCACAAGGCACTCTGCCATGCACACGTCACACAGGGCCTTAGGTCACATGACCGACCCAGCAGGTGCAGGGTCTGGGTTTCAGAAGGAAGGGTCCCACCGAGCCATCCACACTGCAGCTGGCACAGGGTTCTGTCCAGGGCGTGCTTGGGCTTAGGTTTGTTCTGATTTGCTGTATAGTAGATTTACAAGATTCCTGAGTTAGGGCTGGATGCTGGGATCCTGGAAAAAAGCCATCCAGGCTCAATGTGGCTTCACTGCTCACAAGAGAGGCCTCCCTCTAAACCAGAACTTGGCCTTATTCCTGACTTTGGCAGCCAGGTTTACACACAGAGCAACCTAACGTGGAAGGATTGGGGATGGGTGGAAGGGTGTCTTCTTTTGTCAAAAGGAGGGGCCATCATGAATGGCAGTTTCAGAACATCCAGACACTGAGGACCTGGAAATTGATTCCCTCACACTGTCCAGGTCCTCGCATCTCTTGGAATGTTTTTCTATATCCCAGGGACCTGTTCTAGTCTGAAAACTATTGCTCATCCGGTGGTTCTAAATTGACTGCATCACAATCACCCAGGGGCGTGCATTAAAAACACGGATCCCCAAGTGCAGATATATTAAGAACTGCGCCCTAGTGGGTCTAGGGTGGAGCCCTACAAGCTGTGTTTTACAACCTCTCCAGGTGATTCTGATGCCCACGGGGGCACGGAGCTGGCCTAACCCAATCATTTCACAGATGAGAAAACCACAGCCTATGAACACTGCAGAGCTTGTCCAAGTGACGTGCTCAGAGCCAGGACCCGGACTGCAGGACTTCCAGCCCGTCACCCCCTGTGCCAATCCAGAGTGCCTCCTCTTCTGTGTTTCACAGGCTCAGCCTTTCAAGACCTGACTGTGTCGGTACTAGGACAGAGGTGAGAGCGGGGCTGGGAGGCTGATTTTGAGCTGGGAGAGTGGTACTTACAAGAGGTAGCAGCAGACAGCAGTGGCCACCAGCATGGTGATGATCACTCTGCAAGGGAACAGGATGTGGGGTCAGGAAGGAGGGATGGAACCAGTGCCCTCAGGAGGCCTGGCTGGGACCAGAGAAAGAGCTCCTGGTGCCAGCCCCTTTCTCACGGGCCTTCCCAATGCCACCTGAACACAATGAGGCTGAGTTCTACTCAGGGGAAGAACTTCAAGGTGGAAAATAAAAACTCCAAGTATCACTTCATGGGGAGACTGAGCCTGATCACATCCAAGTTACATTGTGACTCCTTTCCTTTGCCTGTCTCCCTTCTCCATCACCCGCTATTTCTCTGTCTCAATGCAGGCATGTTAGGAAAAGACATCGTACAGAGCTGAGCTGCTGCCACCCACCATGGAGTGGGCTCTGGGATTCAAACTTCACTGGGCAAAGGGAAGAGAGACAGAGACCAGACAGGGCAAGAAGCAAGGAGATGTGGGCCATCTCTGAGGCCGAGCGAGCAGTTATAGGGAAAACAGGGACTGGCTACCTTGAGTCCACTCAGTGACTGGAGACAGAGGCTTTAAATGCAGCAGGAAAGATTTCAATTAGACAGAAGAAAGAACCACCAGGATTTGCAGGAGAGATAAGGCACTAAAATGGTTTACAAAGTGAAGCCCTGGGGCCTCAGCCCAGCAGACCCTGAAGAACAGAGGCCACACCCATATGTCCAAGCGATTCCAGCCACAGCTGCACCTAACCCAAACCAGGGCCTATGACCCTTGATCTAAAGCACTGGAAGCTGGTGCCAGAGAAATTAGCATGTGAGCCATGCTTTCAATATAACTAAGCACTACAGGCTGGTCCTGTGCCGGGCACAGGGTCTACAACCGTGAAGAAGACAATCCTGCACCTTGAGGAACTTGTCATCGAGAGGAGGTGGCACTTTAAAGCGGAAAATAATATAAAGCAGGAAATGGTAAATGGTGTAACAGGTGCAGAAATCTGGGAGAGGACCCTCAAAAAACAACTGATATCAGCCAAAAATTATCCAATATAATATGTGCCATGCACGAACAGTTTTATATACGAAGTTTGTGTGATCTTCCCAGCAGCCTCAAAGGGCGAGTATCATCACCCACGATTATCTAAGAATAAAGACAGGCTTGCAGGGATGACAGACGCTCAAGGTCACGGCTGGGCAGGAGTGGACGAACTGCATCAGAGGCTAGCACTGCCTTTACCTTTACAGGCTGGAGGGGGAGACCTGTCTCTGCCTCTACCTTTCTAAAGCCCACCTTTCTCTGCCCCTTGCCCCTGATCGCCTGCCTGTTCCTGGCTGAAAGCAGCCCAACGCAGACCTGAGAGGAGGAGTGAGGCGCCGCGCGAGCCTCGGCCAGTGCTCGCTGCACCGCGGGCTCCTGCCGCCGCGGGGAGAGAGTGCACCTGGCCAGGGAGAGGTCTGCGGGGAGGCTGGGCCGCGAGCGATCCTTACCCGCGGTTGGGTCCTTTCGGCACGAACCAGGGCCCCGCGATGCCGATAAGGCCCCAGAACGTGGTGAAGATGATGACCGGGAGGGCGAAGGAGTGCGCCGTCATGGCCGGCCGCGGGATGTCCAAGCCGGGACGTGGGTCAGAGATGCAGGTGCTCCGGTGCGTTCCGGCAGGGGCCCAGCTGTGGATGCCGCGCATGCGCAGCAGGACGCCATCCCGGCCCGCGCATGCGCGCTACCCCCCCCCCCCCCCCCCCCCGCTTGGGTGAGCTTTCCTAAGCGAGGGGTATGTAATTAGCTTTGATCGCCTCCTCCATTTTCCTGGTTCTGGCTTAGAGGATTTACGGCACTGAGGCATGTGTCGAAATCAACTCTGCTTTATTCATATAGCAAAAGGCTGAGAATCAAACATTATGTTTTAAACCTTATTTTTTAAACCAGAGGGGACATTCTTAGGCCAATCACCGGGGTGACCTTGGCTGACAGACACCTGGAGGAGGGAACGGTCCTGCTAAATATTTAGCGCCCTAGGAACTCAACCTGGGCTTCGGAGGACACGAAAGTTCTGGAGTAGATCACACTGCAGCATGTCTGGCCAGGACAGGGCCTGGCCTCTATGGCTGTTGAACTCAACTGTCAGTTGTGATGCTGGTCATTCAGAATGTCGAGCCCGGTGGCCATCCACCTCCGGAGATCAAGGTAGAGAAGGAGTGTGGAGGCAGGGCTAGGGCTCTGGCCAAAGACCCAGTGCTTGCTTCTTCCCTTCCCAATGCCCTTCGGCTTGATTTACGGTGAGGCAAAAGACCAGAAGGCTCTCCAACAAGGGGGTCTCCAGGCCCTGGGGTTCGAATGCAGCAAGTCTCTTAAAACAAAGAGGCCAGCTGGGCAAGGGAGCTCACCACGCTTCAGCCCTGGGGTCCTGCCCCAAATCGACAGTTGTCCTCTGTGTCATTAGCTGACAGTGGGGAGCCAGAGCACGCCTGTGCCCCTCGAGAAGCTGGGCAGTGCACATCCCTATGATAAATAGCATTTTCAGTCGCCCCCAAGGAGACCAAGTTCTTTGGAGGCTTCCAAGCTGGCACTGGAGGCTTCCTGAACAGGGGTGTAGAGGGCCAGGGAGGGACCCTACCTGGTTTCCACCTCCGGGCCTAGACCTGCACAGAGAATTGTATAGGTGACACCACACACAGTGCTGCCCACGGGACACAACTCCTGCTCTGAGGCTTTTAAAGGATGGAAGATGCAAGAGAATGACGCTTGCAGTAAAGTCGCCTCAATTTGAATCCCTATGGATAAGGTGGAGGCTATAGCCCCCACCTTAAAGGGTCCTTCTCTCTTCCATCTAGCCAATTCACACTGAGGCACCTGGCCTCAGGCACATCCCTGAATTCCCCACAGAAGCCTATGTGAATGAGGGAGGGAGGCCTGGGCTCCATCTTGGCCAAATGGATAGAAACACCACCAGAGCTCAAGGGCTGTGGTATACCTCAGCCCCCAGGACACAGGGCTAAAAGGAGACAGTGCCACAGTTTAAACACAGAAGGCAAGAACGGAATTCTGGCTCAAAGGACGAGGAAAGCAGGAAAGTGATAGTGCTAAGGCTAAGTGCTAAGGGTGGGGTTATGGGAATGGAGAGTCAGAAACCCTGGAAACCAAGGGTTCTGCTAGACAGCGAGACCCTTGGTGCCAGCATCTTGGCACCTTCTAGGAGTGGAAAGTGGACCAACCGCTGGGCTTGGGCCAGACTGCTTGGACTAGCAGCGCAGAGCAGGACCCACCTGGAGCTGGGCAGCAAGGCCAGGACGGAGTGCTACTTCCAGCCTGGCTGAAACAAGAGAAAGGCAATGGCAAAGAAGCCCTTCCCTCTAACCTCCCCTGGTTTCCCACCTGCAGTTAGGAAGTCAGGACCCACACACTGCATCACCTTTAGCCAGATGAGCAGCCTAGGAGCCTACCCCAAAGCAGCTGCCCTGGGGAAAAAAGTGCTTTACTTCCGGCAGAAGGGGAGATGGGGGATGGGGAGAGGGCAACGGGAACCAAATAGTGTAGACCACCCTGCTGTGCCCTCGGGGGGGTTCTCAGGCTTGAGGGAACCCCTCCTGGGGCCTTGCTGAAAACAGTCCCGGGGATCTGACGAGGCAGGTTTGGAGTGGAACATAAACAAACAAACACCCCTAATGATTCCCAGGCTGGTCCCCAGCGCATCCCTGAGAAAGAATGGACTGGGCCGTTATGCTCATGGTGTGTTGAGAGCACCTCTTCCCATAATAAGGACTTTGGTGGCAAGGGACAAGGCCAGGGGCCAAAGGCAGGCACATCCATCCTGCAACCCGCTGTCTCTGAGAGAGCTAGCGGCACTGTCATCAGTCCTGCGGCAGCCTGGGCACCATCAGGCACTTGGATTCTCTGCTGCTGCTTCATGGGGGGGAAGCAAGGCACAGGAAGGAGGAAGGAAGTGGTCGTAGTTGAACCACTGCCTGCAGCAGAGTTGGGAGCAGATCCCGAGTCCTTCAAGTGCAAGCTTGTCCTGTCCACTCTGCTCCACAGAAAACCTGGGCTCAGGAGTTCCTGCTGTGCCGCAGCGGAAATGAATCCTACTAGCATCCATGAGGATGGGGGTTCAATCCCTGACCTTGCTCAGTGGGTTAAGGATCTGGCGTTGCTGTGGCTGTGCTGTAGGCCTGCAGCTGCAGCTCCAATTCAACTCCTAGCCTGGGAACCTCCATATATCATACGTGTGGCCCTAAAAAAAAAAAAAAAAAAAAAAACCCAAAACTGAAAACCCGGGCTTAGCGCGTTATGGGGGAGTAAGCGCCAGGCACCCTCCAGGGAACCCCCCCACCCCCAGTCGGAGAGGCAGGAGAACCCCTCTGCCATGCTCCTGTGAAGGGGTTTGGCTTGCTCATCTTCAAGGAGGCCCTGGGAGGAGGCCGAAGATTTCTGATCCATGTCTCCCAAGGGAAGCTGTGGATCCCCTGCCATGGAGCCTAGGTGACAGATCCCAGAGCTGGGCTAGCTGTCCCTAGCCCTGGTCATCCCCTGCCCCTCCCAACGTGTCTTCTGTGGGTAGTCTCTGGAATGTTCTCCAACTATCCAAGGGCTGGGGTGCTCCTTAAAGACCCCCACCCCCAACCCACTTCAGAAAAGTCCTCTTGCCACCAGAACAGGGAGCAAAGTCTTTCATGATGGGACTATTTCCTGAAGCACCTTAGAAATGAGCTTGAGGGAGTTCCCGTTGTGGCTCAGTGGCTAATAAACCTGACTAGTATCCCCGAGGACTTGGGTTAGATCCCTGGCCTTGCTCAGTGCGTTAAGGATCCAGCATTGCTGTGGCTGTGGTGTAGGCCATGGCTCCGATTTTCCCCCTCGCCTGGGAACTTCCATATGCCACAGGCGCAGTCCTAAAAAGACCGGAAAAAAAAAGAAAAAAAAAAAATGAGCTTGAAGTGAGACCCTTCCGCAGGTGGAAATGCTGTGAAGTTGCCGCCTCCTCAGAGAAGGGCTTGGCGGACAAGCTGGGAACCTCCTGGTTCCCCAGCCTCTGGGACATGGGCCTAACTACCTGGTCCCCGCCCACTTCCTGGCACCAAGAGGCCCCACCACACCAAGATTCTAGGGCAGCCTAGAATCCCAGAGCCTGTCACCATGAGCGCCAGGGCCAGGGCAGCACAGGGGTCTCTGAGGCCACATCCCCAGGAGCTCTGCTCCTACGGGAGCTCTGCGGCAGGCCAGCGCGGGGCCTCCTAGCTGGGCCGGGGACGCCGCAGTCTGTCGGGTTCCGCGATGCAGCCCCTCGGGACCTCCGGCGGTTCCCCAGAGGACGGGGTGGGCGGCTTTTGGGTCCCAGGCTCCTCCACAGAGAGCACTCCCATCTTCTCCTTGCAGGGCCCCGGCTCTCCAGCAAGCGGGAGGAAAGGGAAGGCCAAGTCAGACAGAGAAAGGGATTGGAAGAGCCCCTTCCCACAGCGGGCTGCACCATGGCAAGGGGCGAGAAAATCCTGCTGGAACAGCCGGGAGACAGGACCAGGGCTGCCCGTTCTAGGCCTGACCATCCCACTCTGACCTGTCACCCTAGGTCAGGGGATCGCGTGCGGCTGATTTTGCCCCCAGGGGACAGGTGGCAGAGTCCCAAGCTTACAGGTTTATGATCGCCACACGTGGTAGGCAGTGGTGGGGAAGGCCAGGCCAGGACGGGCCCGACAACCCAGAGTTATCTGGCCCCAGTGTCCTGAGTGCTGAAGGTGAGAAGCCGCGGGGAAGGCGGGCTTTACCCCAAAAACCCTGGCCACGCGCTCCGTTTGCTTCAAGGGTAAACTAGTCCCACTGTCCTATGACAAAAACCTGCAAGAGGGCACACCCGCTGCGTCCTCTTCTCCTTCACCCCCACGGGCTGGGCATGGACTCGGCCTTGCTCGAGGACTTCCCTCCTCCCCACTTCCACTGCCCCTCCACCCACCGCCCGGCTGCAGGGCCAGGGCCACCCTGCTTCCATGGAGCCTCTGGCAACCCTGAGGCCAGTGCCCGGCTGACACCCACAGATCCCAGGGTGAAGTGAGAGTGGAAGCAATAGGACGGACGTCAAGGGAGAAAAACCAGGGCTCTGCCACTGCTCAGAAAGACCGAGGAGCTGGGCGGAGTTCTGGTTTCTGTGTGGTCGGGGACTACTTGAAGAGAGGAGACTTTCTTGCAGGACCTTCAGTAACTGCCCTCCTCGCCAACTCCTCCCCTGCCTGAACCCCACCTTCTGCATGCAGCGCCCACCTCACAGCCCCTGACTGCACTGACCTATTCCCTCACGAGGCCGCACAGCCCCCGAGAATGTGGTGTGTCTGCTGTCACTTGTCCAATCTTCTAGTTATTTCCGGTAGCAGCCTTAACCTTTAAAGAGTGCCACGGGCACTCCCTGTTAGACACTGTTCTAAGCACTTTACGTGACAGATGAAAAACCACAGCACAGAGACGAAGTTGCCCAAGGTCACACGCTGGTTAGCGAGCAGCAGGACTAGACTTGGAACCTGGGCAGACTTGCTCAGGAAATTCCTGCTCTTAGCTCTCTGCCCTGCGGCCTGCTGTGTGGGCGTCTGGCCCTCTAGCTGATCTTACTCTCCTGGAGGGTCCATGGCTTGTCTCGAGCAGCCACTGGTCTAGCAAAGGGTTGGGTGGGCGCCACTGAAGGCGAGCCTCCTGCGAGGGCTGACTTCTCAGACTCCGCCGGGCTTGGAGCCCGGCAGCAGACTGGGAAGTGTCTCTTCCTTTGCCTCCCCGTGCCCGGGAACTCTGCCACATGTACGTACTTGTGTGGGAGCGGGGTGGCACTTCGGCACAGGTGTAGACGTGGCTGAAACGCCGGCCCGAGGAGGTCAGGTACCAGTGCTGGATAGCAGGGTGGGGGTCATACTCTGCGACGGCCACACCGTTCACCGCTGTCATCATGAGCATGTTGATCACCTCGTTGGAGAGCTTGGTCCTCTCATCAGTCCGGATCCGGTTCAAGGCACTGAACCCGCGCTCACAGCAGGAGGTGGAGATGGGCACACAGACCACCACCGCCACGAGCCTGCTCAGCAAGGGGAAGCGGCAGCGCTGGGCCAGGGTGTTCTTGCACAGCATGGAGAACGGCAGGTTCTGGGCCAGGGCTTTCAGGCCCAGCCACTCCTCCAGGAGTGCTTCCTCGCTGTACCCTGGGGGCAGTGAGAGCTCAAAATACCGGGCCAGGGCAAGAACATCGTCATTCCCAAAAGCGGCAAGTTCAGTCCCACAGGGCCAGGCCAGGGTGTCAAACACCTCCATGCTCTTGAGGGGTGCGGGACGGGGGGCGTCAAACCTCCGCTGGAGGTACCCCACCCCCGTCAGGATCACCCTCTCCCTGTCCGCCTGGAACCGCTCTTCTGCCATCTCCGTCCTGTCCAAGACGATGCCGTGGAGCCGCCCATCTCTGAAGCCTGCGTTGAATTCTTCCTCTTTGGGCCCTGCCTGGAGACGGAGGGTCTCCAGGGCCACATAGGCCCGTCCCAGCGTGGCGTTCACCTCCGTGACCAGCACCATCTCCTTCTGGCACACCTCCGACAAGGGCCTGTAGATGCTCAGGAAGTCCAAGAGGAAGTGGCAGAACTTGATGAAATGGAAGTTCTTCATCAGCTTCAGCAGTCCTTTGGCCCTGTGCCCAACCTGGCCGCCTGCTTCTGCCACCCTCTGGAGGTGCCTGGCCAGGGCGGGCCAGCTCACGAGGAGTGCATCCAGCGTGCGCCTCCTGCTGGCCACCCACCTGACAGCATTCAGGTCCTTCAGGCGGAGGATCTCCTGCTCCAGCGGCACCGCGCCTTCCTGCAGCTCGCTCAGCCTCTTGTTCGAGGACTGATAAAACTTGAAGACAGTCCGGATGTGCCGGTCACACTTCTTGACCAGGTCGATGCCCCCACAGGCGTCAACCACGGCCAGGTGGAGCCGGTGGGCCACACAGTGGACGGGCAGCAGCTGGGGAATGACTTCCTGGAACTTCTCCACCAGGCCGCCTCTGCAGCTCAGCAGGGCCGAGCCATCCGTTCCCAGGCCCACCACCCAGCCCGGCTTCCGGAAGGGGACATCCAGTTCGTCCAGGGCAGACACGATGGTTTCAAAGTACCCATCTGCCGTCTCACTGTAGACCGGGGCCAGAGTGAGGTACGACTCTTTCACCTCCAGCCCCTTGAAGTAGCGGAGGTAAATGCCCACACAGGACTGCTCGGAGGCGTCCATGGTGCTGTCCAGCAGCACGCTGACACACGGGGAGTTCCGGACATCCTCCAGGATCTCCTTCTTCAGGGTCTCGGAGATGTATTTGATGAACTGGGTGCAGGCGGTGCGGTTTCGGTACTTGCCCAGAATCATGGTCCCAGTGCTTTGGAGGAGCTGCAGGATCTTCTCAAAGTCGTTCAGGGGCCGCGAGTGGTAGGCGATGGAGTAGGCGGCGTTGAAGAAGTGCTCCATGTTGGCCATCAGGTCACTGGAGATCTCGGGCACCGGGGCGGCCAGCGGGGCGTCTTCCTTGACTTCCACGGTGTTGACACAGAGCTTGTGTGCTCTGCTGACTTCGTGGTACTTTAAAGTCTCCACTTTAAAAGGACCCGTGTAGCCTCGGACTAACCGGGATGATCTGTCGTGGAGGCTAGGTCTTGCTCTGCAAGCCGAGCAGAAGAGCCTGGTCTCTTTGGGGTCAATGACTAACCATGGGAACTGCCCGAACCACGACCTCTGAATGGAGCGGGGCCTGTAAGTCCTCTTGACTTTCCTCCGTCCACCCACTTCTGCTTCACAAAGGCTGGGACGGCAGTAGGAGGTACACGTCTCCCTAGAAGGAGCTGGAAGCGTTGCCGATTCTACCGCCGAGGCCAGTGTGTGCGCCTCTCTGACGGCCACCGTCTTCTTTTTCCCTTTGGAGCAAATCACACTGTGCTTGGGGGTTTTTTTTCAATGATTTTTATCTTTTCCATTACAGCTGGTTTACCATGTTCTGTCATGTGCTTGGTTTTGCTGCCCAGAACTCTGCAACCTCCTATCAGCTAAGTCACCCCAGTGCAACAAGTACCCCTTACGTGGGGGAGCAGAGACGAGGAAAGCGATCCCCCTTTCTATGAGTCAGCAGTGGCTTCTGTGTAAACCCTTTCCCATCACTTTCTCTGAAAGCCAGTCTGCCCCCCACCCACCTCAAGAATTGTTTAGCCAGCCTCCCGCTCTCCATCCTCTCATCTGGTCATGTGACATCAGATGCTAATAAGCTTAGTTACCACCTTGGCCACAGATGCTTTTGGGTGGTTTTAATCCTCTTTGGAGGAACCACCAAAAAATGACGTTAAATGTCTAGTAATCTCTTTTCGGGAGGGGATCCGTCCATTTTATTAGGGGTTTGGGGGAGGGTTGAGGGGCTGTGAGAACAACGAGCTCCGACATCCTCCTGGCCAGGATCTCCCGGCTTCGCAGCTGCTGAAAGCTGTCAGTCTCACGAGCCTCAGAAACAAGGAGGGCCCAGAGGTATGCAGAGTAGCTACCAACTGGGATTTGCCGAACTGCTCCCCCTTGCAGACTGACCAGAGAAGCAGGGAAGCAGGAAAGAGCAGCTCCCAGGCCCGTGGGTCCCGTGGCTCCATGACCAGGTCTACATGTGCCCTCCCCCCATCAGTCTACCACAGCCCCGGTTTCATTTCTGCTCATCGAATGTCCATGTTCCCCAAACTCTCCCAGTTTCCCAGCCTACTCTACACCAAGAGGGCAGGATGAGTTCCCATTCATGTTTTTCTACCCAAGGCCTAATACAGGGCCTGGTGTGTGACAGGTTTGGAGAATGGCTGCACTAACGCTGTGTGACTTGCCTTAGCTGCCTGGGCCCCTGGACACATCCTTCAGAACTCAGCAGGTCAAGACCCACCTGGAGGACGGCCTTTCCCCCACGTTGGCCCGTGTGGGTCCTTGATCCACGGTGCAGCTCTCCGCTCCAGTTTGGAGATCAAGTCTGGTTTGGCAGCGGCAGGCCCTGTTCAGGGATGAAGAGTCACAGCGACATCATGGCTCTGGACTGTCAGTCAAGCAGCCCACCTGAAATATCCAGGAAGGCCTCTGGGTCTGTTTCTTAATAAAGCCTCTTCAGCCGGAGGCCCAATGAAAAGAAGCATGCCCACCCAGGGAGCTCATTTATTCTTCAAACTCAAAGGTGCAGCCTGATCGGGGGTAGCCCTTGGCTGGGATGAAGAATGTCCTTAACTCCGTGGCTGAGCCACCTGCAGCCAGGAGTCAGCTAAAAGCATCTAGAGGGGAAGGTGAAGAGGGGAAAAGCACAGAGGACAAATGAGAAGGAGAGAAGATAGCCACACGAGTGGGAGACAGCCCCCAATGCCTGTCCCATGCACGGGCCCCTCAGTGACACCCACAGCTGGCTCTGGTGCAAGTGGCTAACTGAATGGGACCCCTGCAAGGCCCCTTAGCACTGTCTGCCACTTGCAGTGGAACCTGAAATCCAACTAGAAGAGATTCATGCCTTTGGGTTAAGCACTGCCCTTTACTGAAAATATGAGTATTTTTCAAGGGTTTGCGAAGAAATCACTTTCTTGATTTAAGTGATTGAATCCGTTGCTCTCTCTACCAACACGCTTTTGTATGTATCCGAGTGAAAGTGTGCACGCTCTTGCTTTGGAAAAACATATCCAAGCAACTGATAACTGGGTGCTTCTGTGGAGGGACCAAAGAGCATGGTAAGAGGGGGATTCTTCCCACTACTTGTCTTCGATCACTTGAACATATTTATGTTTTCATGTGTATATAGGTGTCCACATATTTACTACTCATAAAAATATGATAAATTGTTAAACTGTGGTAGACGAACACATATCCTTCTTCAAACATCCCTAAAATGAGGGCAAAGGAACATAATAAAAAGAAGCATAAGCCCAAGAGAAACATGGGACTAGAAATGTTAGTACATTTTTAGAAGAAGGAAAGGAGAGAAAAGAGAAGAACTAACAGGGCTGAACACCAAATGCTAGCAGAGCGAGTAACAAGGAGAAGGAAGTGACCTTGACACCAGAGTCCCCACAAGAGCCAGGGCTGGAAGCACCAGGTGCAGCAGAAGGTGGTAGAAGGAGAGGGTGGACAGGCCTCGGGGTCTGCAGAGACCAGGTTGACCGCAGGTCCTCTCACCTATTCCAGGAAGCCAGAAAACACCACACCACCCCACCCCACCCCCACCCCGAGGGGAAGAAGAAAGGTTAGCCTGCAGGAAAAGTGTAACCAGAAGGGCTCTGGGCCCTGGGGTGGGGGCAGTGGTGAAAGGCGAAGGAGAAGGGCGGTAGATGAAGACAGTCAAACCTGACGCTGCGTCACTGGGCTCCGAGAGCAGCAGCTCGGCGAGCAGCCAAGCAGGAGACGGCACGTTTCCTTTGGAGGAATGCATTGCTCCTCCCCGTCCCTCCTCCCACAAAGACCTACGGGTACAGACTTTGGCGGGCTCTTCAAGGAGACATCTGGGTTCACAGCTGGTCACCTACAGTGCCATCTACACCCTGCATGAGTCCCAGCCAGGCATGCAGAGCTTGCAGTTTTTAAGGCTTTACTGCTTTACTCTTAAATATGAATGAACCTGAAGATATTTATGTAAGATAAACTACTATCATGAAACAAGTAGGAAAAAGGATGCAAGGAACTAGAGATACTGCAGGAAGCAAGACAAAACTTCACCCCGTCACCAGTCCAACTAGAATTTTCCCAGAGAGAAAGTAACGATAGTCATCCCTGAAAAGAGCAATAAAGGCTCTTAGGTTAAAAATAAGAGAGAAGAAATTTTTTTGTCTGTGCCCACAGCACACAGAAGTTCCTGGGCCAGAGATCAAACTCATACCACAGCAGCGACCCAAGCCACTGTGGTGACAACACTGAATCCTTAACCTGCTGAGTCACCAGGGAACTCCTAGAATAAATTTTTTACTTATATAGAATTGTTAGAAAATAAAATTGAGGAAATCTCCAGGAAAGTAGAATAACAACAACAAAAAGACAGAAGCAGAAAATAGGAGGAAAAAAAAATAAAGCAAAGTCAGAGTCTCAATTTAGGAAGTCTAATATCTAACAAATAGGACTCTTTGCAAGAAAGAAAAGAGAAAACAGAAAGGAAGAAATAATACAAGAATGTTTTCCCAAATTGGAAAATGCAAGTTTCCACATGGAAGGGAAACATCAGATATCCAGAACAGAAAATGAAAAAACATCCATATCATTAAGCACTAAACACCAGAAAACACTAGAATAGATCACAGAACCTTTCAGAGTGGAAAAATAGGCTGTGTTTATAGACTAAGGAATAAAAAGGCACTTAGGCTTCCTTTTTTTTTGGTCTTTTTAGGGCAGCACCTGCGGCATATGGAGGTTCCCAGGCTAGGGGTTAAATCTGAGCTACAGCTGCCAGCCTTCGTCACAGCCACAGCAACACTGCTCTGAGCCATGTCTTTGACCTACGCCACAGCTCACAGCAAGCCAGATCCTTAACCCACTGAGCAAGACCAGGGATCAAACCGGCGTCCTCATGGATACTAGTCAGGTTTGTTACCACTGAGCCACGACGAGAAATCAAAAAGACACTTAGACTTCGGAACAGCACCTGTAAAACCTAAAAGCAATGCTTCCAAAATATTAAGGAAAATTATTTCCAACCTGAAATTCTATACCCAACCAAGTTATCAACTGTGAGAACAGAATAAGGGCATTTTCAGATATGCAGAATCTAAAAAGTTTCCTCCCATACCCCTTCTTAGGAAGTTACTGAAGGATGTGCCCCAACAAAATGAAGACATATTCCTGAAAGATATAGATCGACCCAGAACATACGAGAGAGACAAAGGAAAGTCTAAGGCCATGGCTATGCAGAAGGCCTAAAGAATAACTAGTTTTGAGAGAGTAGAGGAATGGAAGACCCAATGACAGAAATTTCCAGGAAAAAAAAAAAAAGTGAAACTGAGAGGTCACAGGATGTTTAATCACGTGGAAAAGACCCTTCAGAGGAGTTGTATAACTTAACTGTAGAGTTTGAGAGGAATTGATGATGGTACAGAAAACTAGCAAAATAAAAAAATAAGAAAAAAATACAATTCCTAGGGGAGGGGGGATCCTAACTACACCAAATGAGACATCATCACAAATACCCACTCTGATTAGAAGTCAACAACACATAATCATAATTAGGGAAATAATTTACAAAAAAGTATGATACACCTGTTCTGAGAGGATGGAGGAAGAGAAGTGGGGCCTGGGTGATGTAAGAGGGCCATGTCTTCACCCTCCACAGTAGGATGAAATAGATAATATCTAAAATCAGCAAATCAGGAATAGCAATAAACACATGCAACAGGATGTTAAAGTGTGATTCTGCCTGCCTGTTTTGGCTGAAGGCCCCCCAAAACAGGAGCCAAGTCTCCCCCATTACAAAGCTGACTTGGAAAGAGTGACTGAAACACCAGGCTGTAACCCAAGCCCTAACCACTCTGAAGGCATCAACACGCTGGGAGTGAAGAGGTCAGGAGTTGGATAGCAGAGATGTTTCCAGACAGAGTCGTCAAGTATGTTGTCAGCTCCCCATCCACCATGGGGAGGAGTGGGTGAGCTACTTCCCTCTGACCTGAGGCCTAATGGGAATGACATCCTCACCTGTATTCCCTGGAGCTGTGGGGCTGCTCATGAACACAGGACTGGAAGACTAAAGGCATAAACTGACCAATGGGGCTCCTTCACGGTGTCCATTTGAGAAGAGCCTACATTCACAGGGCTTAGAGAGCAAAGGATACATAAGTGTGTTTTCCACCTTCCAGATGTGGGCCCCACAGGGCAAGGGAAGAGGCCTGAAGCCACTTAAAGGGACTTTCCATGACTATCTATTGGTGACGCTCCCCCCAGGAGCCCATCCAGGGCAGACTGCTAAAGCAGACGTTACCCACTGCCATGAGAGGTCTCCAGTGATGAGGCTTCAGGGGACTGTGGAACCCACAGACACACCTGGAGAACCAGCTTTCAATTATCCCAGCTACAAGTAACTGGGAAGCCAGGAAAAACTTTTCTGGTACCTCTCTTCCCCGCCTACCTACCCCTGTTCCCAGCCAGGATGCAGCAGAAGTCCTGGAATAGGATTCGGGGTAGGAGAACTTCCTTCTTCTTAGCGCAGGATTCCAGATTCTAGACCCGAAGCAGGTCTAGAGGCAAGAAACTTTAGCTATAAATGAGGTCCAGACTTTTAACTACTACAAAAAGATGGGATTTTTGTTTCTTAATTTTTGGGGTCAACTTTTGATATCATTTAAAACTTACAGAAAATTTTATTTTTCTATTTATTTATTTATTTATTTATTTTTTTATTTTTTATTTTTTTGTCTTTTCTAGGGCCGCACCCACAGCATATGGAGGTTCCCAGGCTAGGGGTCCAACTGGAGCTGTAGCCGCTGGCCTACACCACAGCCACAGCAATGTGGGATCCGAGCCTCGACTTCGACCTACACCACAGCTCATGGCAACGCTGGATCCTTAACCTACTGAGCGAGGCCAGGGATCGAACCCGCAACCTCATGGTTCCTAGTTGGATTTGATAACCACTGAGCCATGACGGAAGCTCCTAAAACTTACAGAAAATTTTAATAATAAAAAAAGGAACGCCACTTTGTCCCATTTGCTTTATCATGCTCACGTGCCCTCTCTCTCCCCCTCCTTCTCCTCTATGTATACATATAATATGCAAATACATACATGCATATATGTGCAGGCTGCACACTGGAGTTACTTGGGAAGCTTTTAAATATATACATTACATATATATTTTTTTCTGAATCATTTGAGGCTCTATTGTTTTCATACCTCTCTTTATCCCTAAATACTTCCATGTGTATTACTTAAGAAAAAGGACATTTTCTTACGGTGTAGGCAGAATTCTAACATGAGCTCCAGTGACCCCAACCTTCACCTAAACTAATCCTTGCCTCTCAGAGTGTGAGAGGAGCCTGTGTACTGATATCACACCCATGATTACCTTATGTACCAAAAGAGATGTCTGGGTGACAACGTAATTACACCAGCTGTTTCTTAAAAACAGAGAAAGTCACGGCACCATAGCACCAAGAGGATTCGACTTGCTGTTGCTGTCTTGAGAACGGAAAAGGTCATGTGGAAAGGGCCAGGGAGCAGTCACGAGGAGCTGAGAACGCTCCCTGGTTGGCAGCCAGGGAGAAAACCAGAGGAGCCTACAACCACGAGGAGCTTGATTCTGCCAACAACCCAACATCCCAGTGATTCTTCCCAGAGGCTCCTGAAAAGAGGCCAGTCTGGTGAACACCTTAATTTCAGCCATGGGAGAACCCAGCTGAGCTCACCTAGATTTCTGACCTCCAGAACTGTGAGATAATAAATGGGTGGTTTTTCGCCACTAAATTTGTGATAATTTGTTGTGTAGCAACTGAAAATTAATATGTTTTATGGAACCAAAGTACAATGATCAAATCAGATCAAATCAGAAAATTTAACATTGACATAACACTATTATTTAATCCCCAGTCCACAACTAAATCCCTTTAACTGTCCTCCAAATGCCCTTTAAAAATGCTATCTATATGATTTTAGCATATAATCCAGCATCTAATCCACGTAATCCATGCTTCTTTAGTCCCCTTTAATTTGGAAAAAATCTACTGAGACTGAATTTGTAGCCAAACATATAATCTATCCTGGAAAATGTCTCAGATGCATTTGAGAAGAATGTACATGCTGCTGTTGTTTGGTATGTTACATATATACCTATTAGATCTAGGTATTAGATTGTGTTTAGTACTCTACTTCCTTTTCTGTCTTATTTTTTTTTTATTTTTTATTTTTTTGTCTTTGTGCCTTTTCTAGGGCCCCCTCCTGTGGCATATGGAGGTTCCCAGGCTAGCAGTCTAATCAGAGCTGTAGCCGCCAGCCTACGCCACAGCCACAGCAATGAAGGATCCGAGCCTCGACTGCGACCTACACCGTACAGCTCACAGCAACGCCGGATCCTTAACCCACTGTGCAAGGCCAGGGATCGAACCTGCAACCTCATGGTTCCTTGTCGGATTCGTTAACCACTAAGCCATGAGGGGAACTCCCTTTTCTGTCTTGTTTTATATCCATTATTATGGGCAGGGTATTGAAGACTACAACAATTATTATAGAACTGTTCATTTCTCTCTTCAATTCTGTCCTTTTTTGCTTCACACATTTTCATAGTATTTCATTAGGTGTGTAAATATTTATAATTTTTAGATCTTCTTCCTACACCAAAACTTTTATTAGTAAGTAATGTCTTTCTTTGTCTAACTCTTTTTTATTTTAAGTCTACTGATATAGCCACTGATACTGATATAGCCACTCCTGCTCTCTTTCAGTATTGTCTGGATGGAATAACTTTTTCTATCCTTTCACTTTCAATCTATTTGTGTCTTTGAATTCAATTTTCCTATAGACAGCATATAGTTGGATCATGTGTTTTCATCCATTCTGACAATCTGTCTTTTGATGGGAGAATTTAAGCCATTTACATTTAAGTAATTACTGATAAGGAAGGACTTCTGTCATTCTATTTGTTTTCCATATGCCTTAAGTTTTTTGTTCCTCATTTCCAGCATTACTGCCTTCTTTTGTGTTTAGTGATTTTTTTGGAGTGAAATGTTTAAATTCCTTTCTCATTCCCTTTTGTGTATATTCTGTCTATTTTCTTTGGGGTTATACAGGGAATACATTTACATCCTAAAGTTGTAACACTCTAATTTCAATCTATACCAGCTTAACTTCAATAGCTAACTTCAATAGTATATAAAAAATTTGCCCCTTTATAGCTTTCTCCACCACTTTTGATCACAGATGTCAGAAAATTACATCTTTTTTTTTTTTTTTTTTTGCTTTTTAGGGCCACACCCGCAGCATATGGAGCTTCCCAGGCTAGGGGTCCAATTGCAGCTACAGCTGCCGGCCTACAGCACGGCCACAGCAATGCCAGGTCTGAGCCGAGTCTGTGACCTACACCACAGCTCATGACAAAGCCAGATCCTTACTTAACCCACTGAGCAAGGCCAGGGATCGAACCCGCAACCTTATGGTTCTTAGTTGGATTTGTTTCTGCTGCACCACAATGGGAACTCCAAAAATTATATCTTGATACATGTGTGTCCCCAAACATAAACTAATAATTCTTTAAAATGTATTAGTCTCTAAAATTATGTAGAAAACAAGATTTGGAGCTAAAAACAAAAATTTGAAAAATACTAGCTTTTAGACTAATAATTGGGTTTTTTTTCCCCCCTTTAAGCATACTTGTCTCTTAAATCATGTAGGAAACAAAAGGTGCTGTTACAGGAGTACCCGTTGTGGCTCAGTGGAAACAAATCTGACTAGTAACCATCAGGAGGCAGGTTTGATCCCTGGCCATGCTCAGTGGGTTAAGCATCCGGCATTGCCATAAGCTGTGGTGTAGGTCACAGATGCAGCTCAGATCTGGTGTTGCTGTGGCTGGGGCGTAGACCCCTAGCCTAGGAACCTCCATATACCACAGGTGGGTCCCTAAAAAGACAAAAACAAAAACCAAAAACCAAAAACCCACATAAACACAACAACAACAACAAAAACCCAGTGTTACAATAACACCAGCTGTTATAACTGCCCATGTATTTACTTCTATTGAGATTTTTTTTCTCCATACGTCTTCAATTTACTGTCTAGTGTTCTTTTGTTTTACCTTTAGCCCTCCCTTGAGCATTTCCTGCAGAGAACATCTAGTGATAATGGAACCCCCAATTTTTATTTATCTTGGAATGTCGTCCTTTCTCCCTCACTCTTGAAGGACAATTTTGCCAGATATGCAGCTCTAGGCTGACATTTTTTCTTTCCATACTTTGAGTATAAGGCCCACTGCCCTCAGGCCTCCAGAAGTGGAATCTGTTTATGACCTTATTGAGGATCCCTTGTATGTGATGGTTTGCTTCTCTCTTGCTGCTTTTAAGATTCTCTCTTTCTTTATTTTTGAAAGTTTGATTATAGTGTGTCTCAGTGTGGGTCTCTGAGTTCATCTTACCTGGAGTTTGTTGAGCTTCTTGGATGTTTATATTCGTGTCTTTGATAAAATTTGGGGAGATTTTAGTCACTATTGCTCTCTCTCTTTTTGCCTTTTAAGACTCCCACAATGTGTGTGTTGGTCGGTTTGATGGTTTCCCACATGTCCCTTGGGCTCTGCTCACATTTCTTTGACCTTTTTTCTTTGTTTCACAGACTCCATAATTTCTATTGTCCTATCTTCAAGCTTGCTGATTCTTTCTTCTGCCTACTCAAATTTGTTTTTTAATTCCTCTAGTTAATTTTCATTTTAGTTATTGGAGTTTTCAGCTCTCAATCTTCTTTGTCTCCTTACATTTTCTCTTTATTGAAATTTCTATTTTATTCATACATCACTTTCTTGACTTTCTCCACATCTTTTTAAAGTTGTCTGAATATCTTTAAGATGGTTGTTTTAAAACATTTGTCTAGTGTATCTGCCATCAGGTCTTTTCTAGGGACAGATTTATTTATTTATTTAGTCTTTTGGTTTTTTAGGGCTGCACCTGTGGCATGTGGAGGTTCCCAGGATGGGGGCTGAATCAGAGCTGTAGCTGCTGGCCTACATCACAGCCACAGTAACTCGGAATCCGAGCTGCATCTGCGACCTACACACAGCTCATGGCAACGCCAGATCCTTAACCCACTCAGCAAGGCCAGGGATCAAACCTGCATCTTCATGGATGGTGGTCAGATTTGTTTCTGCTGAGCTACAAGGGGAACTCTAGGACAGTTATTTATTTATTTATTTACCTTTTATTTTTTTCTTACCTTTCATTTTTTTTTCTACTGTATACCAAGGTGACCCAGTTACACATACATGTATACACTCTTTTTTGTCACATTATCATGTTCCATCATATGTTACTAGCCTTAGTTCCCAGTGCTACACAGCAGGATCTCATTGCTAATCCATTCCAACGGAAATAGCCTGCATCTATTAACCCCAAACTCCCAGTCCATCCCACTCGCTCCCCCTCCCCTTGGCAACCACAAGTCTATTCTCCAAGCAGGAGTTTTATCAATTTTTTTTTCTTTTAATGGGCCATATTTTCCTATTTCTTTGTATGCCTTGTGATTTTTTTGTTGAACATCGGACATTTGAATGTAATAATGTGTTAACTCTGGAAACCAGTTTCCCTCCCATCGTCAAGGTTTGCTGTTTTTATTGTTTTTGATTATTGTTATAGTTATTATTATTTTAAAATCATTATAGGCTATCTCTGTGCCAAAGATCAGACTTGAAGTCTCCTCATGTTTTTTTGAGTCTTTCCCTGGGCATACAAAATCACTTTCTAATTTTCCTGCTATATGTTTTTGTTTCATGGTTTTTTTGTCTTTGTTTTTTGGCTGTACCCATGGCACGTGGAAGTTCCTGGGTCAGGGACTGAATGCATGCCACAGCAGTGACCTGAGCTGCTACAGTGACAATGCAGGATCCCTAACCCACTGTGCCACAAGTAAACTCCCCTGCTATATGTTTTTGAATATCCTAGTCTTTAATGTATGGTTTCCGAAAGAGAAAAATTAAGAGGAGGGGGAGGAACTTGCTCCAATGGGGGAGGTGCGACAGCACTGGCTGCGTACTTCTGTGTCTGCACCTCTGTGATCAGACACAGTCATCAGTGATCAAAACACATACCCTTGATATTTAGAGGACAGAGTCCTTTTTGCCCACCCTAAGGCCTGCAAGCTGTGTGTAAGCTGCTCCAAGAACATGGCACAGCTACCTGCAAGGTGGTAGGGGTGGGGAATGGTAAATATGCTCAGAGCTGAAACTGACCAAACTTAACCACAGTTTACCATCTGACTCTCCCCCTGTAAGGTGCCAGATTTCCAAGTTGCAGAGTAGTTACACTAGACAGACTCTGCCAGTGTCACCGTTGTCTAGGTGGGCAGACAGGTTCCTGGTGCTTCCCACTCCATGATCTTCCCAGAGTCCTCCCAGTCAGGACACTTTCGAAGAGTACTATCCTGGACATTCTGTCAATTGAAACTAGATCATTAACGTGACTAAAATGTTACTGGAGGACTTTCTGTTACTCGAGTGTGATGAGAAAGTCATGGGCCCAAAGACAAACCAAAACGGAGGCCGCAGTTTGAACAGACCCCTGGACCAAACACTCACAATCACACGACCAGATCTCAAACTATCCTGACTTCCCCAAAATGCTGGCTGAAGTTTCCTTTGTGTCAGAGTGATCTTACAGTTTCCCCCAAGAAAGTGTACACCATGCTATTATTGCCCTAAAGAGAACGTAAATTCCAGTAACCAATAACAGTCCAAAAAACAAAGTGCTTCCTCGCTCATGCTTTATAAAAGCTGAGCTTTAACCACTGAGAGCCAAGCTTTTAACCACTTTGGGTTTGAAGTCTCCCTGTTCAGGAACAGTCTGTTTCTTGCTCAGTAAAATATCTGTATCAAGTAAAGCTCTCAGAATTTTATTTTGAAACCCAAAAGGGTGAGAAAGAAAATCCCCAAAGTGTTGACCCAAACAAGTGGTGATGGAAGTGTTTATGAGTGTATCCTCCCGAAGTTCACATCTTTAAAAACAATGTCTACGTGTATTTCTTGGAAATGATGGGGCAAATTACTGGATGAAACAGCTAAAAAAGCCTTAAGGAGGAGGACTCAGCAACAGAGAATAGTAGGACAGGGAATTTCATTTTTGTTATATGTCTCATTAGAACGACTTCAATTAAAAATACTTAATTATGAAGAAATAGTTTAAAAGACCAACTGAAAACATACAGGAGGCTGAATACCCCTGAGTCTGCCTGCCTAAGTTGCATTCCCCTGGGGGCTGGCCAGCTCTGACTGCCACACCACCACCACATGGGCCCCAGAAGAGCCTTACTGCTCACACTGCTTTGAAGCTATGGTGGAAATGCTGCCAGAAGCCTTTTCTTTTTGTTCTCTTCAGAGCAAGTGAAACAGAAGAGAAGTTCAAACAGATTTTTCTATGTCTCAGTAATGGGAACGTGACTGAGGAGACATAAATGTAGCACGTGCACACGCACACACGCCACTGAAGTCCTCGAAAGTGACTGGGCTTACAAGGACAGATGCCGAGCCTTCCAGGCTAACACCACCCCAGGTCTGGCAGGCCTGCCCATGAGTCAGCTTGGAGACGGCCCCTCTGGCACCTTGCCTTGGTTCCTCTCTCTCTAGCTCAGCATGGCCCCTACCTGGAGGCTGTATATGGCCCTGCCACACAGCAGTGGAGGCCGTAGATGGTCCGCCACACAGCAGCGGGCCTCCTGGACATCCTGTGAGCCTCATGCTCATCTCATGGAGGGCTGTCCTACTCAGTTTTGCTTTCCGCTTGGTGACACGACTTCTCCCCTCAGCTCTGTGAGGTCTACCTATACCTGATAATCTTCCCTGTAGGAAAGGCACTGAAGTGGGTGACCTGCCACTCAGCATATGATGACACTTTTACCAGGATAAACAGGGGTTATCAGATCATCCCTATGTTGGTTTGTCTGCCTCTGCTACTGACAAACATTAGTTTCTTGCAGTGAAATGTAACTGAGTTTTCTTTTTTGGGGAGAAGCAAGAGATGTCACCAAATATGGCCAAAGTCTGAAACCAGAATTTAAAGTAAGGAAATAGGGAGTTCCCATTGTGGCGCAGTGGTTAACGAACCCGACTAGGAACCATGAGGTTGCGGGTTCAATGCCTGGCCTTGCTCAGTGGGTTAACGATCCAGCGTTGCCGTGAGCTGTGGTGTAGGTCGCAGACGCGGCTCGGATCCCGCGTTGCTGTGGCCCTGGCATAGGCTGGTGGTTACAGCTCCGATTCGACCCTGGGAACCTCCCATATGCTGCAGGAGCGGCCCAAGAAATGGCAAAAAGACAAAAAAATAGAAAAATAAAAAATAAAGTAAGGAAATAAAAGAACAGTTGGAACTCTACAGAATGATAAATTAAATAGTTCTAAATGAGCAAGTCCACAAAAGTGAGAGTTTAAAAACACAACATAATCACAATGACCGCCCCTACAAGTTCAGTCCTGCTGATAAGACAGTTGGTGAGACCAAGGAGGCTGGGACAGGTGAGTGGACCTAACCTGGAAATCACCAGCAGCTGAAAAGCTTTAGTCGATGCAATTTGACTGCCAAACAATTGACAGAAATTAATGGTAAAAAAAAAAAAATTAATGGTACGTTGGCCTGCATTAAATTGAGACCGTCTTTTTAAAAACAGGTGCAATAATTGTGAAATCTGTAAGAACGAACCTGCTAGTTGTAAGTCATAAGCGCAATGGAAGAACCAGCCAGCTTTCCTCGAACGCTAAGAGCAAAAGCAAATCAACAGCACAAACACGCCGTGACGTAGCACGGCGATCACCGGACCACGAAGACCCATGACCTGAGTGGAGCTGAGGCAACCATGACCTTTCACCCCAGGGCATCAGCCCCTTTCAGCACCTCAGTTCTCACAGATGGGGAGGCAAGGGCACGAACCGTGACCCACAGAGAAAGTCTGAGAGCCAAGCCAAACTACCACCCCCCCTGCAGATGGATTTGGGGTAGGAGTGGAGACTTCTAAAACATTCTAATACCCTTTAAATGTTTAAATAACCTTATATTAAACTTGATTGGCACCAATCTTGAAACGAAAAGGAATGCAGTCCAGGTGGTAATAAACCTGTGCAAAGCAGGGATTTTATCCGAGTCTAACGCACATGCAAGGAGCAAAACAGTAAGAATTTCAGTTTAGCCCTTTCCCAGCTAAATGAGTTAGATTCTCAAAGCGGCTAGGCTGTTGTCCCATCTGAAAATACCATTGCTGCCTGCCTTACAGGTTTGGTTTGGGAGAGAAAGGAAATATGCAAACACAACATAGTCTCTGTAGGTGCTCCGTCAACAGAAAAGCCTCTATTACTACCTCCAGGCATAAGAATAAAAGATAAGGAGTTCCCGTCGTGGCGCAGTGGTTAACGAATCCGACTAGGAACCATGAGGTTGCGGGTTCGGTCCCTGCCCTTGCTCAGTGGGTTAACGATCCGGCGTTGCCGTGAGCTGTGGTGTAGGTTGCAGACGCGGCTCGGATCCCCCGTTGCTGTGGCTCTGGCGTAGGCCGGGGGCTACAGCTCCAATTAGACCCCTAGCCTGGGAACCTCCATATGCCGCGGGAGCGGCCCAAAGAAATAGCAAAAAGACAAAATAAATAAATAAATAAATAAAAGACAACATAGAGGTTTCCTGTAAAACCCAATATCAACAGATCACTGTATTCTAAGATAAAAGATAAACACTAAAAATAGATGATGGGAGGTTTTTTTGTTTTTTTTTTTTTTAAAGGCTAATAGGACTTTCCTTGGCTGCAAAAATGATGAGGTTTTCCTTTTCAAAAGTTGAGTTCACTCCAAAGAGAAGTTCTATTTGTGTTCTCTTTATAAAAAATAATTCTAAGATAATGCCAAATAATATTTGGTTTTCAATTTTTTAAATACTTGTCACAGGAGGATAAAATATGGGAGGAAAAATAACCCTCATCAAAGCTAAAATAACAATTAGAGAGGTGCACTATGTCTCAACACTGTTTTCTGTCCCAATTATCAGCTTGAGGTCCTTCAAAAGGTCTTTTTTTTTTTTCATTTTACGGCCACACCTGCAGCATATGGAAGTTCCCAAGCTAGACGTCGAATTGGAGCTGTAGCTGCCAGCCTACACCACAGCCATAGCAACACCAGATCCCAGCCGCATCTGCGACCTGCACCGCAGCTAGATCGTAACCCACTGAGCAAGACCAGGGATTGAACCCATGTCCTCACAGAGACTATGCTGGGTTCCTAACTTGCTGAGCCACAGTGGAAACTCCCAAAAGGTCATTTTTAAACATACAAATCATTTACGTTTGGTCCCAATTATATTCACCAGGCTCCTTAAAATGCTTTTATGTTGGGTTTCCCTGGTGGCCTAGAGGTTAAGGATGGGGCATTGTCACTGCTGTGGCTTGGGCTCCATCCCTGGCCTGGGAACTTCCACATTCTAATACATGCTTTAGGCACAACCAAAATATATGTTTTTATATCTCAAACATGAAAAATCATCTCAATAAGAAGACAATTAAGGGATAATAGCTAGAGCTCTAATTAAAGTCACAAAAAGGAATCACACACGCAATTCATTTCTAGACCCCTGTACTTATTTTAATTTCATAGACAACTGAAGAAGACAGCCTGTCCTCTACAAAGCCTTCTCTGATTCCTGCCCTCAACCTTCATCCAAAATTAATTACCCTTCTTCTGATTATACTTATCATTCATCTAAACAAAACTTAACTGAGACTGGACTGTCCCTTAATTTCCCCCAGTTACTTAAGATTCCCCCACTTCCTTACGCTTATAAATTAAGAAAAAGATAAGCTGTTAGATGACGCTGTCAGGCTGAGCAATCCAGGCCAGGCCCATGCTCAGGACATGCACTGCTGTCCTACTGGTCCCCAGCACTTTCCCCACGACTTTCACAGGGGTCCCAAGGGCAAAGTGCATCACTGCTGCCCATGCCTTCAGAGCAAAAATCAACCTCCTGACGGCAGGTGCGTATCTCTTACAATGAATCTCCCCCCTCGTTCCCTCTGCTTTTCAACACTGTCAGTGGTAGTGATGCTCTTTGAAGGTGCGCTTCGTACAAGCACCCTGAGCCCAGGACACGATGACAACAACTCAGCCTCCTAAAAGAAACACCTTCTTACATCATTTCTGAATGTCTGAGCCACTTGAAAACTGTGACCGTTGAGAAAAAAATAAGAAGTATGCTGGAGTTCCTGCAGTGGTGCAGTGGGTTAGGAATCTAACTGTAGTAGCTCAGGTTCCTGTGGAGCTGTGGGTTCCATCCCCGGCTCAGCACAGTGGGTCAAAGGATCCAGCATTGCTACAGCTGCGGCACAGGTAGCAGCTGCAGCTGGGATTCAATCCCCGGCCCAAGAACTTCCATATGCCATGCAGGTGGCCATAAAAAAAAAGAAAGTAGTACACAGGTCATGTGTATTCTGAAAATAATCCATATGTAGGTGCAAACCAGGGGATATAAGGTCATTTAAGCCATAAACACTCTGACCTCTGATTCTGTAGAAGTCATGATAAAGGTCGCTGCTGGAATTCCTAAGTTACATACCGCAGCCTGTGCTGCAAAGTTTCTGTTAAAATATATGCTAGTACAAAGAAATTAAATGACAGCTTTATAAGATGAAAAGTTGTCTTTTTTGGTGCCCCATGAGATTCCTGGGTGCTTGACAGGAAAGGGAAGCAAAGAGAAGAACAAGAAGCAGAGGAGGAGACGAAGGCATGTGCTCCAGAGTCTAACCTGCAACACCCAGCGAGACAGCCCACCCTGCTGGCCCCTTGATGAAGCAGCCCTGGCACAAGTAGAGGGCGGAGCTCAGGAACCCCCCCAGGGCCCTTTCTTGCCTCCCTGCCTTTGCTCATCTGTCCCCGGCTCTGTCATGTCTAGCTGCCCGTCCTCCTCTCTCTGCACCTGGTTTTCAACTCAGTTAAAACATTTCATCATCTGTACAGACGGCCTGAATCCCTCCCTTGGATGAAACTCCAGCCAAATGGAACCACTGTCTTCAGCAGCCCCCGGGGAGCTTGCCTGAACCTCCTGCGTGGAGCTCGTGTGATGTTATATTTCTTGTTAAAGCATCTGTCCCTCCCATATCCTACTGGCCCCCTGAAAGCAGAGAACTTGACTGGTTCACATTCATCCAGCACATAGTAGGTGCTCAAGAGATGTGTGGTGGAAGATGAACGGGTGGATGAAGAGGAGATAAAGCACAGTGTCCCAAAGCTGGGGGGTTCTGAGATGCGGCAGATACCTTGGCTCTCTGCCTCTGCACAGGGGCAGGGATGGGAGGGTGACTAGAGGCCACAGCCGGCCCTTGTGGGTCTCCCAGGTCAAGTGACGGCAGACAGAGGCCTACAGGATCCTTACCCAGGGACGCCAGCAGCTCATAATTCATCCGCATCACGTCTCTGTACAGCTCCTTCTGCCGCTTGTCGAGCGTGCCCCACTCATCCCGGGTGAAATACACCGCCACGTCCTCAAACACCACGGGAACCTCCTCGAATGGCCCCTCTTCAGAAGGATCCTGCAACAAAGAGCAGCATCCCTCAGTGCTCCTCCCGCGTCGAACACCCAGCGTGACACCTCTGGGGCCCTGCTCCAGGCCTGCTTCTCCTGGGAAGCCTGCCAAGGGGCCCGGGAACACCCTGGGGAATTCACCTATCCACCAAAAGTACAAGAAGCAAACGTGTGTGGCCATGTGTGTGTTAGCAGGTAAAAATCAAATGACCTGAATGGGATCCTAGAAGGAAGGAAAAATCCTGCCTCTTCTTTCCTGGAAGGAAAGGAAAACGCACTGCGGAACAGGGGTCTTGCGGCGCATCCTGACCGCACCCGGTCCTTTACAGCCCCAGGGGGTGCCTTCTACTCACCCCCGACTGCCGCTCGGCACCCCAGCTACAGTTCCCCACCAAGATGGGCAAAGAAGCAGGAGAAAAGGACAAAAAATGCTCCTATTCAGTGACTAGGTTAACACAGGCTTCACTGCTAAAGGAATTCAGATTATGAAAGGTGAGACCTGTTATTAGCTTCCAACATGAAAAACTAGAAGGAACATGAACACGAAGGGAAATGGGCTTTGTCACTTTTCTGGATTCCGTACAATTGCCAGCTTTACTAACTTGACCTACGACATTGGGGGTAGGAACGTGTGAGCTCCTCTCCTCAGAATATGAGAGGGTGGTTCAGAACGATCTGTAGCAAAACCCCACTTACATGGAAGAGGTGAGAACTGCGGATGGCTCTGGTTACTCGAAGATTCCAATTAGTACAGTGTCCTTACAGGGCACTTTTCCAGAGAATTAGAAAATTACAAAATAAACCGGAAATGAGAACTAGTCTTTTAGGGGCCCCAGAGCTGTAGGGGGCAGAAGGAAAGCCCTGGGCTGGAGGTCAAGGGCTCTGGGGGGGGTCACCGCCACAGGAGCCTTGTTCTCCAGCTGTATCACCCCTGCCGGGTCCTGTTGCCCAACAGGATGAGTTTAACTAGGCTTTTGCCCCACCAGCCCCGGAACAGCATTAAAAATATTACGCAAGAGAGTTCCCTGGTGGCTCAGTGCAGTAGGGATCTGGCATTGATACTGCTGTGGCTCAGGCTGTTGCCGTGGCAGGGTTCAATCCCTGGCCCAGGAACTTCTATAGGCCTCGGGTGCAGCCAAAAAAAAAAAAAAAAAGAACAAGTAGGAAGACATTTTGCAATGTTTAAATGTCCTACATGATTCCAAAGTTAAAGTAGGAAAAAATTTTAAATTGATAAATTTAAGAGCTCTGTAGTTGTTTTGTGGTTGTGGATTACTTCTTGAGTTCTGTGGTCATTTTGGATTCTGGATAAAGATCACTGCCCTGAAAGGTGTTCCCTTTATGTCAGAAGTTAGAATATTTGGCCCCAATAATTATGTTTTTTTTACCTGCCCAAAGGAGATGATGATAATAGGGCCATGGTCGTAAATAAAGGAGATAATACATGTAAAGCATTTAAAACAATGCCCAGCACATTATAGGCATGTCAGCTTACGGTGACACTATGATGTTAGCAGCGGGTATGGCCAGTGTAACTTTCCCATCATCATCACACAATATATCCTGTTTTCAGTACAGAATCCTTCCCTTGAAATACAGCAATCATTATAAACACACTGAGAGAAAGAGAAATACCATATGATATCACTTAGATGTGGAAAATCTGGCATAAATGGACCTATATGCAAAACAGCAGCAGACTCACTGACACAGGAACAGACCTGTGGTTGCCCAGGGGGAGGGGGAGGGAGTGGGATGGAAGGAGGGGAAGTGTGGGATTAGTAGATGCAAACTATTACATTTAGAATGGAGAAGCAACGAGGTTCTGCTGTGCAGCACAGGGAACTATATCCAGCCTCCCAGGATAAAACATGACAGAAGATACTACAGAAGAAAGGGAATGTATGTGTGTGTATATATGTATGTATGACTAGGTCACTTTGCTGTACAGCAGAAATTGGCACAACATAGTAAATCAAATATACTTTAATTAAAAAGATAAATTAAAAAAGAGAAAAACAAATAAATAAACATATTACCTGGTCACAGGGTTCAGCAGAGTCATTACATAAAATGTCAATGACTGAGGAGCTGCGGGTGTCATGAGCAATTTCTTTTTGCCTGAAATTGGAAATGCAGTCTAGGTACAAGGCAGGAATTGCTCCATTCCCTCCAGGGTCCTTGAGTGCAGTTCTGGAGCTGGGCAGGAGCTGGCTCAGGTCATCACGGGCCCCGAGCAGCCCTGGGGGGTAAAATGTGGGATAATCTGCCGTGAAGAGGTGCCCTGGGTCGGCCAGTTCATCTCCAGACACATCCCGGGTGCTCGGGAAACGGGCTGCCCAGACGGGGTCCCGGGCTGCTAGGGCCTTGACACAGAACACATGGGCCTTGCTCTTGGCATGGTATTTGAGAGTCTCCACCTTGAATGGGCCTGTATAACCTTCTATCAGTCTTGACCGTCTGTCCCTGACAGCTGGGTATTCTCGGCAGGCAGAGCAAAAGAGAGCCGTCTGCTCCTTGTTCATGACCAACCATGGGAACTGCACAAACCACGACTTCTGGATGGACCGGGGTTTCAAGGGTTTTCTGCTTTTTCCTGTACAGTCTACCTCGATGCTGCCACTCTCGGAGCTAAAGTGGGAAAGACAAGCCTTCTTCTCGGGTGGCAGGTACGGTCCAGTTTCTCGGGCTGGCTTTTGCAAGTCCGTCTCCTCCACGAAGCCCATCTTGTTTTTTCCTTTAGAGAAAAGAGTCAGATGGAATGTGCTCTGAAACCTAAGGTGGGCTGCTACTCACAGACGCGCTCAGATACACGGACAATGACAGCTGGAACCATACCCGCCCCTTGTTTTCTCCTCAAGGTCCCCCAGCCCCAGGCCCATCTTGCCTAACCTAGGAGAAGCCAAATGGCCTTTAAGCAAACTGCTGTGTGTGTGTGTATTTTTTTTTTTTTAATTTAAAAGACAGATACCTCTGGCCAAAAGGAGATCTTTGTGATTTGATTTTGCCCCCTAAGACGGGGACACGGTCTTCAGGAGAGCAGACTTATTTATGGATAAGAAAACTGAACCAAGGGAATGTGGGGTTCAAAAAAGTATTTAAACACCCCCTGCAACCCCACACTCAGCAGGCATCCCCGTCTACAGTGCTTCTGCCAGACGGGCATCTGCACTTTGCTTGTGTACCTTAAGGGCAAGAGAGAGACCTACCTCCTGGGCAAACAATTTTGGTCCCCAGAGAGTCTTCCTTAAGCTGCAACCCATCTCTGAGTAACTCCCACCCAGGCGCACTACTTCAGCCTCAGAGAAACCCAGGTCTAATCCCTCTCTCACCCCACAACCCTTCAAAGAGGTGAAAACCCCCATGACCTCACTGAGATTTTTCTCTCTTTTTTTGACCATGCCTGTGGCATGTGGAAATTTCCAGACCATGGATCAAACCTGTACCATAGCAGTGACTTGAGCTGCTGCAGTGACCAGGCCAGATCCTTAACCTGCTGCACCACAAGTGAACTTCAAGAGTTTTCTTCTTGAAGCTAAACCTGAAGTTTCCTCATTTGCTCCTTAGTTGAAACACAGCCTGGGCAACCTGAACTCCTCTGGAGCCATTTCTTAAGTATCAGCAAGCTCAGGCGACCAGTGGCCAAGGACCCAACCCTATCCGCTCCAGGCCAAGAGACCAGTATACAAAACTGTAGCCAACTCCAGAAGCACAAAGCTGCTAGTAAAGAGACAACAGGCTCAAAATCAAAAGCCAAGCACAAGAAAAACAAACCATAACAAATTAGCACCTGTGAAGTCCGGGCTCCCTGTGGTCCATAGATCACAAGGGAGAGCAAACTTCCAATTCAATGCATGTAGGAACTTGTTCTACCACCATTTTCTCCTGGAGGAGGGGCTGTTTTAACATGGTCACCCTGCACAACGACGAGATGCCACCGGCCTCCAATCCCTGAACGGGACAGGCTTATCAGAGGAGGAACGCAAACATCAACTCGCAGGACTTGGCAGACGTCTGATCGTGACTGTCTACTGTGCAACGACACGCCAGGCACTGTTCTTGGCACTGGGAGGATGGCAGTAAGACTAAGCCACGCCTTCATGGAACTTGGGTATATAATTACATACATCTACTCTCGGGTAGCAAGAAAGGGAGGAATACACCAAACAAATTGAGTCTGAAGAATGATGTAGGGGAAGGTGTGTGCATCGTAGACAAGGTGACAGCTCGGGGAAGAAACGCATTCGAGTGTAATTGGTGGAGAACAGGGAGAGGCAGAGGATGAGGCCTGAGTCCTGGGGCCCAGCTTCCTGCTCCCTCCCTCTAGCTAAGCACCCTTCTCCCCCTCATCTGGGGTGGGTCCACACTCACCAGGGTGGCAGTTCAGGAGATTCCTCTGGTCCTGGACATTGGCCAGCCAGGGCTCTGGTCCTTGCTCAAATTTATAGAACAGCTCAGAGCTGGCAAGAGTTGGTTCTGAGTCAGGAACAGAGAGAAGTACCATGAGATCCTGGATTCAGGTCATACAGGCTAAAAAGGCATGAGAACTATTGGTTCAGAGCAGAGGCCCAAACTCAGATGCTGAGCAGGAGCAGATTATCTGAGGAAACTAGGTGGGTGTGGGGTGGGGGTGGGGAAGGGGAGGCTGTGGATTTGAACCCATGTGTAGGGCAGTTGCTCAAATCCAGGAGGGGAATGGCTGCACCTGCAGCATATGGAAGTTCCCAGGGGTTGAACTGGAGCTGCAGCTGCCAGCCTACACCACAGCCACAGCAAGGCCAGATCCAAGCAGCATCTGACACCTAGACCTAGCCTCAGCTCAGGCAATGCTGGATACTTAACCCACTGAGTGAGGCCAGGGATTGAACCTGCATCCTCATGGGTAATAGTCGGGTTCTTAACCCACTAAGCCACAACGGGAACTCCCTGACTCTCTTTTATACTTCCTTTCCTACATTTTTTGCTGCGTATTCTTTAGTAAACTGTTTTATATGTCATAGACTTCTTATTTTTGGAGGAATCTTCATGAATTTTGAGGGACCTTAATAAATTCATCCATTCTGAACATTAAAAAAAAAAAATTCCAGGAGGGGCTACCAGCCCAATGCAGGGTCAGCATGGCCAGACCATCCCAGTTTTCAAGAGAAGCCAGAAATTATATTTCTATGTGAAAAACTCTCAATGGTTAAATATTGACAACTTATTTAAATATTTTAAAGAAGCCAAACGAAAACGATGAGCTGAGACTGTTGCTCCCATAACCCCGACACAGGGCCAAGACGAGAAGAAGCAAAGAAAGGCATGGCGGACAGTCATCAAACTGAAATCAGCAAAGAGTCCACGTGCGTGCACACACAGTGAAACACACTCACCTCTGTCCGTGGCACAGGAAGTCTACCCATAGAGGCAGAGAGAGGATACTCAGAAAACTAAAAGGATGAAAAATACCTACACGGGCCCCAAGTTGTACGTTGTTTTATCTCATTAAACCTCTACAACAATCCTGTGAAGAAAAAAACCAAGGCTTAAAAAGGCTGATGGGCTTGGCCAAATGCACACCAGTACCGCGTGGCAGAGCTGGGCCTAAGGCCAGATTTCCACACTGCAGATCTGAGGCTCATTCTAGCATCCCCCAGGCCCTCTGGTGTCCTGTGGGCACCTGAAACAAAATCCACTTCACAGCTCCACAGTCTGCAGGCGGGGCTCCCCGGGCATCCCGTGATACCCTGCAGCAGCCAGGTCTAGCCTTGACCTGCTCAATCACCCCACTGCTCTTGGACAACTTAAGTGGAAAAGAGAAAGGGTGATGTGTGAATCCGTGTGCAGTTCGGTCAGATACGGGGCTGAGTACACGGTGCAAAGATGCCTGGGAGGAGTTCCCATTGTGGCGCAGCGGAAATGGGTCCAACTGGCAACCATGAGGTTGAAGGTTCAATCCCTGGCCTCGCTCAGTGGGTTAAGGATCCGGTGTTGCTGTGAGCTGTGGTGTAGGTCAAAGACGAGGCTCGGGTCCTGTGTTGCTGTGGCTGTGGTGTAGGCTGGCAGCCACAGTTCTGATTCGACTCCTAGCCTGGGAACCTCCCTATGCCATGGGTGTGGCCCTAAAAAGCAAAAAAAAAAGATGCCTGGGAGAGATGGTCAGATTCCAGACATTCCTCAAGGATGTCACAGGCAGATGCAGCTGCGGATCTAGAGTCAGGCAGTGGGAGAGTGAAAGGGGCCCGTACCCAGTGGTGCCACCAGCTTGTCAGAACCACAGATCTCCTTCTGCTGCTGACTCAGCAGCATCCACTCCTCCTGAAGCAAATACACTGTGATGTCATCAAACGTCACAGGAGCCTGGAAGGAAAAATGACACCAGCTAAGCACCAACTTCTCCCTTAGCCTTCCACACCTGTGTTCATGTCCACCTGAGGGCACCCCACTCTGGGGACAGATCGGGTTGGGGGAGGGGCACGGTCAAGCTGCACACAAGACCTACACCTCATCGCTCTCACCACCTAGGTGCGAGCCTCAGTGGGAACGAGACCCGTTCTTCTAGAAAGGGCCACACACTGAAACAAAAGGGTCTGAACGAAGGCTGACTCAGGAATCTCACAGTCCTTTCCCTGTGCCCCCTGCATCTGCCTTCCAGCAGGACCCACTACTTCTCAGTCAGTCCGTCAACAGCAACCAAGATCACTTCTTTTGCAAAATCTTGAACATGGTAAATCTTCACTTAGGAATATGTATCTTATTTCTGGAAAAAGCCACTCAGAACTGTGTCTGTGAATATGGTCTACGATCGAGATAGGCAAAGCTTTATACTTTTTAAAACTTTTTATATTTTTTTGTTTTAAAAATGTATTTTGCCGTGCCCACAGCATATGGAAGTTCCCAGGCCAGGGATCAAACCCGCACCACAGCAGTGACCTGAGCCACAGAAGTGAAAAGGCTGGATCCTTATCCCGCTGAGGCACAGGGAGCTCTGAGATAGGCAAAGCTTTACAGCTAAGAACCATATTCCATAGGGCTTGTAAGAGAGCTCTGTTCCCGTAAAAAGGAGTAAGAAAATTCAGAAAATGTTTTGGGGAGTCCTGGATTAAGATGGCAGACTGAACAAGTACTCTGAATTTTGCATCCTCCTGTGAATTTAAAAGACTTCCTCCCCCTCTCCCTGAAAAAAATCTCTAAACAAACCCACTAGGATGGAGAACACAATAAGGGAACAGAGCAATACAATTTTGTCAACTGAAAAACAGGTGAAAAAGTAATAACTAAGCAGATCCAAGAAAATCGAATCCTCACCCGGCGGTGGGCAAACTGAGAAACAACCCAATTTACACCAATAAATCCTCAAAAGACTCAGGTTCCAGCAGCCCTGGGAACCTCTGGCCTGGGAGTGAAGGCGCTAAGGCTGAAATACTAAGAACTGGGGAAAGCTGTCCGCCAGCAAATGCTTGCCCAGATCCTCAACACCAGCTCCAAGCTGACAAGCCCCGCTCTTCCATGTGCTCACACCGAGCAGAGAGGATTCTGGTTTTCCACTGTTAAGGGTCAGCAAACAACTGACTATCAGCTATCTGAGGAAAGGCTCTAACAGGTCTGATAGAGACCAAAACAGATGGGGGGGAGGCGGGCAAGAGGGAGGAGGAATTGAGGAAATGGATGTGAGGCATGGAGGGAAAAAAAACAAAACTATCATCAGCAGCCTCGGAGAGGTAAGATATTGCAGCCAGGAAACAAGTGGTTATAAAAGAAATAATCAGAAAACAGTCAGAAGACATTGCTGTTTATCTCTTTAAATTCTGTACTACCATTTATCATCTACTCAAAGAAATAAAAAATAAATAAAATTGTCACCAATAAATAAACCTCTCAATAGCGAAGAAGAACATTTTGGGAAACAGCATCATTGAGGTAAGTAGAAGTCCTTCCAAAGTGACAGTTCTGAAGGGGACACATTCATTTCCACTTATAACAAGTTCTAGTACATTTGTTTAAAATTGCCTGTAACTTTATACTCATATTTCAAGCACATGACATATCTATTTTACTTCAACATAGACGTTTCTGGGGAAAAAACAATACAGATAATTCTTATCAGTCACTATCGGTTTGTAATTTGAGTATTTTTCTTATGAGTCAATACATGTTCACTGCAGAAAATTTACACAATAAGCAGAAACAAACATTTTAAGATCACCCACAATATGCTTGCTGAAAAGAATCACTATTGACATTTTGTATGTAACTTTCCAATCTTTTGTCTATGAATATGAATGAATGAACCGTTTTTTGAAACAAAAATGTAATTGTACTGCCAAATGTATGTTTTAAATAACTATTTGCTTCCAGAGTGTCTTCCAAAGCAAAATGTGATTATAATTGCAAAAGGCTGCCGGAAGATCAAAAGCAGGCAGTCAGACAGCAAAGGGGTACACACAGGACAGGCTAAGGAAAGCCAGTGACCGGAGGGGGGAAAAAACCCTTGCTATTATACTGAAGGCAAATCCCAGGAGGCCTACCATACTCCAGGACTAGTGGGCAAGCTGTTCCCGTCGGGGCAGGTTAAAGGGTTTGTGACGAAGGGCAAGCAGAGCTCCCTATTCATCCCCACCCGCCTTGGCTTCCTGGGGGAACAGGTGCACGTAGTGTAAAGCCAGTGGCCCCATCACTTTAGTTAAAGATCGCCACAAGGATGAAGAGTATGGCCAGGACTGAATGTTTAGATAATATCGAAATGCTTTCCCAGTAAGAGCGATGGGCACCTAACCCTGGTACCTCTCTTTTAATCAGTATTATGGTAACAGCCTTCTGTTGACTGCAATGTAAAGAAAACACAAAACTGCTGGAGTAAGAGGAATTATTTACCCACATGCTGAGCAAAGAATATCTCTCTATTCTATCAGAGAACAGAACATCTCTGTTCTATTTGGTTTTTTGTTTGTTTTTTTGGGGTTTTTTTGTTTGTTTGTTTGTTTGGTTGGTTTTTGGTTTTTTTTGTCTTTTTGCCATTTCTTGGGCTGCTCCCGCAGCATATGGAGGTTCCCAGGCTAGGGGTTGAATCGGAGCTGTAGCCACTGGCCTACGCCACAGCCACAGCAACGCCAGATCCGAGCCGCGTCTGCAACCTGCACCACAGCTCACGGCAACGCCAGATCCTTAACCCACTGAGCAAGGCCAGGGATCGAACCCACAACCTCATGGTTCCTAGTCAGACTCGTTAACCACTGCGCCACGACGGGAACTCCTCTGTTCTATTTGACTGATTCCCATGGTCCATAAGGTAGAGCTCTGACTGCTCAGCCGAGCACCAAGTCCCCTAGATTGAACCTAACCTGCCTTCCTAACCCTAGCTCTAGATATTCTCCACCTGGAATCTGGACTCCAGCCAGATTAGTGCAACCAATCAATCAAAGGTGTCTTGTACCTTTTCTTCCTCTACACACCTCATCTTTAGATCCCCTGACTCTGCTCCCTTTCTCCCACCCACTTAGCACCTACTCACTCATTAAGTTTCCCAGTCACACTTCAGCTCTTTTGCCAGGGATTCCCTGCTCACCTATCCACTCTTCTCCTTCCCTGAGCAAGGAATGCTTTAGATCCCTCACGGTGCCTAGTCCTCTGTTGTTTTCACCGTCACACTCCTCTCCCCACCACCACATTATACAGGAAATATTTCAGACACTTGACTGTTTCACTCAACATATATTTTGTTTGTTTCTATGGGCTTGGGTATCCTAAAATATAAAGGGCACTATCTCTATTTGTCAAGGAGATTAAAACCTATCAGGAGGTGACAGGCAACTATGAAGTAAGTGCAATAAAATTGGGTCTGGAGGAAAATGAGAAGGGAATGATCAGTTCAATCAGTTCTACGGGAAGAGGGGGTAGAAAGCAGAGATGCTGAGGCAATAAAAACATACATAATAAATGCTCCTATATGGCAGCGCCAACAATATCTGCCAGGGGGCTCGTGAGGTGTCAAGACTGCAGTGTTATTCAGAGCACCTCAGCCTTACAGCAAAAGGGCTCATGCAGAGATGCTATTTTGAGTCATTTATTTTGAAAAACACTTTCTGAGAACCTATTAAGTGCCAGATACTGCTCCATTATTCTACCTGGGGATGCAGCCCGGGAGTGAAATCAGCAAACATGTAAACAAATAAATAAATGTGAGAATTTTATATAGTGGTAAGGACTGTAAGAAAATAAAACAGAATAATGGGATTGAGCGATGGGGAAAAGTCTTTGACCTCCATCCATTACTCTGCCAATGACAGGCAAGATACCTCACACTCAATCCAACAGGTTAACAGATACCACAAAATAGCATCAAAGGAAGATCCTAATAATAGATCAGGCTACTACCTCAAGTGGACTCCTAGTGTCCCAGCTTTGAGTCAGAAAAAGTGATATTCAGAATGGAACTTTAAAATAGCACAGCTATTCCCCTCAGGGTTTAGCTATGTCACTCTTTTGCAATACATCTTACACTGCTAGTTTGTTTTGCAATCACTTTATTTCATCTGTAGATAACATTCTCATTCCCTCCATTAGAAAACTGATGCACCCGCAATTAAGATTAGAATCACAAGTGAAATTTCCAGTCTCCAGGGTTTGCAATTAGTGGTTGCACTTAAAAAGGACATCAAATTTCTCCTCTACCTCCCAAAATATTTGTATTTCTCTCTTCTCCCATTAAAGGCTAAGAAAGCCTCCAAATGAACAGAATAGCTTGAGATCAACCTCCAATCACAAATTCCTTTTTTGGGGGGCGGGGGGAGCTGCCCCGTAGCACATGGAGTTCCTAAGCCAGGAATCAGATCTGAGCTGCAGTTTCTACCTACGGCAGCTACAGCAACAAAGGATCCTTTAACCCACTGTGGTGGGCTGGGCATCCAACCTGCATCCTGGTTCTGCAGAGACACCACCACATCCCATGCCACAGTGGAAACTACATTAATTCCTTCTCCCCCCCCCCACTCACAGCGTGAGGTGGCTTGATGTGGGACCTCAGTTCTCAGACGGGGGATCGAACCCTGGCCACAGCAATGCAAGAGCTGAAGTCCTAACCACTAGACCACCAGGGAATTCCCACTAATTCCAATTTTTGATGCCAACTGCTTAGAACCCTTCTTCCCCACTACATCTTTTTTTTTAAAAGCTTTTTTTTTTGTCTTTTTTTGCTATTTCTTGGGCCGCTCCCTCGGCATATGGAGGTTCCCAGGCTAGGGGTCCAATCGGAGCTATAGCCACCGGCCTACGCGAGAGCCACAGCAACGCGGGATCCGAGCCGCGTCTGCAACCTACACCACAGCTCAGGGCAACGCCGGATCGTTAACCCACTGAGCAAGGGCAGGGACCGAACCCGCAACCTCATGGTTCCTAGTCGGATTCGTTAACCACTGCGCCACGACGGGAACTCCTTCCCCACTACATCTTGCTCTCACTCTGTCCAAAATCAGGTAGTCTAAAGTAATCTGAGGACATCTGAGGGTAAGGACCATTTCCTTTACTCTTTTAGTATCCCCTCAAGGGCTTAACATGAGGCTGGCACACAGTCACCTTCAATCTTTAGTTAGCTTCTGCTGAGCTTTATTGTCTTGGACTCTTTACTCTGTAGGTTGTTTCATCTGGAAAACGCATCATTGTGGCTTGTGGGAAGGAGGGAATACGGAAAAGAGATTCTTAAGCAAGAACTTCTTTTGTAATTCAGAATCCTCCTGGTCCTTCCAGGAAAAACTATAGCATCACATTAACCTCATTACCTTTTCTTTCTTTTGTCTGTGGGACAATTCCAGGCTTATCCAAGTTATTGAAGGGAAAATTGCAGGAGGGCTCCTGGAGGAAACTGGTCATTTCATATATATCCTTGTATTTCCAGCATCACCATCAACTGAAGTCACTGATCGCAAATGCTTATTAAGAGAATTTTTTTTTTTTTAAGGAGAGACTCAATACACACTCAAAGATGTTTGTTCAGGACATTCCCTTTGTGCCAAAGAAACAATCCTCAAGAAGTGGCAGTAAAAAACATCCAGAAAGATCTTAGTCCCAAAAGGCTGCCACTGTCACCAAGTCAAGTGACTGCAACCACACTGGTCTTTGCCGACACTGACTCCAAGCTCTGACAATCATGCCAAACCCACTAACTCTACCTTCAAGCACTTTTCCACTGCGTTTCTTCCAACTCGCAGCTTCCTGCCCAAAGTCTGAAGCGAGTTTATGGAATGCTTCTAAACGATAATCAGATACTCCACGAAACAGACAAGCTAGAAACAATCCGCAAGAAATACGGCAGGCGCCTTGCCGTTTTCTTCTCAGTCCTTTCTTGGGAAGGGGGTCTAGGCAAGGCCACGCCCTCACTCTGCCTCTCGCTGATCCCTACCCCTGGCTCCCAGTGGGGTCTTATCCAGCCTCAAAACACACTGGCCCTCTGCAATAGCGACGGTGGCATGGGAATACAGAAAGCGCACTTTCGTATCACTATACTGAGCAGGTCACCCACCCAGCATCAAAAGAGCGGCCACTCGACAGAGTGCAGCCGCGGAGGGAGCGGGCGGAAGGCTCCGGGGACTCGCCCCGAGGCGGCCTCCAGACTCCAGAGGAAGCGGCGGGCGAGCGAGCGGGCGAGTCCTTCCCTGCAAGGCTGGCTCATCTGCGAAGACGCCGCCCGTACCGCCCGCTTCACCGGAGGCCAGATCAGGATCTACGGGAGGGAGGCGGGCGGTCCCAGGGCCCTTCCAGGCCTACCTTCCCCGACTCTCTGGGCTCCATGGCCCCGCTTTCGGTGGCCGGTGCTGACCCCGCCACTGTCTCCAGGCCGCCCCTCCCCCCGCGGCCCGGTCTGAGGATGCCACCGCCGGGTCCACCTTGGGGACTGGGGCCCCCGGAGGGGAGGACGCCCTGGCGGGAAAGGAGCGCAGCCCGGAACCCTGTCCCGCGTCCGGGGGCTGCCGTGGCGCTGGCTTAGCCCAGAGAGGCGCGCAGCGGGCACTTGGTCGCGCTGAGCGAGCCGCTTTACGGCAGCCACCTAGCGGAGGCGGCAGGGCATCATGGGAAGAGCAGTCCAGGCTTGGTAAGGGGCTCTCAAAGCTGCTATTGGCTCCGGACATACGGGGACCTGATTGGACGCGGAACCGCTCACTGTCTTTCTGAGACGGTTACTAGGAAACGCTCTCCCAGGCCCTGCAGTCAGGGCAAAGTACCCTGATTGGGTTTGTCCTTTGCCCTTTTGGGGCCAATATCAACCTTGAAGATCCAGACTTTATATAATCGAGGAGGGAAATGCCTTGCCTTACATTCATTCAAAAAGCATCACTGGTTGCCTACCATGTGCCAGAGGCTGTGCAAGATTTGGGAATAGGCAGTTGAATGAGACGCAACCTTTGCCTTCAAGGATTTCATAGTCTATTGGGAAAACAGATCAGAAACATAACTTCAAAATAAAGAGAAATTTACTTTCTCACAGTTCCGGAGACTAGAAGTCAGGTCATCATGCCAACATGGTTGGTTTCTAGTGAGACCCCTCTTCCTGGCTTGTAGTTGGCCACTGGCTCCCTGTGTGTTCGCATGGCCTCTTTGTGTGTACTGATAGGTGTGGCATGATAGGGGTCCCACCTAGGGCCTCACCCAGAACAATTCAAGTTCTCATTGCTCCTGCCAGAGCATCCCTTCCTGTGTCCCACTTTATCAACTAAAGAGCCTCTTTCCTTTTCATCTCTCCCATGGGCCCTCTCCTCTTTGCTAGTAATTGTAGCTGGATGGGACTCTCACTTGTGGGGCGGTCTGAGGAATATGAAGGAGCAAAGAGTAATACACAAGGTCACTGGGCATTGGGGTGGAAGCATCCAGCCGGGCTTCTTCCCTCTCCACCCCATCCTGGAAGCAGAGCTGGAGACAAGGACTCAGTCCTGAAAAGTGACCCCGGAGAGCAGACCTTGGGACTTGAGAGAGTGAAGCAGGGAGGAGGAAAACCTGATGCAAGGGTGCGTTTTAGAGGTCACTGCTGTGGGCATTTGGGGCGGGCTTCTTTCCGCGTCTGAGAATCATACAGAATGCCCCACGTAATAGTCTGTCTGAACAGTGGGGAACCAAGCATTCATCTGCCACTCCCATCCCCAGGAGTTGAGGGTCGCCCCAAGAGGCATTATCCACATTCCATCCTCACACTTATACCTCAAGCTGTATTAGTGCAAAGGTCAAGTGGACAGTGTCTGTGGTCAGAAAAGCCCTGGGGCAGAAAGAAGAAGCAGCTTGAAAAGAAGATCTACAACAGCAAATCAGCACGGCACATGAAAAAAAAAAAAGCTCAGCATCATTAGTCATTAAGGAAATACAAAGCAAAACTGCAGTGAGACACCACTCCATACCCACTGAACGGCTGTTAAAAAAATAACAAGTGTGGGACAGGGTGCAGAGAAAAGAACCCTGGTTCTTTGTGGGTGGGGGTGAGGTGAGGGAGCTATAAAATGGTGCAGCCACTTTGGGGAACAGTTTGAAAGCTTCTTAAAAAATTAAACATAAACTTACCATAGGACCCAGCTGTTTCCATTCCTAGGTATGTTCCCAAGAGAAATGAAAACATGACCTCTCAAGGACTTGTATAGGAATGTTTGTAGCAGCTTTATTCATAATAGACAGAAAAACAATTACTCAAATGTTCATCAGTTGGTGAATGGGTAGACAAAATGTGGATCACTCTTCAGCAATAAAAAGGAACAAGCTGCTGATATATGGATAATATGGATGGGTGAAAGGAAAATCAAAATGGAGTCAGTATTGCTAAGAGAGCTCTCTACAGCCAGGAGGCCATTAAGGAAGTGTGACTTATGCAGGTCTCAGCCTGGATAGAATCTGACCTTATGACCTGATGAAGTTGTCCAGAACACCTGCCAGAAACCTAAGATACTTATCAGACCCTTAGCCTAAAAAAACTTATGATAATTTATTTACTTCTTGGACTTGTGGACAAAACAACATTGCCTGCCATTTCTGTAAACAAGGAATGTTGGCCGCCATCATGTCATCAGCCCCTGTAGCCACACCCTGATGATGCACCAAGAGGGGACTTGAGGATGGAGAAAAACAGGATACTGGGCCCTAGATGGTTAAGATACTATCTAAGGAATAATTTCAGTGAGCACAGACTCTGGCATAAAAAAGCCTTAAAATCATCAACTTGAAGTGTCTGTCTGTTTTTTGTGATTATCTGTAATCTTTTTTTTTTTTTTTTTTGGCCACACCTGCAGCAGGTGGAAGTTCCAGGACCAGGGATCAAAACTTTGCCACAGGAGTGACAACACTGGACCCTTCACCCACTGTGCCACCAGGGAACTCCCCTCTGTAATCTTTGGATGTTGAACCTCATGTGCTTCCCCCCCCCCACACACAAAAACGCCTATCCATCGTTGCTTCTCCACTACTTCTCCACTACCCCTTTGGAGCAGTTCCTCAGAGCTGTCTTAGAGGCTGTCTCCTGGGCAATAGTCCTTAGTAAGGCCCTCAAATACAACGTAACTCATAGCTTTTAGGTTGTGTGGTTTTCTTCATTCAACAGAACTCTTCTCTAAAACAACTGATTCCTTACAAATATTTTCTAACTCACATCAGAGTCACTCACAAGTCTCTCCAACCAACTTTTAGGACCCCATGGCTCTTTGTCTTCATAAGCCCTCATCTCTTTCTCTTCCTCGGCACACTCCTTCAGAGTTACCTGTGTCTCCTGCGTTGCCATTCTTAAGACCCCAAAGGCAGCCTCGCGCATTATTTTTGTTGACAGATGAATCTCAAAATTATCATGCTGACCCAAATAAGCCAGACATTTATATGACATGTCCAGAAAAGATAAATCTATTGAGATAGAAAGCAGTTTAGTGGCTGCCTGGGTCTGGAGGTGGGAGGGATTGATTGTAAATGGGCTTGAAATGATGGAAATGTTGTAAAACTTGATCCTGGTGATATCTGTGCAACGTTGTAAAACACACCACTATAAAAGTCACTGAAGTGTAAACTCAAGATGGGTGAATTTCCAAGGATATAAATTATACCTCAAAAAAAACTGTTTACTCTTTTGTCTGTTTGTTTTTATTTTCATTTCTGGCTGCACCCTCGGCATATGGAAGTTCCCGGGCCAGGGATCGAACCCTTGCCACGGCAGTGACCCAAGCCACTACAGTGACAACGCAGGATTCTTAACCCACTGTGCCACAAGAGAACTCCAGTAAAGCCCTTTAAAAGGAGGAGGAGAAGCAGCCATCCGCGTGAGATGAGTGTGTCTTGCGTGGAAATGCCCACCATGGCTGCACTGAAATCAGCTGGGCCCTGGAGATGTCTCACACCAGAGATCTTCAGACTTCACATTCAACACGCTCCAGATGAGGAATCCGAGGCCCAGATATGTGAAGTGACTTGCCGGAGGTCACTGGTCTGACGGGTTCACAGCGGTTCCCCAGGAGACATCCCTTGTTCAGGTCCAGGCCAGAGCTCGCAGTACCCCCTTCCCCTCTTCCCCTCTGGGCCCAAGGATCAGACTGCACGCAGGCCTGCTGCCAAGGTCGCTTTATTTGGGATACACCACAGCCAGGACGGGGAGGGGATGGGTGGGCATGAGAGGAGGAGGGGTTCGTGCTGCTGAGCCCAGGGACCCCAAGAGAGGCGGCGGGGCTTCTCCCAGCGGAGCCGTCAGCGCTTTGAGAAATCACCTCCTGGAGGACAAATGAGAGGGAGGTTGGCGCGTGAAAAAGGCGAGCAGTCAGGCCTGGAAGCAGAGCGAGGTGGCCGAAGGGGAAGGAAGAGCTTCCAGGAAGAAGCCCAGAGCCAGGAGGAACGCTTGCCCCCGCTCCCGCAGTATCGGCGCCGCGGTTTCTCTCTGTCCTGCCACTCGGGTGGCCTCGGGTTATCACAGCCCACGTGTTTAACAAGAACCAGGCACTTCACACGCAGGCTCTCGGCAGGCCCTCCCAACAAGCCTGCTCAGCCTGTCAGGCCTGCTGTAAAGCTGAGGGGACGGGGGCGCAGCAAAGAAGGAAATAGATGAGCTGGGATTTGATCCCGGGAAGCCTGACTCCAACACCCAAGCTTACGCGTGACTGGAGAAAAAATTAACGAAAAGGCTGGGGAGGGGAGTGGGGCGGAGGGAAACGACTCCGAATGAGGAGTCTGGCGGGGGGCTGCTGGCTGACGCCCTGCCAGGCTCCGGTCCGGTGAGGCCTGCCCACTCCAGGCCCCACGGCCCCGCCCTCCTCTCCCCGCCGAGACCCGGCCCCGCCCCCCGGGGCCCCGCCCAGACGCACCCTGGCACGCGCTGCACTGGCAGCTGTGGATGACCGGCAGCACCGCCAGCTCTGTGTGGCCGCCGGGGCAGCGCAGGTTCAGGATCCGCACCGGGTTCTCGGGGTCCAGGCGGTAGCTACAGCAGTCGCACTGGCTCTGCAGGTACGGCTCCTGGGCGAGAGGGGTGGCCGAGCTGGGGAGGGGCCAGGCGCAGTTGCCCAAACCACCCTCCTTCCCTATCCAAGGAGATCCCAAGATCTCAGATACCAGATCTCCTCACTCTGGAGCCAGACGGGAGAGGGGTGTGTCCCCACCAAGCCCGCGTTCTCCGAGAAGCCCACCTCCTTCACTTCAGCCCCCGCCTCCCGCCCCGTCTGAGCGTCCAGTAACCTGCAGGTTAAACCAAGGCTTTTAACTGGCTCATCACTGGCATCCTGGCAGCAGCCGGGGAAGGCACAGCCTTAACTGCATGTCTAGCTGCAGAGACAGACTAACAATTTCTGAAACTACAAAGAATGGAGTCCTAAGCTAGAGTCTGACCCCAAGTGCAAAGTGCGGTCTCGTTCCTAAGCAGACATCCTCGCTGTAAGATTGTATAGTAACTCCATAAGTCCCACTGAACATTTTATTTATTTATTTATTTATTTATTTATTTATTTATTTATTTATCTGTCTCTTGTCTTTTTAGGGCCGCACCTGAGGCACGTGGAGGTTCCCAAGCTCGGGGTCGAATCGGAGCTACAGCTGCCAGCCTACACCACAGCCACAGCAACATGGGATCTGAGCTGCATCTGCGACCTACACCACAGCTCATGGTGACGCCGGATCCTTAACCCCCTGAGCCAGGCCAGGGATAGAACCCTCATCTTCAAGGAGACTACATTGTGTACTTAACCCACTGAGCCACAATGGGAACTCCAGAAAAAAAAACTTAACTACTCCTCTTTCCTCACTCTATGTTTTAAAAAATTGAAAAGTGATTTGGGAGGCATTCCCAGATAGTGCCAGGAGTGCCCAGGGGAGCAAGAGAGTGGCCCAGTGCTGAGGGCCAGGTGGGAAAGCATCTTTGTCTTCCAAGAATAGATAACCTTGGCCAGGTGGCCGAGGCAGGAGGGCAGGGCGAGGCCACGGGTGACCTGATCCAAGGAGAGACAACACAGAGCGGACCTCCGTCAATCTTCTGGGAAAGATCTGGGACAAGGCTACGTTGTACGGTGTCTGTCCCTCGAGCTTTCTCTTGCGATATCACCGGTTAACTTAGCTCTCCTGTGCCTCTCTTGGTTTTCTGACTTGCTCGCCTTGAGGGGCAGAGTGGGCCAAGGGGCAGGCGCTGGGAGCAGTGCAGGGCCACAGCAGGGTGGTGCAGGACAAGACCCCCCATCCCGGGAGAGGCGGAGGCAGGCAGCAGGCTCCAGAGCTCGCGCCCCAGCAGGTGACCCTGGATGAAAACCTCCCCTGGATGAAAACACGCCCCTGTCTCTGATCAGCCATACGCTGGTGAGATGGACCTCGTCCCTTGTGTCCCCTGGGCTTTGCCTGGGTTCTAGGCTCACAGCTGCAGGCCCTCAGGGGTGGCAGGCTCTTGGCTCACCTCTGGCAGGACGTTGGTGCTGGATGGGCACTGCCCACTGCAGTAGCTCACTTCCACCTGGTCCAGGTAACAGGGGCCCTTGGTGATGTTGCGAAGCTCAGTGAGGTGCCGGCAGGAGGCAGGCCGCTCCTCTGGAGGGAGGGACAGGTGGGTGGCAGGAGGCGAGGGCAGGGCAGAGAGAGGCCATGATGAGAGGACTCTGAGGGCCACAGATCATGGACCTGAGCAGAGCAGGGGGCAGGGGCGGCCTGGCATCGCGATGCAGCACTGGGGGTCTTCGTGCTGCGGATCCCCACTGTGGGAGGGACTGGGGAAAGCAGACCTGGAGGACAGCAGTGGGGGCGGTTTGGGAGAAGGGCCCAGAGCAGGCAGAGGAGCGGCTGGAGGTAGCCCAGGTCCCCTGCATACCTGGAGTCTCCTGGCGGCAAGTGGGACAGCAGCTGCCTGGCTCCTGCACGGCCTCCTCACCCTGCAGAGGGGGTGGTCCCCAGTCCACTCAGGAGGGTGGCCCAACGCCCCCAGCCTGCCTGCTGGAGGCCCCGAGACCAGCCTCTGGTGAGGGACCCAGGAAGGAGCACAGGGAGCCCTCTAGGAGGGCAGCGGGTGGGTACCTGGGCACAGGAGAGGACGGGGCAGGGCTGGGTGCAGACACTCCTCCCACCAACACAGCGGCAGCTCTCACAGGCCTCCTGCCACTTGGATCCGGGCTGGGGAAAGTAGGAAGAGCCTTCTCTCCATCCTTCCCCTTCTCGACTTTTCTGTTATACACCCAACCTGAACCCAGCCTGGGGGCCCAGCCAGGGCAGTGGCCGGACCCTGGTGTTGGTGGCAAGAGTTTGGGGAGGAAGGTGGGCCTGGGGGGGTTCAGGGTCTGTCCCAGGCTGATGGCTGATGGCCAAGCTGCCTACTGAGTTTAGGAGGAGGAGCCAGTGGGGGGGCAAGGGACAATCAGTGGACCAGAGGCTGGGTCAAGAAGGGCAAGATGGCACCAAGGTCCGCAGTGTCTCACCGGGTGGGGACGCCCATGGCGCCAGCACTCGCACTGGCCTGCGGGCACGCAGAGGCCCTGCTGGCTGCGGAAGCGCCCAGGCGGGCACACACAGCCTGCGGCCTGCCCCGCACTGCAGTTGCCCCAAGCCTCCACGGCATTGAGCTCCCGACACGTCTGCTCGCAGGGCCCCAGCTCCCCAGGGGCCACCTGCTGCCACATTTCTCCAGGGGGGCACTCTGCCAGGAAAGACCATCACATCAGCCCTGAGTCCGGCCTCAATCCTCCCCCTCCCACCCTGGGCACTCCTGGGCCCCTCTCCCCCCTCCCCTGACACTCCCCACTCCCTTCTCATGGTCTCCAGACGCCTTGGTCTCCAAACACACATACCTCTCTGCTCTCATCCACCCTCCCCATTCTGGTGGGGCCAGCTTTCTTCTTGCCTCCTCCAGGAAGGCCCCCCTGACCAGTCCTATCTACCCTGACCTCCCCATTCTCAGCACCAGTGTCACATGTTGTGGATGCAGCTTGTGTCTAGAAGCCTTCCTGTCCCCACATGTTGCAGGGGGAGAGTCTGCCATCAGCAGCCAGGATGGGGCTGCCGGGGGCTTGAATGCTGGTGCGTCTCAGAATCCACGCAGAGCCCAGTGTGGCACATGGGGCTCTTAGCAAAGGCCGGTTGGCCTCGGTCAGATGGGGGTGACCCAGCACAGGTCAGACACCACTGGCCTGCAGCCTAGCCAGGCAAGGGTCGCGTTTCAGCTCAGCCTCTAGACCTCGGTTTACTCATCTGCAGGGAAAGAACCCTGCCGCCACTTTCCGTATCACTCGCCGCCTGGCTGTGTGTAAGCACTGCACTTGCCAAATGCCCCCAGCCACCTCGGGGGCCAGGCTGGGTGGCCAGGGAGCACTGGGCAAGGAGTGCTGGCTCTCAGCCTGGGGGAGGGGTCAGTGTAGACAGATGAGGGAGGGGGCTTCCCGAAAGAGGTAACATTGCATAGGATAGGCCGCACCCCTCTCCCCATGACAGGACCAGCCTGGCCGTGGCTTTGGAGGGAGCGGCAGGGACCTGGGCAGCCCATATTCTCACCATGACAGTCACCACGGGAGCAGTTGAAGGCTCCACCCTGGCAGACACTGGGAAGACAGAGGCTCTTGTTCAGATGCCCTCCAGGCCCTCCTCCCCACCCCCATCCTCAGCAAACCCTCCCCCCACGCCCTCCCCAGCCCAGCTCTGGCCCTCACCAGCGGGTGCAGTTCTGGGTGAGCAGAGTTCCTGGAGGCAGCTCCTGGGCCTGCTCTTCGAGAGTCAAAGTGTGGCCCCAGGGCAGAGAGAGCTGGGCGCAGGGGCACGCGGCAGGGGGCACACACGTGCCATTGTGCAGCAGCTGGGCAGGCGGGGCAGGCTCCAGTTACACCTGGATCACCACCTCTTCCCCCACCTGCCTGCTCCCCCACGCAGAGCTAGGGCACAGTGCCTGTACCCACCTGCCCTCCTGGGCAGCCGCAGCCAAGCTGGCAGGGTTCCTGCACGCAGAGGGTGCCCGGCTGCAGATGCGAGCAGAGGCGCGGGCACAAGGTAGCACAGGCACTGAGCACCTGGCCAGGAGGGCACTCTGGGGGCAGTGCAGATGAGGTGGAGTCTCAGGGAGGGGACTCCTTCAGGACCCACCGCCCGCCTTGGTGACCACCAGCTGGGATGGGCCCCCACTGCCCTGTGTGCTCACCGGGGCAGGACTGCAGGTTACATTCCTGCCATTGCTCTGTGTCCTGGGCCTCGCACGCCGCCCCCCCAGGGCCCTCCTTGCAGCTCCGCTGTCGCTTGGCAGTGCCCCCGCCGCAGGGAGCAGAGCAGCGGCTCCAGGCGGACCAAGGCCCAAGGGCTGGACATTCATGGGGGTGACACACCAGGGACCCGTTGACACAGGTGCTGTGGGAAGGGGCATGCAGATAGGGCGCAGGTCCTCACGAGCCTGGCTGAGCAGAATCTTTGCTCCTAGAAACACCCACAACCCTGACCGGCCCTAAGCCTCCCACCCAAAGTGCCCAGACTCCCTGCCTGGTTAGCGGCGGGCAGCCATACCAGTTTTTGCAGTCCAGCTGTACCACCTCAGCCGGGGCCAGCACCCAGGAAGCATTGTGGCTGGGAAGGCCACAGCGGCAAGAGGTCACTGGCACACAGTGCCCATCCTGCACCAACTGGCCAGGGGGACAGCGGCAGCCTGGGGGTGGGGGTGGGGGGACGAGCAGGGTTCAGTGCTGGGGCAGGCGCACAGCCAGCTATGGAGTCCAGTGCCTCAGGCGGCCCTGGAGCGCCCCCCCCCCGCCCCCACATCTCCACAGTATCCCCCAGGGCCTAGCACAGGAAGGGGCCTCTCTAGCCTGCCCTCTGTGGAACCTTCGAGGCTGCCTCAGAGCATCCTCAGGACACAGCCTGGCTGACTAAAGTTCACGCTAGGCAGCACCCCCAGCCAGTTGCTGCAGGTAACCCAAGGGTCCACCTGGCTGCCCTATAACTCATGAGCCAGCAGTCTGCCGGCCCTGGGTCACACGCCCTCTGGGAGCAGGAAGCAGCAAAGCGGGCACAGGCTTCACCAGAGCTCCTAGGCACCTGGGCGGCACGGTCCCTGCAGACACTGCACACGGTCCCAGAGATCGGCACAGCTTCTTGGGCACTGGTTGGCACAGTCAGGGGTGGGCATGGTGTCCCGAGCCTCGCAGCTCTCTCCTGGGGACCAGAAGGTAGGAATCCGCGTCGGGACGTCCTTGAGTCTCCCACCTTCCTTCCAGAAACTGAGGCAGGGTCCCCTCTGGTGCCATATGGGCAGCTACAGTCCAGGCCCCTCCTCTGGATGCCCAGACCCAGTTACCTGGGCAAGGCCCCATGTTGCAGCTCTCGGTCTGAGCCCATGGGCCCTGGCAGCCTCCTCCGGGGGGGCCCCCAGCCTCTCTCCAGCGCAGCCGGAACCCCCCACTGCAGGGCACCTGGCAGCGGCTCCAGGGCCCCCAAGGACTCCACTGGCATGAGTCTGGGGAGATCAAACCAAAGTCAGTTCCCAGGCCCACCTGCCTTCCCCCAGCTTCCTGCAGCAGCATGGCAGAGGTTCCCTGCCCCGGGCCAGCTAACAGCCAGGACAATGATGCAAACAAGGCAGCCCCGCCCCCACCCCACTCCAGGCCCCTCCCCATTGCCTTGGCAGGCTCCAGGGTCTGGACAGAGGCGTTGCTGGCTGAGTGGCACAGTGCAGAGGTCTGGGTCCCCGGCCCACGGCCTCCCTGTCTCAGGGTCCAAACAGAGGCGGTGGCGGTGCTGCTCCGAAGCCAGCATGGAGGCCGGGGTTGGGGAGAGGCCAGCTGGATCCCAGGGCCAGTGCTCCTCCAGGGCAGTCCTGGAGGCAGCGGCCAGCAGGCTGGGGGGCAGGCAGGGCCCACAGGGTGACCACTCAGACCAGCCGCTCAGAGGCAGAAGACCTAGGGAGGGTGACATGGGAGTGTCCTTCCCAGGGACCCTCCCCCAGACCCAGAGACCACAGTGGACAGGGAGGGAGGGCTTTGGATTGTGATCCGGAAGGTCAGAAAGCAGGACGGGCGGAGGTGGGGGTGTAGGGGACCAGGGTAAGGTGACCAACCATCCTGGTTTGTCTGGGACTGTACCTGTCTTGGAAATGAAAGTTCTGAGTATGAGAAACACACCCCCACCCCTAGACCTGGGCAAATGAGGACAGCTGGCCTTCTTGGTACACCAGTCACAACGGCCATCATTAAGAAGTCCACAAATAGCAAATGCTGGAGGGGGTGTGGAGAAAGGGAAGCCTCCTGCACTGTTGGTGGGAATGGAAACTGGTAGAGCCACTATGGAGAACAGTACGGAGGTTCCTCAGAAAACTATACATAGAACTACCATATGACCCAGCAATCCCACTCCTGGGCATACATAGGAACAAAATTGTCACTGAAAAAGACATGCAGCACTATTCACAATAGCCAAGACATGGAAACAACCTAAATGTCCATCAACAGATGAATGGATTAGGAAGATGCGGTATATATACACAATGGAATGCTACTCAGCCATACAAAGGAAAAAATAGTGCCATTTGCGGCAACATGAACGGAACTAGAGACTCTCATACTTAAGTGAAGTAAGTCAGAAAGAGAAAGACAAATACCATATGATATCACTTATATCTGGAACCTAATATCAGCACAAGTGAACCTTTCCACAGAAAAGAAACAAACTCATGGACATGGAGAACACACTTGTGGTTGCCAAGCGGGAGGAGAGGGAGTGGGATGGACTGGGAGGTCGGGGTTACTAGGTGCAAACTATTGTGTTTGGAGTGGATAAGTCATGAGGTCCTGCTCTGTAGCACAGGGGACTAGATCTAGTTACTTGTGAAGGAACATGATGGAAGATAATATGAAAAAAAGAACATATATCTATGTATAACTGGGTCTCTTTGGTGTACAGCAGAAATTGACAGAACATTGTAAATAAACTATAAAAAAAACCCCACCCACCCACCCCCAGAATTACCTTGACAGCCCCGGCTGGTGCACTGCAGCTCCCCACGCCAGCATTCACTGTGGGAAGGGGCGGTTGGCGTGGTCTGTGGGAGGCAGGACCCAGCCCAGGGGTGGGCAGAGGGCTCAGGTAGGGGTAACCTGGGCTCTGGGTTCACGTGGAACAGGATGAGGCTGGGACTGGGCCCGTGGGGTTCAGCTAGGCCATCTCTGTGGGGGATCAGGCTGCCCTGGGGAACCCCTCCCCCTCCCCGTTCTGACCCCTGGCCCCAGCGCTCTGGCACTGCCTCCCCGCCCCCAACACTCACCACTCTTTGCAGCCCAGCTGCAGGCGGTCCCCGGGGGCCAGAGTCACTCCAGCTCCTTCTCCTGAGCCGTGCTGGCAATTACACTGTTCTGGGGTAATGCAGCCTCCAGCCTGCTCCAGCAGTCCCTGTGCAGAAGGGGGACACAGGGACAGGGCTGTGTGGCAATCATATCACCCTAAGGCTCACAGCAGGTGTACAGGTGGGCGAATGGTCACGAGGCAGAATGTGAAGAACGATGCAGAAGAGAGGGGTCGCCATGGGCATCATGGAGGGGAGGAGGTGCGGAGAGCGACCAGAAGACCCCTCCTCCTGGGGCGTCCCCCCTGGCTCCACGCCTCACCTGGGGGCAGTAGCAACCAGGCTGGCAGGGTGGCAGGTCCTGGCAGAGCTGACGGCTCAGGTGTGTGGCACAGAGGCTGGCACAGGGGGAGCCGCAGGCCTGGAACTCGAAGGGTGGTGTGCAGCCGTCCTCTGTGGGGGGACGCAGGTGGGCTGGCGGGGGCGGGGCAACCCAAGACACCCTTGGCTCCCCAAGCCCAGAGCACACTGCGCATGGCCCCATCATATCTTCTTGGGGTCACCGGGTAAAAGCGCAAGGTGCCCCCTGCTGCATCTAAGGATGGATCGGTGTCGCCCACCTAGTGCCCCCTCGGCCCCTGTGGGTCCTCCGGGGAAGGGTTAGGACATTTGGGGCCTTGGAGGGCCAGGAAGCTGCATGGAGTCCAGGGACCGGCACTGGCAGGTGCTCCAGGGACTGGCAGATGGAAGACAGAGGGGCAGAGACGGAGGGTAGCTAGAGCAGGAAGTAGGGAAGATGCACTGTGCCTGGCGAAGGTCACAGGCAAACAAAGCCATGGGGGACTGGGGCTGCAAAGTGGGGAAACATGGGGAAGGCTTGGGGATGGGGGGAGGAGCAGCTGTAGGGAGAGGGTAGCTGAGGGTGGGCCAGGGTCACTGCAGGAGCGGGCAACTGCTCTGAGGTCCTGGGGACCCTGAGGCTCACTGCAAGAGGAGCTGGGGGGCTCCCGGGGGACCTGCCGGCTCCCTGGCTTCTTGGTCCCAGGGCCTCACCAGAGCAGTTGACGATGAGGCAGGGCCGGAAGTGGCCATCCAGCTGTGTGCAGGGGGGACCCTCCCCGGCTCCTCTGCGTGCTGGCCTCTGGTGTCGGTAGCGCTGCTGGACCAGCACCTGGCATGAGCATCGCGTCCAGCTGCTCCAGCTGCTCCACACACACTCCTCTAGGGACCAAGCAGGAGGCAGGTGTCCGTGCGGGGCCTCTCTGGGCTCCCCAGCCTCTCTCCTCCCATCCCTGCCCTAACCAGCAACCTGAACAGGAAAAAGGCAAAAGGGAGCTAAGAATTCCCATGGGTCCTGGCTGGCTGGCGTCCCTGTAATCCAGCAGCAAGGGTCACACCTCAAAGGGCTTTAATAGAATTGATGGTGGGAGAAAGAGAAAAACTAAAAAAAAAAAAAAAAAAAAAAAAGGAAAAATACTTGGGGGAGGGAGGTCCTGTTGTGGCCCGGTGGAAAGATCATGACTAGTAGCCATGAGGAGGCGGGTTCCATCCCTGGCCTTGCTCAGTGGGTTAAGGATCTGGCGTTGCCATGAGCTGTGGTGTAGGTCGTGGACATGGCTCCGATCCCACATTGCCGTGGCTGTGGTGTAGGCCGGCAGCTGCAGCTCCGATTCAACCCCTAGCCCGGAAACTTCCATATGCTGCAGGTTCAGCCATAAAAAGCAAAACCTGGGAGGGGTTAGATAGCGGTATGTTTTGGGGGGGTGATCTACAGGACGGGAGAACATATTACTCTCCAAACTCCCCAGGGTGGGAAACAGGGAGCGGACTTCCCTTCCAGAGCACACTCACCCAGGCAGGGCCCTGGGTAGCAGGCCTGGGTGTCCAGGTGGAGGAAGGTACCGTTGCAGGTGGCAGCAGCCTCAGCTGGCGGGCAGGGACAGGACCCAGAGCGGGAGGCCAGGCCTGGGCCGCAGCTGCGGGAGCAGGACCCCCAGGGGCCCCAGGAGCAGGCGTCCAGCAGCCCCCAGCAAGGCTGCTGCCCACAGCGCTGGGTCTGGGTGTCTGGGCCCAGGCACCGGGGTCCCTCTTGGTGGGCAACCAAAGCCATGCAGACCCGGGTGCGGACCTGGTTTCCGCCTCCACAGGAGACAGGGCAGCCAGACCAGGGGGACCATGGCGTCCAGGCCCCGGGCCCTGCGGGAGGGCGCAGGAGAGGTTAGAGGCGTCAGGGGGAGCAAAGGGCAGAGGGTCGGTGGGGAGCTTCATGGCACCATGGGTGGGGGGGAGGAGGTGCTGGCATTGAGAAATACAAGCGGGAGAGAAATACAGACACAGAGCAGGTGGAAGACAAGGCATGAGGCTGGCGGGGAGGGGAGGGGGTGAAACCCCAGACCTGCACACTCAACGTCTTCACATACGATGCCCTCCGGGGTGCAGGAGCTGAGGGAAGGGCCCAGACTCAAGGACGCTGCTGTCCAGCAGGATGGTACCAGCCACCCTGCCCCTGCCCCTGGGCTTACCACTGCTGGCACTCGCCCTGTCGCCAGCTGTCCCCCAGGGGGCGCAGGCGGGCCCCGTGCAGGCACAGGGGTGGGCACGGGGGCTGAGGGCAGGGCTGGCTCTGGGACTGCTCCTCCCGACACTCTGGGGCCCAGGAGCCCGACGTGGAAGACCTGCGTGGGGTCAGGGGCCGAGCAGATGAGAGATGAGAGGAGAGAGCCCTTCACCACTCCTCCCGCTCCTGTTGAGACCCTCGACGGGAAAAGCCAGGGTGGGTGCGGAGGTGGCTAAGAAAAGGCACAAATGACCAGGGACAAAAGCTGAGGCTGGAGCACGGGGTGGATACAGAATCACCGGTGGGGGCAGATCCTGGAACTCAGTGACAGGGAGGGGGACCCAGGTGGGGAGAGGTGACACATGCTTGGCCCAACCCCATACGTACCGGAAGCGGCTCTGCTGCCCTGAGGGCCCACATGAGTGGCTGCAGGGACTCCAGGCTGACCAGCGGCTCCAGGCACAATGGGCGGGTGGCAGGCAGGGCTGAGCCGTGCAGGAGAGCCTCCCGGCCTGGCACGTGCAGTTGTTGCAGGCCTCCTGGTGCCGGCTCCCAGGAGCCCAGCTCTGGCCCTGTGCATCAGTGCACTCGCAGTGCCCAATGGGCACGCAGCCGCCGTCCTGCTCCAGGGAGCCTGCGGGGAGGCAGCCCTCCAGTGCTGCACCGGCACCCGGGGCCCCCCCACCTTCCCATGCAGCCGTCCTGCCAGGCCTCAAGGGCCCGGGCAGCACCTACCCTCACCTACCCTGGAGACAGCGGCAGCCCCGCTGGCAGGCCTGGTCATCCTGACATACAATCCCCTCCTGGAGGTCTGAGCAGCGGCGCGGGCAGCGGTTGGCACAGCTGACCACCTCCATGCCTGCTGGGCAGCCCTCCCCTGAGCAGACAGGGAAGACCAGAGTTAGGACCACCCTGAACCCCAGGGCTCAGAAAGCCTCCCCCTGCCTGATCGGGGGCCACCCTCACCTCTGTGAAGCTGTATGACCCCTCCTTCCCCGAGGCTGTTGCCCATGGAAACATGGAGCCCTGGGGAGACCCTGGCATTGGGACATTCTGAGTGACAGTTCCTCTTCCCTGTGAGCTCCAGGCACCCAGCCTGCAGCCAATAAATGCTTGTAGAGCTGCACTGAGTCTGAGCATCTAACAGCCGACATTCTCACCTATGCGGCTCCTTTGTATGTTCGTCCAGAGAAGGACGGAAGGGAATGTCATTGGGCTGTGTCCTAACAGAGGTGGTGGCCCTAAAGTCACCAGGTCCATGGGGTCTGGTGAGCTTGGAAGGACCAACTAAAGAAGGAGCTGAAGCTTGGGGGCTGGAGAGAAGGCATTACAACCCTCCTGGCTCAATCCATAACCCAGGTGCCAGGTACCCTCCAGACAGTCCTCCTCAGCCCCCCTGGAAAATCTTGACAGGAGCAAAGCTGAGAGGATGAGTTCTAGTCCCGGATGGGGGTGGGCAGTGGGTGGGTTCCTGGTCACTGGGGGTCCTAGCCCAGTGCCCAGATCCCACCAACCACTCGTGTGGGGCTTGGTTTCCTTAACTGACCGATGAGGTAACAGGCTGTCCCCCACCTACGTCAGAGGGTGATGTGGGTATGGAATTAGGGCTGGCGGTGGGGAGAGCTTGCAGAGGACAAGGCCCGGGAGGCGGGGGTGGCTGTCACCACTGCCGTACCACAGGGCATGGGATTGCAGAGCCGAGCGTGGTGCCTCTCCCCCACACAGGGGGCACCCCCATTCTTGGGTGGGGGGCTCGAGCAGCTGCGGCTCCTCAAGGATTGGCCCCCTCCGCAGCTCCGGTCACACCAGGACCAGGGGCTCCAGCGTGACCAGCCTCCAGGCACTGTGTAGGAAGAAGGGCCACACAAGGGGTCTGAGCCTCGGGCAGGGTCCTGCACTAGAGCCAGAAGTGCCACAAGGGGCCCTGATGCCAGGGCAGGGCACACCCTGGTCCTCCCCAGCCCGCCTCACCTGGGCAAGCACGCAGGTTGCAGAAGCGGCGCTCCTGGTAAGCTGTGAGGATGTCCGGGCACCAGTGGCCACCGGGCCCAGGGGGGTGGTACGCCCGCAGGCGACGCTGCTGGCCCACTCCACAGCTGCGGGAGCACGGCTCCCATGGGGCCCAAGTGGTCCAGGAACAGTTCCCGGCCACGCAGCCAGGACCAGGGCACAGGGGCAGCTCTGCCAAATGGGACGAAGCTGAGCCGGAGCCAGCCCCTCCTCCCCCTGCCCCCGCTCAGGCGCCGACCCCCTCCGCCAGGGCCAGCTATGACCCCATCCTGACCTCTGGGTTCCCCTTTCAGACCCAATTCTGACTGCTGTGTGGCTCTTGTAGGGGAGAGTAGCCCCAGACTCCCAGGGCAGCGGAGGGGTTTGGATGGGACCGTGGGAGAGTGTTTGGGGCACACAAGAGTGAGGATTTGCTGGGAGCTGGTAGGGCTCCCCAATGACTGTTGGAGTTGACAAAGAAAGGTGAGGGTTCAGGGTCAGCCACAGATCCGTAGTCAGACGTCAAGGTGAGAATCTGATATTCCCTTGAGGGGTATGAGATGCAGGGAGCTTGGGGTTGGGACCCTGGCCAGGGGTCAGAATGAGCTGTCTGAGGGCAGACGTCGGGGTTAGAGGGGATGGTCAGGGTCCAGACCCAGGTTAAAGTCAGAGGTCAAGACCAGAAGGCACACCTGTGCAGAAGGGCAGGTTGCAGGGGCGCCACTGGGAAGTGACTCCTCCAGTGCAGTTTGCCAGGCAGAGGCGGCTGCGGCTGCGCCAAGCAGGGTGGGCGGGGTCAGTGCAGGTGCTGGAGCAGGGGGACCACGGGGACCACAGGCTCCAGTCGCCTGGTGGGGAGAGGGTCTCCTGATGAGTCAGCCCTGAGCTCCTGGCCTCTCCACCCCCAGAAGCAGGGCTGGGGGGGAAGGAGGCCTGAGGCTTGCTCTTCCCAAAAGGAGGGGTGAAAGGAATCGGAGGCCACAGCCTGAGGAGCCTGGGATACCTGGAAGGTCTGTCATCGGCTCCGCCGTGGACCCTGTAGCCCCTGTGCCAAAGGAAAACCCTGCTCAGAAGTGTCTCCCAGCCTGTGGTGTGCCAGGATCAAGCCTGAGGCGGACAGCCAAGTTCCAGACCTGTCGCTATCCGATTCAGCCCAGACACTCCAAGCCCCAAGCATAGCACTTGCTCATGGCACCAAAGCCTTTGCTCAGTCTGAGCCTGCTACCTGGCCTCTTTCCCGTCCAACGCTTGTGAGAGTCCTCTCCATCCTTCAGAGACTGCCTCCTCCAGGAAGCCCTCCTAGACTATCCCTCTAGGAGAATTTTCAACCCCTGTGACATTCCCTAGCACATGCACCCTCCTACAGGGCTCGCCACATGCTGAAATGCATTATCTGGGTCCCTGGGTTCCAAGGTCAGGGTCCTCACTCCCCCACCCCCCAACACACGGACATTTTGGTGCATTTGGCAAGAGCACCAGAAATTTGGGTGAATGTGCCTGAGCAGAAAAGAAACACAGAACCAGACAGTGAGAGGAAGAGAGACCCAGAGCTGGCCTTAGTGACGGCCAGAGACAGGAAGGGACAAAGGGCCAGCTGAAGTGGCTGGGGCCAGCCGGACTCCGCCCCTCTTTTGCCCTCCCCTCACCTGGGCAGTCAGGACTGGGGCAGTACTCCAGGTCCTGGCGAGGCCCATGGCAGCTCTGGCCGCCAGGAGCAGGTGCAGGACGCACACACTGTCGGCTGCGAGTGCGGGTGCCCAGCCCGCCACAGGAGCGAGAGCACAGGCCCCAGGGGCCCCAGGGACCAAAGCCACCACCAGCTTTGGCGCAGTCCCCCATGGAACAGGACAGCTTTCCATGCGCGCAGGAGCTGCGGAGAAGGTGCAGGGTTAAGGGTCCAGCAAGGGGCCTCCAGGAGAAAGGAGTGCGAGCGAATATCTTGGCCCCAAAGAGCAAGGGGACGGAGCCAGGGTCAGCCCAGGTCCAGAGGGGGCGAGGCAGCCCAGGGCTCCCCCAACCCAGCCTCTCATACTCTAATCCCCTCCCTCGATCCCAAGTCTCTCCCACTCCCATTGTCCCCCTCACCAGTTGCTGCAGCCTATACGGAGGGTCTGACCGGAGCCCAGCTCATCTCCAGGCCCGAGGGGCTCACCTCCCTCTCCCAGAATCGGGGGGGGAGCCCCAGGGTCTGCACTGGCAGCTCCCAGCTCCCACGGCAGCGAGGCAGGCAGTACGCAGGGGCACTCCTGGTGGGAGCAGAGGGGAAAGTGTGGTGGCCACCACCCTCCCGCGCCAGCCCAGGGAGGGTGGGGAGAAGGTGGGGGGAGGACAGCAGGGGTTGGGGTGAGGCTCTGGGTGAGGGCTCTGGGCCCAGGAGAGCATTTCCATGAGCAAGCGGGTCTGTGCATCTGAGCCAGAGGTGCGAACGCGAGAGGTGCCAGGCTCTGGGCTTGAACGGGCCGCCAGGCAGCTCCCTGCATAGGGCACTTAGCCAGGACGCAGCAGGGTCAACAGGGGGCCTTGGAGATGGGATGGGCTTGAAGCAAGAGGGGAGGAAGTGGCCTCAGCTAGGAACCGGTCACCGGATTTGAGGCTAGCTCTACCAGTGACTGTCTCCTGATCTGGTGTCCCTTCCCCTTCCTGGGGCTCAGTGTCACCGGCTCTAAGTCAGGAGCCTTGGAGGCCATAGGGTCTGCAGAGGTGAGGGCTGAGGGCTGACAGGGGAAGGGAGGGCAGGACCCTGGGCTCCTGGCAAGGCGAGTTCTAACCTGGACACAGGCCCAGTGATGCAGGAAGGTGCCCTCGGGGCAGTGACAGCCCTCCTCACAGCCAGCGGAGAAGCAGCCCACCTGCTGAGTGACGTGGGCACAGGAGAAGGGGCACCCCTCGCCAGCCTGGCACTCCCGGTACAGACGCCCGGCTGGGCAGCCTGCCTCTGAGGCAACACCAACGTCAGCACTCGGCTGTGGCCCGCACGGCCTCCTTCTGCGCCCACCCCACGGCCGCCTCTAGTCACCCCCATGCTCATCCCCCCATGTCCCCCAGTTGTGCCCACAACACCCTCCCTGGGCTATGTCCCTCAGGGCCTGTGTCACGCCCACTGCATCAGCCTCCATCACCCCTTGGCACAGCCCAACCTGCCTGCTTCCTCCTCCCCAGCCCAGGCCCATCACCAGCCTGGGTAAGAGACGGCACGTGGGGATGGGGAGGGCGAGGTCAAAGGGCACCTGTGAATCAGGGTCAAAGGCCAAGATGGGACTTAAACCTCAGTCGGAGTGTCCAGGGCAGAGCCCGGCTGGGACCCACCTCTGCAGACCTGGGTGTGGCAGGAGCGGCTCTGGCGGGCAGGCCCCGGGCAGGGCGGCCGCCCACAGCGGCGGGAGCGCAGCTGCTCCCCTCCCCCACACGAAACACTGCAGTCCTCCCAGGAACCCCAGGAGCCCCAGACCCCAGGGCCGGGGCAGTCAGGCACCTCCTGGCACTGCAGGATGCCAGCCGCACAGATGCTGGGGACAAGGAAGGAGGCTTTAGAAGACAAGGCCCTGCCCGCTGTCCCGAGGGCCCCACTGCCCAGCAGGCAGCCCACCCTCTCCCTGGCTCTGTGGCTCACCAGTTGTCACACGGCCCAGTCACCACCTCCCCAGGTTCCAGGCTCTCCCAGGAGCTGAGCCCAGACCCTGCAGACCGGCTGTGGTTCTCAGGGATCCCTGAGGGCACAGGAGTAGGGGCAGGCCCTTCAGACAGCTCTGCCCACCACACCAATGCCTCCTCTCGCTCAGCCACCTCCCTGCTTGCTCTGTATCGGATTCCACCCCACGGTGACCCAGATCCTGGACCAGCCGAGGGATGCAGGAGGATGCGGGGGAGATGAAGGCCTGGAATGCTAGAGAGGCCAGGAGCTGCCCATCCCTGTCCTGCAGCCCAGGTTGGCCCCTGTGGGCAGAGTGGCAGGGACGAGACCAGTAGGTGCTGCTCAGGGGGCGGGTGGGGGAGGGGATGGGAGACACTGACCCATGGCTCTGGGCTGGTACTGGCAGCGGCACTGGGCTGGGGACACACAACGACCATCCTGGAACAGCTGGCCGGGGGGGCACCCGCAGCTGGGCTGGCAGCCCGTCAGGCCTGGCTGACACATGACCCCAGAGGACAGGTCCTGGCAGGAGCGGGGGCAGGGCTGCCCACAGGGAAGAAGAGCCTGGCCACCGGCACAGTCTACAGCAGGAGGGAAGCAGAGAGGGCAGGTGCTGCGTGGGGGTCCAGCCTGAGGACCCCAGCTGTTGGGTGACGAGCTCTCCTGCCACCCCCACTGCCTGCTTGGACCTTCCACCTTGCCCCAGTTCCACAGGGTGAGCCATCTAAGGGCTGTCCCCCAAAGAAAGTGACACACACGTGTGTATGCGGGAGGTCAAAGTTAGAGGCAGCCTCTCACCAGCCATAAAAGGGACCCTTCCAGACCTCTGCCCAAGCCCTCACCAGTGCATCGGGTAGAATTGTCCCAGCAGAGGCGACTCTGCCTGTAGCTCCCAGGGCAGGGCCGGCCTCCCTCAGGGGTGGGAGGCCAGTTACAAGCTCGGCTCCGATGGGACTGCCCCAGGCACACGTCACAGGGAGACCACGGCCCCCACGGGCTCCAGGATCCGTCCACTGTGGCAGGAAGACAAAACCAGCTGTCTGCCTCCAGAGGCGCAAGAGGTCCCAGCCCACTGGGATTGGAGCCAACTAGTGGGGGTGCCTCACCTGGGCACGCAGGGGTGCTGGCACAGGGCTCCCTCTGATGCTGGACCCCTGCCTTCCCCGCCTCGCCAGGGCATGGGGACCCCCCATGCTGAGGAGCCGGGCAGGTGCAGGCCCTGGAGCGTGTCCTCATCTGGCCCCGGCAGGGCTGGGTGCACATGGTCCACTCCGACCACGGGCACCAGCTGCCGGGCACTGTGGGGTCAAAGGGCAGGTACTGAGGTGCAGCCCTCCCTCCCCCGGCCCCGGCCCCAGTCCCCGCTGCACCCCGGGCTGCTTCTTCACCTCTCTCCGAGCTGGTACATACCTGGGCATGGCAGATCTGTGCAGGTGAGCCTGCCCTCCGAGCAAGTGCTGGGCACAGGGCGGGAAGGCACAGGAGGGAGGGGCAGCTCAGTCCCACCCGTGCACTCCACACACACCCCTGCTAACCCACCCCCACTTCCCTCTGAGGTCTCAGCTCCCCTCTCTGGCCTCCAGCCCCTGCTACCTGTCCCACTCAGAGCCCTCTCCATGGTCCTGTGGACTCTGTCCTGGGGGGAATGATCACAGGTCCTCTGCTGCTGATGGGGGCCAGATGGGGGAAGGGGAACACCACCCCAATGTCCCTCTTCCCCCGCACAACACAGCCCGGCCCCCCAGAGTCTCCCAGACCCACGGAGCTGGCTGCCTCCCTTTCCCCACCTCTCAGACAGGTGTTAGGGTGCCTGCCTGCCGCATCTTCTTAAAGCCCGTGGGAGTCCAAGGTGCATCAGCCGAGACCAGGAAAGCTCAGTGCAAAGTGGGCTAGTCCTATCCCCACCCCTGCATCTGCCCCCACACCCTGTCCACCCAGTGCCCTCACCCCTACACCCTGTCCACATGGTACCCTCACCCCCGCACCTGCCCCTGCGCCCTGCCCCCACACCCGCCTCACCAGTAGTTACAGCCATCGGGCCTGGCCAGCTGGGTGCCCGGATGGTGCCGCGCACCCGTCAGCAGGTCCAGGCAGCCGCAGTGGCTGGGCTGCACGCAGACAGCGCCATCAGCACTCAGCACCTGGCCCCGGGGACAGTAACAGCCGGGCTGGCAGTGCCAAACACAGTGCTGGGGACAGCAAGGGTTAGTGGTTAGTGGACAGCAAGGCCAAGGGGTGCCCAGGAGGGACGGGGACACGAAGGAGAAGGCTGAGGGGCAGAGGGAACACAATGCGATGCTCCAGGTCCCGGCCGCTACGTTCTAAACGCAGTTTATGCCCAGTCCCCACCAGAGCTTCTCCTCCAGGGGAGGATCAGGGGAGAGGAGAGCCCACCAGGGCTTCCCCAGGCGGCATGTCCTCCAGACGGGAAGCCCGTGGAGGGTGAGTGGGACAGAGGCAACCCCCAACAAGGGGCAGCCAGCCTGGTGGGCGCTGACCCTGCCCCTCCCCTCTAGTGCAGGGGCGGCCCCAGGTCAGAGGGGCCACAGGCCACACCCCAAAGCCACGCCCTGCCATCCAGCAGAGTAACCCCTAGGAGCCCAGACTGACCACGAGGTCGTCACAGGAGCGAGGACAGGGAGGGCCACAGGGGCTGTATTCGGCGCCCTCAATGGCGCTGCAGTTGGTCACTGTGGGGAGGGGACAGGATGGGCTGAGAGCTGAGTGGGTCACCCACCCTGGCCTGCTCCCCCCTAAGGCTCCCTGCAGTTGTCCCACCTCTGCTCCTTGACCCCCCTGTCCCTGGCAGGCACCTGGGCAGGGCAGAACCTGGCAGGCGGCGCCCTGGGCCCGAGGCCCCTCGCAGTAATCCCCCAGGCCCTGGGGCGGGGGCTGGTCACAGGCTCGGGTCCGGCTCCAGAGGCCGCCCCCACAGCTCCGGCTACAGCTGGACCAGGGCCCCCAAGGGCCCCAGGCTCCAGCTCCTGGGGAGGTGGCAGAGGAAGGAGCGGTGAGGGGAGCTTAGCTGGGGCTGGGGGCAACCGGTGCACAGGGCGAGGAGGAACACCTGCGCTCCATGGGACTCACGGTCACACGCTGGCAGGAGGCAGGGCTCCTCGTCTGCCTCAAGGCCAGGGCAGGGAGGTGGAGGTGAGGCCGATGGGGGCGGCTGTGCCACACTGGGGGGCCTGGGGCAGAAGCGGTGCCGGTGGCGGCGGGCAGGGCCACAGGAGGCCGAGCACTCGCTCCATGGGGTCCAGGGTGACCACGTGGGCCGAGCTAGGGTGCACGGGAGAAGGGGCAGAGACGACAGAGCATGTGGAGGCTGAGGGCCCTGGGGGCTGGGGCCAGCTGAGAGGCCCAGGGCGGGGTGCCCTCCTCCCTGCCCCCACCTCTCCCCAGTCCCAGCACAGGCCCCCAGGGAGGGGCAGAGGGAGCCGCAGGGGCGAAGTCAGGAGAGGGCCCCTTCCTACCCTCCTCACAGGGCCAGGCCGTGCAGTTGGTGACAAGCCCAGAGACACAGGAGCTGGAGGAGGAGCAGCAGTGGGGCGGGGGCTGTTACAGGCCTAATGCATCCCTCAAATTCCTAGGCTGAAGCCCTAACAGGCGGACGTGACGGCAGAAGGCGACCTTCTTTGGAGAGGGGTCTTTACAGACGCGATCGAGTTAAAACAGGGTCATGAAGGTGACCCTGATCCGACATGACCGGTGTCAGACTTGGGCGCAGACTCCCACAGAGGAAGACCATGTGAAGACACAGGGTGGGACCGGCCATGCGGGGACAGCCAGGCAGCATTGTGCCCAGAGCCCAAAGACGGGAGTGGCCTGGACAGCCCCTCCCTCCCAGCCCTGAGCAGGACCAGCCCTGCCACCCCCGGGATCTTAGATTTTCTAGGCTCCAGAACCCTGAGAGGATAAACTCCGTATTCAAGCCACACGGTGGGCGGTGTGGCAGTGTGGTCGCGCGGCCCCAGCAGCAGAGATGGGCAGGAAGCGGGAGATTGACAGGGGTGACGTGGGTGGGGCACGAGGGGGCTTGGCCCTGGGAAGCCAAGTTCTGTGGGGAGGGGTGTCTCTGTGGCCCATGGGAGGTCAAGACTCCCAGCCACTGAGGAGAGACAGAGGGGTCCTTGGGGTCGTGGGGCCATAGCAGGGGGAGGGGCTCACCAATTCTCACATGGACGACGCACAGCACTGCCCGGGGGGTGGAGGCGACCCCCGTGGGTGCAGGGGCAGTCCTGGGTGGGCACACACACGTTGTTCTGGAACCAAAGCCCCTCTATCACCTTCCAGTTTCCGGCCTGGCCTGCTCCGCCCCCAGTCAGAGCTCAGCACCCACTCCAGTGCCACCCGCAAGCGCCACAGATGCCCCTTCCCAGTGTCAGTCTCTTCCTGCCCCCCAACATCCGGAAGCACACACCATCAGGTTCAGGGCCAGTGGGCAAGGGCAGGGACCCCCGATTTCTGGGAGAAAAAACACATCTCAAGGGCAGGACACAACCCGGCTCTGTCAAATCCATGAAATTCACTAACAAAACGTGAGACATGTGATTCATACAGGATGGAGTAAAAATAAACAAAACAAAATCAGATGGGACTATGTGTACAGGGGGTTTGGATAGAAGTGACTAGTGTCTCAAATTTAAAAACACTCCCATCCAGCAGCACACGATTCGAAGTCAGACTGGTGGTGGCCCTGGGGAGCACTTTACTGTCTCACAGACTCTGACGCCCAGGGGCACTATCACCCCAGTTTTACAAGTGGAGACACTGAGCCATGAGCATCCTCAGCCCAAGGTCACAGAGCTGCCAGTGGAACAGGCTGACGCCTCACTGGAGTCTGGTCAACCAGGCCGCAGGGCTCAGCAGTGCCTCTGTGTTCCTCCCCGCCGGCCCACGTGCTCCTGTCCAAACTCCACCACCCTCACCACCAGCCTGGGTTTCCACCACCCTCCAGCAGGAGTGGCGCCTCCCCGCTCTCCAGAGCCTTGGCTCTCTAATGGTCAAGTGAGGACCGCCTCCTCCAGGAAGCCCACCGTCATGAGCCCCACCCCCACCAGTCTGCCAGAGCCAGAGCTCACTTCCTGTGTATCATGTGGGTCTGTATTCCTTAGAGCGGCTCTGGGTCTGCTTCCCCCAGACTGGAGGCTCCTTGGGGACAGAGCCTGCTCTTCCCCACAGTGTAGCCCAGCCCATGACTGAGCTCAGTAAACAACTGGTGATAACAAAAGAGGACAGCATGCTCAAGCCGGCACAAACCCTGAAGACCTTCTAGAGCAATCACCGTTTTACCAACAGGAAGACAGAGGCCCAGACCTGAATGCCTCTGGCCCAGGATCACCCGCTAGTTGCTGTCAGAGCAGAGCCACGCCCCAAGTTCAAGGCTCCATCCCAGCTCTGCTGGGTCTCCCTGTCTCCAGCCCCCCGCCCTTGGCTCTGCCCCTGCCCAGGCCCCTCAGAGGTGGGGGGTGGGGGGGGAGGATATTCACCAACAAGAGCATCCCGGGCAGGCAGTAGCAGCCGGCATGGCAGGGCTGGTCAGTCCCTCTCGGGGTGCTGAGCTCCGCACAGGAGGCAGGGCCCTGGGCACAGTCCAGCCATCGCTTGCCCGGAGGACACACACCGGGCACTGGTCCTGGGGACACAGAGATTGACAGCTTGGCCCAGGTGCACTCACCTTTCCCCCAGGCTCCCACCAGGGAGAGGCATCAGCTCCCGGTATGGCTGGGGAGGTCGTGGGGCTGCCCGGAGCGGGAGTGGGGTGGGAGGAGGGCTCAGCGGGGACCCCGGGGTGACAGGGAGGGGTTGACAGGGCCCTTGGTGGTGTGGGGATGAGAAGGGATGGAGGGGCGAGGAGGAGGGGTGGGTGCCCTCACCTGCACAGGGCTGCAGGGCGCAGGTGGAGAAGTCCACGGGGCTGTGCCCGCTGCCCCCTCGGGTGCGATTCCGGTAGCCACCGCCACAGGGCACGGAGCACGGAGACCAGGGGCCCCACTCCTCGCCAGGACCTGGGGTGGCACCCAGGTCACTGCACCCCTGCCTCCCACCCCCAGACACCCAGTTACTCCACCCCCTGGATCCCAGGCTCCTGCAGCATCAACCCACCTCCAGGGACCTCACCCCTCCTGGGAGCATTCTGGATTCCACCTGGAACAGGGCTGGCCTCCAGGGGGCACCCTCCTTAGGGCTCTCCAGGGACCACACTCTGTGGCATCTCCCAGGGAGGGTCCTTGCACCTCTCCCAGGACTAGGAGTGTTCCTGGCTCCCCTCTGGAGGTTTTGAGGCCCCCAGCCCCAGCTCTCACCCCGGCATGGCTGCAGGCTGCAGAATTCAGCCTCCACGTTGGGACCCTGGCATGAAGGCCCTCCGAAGGCAGCTGGGGGTGCAGTGCCCGCCCGGAAGCGCCGCCGAATGCCCACATCACAGCTGCGGCTGCAGAGACTCCACGGGGTCCAGGGGCTCCAGCCACAGGCCACTGCCAGGTCGGGTGCCAGGAAGAGACACAGAATGTGTGAAACCTGGTCAAGTCATCCCTGGACCCCAGCTTCTCCAGGGCACCCCCGACGCCAGCAGGGGCTGAGTACTAAGGGGTCACCATCGCCTAGGGCCTCTAAGAACCCACTGCTGCCCATTCCGGGGCCCCGAGCATGGGGTTACCTGGGCAGGGCTCCGAGGTGCACACCATCTCAGCAGAGATGCAGGTGCTGCAGAGAGAGGACCCTGTGAGGCCACGGTCAGCCCTGCCCTTGGATCCCTGTGTACCCGCCCCCAGGGAGAAGTGGCTGGAACCACGGTGTCCACTGCACAGAAGAGAAACCCAGGCCTGGGAAGTAGAACAAGCTCCCCGTGTCCACGTGAAGTTCAGGAGTGACCAAGCCCCCCCGCCCCGCGCCCGCCCCATACTGCCGCTCCCTGATGACCTGGGCTCTGCGCTACACTGTGTCCCTCATTTTACCCTTTTAACCCTTTCATTCCATTTGTATTTATTAAACACCGTGGAGAAATGACTTCGAGAGACTCTTCAGGGCCAGTCAGGAGCTGTTCAGCAGGAACAGACACCAGCTTGAGTCTCCTGGGTCTTTCTCATGAGTCTTCCTTCCCTTTCACTTTTCGTCAGTACATGTCTTAAAGTCCCTTCGCCAAATACGTGGACTTTTGAGAAAAAGAATCAAAGAGAGAAAAAGAAAAAGAGAAAGGGGCAGTGGGAGAGGAAGAATGAAGGAGGGAATTGGCAGTTGATATGGGTGGTAGAGAAAGAAGAAAATGAACGGAAAGAAAATTTTAAAAAGAAAATTTAAAAAATAAAGTGAGGGACCCGGTTAGCATGCCCTCTAGCGGCAAGGTCTGGTATGAGCTTAGAGTGCCGGGTGCTTCAAGGTTTCTGAGCAAAAATCAGGTGGATCCCAGGCAAGTTATACTGAGGAAAGAGAAAGAGCGGTAACTGGAAGAACAGAGAACACCCCTCCATCATGAACTGCCTCACTCAGCTGAGCCTCCGTCTCCCCAAAAGCCAAACGAGTGGGACAGTCCCTACAGGCACCCACCCTCAGGCCAGACAGCTCTCACCCACTCCATCCCCAGGGCCAGGGCAGGGCAGCACGGAGGCTTGCTGAACCCGCCCCCGGTGTGTGTGGGAGTCACGCACGCCCACCCCCAGAACCCCTACACTCCCTGCCCTCACCCCGATGCTGGTGCCTACCAATTGTTGCAGGAGTCCAGCCGGGCCACTGCTCCTGGTGCATAGAGCTGCCCACGCAGCTGGCAGGGGCACTGACTGAGGGGCAGGCAACTGGCGTTGTGCAGGAAGAGACCAGGGGGGCAGGTACAGCCAGGGCTGCAGAGGCCGGAGCACTCCACCCCAGGACCCTGCGCCAGGCACAGCCGAGGGCACGGCCCCCCCTCCTGGCGGCACTGCTCCGCCGAGCGGAACACCATGTCCTCTGGGCACTGGGCTGGATGGGGAGACGGAGCCAGTCTCAGCAGAGCTGGAAGGGCAGGGAGATGGAGGGGTGGAAGGGCAGGAGATGCAGGTGACCGAGTGGCAGCCAGTGGGTGCGACTGAGAAGCTAGAGGAAGCCCCCTCCCTCAGGGCACAGCTGGTGCCTGGTCCCCAGTGGGTGGGGGCTGGAGGAGACACAGGAAATCTGGCAGAGGTCAGTGCCATGTGAAGAGGGGTGGGAAAAGGTCAAAGCTCCAGGGGCTGGCTGGACGTGGCCCCAGGAGAATGGGAGGGGACCCAGCACCTGTGCAGGGCTGCGTATTGCAGTCCCTCGTCTGGCTGTGGGGTCCATGGCACCCAGGGTTCCCAGGAGCCGAGGCAGGGCAGCTGCGTCCACGTGTCTGAATGCCTCCATCACAAGGGGCCGAGCAGGTGGACCAAGCGGCCCACAGACCCCAGATGCTGGGCACTGTCAGGAAGAGTGAGTCGGCGGCCAGGGACACAGCAAAGACAGGGGCCACAGGGTCAGCGCTGTGTGGTGCTGGTGCCATGTGGTGTCTTAACTGTAGCTTCAGCGCCACCGACATCCACCCAGCCAGGGCTGCCCCCGACACTCCTTTAGGCCAGGCCCTCCCTGTTAAGCCCCTATTGAGCTTCCTGGGGCTATGGTTGGGGACGGGGAGAAACTTCTGGACAATAGCTGGGTTCACCCCTGCCCTTCCCCAGGGGCCATTCTCCTCATCGGCTCCTCACCCCACCCCAGTGTCCAGGCCACCACGCCAGAGACAGAGGGGGCCATACCTGGGCACACCAGGGGGCTGCAGGGCTCCTCCTGGATGGCCTCTCCTGGGCAGGACATGTTGCTGGGGCTAGGACAGAGCCGGGAACGGCTGCGCCAGCCTGGGCCCCCTCCAGGGACAAGGCAGCTCTGGGAGCAGGTGGACCAGGGTGTCCAGGGCGTCCAGCCCAGCGGCTCTGCCAGAAAAAGGGCAGGATACTGCACAGGGGCCTGCAGGGCGGGGAGGCGGGGGGACCCGGGGCAGGTCTGAGAAGCCATGTGACTCGGGAGAATGGTCATGGCTCTGCCCCTCGGGGGCCCCTACGTTCGGCCCAGGTCTCACTCTCAGAGCCCAGCATCCTGCTGAGCCTGTGGGCCTGGGTGGCACCTCAACACGTCCAGTAACCACCCTCACATTTTCTCCCAGATCAGAACTTCCAGAGCCCTCTAAACTGTCCTTTCAGCTTCCATGTGGAAACCCAAGAGTCCCCTGACTCCCAGCAGCTGCTCTCCACTGGCCACTCCTTCCTTCTCCTGCCTCAAGACCCTGGCCCGGACCCCCGGGGCCCACACCTGCACCCCGACTCCCCTGCTCTCCCCTCTGCTCCATCATCCTGGCATCAGTGAGATGAAGAGAGCTCCACTAGGACAGCTCTGCCCCAGGGCCCCCAGCAGTGGAAACAGGACGACAATCCTGGCCCCTAAGCTCCTGACCGCCCCTCCCCCACGGCGAGCATGAGGGGCCGGCCCACACCCTGCTCTCCAGACACCCTAAGCCCCCCAGGCCAGTCTGCTCCTGGGCCTGGGCCCAGGCCTTTGTCTCCTTCCCACCAAAGGTGCACATATCAAGGCAGTTCCAGGGCTGCTCTTGGATGGGGAGGCCTTGCTCACCACTCACGCAGAGTGACCAACAGCCCGGATTCTGCCATGTTCTCTGACAGGAATCTGCAGGAGGGAGGGGGACGGCGGAGGGCTTCTGCTTATGTACCTGACCCACACGTCGACAAGTGACAGGCCTGCAGCTCCTGCCTTTCGCCTTCACACGGGGCACCCCCCGAAGCGGCCGGAGGGTTGGAGGGGGACCTGAGGAGAGAGGCAGGCTTGGCACCGGCTCTCCTCTCCTTGACTCTCACCCCTGCCTCCTTCATCCTCCAACCACCCCCTCACAGGCCACCCCCCACACGCCAACCCCCACCCTCCGCAGGCCCCTCAGCTCTCCCCCCTCCACACTGAGTCCCCTCCTCTCCCTTGCTGGATCCGTCCTGCACACCTGAACCTGGCCCTCAAGCCAGAGCCACAGGAGCGGTCGCAGGGACCCCAGGAGGACCAGGCTGACCAGCCGCAGGGCATAGGGCAGCCCCCTGGTTCACACAGCAGAGCCCCCTTCTGGCACATGCTGTGGGGGAGAGGAGAAGCCAAGGAGATCAGGACGCTGCGGGGTGGGGGGGGGGGAGGGGCATCCCCTGACCGAGGCCCTCCCCACGGAGCTGCCGGCTCACCATCGGCTGCAGTTGTCCAGGAGGAAGGGCTGCCCTGGCTGCTGCAGCTCTTCACCCACAAGGCAAGGGCACTCGGAGAGGGGCAGGCAGCGGGCGTCCTGGAGGAGGAGCCCAGGCGGGCAGCGGCATCCTGGGTGGGGGAGGAGTGCACTCAGCCCCCAGGGTGGAGGGCAGCAGGGAGGGGACGTGGAGACTGAGGGCTGGTGGACCAGCGTGGACGCCCCACGCGCCCCCTCAGGGCTCTGTCCACAGCGCCCCTGCCGGCTGGGTCCACCTCACCCTCCAGACAGTGTCCGCTGCAGCTTCTGTTGGCCTCCGGGTCCAGGCAGGAGGGGGGGCACGGGTGCACCAGCCCCTTCTGGCACATTTCCTCACTAACATGCACACGGCCCAGCCCGCAGTCTGGGGGGAGATGGGCACCAGTTAGGGTGGGCACCGGGAGGCCCGGCTACCTGCCGACGGCCCCGCCCCCACTCTTGTCCCCATCCCTTACCTGTGCCACCTGTGCAGGACTGCAAGCTGCAGGGCGCCCCCTCTTGGGAGGCCCCAGGGCAGGGGGCGCCGCCATTCTTGGGTGGGGGGTCCACACAGCTCCGGCGGCGACTCCGATGGCCACCCCCGCAAGAGACACTGCAGGGCCCCCAGGCCTCCCACTCAGCCCACGCCCCAGCCACTGCGGGAAGGAAGAACGGAGGAGGCCCAGGTGAGCCGGAGGAGGTGCAGCCATGCTCCCCTGCTCGAGAGATTAGGGCCAAGAAAGAGAGAGGACCGGGCCAGGGGCCAGCGGGGTGGCTCAGGGCCAGCCTAGGAAGGGATGACCTGTAGCAAGATCTCTAGGGGCAAAGGATCCGGTCTTGGAAAGGGTCTGAAATGGCGGGAATCCTGGGGCAGGGCGCCCCCTGGTGGCAGCAGATAGAAGGCCAGATGCGGGGTTGAAGCCGCCCCGAGCGGGAAGCCCCTTGGAAGGCAGAGGCGGGGAGGAGGGGGGCACTCCCTTGGGTCCACAGAACAAAAGCCCTGCAGCGCCTTGGGCTCAGAGCCCGGGGCCAAAGGCACAGCCTGTTTACACTCTCGCTCTGAGGCGGACCGGCCGCTGCTCGGGGTAGGAAGAGGGCTGGGCTTGGAGCAGGCTTCCGACAAGCCCTCTAGTGGTGCGCGGCTGGGACAGCAGGAAGGAACTGTCCTAGAGTCCTGGAGCCCTGACCCGGGTCCCAAAGCGGAGCTGGGGCATCTCCCCGGCGGTGTCCCACCTGGACGGCAGGGCAGGTTGGGAGGGACGCCCGTTACCTGGGCAGGCCCGCACAAAGCAGGACCGGCTGCGGAGCCGATCTGGCGGGCAGCTGCCGCCAGGCAGTGGAGGCCGCTGCAGCTCCCGGCGCTGGAAGGTGAGGCCCAGGCCACAGCTGTGGCTGCAGCTGCTCCAGCCTGACCAGGGCGCCAGGCCACAGTCCACTGCAGGGACGGGAGGGCTGGGTTCAGGGGGCACCCACGCGGAAGCAGGGCCCGCGAGGTGCACCACGGCCGGGCACCTACCACAGCCGTCTTCATCCGAGCCGTCCTGGCAGTCGGGCTGCAGGTCACAGCGCCGCTCGGCGGGCAGGCACTCCCCACTGCGGCAGCTCAGCTGGCTCGGGGAGCAGAGGGCTCTGGAGGCCGGCAGCCCAGGTAGGGCCGTGGTGGGCACTGTAAAGGGCACAGTGCCCCCTGCCCGTGCTGCAGGCGGAGGTGGGGGAACAGGGTCACACACGTGATTCCAGCTGAATGATAAACTGAGCCCTCCAACCTCAGGTCGTGCCAAGAACAGAACCTGCTGACCAAGCCTCTGGCCTCCCTGTCTTCCTGGTGCCTTCCGCGCCCAGTGCCAGCTTCCCTTGCCTCTGTGTGGGTGTGATCATGGGGGCTTTGGTCTACACACATCTCACACAGTCTCTCTGTTTGTCGACAGCTCTTGGAGTGTCCAGAGACAGTCTAGAGCGTCTAGAAAAACAGTTTAGGTCCCCAGGTACCCCTTCCTGATGAGGACCCCCTGGGGTGGCCCCTTCCTGCAACTGGTTAACACTTGAGTCCTTTTCTCTCAACTGGAAGACGAGGCTTTGAGCATAATGATGTTCAAAAGGATGGATGGAGGGATGGAGGGACAGATGAATGGATGGATGGGTGGATGGATGGATGGATTGCTGAATGGATGGATGGGTGGATGGATGGATGGATTGCTGAATGGATGGATGGGTGGATGGATGGATGGATTGCTGAATGGATGGATGGGGGGATGGATGGATGGATTGCTGAATGGATGGATGGGTGGATGGATGGATGGATTGCTGAATGGATGGATGGGTGGATGGATGGATGGATTGCTGAATGGATGGATGGGTGGATGGATGGATGGATTGCTGAATGGATGGATGGATGGATGGATGGATGGATTGCTGAATGGATGGATGGATGGATGGATGGATTGCTGAATGGATGGATGGATGGATGGATGGATGGATGGATGGATTGCTGAATGAATGGATGGATGGATGGATGGATTGCTGAATGGATGAATGGATGGATGGATTGCTGAATGGATGGATGGGTGGATGGATGGATGGATTGCTGAATGGATGGATGGATGGATGGATGGATTGCTGAATGAATGGATGGATGGATGGATGGATGGATGGATTGCTGAATGGATGAATGGATGGATGGATGGATGGATTGCTGAATGGATGGATGGGTGGATGGATGGATGGATTGCTGAATGGATGGATGGATGGATGGATGGATTGCTGAATGAATGGATGGATGGATGGATGGATTGCTGAATGGATGGATGGATGAAAGGATTGCTGAATGGATGGATGGGTGGGTGGATGGATTGCTGAATGGATGGATGGATTAATGGGTGGGTAAATGAGTATCCTCAAAGGCCAGACAGGTTTTATAAAACAGGCTGAGGCCCAAGACCTCCCCCATTCCCCTCTTCACCATCCCCAAAGTCACGCACATTCCTGGTTGCTTTCACCCACTCAGTTTCTTTCCATTCCCTGCTGCCTCAAGCTCAGGACCTTCCAATACCACTAGAAATGGGGGGCAGGGATGCCCTAAACCCAAAGCCCTCTTTCCATTGCACCCATGTGACCCCAGACCCTCCAGGGCGCTCACCGCAGGACCTCTCGTCAGAGCCGTCCAGACAGTCCTCCTTCCCGTCACACAGCTGCTCTTGCTCCATGCAGCCCAGCACCTTGCAGGGCACCTGGCCCAGGCGGCACCGCATGGGTGGGAAGGGCGCTGGGGCGATGCTGTGTCCTGCAGGCACCACCACAGCCAGCTGACCAGGCACCGTCCCCGCCCCTCGTCTTCCTCCTTCAGTCACCTCCCAGCCCCCAAGCCCCCTCCTGGCATCAGGTGCGCCCTCACTTCCTACCTCTCTTGGGAACAGAAAAGCAGGGAACTGTGCCAGGAGGCTTGGGCCCTGGGCCTCGTCCCACCAGATCTGTGACCTCAAGCTGTGTGACCTGGAACAGGGCAGCCGACCTCCCAGGGCCTCCATCCCCCACAGGGAAGTTGTAGGGATGCCCAGGCTGACAGGCAGAAGGCCGTGGAATCTTACCATCACGGGCCACAGACGTCGTTGGGTGTGGGGGAAGCACCGTCACGGCTGCCATTTCGGGTCTCGGGGTTGTCACCTCAGGCCGGGACGTGGGGGTGGCAGGTGCGGTCTGCACAAAGTCCTCAGGACTCAGGGGAGACGCGGACACAAGACTTGCTGGCCCCTTTCCTGTGGGTGCAGGGGTTGGGGGGAGGCCTGTCAGATCCCCTTCCCTGAGGTGAGGCCCACATGGGCTCCAGAGGGTTTCTCAGGCTCTGGGGGGTGCAGGTGAGGACAGCCTACACCCCACCTTGGAGGGGCTTCAGGTCAAAAAGGAAATGGGGAGTTCCCACCATGATTTAACGAGTTAAGAACCAACACAGTGTCCATGAGACTGTGGGTTCAATCCCTGACCTCACTCAATGGATTAAGGATCTGGCATTGCTGTGAGCTGCAGTGTAGGTGCAGGCCAGCAGCTGCAGCTCCAATTCAACCCCTAGCCCAGGATCCATTTGCCACAGGTGTGGTTGTAAAAAGAAAAAAAAAAAAAAGAAAAGAAAAAGGAAATGGGATTCAGTCGTCCCAGGGGCGCAAGAGTGGTTTTTATTGAAAGGAGAAGAAAAGCTTCGTTTTGCCTGAGATTCATACTCTGCCCTCAGGAAGATACACATGGCCGCTTCCAAGTCAAATTCACTATAAACTAAGACGTTTAGGGAGAAAAAGTACAGAAAACACACAGCATTGGAAGGAGCAAGTGCCAGGACAGACCCAGATGGGCCCGTGGCTGCAGCTGTACAGCGAGCCGGCTGCGAGCCTCCTGGCCACCATAGTGAAAACGGGGCTGAGCTTCTCATTTTTCGGACAAGAGGTTCACGTTGAAAAGGCAACCTTTTTTCTAGAACCAGACTTCGAGTGAGACTAGATGTCGCTGTGTGACCACATGAGTCTGCGTGTCACAGACCGGAGCGAGGGTACAAGTGGCTTCATGTGCGTTTTACAAAAGACAGAGGAGCGTGTTAGCCTGGCCCCAGCAGCTTCCTCAGAACGTGCGGGAAGGGACCACACAGGTGGTCTCCAAGCTCCGGGTCTCACAGAGGGGACCTGAGACGGGCCACCACGTCCCAAGGGAGAAGGTCGGCGCCAGGACACACCCAGCTGTCCCGCCTTCACTTGCCGGCCGCCTCTGTGAAGATGGCTGTCCTGGGGCTCAGGGGCAGATGAAGGACCAGGCAGCCTGGGGGCTGGCACACAGCCGCAGGGAGCCCCCTCCTTGCCCTATTTAGGGACGTGCTCACTTAGTGACCCTGGCTTCCCGCACCCACTTAGAAACATTTGCTGCTGGTGACTGGGGCGCCTGCTGTGGGAAGGGGTGAGCAGAGGGCATGGGGGGCCAGGCCCCACCCCACAGCCCGGGGAGGCGAGCCAGGGCTCTGGGGAGGCAGCCACACTGCAGGGCGCAGGCTCAGCCCTGGGGACCGGCCAGGAGCCTTGAACCCTGGAATCCAGGGTGGTGGGCAGGGGCAGGATCTGGCCAAGGTGTCCACGGCACCCGTGTCTCCCTCCCCGAGCTGACCCCACTCGGGTGAGGGACGAGAGAGGGTCAGAAGACTAATTCTGACTAACAGCCCCTTGCTTGGGAAGAACAGGCAGGGTGGGGGCTGGGAAGGGGGCCTGGAGTTGGGGCACATACCTGTGGGGGGCACGGGTGACCCCTGCCCGGGATGCCAGCGCTCAGTCTCTGCCAGACCCTGTGGAGGGAGGGGGCTCAGCTGCCCACGCAGCTGGGAGCCCACCTGGTGTCTGGGCATGGGTCTCTTGGTCCCACGGGGATGCACTGGGGTCCCACAACCCTGCCCCCGCCCCCCGGTGCAGGGCAGAGCTGGGGTGTGGAGCCTGCTGAATCAGCAACAGCTCAGGGCTCAGGACCCCCTGGCACCAGGAGCTTGGGGGCTGTTCTCCTTGTGGTCCACTTCGGCTTTTGTCCCAACCCCCCGTCACCCCCCAGGACACACGACTGTGCCTGAATGCTGTGGTCACTCTCCCCTCCGTTCTCCAGTGCTCACTACATTGCAGATGCCCCCCATTCTCCAAACCTCTTCCAGGAAGCCTCTGGGGATTTTCCTATCCCTGAGCACCCGATGTCCTGGTGCCTGCCCTGTGGGGCCTAGGCCTTTCCCATCGTCCAAACTCCTTCAGGCCAGGCACTTGCCTTGTGCTCCCCGCACCTCTGGCTGTCCCCATGGCCCCAGGCCAGCACCAGGCTGGTCACTCCACCCCCCCCCCCCCCCCCCCCGCAAGGCTCAAGGCTGAAGGCCTGACCGAGAGAGCTCTACCAGGGACACACAGGGAGGCGATGCAGGCTGACCGCATGCAGAAAGGGGGCCGGCCTGGCCTGCAGAGACTCCGAGATGCTGGGGCTCCCTGGGCCCTGCACCCCACCTGCCAGCCCATGTCTCCCCACTCACCTCCATGGGCTGGGGGTGCAGCCATCCAGGCTGGGTGTGGTAAAGGGCCGGGGTCCGGGCTGTGGACTGGACTCTGAGAACAAAGATAACCAAGGGGGATCCAGGGCCTCCTGGCTTCACAGCCCCATCCAGGCAGGGGGCCATCTTTGGGTGGGTGGGTGGGGGCAGGACCGGGGCAGGGGGACTTGAGGGGCTCTGCCTGCAAAGACTAGACAAGGGGATACCCTCCACGGCAGCTCTGAGAGTTAGAATCTGCTGAAAGATTTGTTAACCAGATGGCTGGGCCCCACCCCCACAGCCTCTGCCTCAGCCTGTCTGGGCCAGGGCCAGAGAATCAGCATTGCTAGCAACTTCCAGGGGATACTGATGCTGCTGGTCCAGGGGCCATGCTTCGAGAACCACTGACCTCCAGGAAGATGGCATAGAGTCCTGGGTCTGCGTGGTGAGAAGGGGCTGCCGAAGGCGCCCGGCTGCAGCAACTCAGCTCATGGCCCCACCGGTACTCAGGGTGAAGGTGGTACAGGACGCCTCCCACCAGGCTGACCCTCCAAGGCTAAGCTGGGCAGCAGGCACCCCATACCTGGCAGTGCCCGTGGGCGGGGGCACACAGCCCTCCTCATCGGAGCCATCCTCGCAATCTTCCACACCATCACACAGGGTCCCTCTCAGGACACACGAACCACTGGCACAGCGGTGCCCAGCCCCCGGGCAGGCAGGTGCTGGTGGTGGGGGACACAGGTGGAGGGGAGGGCTGAGGGCTCCTGCCTGTCCCTCCTTTCCGCTCTGCCCCTTCCTCCCCCCGCCCAGCCTGTACCTGGCTCACAACCGAGCAGCTCCACCTGCAGGGGGATGCTGTGGTTGACATCACTTTCGGAGCCACGAGTGACATCGAGGGACCACACGCGGACGTGCCGAGCCTGCACCATCCGGCCAAATAGCCACACGGTGGGGGCCACGTCATCCCGGGTCCCAGGGAAAAGCTGTGGGAACAGCGGTGCCTGCTCGCGGAGGCTGGAGCCTGCCTTCGGCTCAGGCTTCCCCGTGACGCTGCCTTTTGGGGGGAGCCCCTGCCCATCCCCCAACCTTCATGGCATGGACCTGGCCTTCCCAGAGCCTGTGCTTTTCCAGCGTAAAGCTCAGGGGATCTGGTCCTGATCCCCCAGGGTCACGGTGCCTAAGGCTGTGTCCCCAGGGCCAGGCCAGTATCTAAGAGCAAACACGGAGTTCCCATTGTGGCTCAGCAGGTTAAGAACCTGACTAGTATCCATGAGGACACGGGCTCAATCCCTGGCCTCGTTCAGTGGGATAACAATCTAGCGTTGCTGTGAGCTGTGGCGGCTGGGATGCCACGTTGTCTGCGGCTGTGGTATAGGCAGGCAGCTGCAGCTCTGATTGGAACCCTAGCCTGGGAACTTCCACAGGCCGCATGTGTGCGGCACTGAAAAGCAAAAAGTAAAATAAAACAAGAGTGACCATGTGTAGACTGACCTATTTCAGGAGGCTTGTCTTCCCGGGGGCAATGCAAATCCCACAAGGGCAGGGCCATGCCCCACCGCTCTCCACACCCCCAAGCCCACAATGACCTTGCTGTAGCCCTGCCCCTCCCTTTCGCATCCCCCACTGCCCTGCATCCGAGCCGCTTCAATTGTTTCTGACGCCCCTTTGACTGTGGTCCCCAAGCCCTCTGCTCCACAGAACACTGTCCCTGCTACCAACAGGTGCCAGACAAGCCTCCAAAGCAGGAAAGGTCCCTCAGGAGACTAGAAGCCCCTAAGGGACAAAGATCATGGGCCCCACAAAGGGGTCTGGTGGGACTCTAGCCCATGGGGCCCGGGCGGGTGGTACCTTGGGTGGCGGCTGAATGGCAGGCAGGAGGTCACGATAGCTGTGCCAGTGTAGACCATCACTGCTGAACTGGAGCAAGTCTGAGGATCCCGCCCCCTGCACCATGATGCCTGGAGTGGGGGGGTCAGAGCTAAATGAGCCAGCGCCACCCCAGCCATCCTTTGTCCACCACTACCTCCTTCTCAGGCCCCCGCCCCCTCCCCACTGACCAGTGAGGTTCCAGGGCCGAAGCAGGTCCAGCTGCAAATAGGGGGCCTGCATGTGGCGCAGAAGGTCACCAGCCTCTGCAGGGCTCCAGGTCTGCTGGCCAGGCTCCCCTGTGGGCTGGTCCAGTAGCTGGGGTGAAGCCTGTAGGCTCCCCTTGGGGAGCCGGGTCAGGTCCAGGCGAGAATAGCAGGAGTCTGGGTGCACAAGAGAGGGGCCTGAAGTCAGACAGGGCGTGGCAGGAGCCTGCCATGTAAGGAAGCCACAGGAGGGGCTGGGGGATTTGAAAGGGCCCAAGCAGGTGACTTTGTGGGACCCACAGGGACGGAAGGCTGGTCCCAGGGGCAGGCGTGGAGAGGCAGCTTAGGCTGGGATGACTTCCAGACCCTTAGGAAGGCCGCCTCCCCGTGGGAGGCAAGAGGACAGCCCAGCGAGCCTCCCCTCCCAGGTTGGACCACCCCTGGGCTATATTCCCCCTCTGACCTATAAGAGCACATGGCCCTTACCGCCGGGGGGAGGCAGAACGTAGGTGATCAGAGAGGGTCCGATCTGGGGGCTGGGGGCTGGAGTGGGGGCGGGAGTGGCCATGGGCTGGACCGTCCAGTTCACTCCTGTGTGGGGAAACTCAGGCTCATGCCCACTCCGGCCCAGCTCCCAGGCCTCTCTCCACCTCTTGGAGCACTTTCTCTCCTAGGACTTCCCAGGAGCTTTGGGAACAGCCCCACCTCACCCCTGCTGGGAAAGGCCAACCTCCTCCCCTTGGAGTGAAGTGGGAGTTTTCACTTCCAGTGACTATTCAGAGAGCAGAGAGTAACGCTGCCAATCCCAAGCCACTCCAGGGTCAGGACCGAGTGGCCGAAGTTCCTAATCCAGGGCTGCTGTGGCTAATAAGGCACCTTTGCGGGCACCAGAAAAGAGCATCTCTGGTTGGAAGCAGTCCTCCAAGCTAAAGTCCAAGCCCCCTCTAGCCATACAATTTGTGCAGTGAACCACCTGTACAACTGTGTATGGAGGCTCTCCTAACCTCAGAAGCCTATGGGTACACTCCTAAGACACAGAATCTGGAGTCAAAGTGCGTTGATTATTTTTGGCCATGCTCCTGGTGTGCAGAAGTTCCCAGGAAGAACCTGAGCCACAGCTGTGACCCAAGCCACCCAAGCAGACAGTGCAAATCTTTGTCGCTGAGCCACCAAGGGAACTTCAAGAAGTACATCAATTTTTGAAACTTTCCTTTTTTCTTTCTTTCTCCTTTTCTTTCTTCTTTCCTTTTTCTCCCTCCCTCCCTCCCTCCTTCCTTCCTTCCTTTCTTTCCTTCTTTTCTTTTCTTTTTAGGGCTGCATCTGCAGCATAGGGAAGTTCCCAGGCTAGGGGTCAAATGGGAGCTGCAGATACAGGCCTATGCCACAGCCACAGCAAACCAGATCCAAGCCTCATCTGCAACCTACACTGCAGCTCACGACAATCTGGATCCTTAACTCACTGACCAAGGCCAGGGATCAAACCCATGGGCATGAGTGGGATTCTTAACCAGCTGAGCCACAGTGGGAATTTTGTATTTTTCTGTTTTATTTATAACTCAGTTTCCAAGTAAAGATGCTCTTAAAAGTCCAACTTTGTTCTGGTTGCTCTTAGGGGAACAGGGAAGGTACCAGATCTGACCCAGCAGAACCAGAGAAAAGAAAGTGCCTTCGAGGGGGACCTCGCTGGGAGGTAAACCCTCAGAAAGATCAGAGGAGGTGGGCAGAGACTGAGCCCTGGCCGAGGGAGAGCACAGACAAGCTCTGACTCCTGCCCCCACCCCGAGGGCCCCTTCCTTCCCCAGAAGCCAGGATGAGGCTCACCCCACCCCAAGGCTGGGGTAGCCAGTGCCCCCCCTGACTCTGTGCGGCCTCCTCTGACTCCCTCTGAGTCCTCGCCATCCTCCAGCCCCCAGACCCACTCACCAGGAGGGGCGCAGTGGCAACACGACTCTCCCACTCCTTCCACCAGAACCCAGTCCTGGGGGCACAAGACTTAGGCTAGGCGCACAGAACTGGCCATGTGCCCTGCCCGCAAACCACTCCATCAGCCTCCTGCAGCCCTAGCCTCTACCCACCACGCCACGCCCCTGCCGCTCACCTGGGGGCAGCTGCCCAGCGGGCAGTAGGGGGAGCAGTGGGCCGTGCCATTGTGCAGACACTGGCAGACCTTGCAGGGGCCCCCTCGCCAGCGCTCCCCGACACGGTGGACCTGGCCGTGCTGCTCACAGCCCCCACAGGGCCTCGTCTGGCACCTGGGAAGGTAGGGCCACCCCTCACCTGGTGAGTGAGCTCACCTGGGCCACCAACCCCTCCTGGTGTGCCCAGAGGGGGAGGTTTCCTGGGACTTGGAATTTTTAGCGATCAAACCCAGGAAGTCTGGCGCCAATGGGGACACCATGCCACCCTATTATTCCAACCCCACCCCTTCACCTGAAAAACTGCGACTGGCCCGAGAGGGCATCTGTGCCAAGACCCCTGGCCATTGAACTGGTCCTGGGGGGGGGGGCTGGGCGGGCAGATACGGCTGCTCCCACTACAGGCCTCCCCCTAGGTACATCCAGAGGCATGGGATGCAAACCGCAGACCATCCCCGCTCCTGGGCTGTGCACTTGCCAGAGCCCCCTTTTGGACCTCCAGGACATCAACTGACGCACAAGAAGGCCAGGGGTCCCCAAAGCTGTGCTGGGAGTCCTGGTGTTTAGACTAAGAGGGGCACCGAGTGGGGCCCAGGGTGCCCATGGAGGCACCGGGAGTGAGAAAGGGCACAGAGGCAGCTTCTCAACCGGGAGTCAGAGGTGAGGTCAAGATCCTGCAGGCCCCCAGGCTGGGTACAAGTACCTGCGGGCCTTGCGGTGGATGCCCCGGCACTGGTGGCCTCGGCCAGAGAGGCGGGGGTTGTTGGGGCTTCGGAAGGACCACTGAATGCTCAGGCTCCCGCAGGGACCCAGGCACTCAGCCCAGGGGGACCAGAGTGACCAGCCACAGTTCACTGAAGAAGGGCCAAGAGTCAGGGCCAGAAGCGGGTGGTGGGGAGGAGACCAGACACCCCTTGGGGAAGGGCCAAGGACAGAGCCTCACCGACACAGTCCAGGTTGGGCCGGCAGCGCCGGGGCCGCCCATCTTGGCAGATGCAGAGCTGGCAGTCGGCCTTGATGCGCTGCCCTGGTGGGTAGTGGATGCCGTCCACCAGGCAGGGGCACTGCCCGGGCCACACGCACCGCCCTTTGTCATCCAGCACCTGCCCTGTAGGGCACCAGCAGCCTAGGGAAGGCCCTGGATGAGACTTCTCTCCAGAGGACTTGGCCTCAGGAGACATGCCCACCCCCACCCCACACTGCGCCCCTTTACCTGGGCTGCTGCAGGGTGGGTCAGGGGGGCACACGGCCTGACCAGAGATGTCATCACAAGTCAAAGGGCAAGGGGCACAGGGATGGAACACCAGCTCCCTGGAGCAGGTGACATTGGGGCAGCCATCCTGAGGGCAGGGCCCTGAGAGAAAGCCGAAAGGCAGGCCATCAAGGGCGGATCCCCTGAGGGGACAAGCCGCCCACCAGCAGCCCCTCCGCACCCCCTCTTTTGTGTCCTCCTTCCCTCCACTCACCAGTCTGGTGGGTGCCATGAGGGTCCCCAGGCAGCATGGCACAGGTCCGGCCCCCGTTCTGGGGTGGGTGGCACTGTCGCTGCCGGGTCCTGGTGCCCCTGCATGGCTCAGAGCACAGGGACCAGGGGGACCAGGAAGTCCATTCTGCATCCACTGTGAGGAGGAAGGGCAGGGTATGAGGTGCAGAGGGACCTGAGACGGTTGGGGGGCGGGGCGGGGGGGGGCAGTGCCTTCCTCTGCCCAGCTCCCTCCAGCCTCTGCCCATCCCACCAGGCCTCCCGGGTGCCCCAGGCCCCTGACCTGGGCAGGCGGCAGTGAAGCAGGCCTGAGTCTGATGCTCGGGACCCAGGCAGTGCTGCAGCACTGGGAGGCTGGGAGGGGAGCAGCGGCGGCTCCGGGCCTGTACCCCAGGCCCACAGGTCTGGCTGCATGGCCCCCACGGGCTCCAGGGGCCCCAGGCTCCACAGCCCTGCTCTTCCGGTGAGGACGCCACCTCCCCTGTCAATTCACAGTCAGGCTGCCCGTTGCACACCTGGGCGGGGGGACTTGGGGTCAGGGCTCCTTCCGCTTTGGGGTCACAATGGCCCTGCCTCCTGTACCACCCGCTGCCCACCTCACCTGCTGGAAACCGATGCAGAGGCCATCTGGGCAGGAGTATTCTGAGCAGGGAACTCCAGTCCCATTGGGGCCTCCTGGGGCTGGCAGCCCCTCTGAGGATAAAAGGAGAGGAAAAAGGTGGGCACCTCCCAGGCTCCCATCCAGCCCTGCCTCCATCAGGGGGACAGGGTGCCTACCACAGCCCAGCTCATCTTCACCCTGGGGACAGTCGCGGACCCCATCGCAGAGCTGCTCAGGGTTCAGGCACAGCTGGGGAGCAGAACCACAGGAGAAGAGGCTGCCACAGGGGGGCAGCTGGGTGGAGCCTGCAGTGGGGAGATAGGTCCCCTTGTGCTCCCCTCCCACCCACCCTCCCCCTACGGAAAGGTCAGGGGAGTCAAAGGCATGGAGGGAGGGGGTGTGAGGCAGAGCCCACAGGGGACCCATTCTGGTTCAGAGACACCTTTGGGAGAGGTCCAGGAGGAGCAGGCCATAGGGGAGGTGATGGGGCCTGTAGGCAGGCCCCCCCCTCCACCAAGCAGCCAGGATGGGAGGTCTAACTTGCAGGGACACAGAGGGAACCCCAGGTCTGGTGGGGAGAAGCTTCGGGGGAGCCCTCCAAACGGGCTCACCTCCTCCGCAAAGTGGGCAGAGACAAAAGCCCTTTCTTCTCTCCCCAGGGCTGGCGGGGGGCGGGCACAAGTTTTCAAAGAGCCCAGTGGAAAAGATCCGAGGAGCACAAAACTCGCTCAGGCTTGGATGTCCCCGACACTAAGGCACTCTCTAGCGGCCGTGCCACCCCGAGCCGCAGGGGCCGAAAGTCCTCCAGGTATGGGTGGGAAGCGCCGGCTGGGCTCTCACCGCAGGCGCCAGGGCTCTCGTCCCAGCCGTCGGGGCAGTGCGGGACGCCGTCGCACAGCTGCGCAGGTGCCACGCAGAGCGGGCCGCGGGCGCAGGGCGCGTGGGGCGGCGCGCAGGGCCAGCCGCAGCCGTGCTCGTCGCTGCCGTCGGCGCAGTCCTCCTCGCCGTCGCAGCGCCAGCCCCGGGGCGCGCACTCGCCGCTGCCGCACGCGATGTCCAAGGGGCCGCAGGGCGGCGCTGCAGGGGCATCCGCGGTAGACCCCCGTGCGGGCCTTCCACCAGCGCCGGCTCGGCTCCAGCTCCGAGCCCCTCCCGCCCCCCACCTAAGACTGGCCCGCACCCTGCCCCTCCCCCCAAGTCCAGTTGCTCCCGCATGTTGCTGCCCTGCTAGTTTTCCCAAAGCTCTCCCCTCATCCAAGAAATCCCATTAGACTCCGCTCAGTTTAGAGGGGGCCTTGAACTTCTGAGAATAAGATTCGAATTCTTTCAGCTCCCCGCAAACGCTCTTCTCTTAGTTCTTTCTGGTGACTCCAGAAGGTTGGGTCTGTGCCCTGCCTCTTCCCACCCCAACATCTGCTCCAAGGCTTCCCCCTGGGCCGCTGACCACCGCCCCCCCCCCTCCCCGCCAGGCCTCCAGACTCCAATTTTCTCATCCTCTTTTCCTCCGGGAGACTCACCAGGGCTGACCCTGGCAGGGGGAGTTGGTGGAGTCTCCTGGGAGGCAGTGGAAAGGCCAGGCAAGGTGCCAGCAGGCGGCATGGGCAGAGAGGGGAGGGGGCAGTGCCCAGGCCCCTCGTCGGCTCCGTTCGGGCAGTCCCAGATTCCGTCACACAGCCGGAGGGCCCCCACGCAGGCGCCATCGATGCAGGACACCTCCCCAGGGGTGCAGCTGACTTGCCCTATAGCCAGAGAAAGGCACTGGTCCCAAGGCACCACCCCTTCTCCTCCCCGTCTGGGGCGCCCTCACTCACACACAGGCACAGGTGCCCACTCCTCAGCTGGGGATGGGTGAAGGATGGGTGCAGAAGGAGAGGTGGGCAGGTGGGGGCTCATGAGATGGGGCTTGAGGGAAGGGATTTCCTGGTGGACTGGAGCCTGGGGTAGGGAAGACCAACCCAGACAAGACTCCTCGTCAGCAGCATCTGGACAGTCCGGATGCCCATCGCAGAGCAGGGCCAGGGGCAGGCAGCGCCCATCAGCACAGGGCAGTGAGTCCGGGGGGCATGGGCAGCCCTGCTCATCCATCCCATCCTCACAGTCATCCCGTCCATCACAGAGCAGGGCCAGGGGCAGGCAGTGGCCAGAGCTGCAAGACATCTGCCCCTCCCCACAGCCTGGGGTGGCACAGCCTGGCATGGGGAAGACAGGCAGGCTCAGGATGCTGGCAAAGGGTCCCCAAGAAGCCCCCAACCCAGGAACCAGAAACACGCCTGACCACAGGTCATAGCTGCTGGCGATGGGAGCAGCTGCTTGGGAAGCTGCCCTGGGATGCACACTCCGCCACTGCCGTGTGTCGGCTAGGACACTCACCCGCCTCGTCTGAGCCATCACCGCAGTCATCCTGGTTGTCACAAAGCCAGCTGTGTGGCACACAGTGCCCGCTCTCCTGGCATGGCACCTCTCCCTCTGCACAGCCAGGCACCAGCTCCTCACAGTGGCTACCATCCTCCCCACAAAGCCATTGACTTTCCTGGCACGTGCTGTGGACACAGAGTCCTGGGATGAGCCGCAGTGCTGGGCTCCGCCAGCCCAGAGCACAGGGCTCCTCCTGAGGCCCCCCACGCACCAGTTGCCACAGTCCTTCTGCAGCACAGTGCCCGGTGGGAAGAAGCTGCCGCCCCACTCGCAGGGGCAGGTCGCCGGCTCTAGACAGACTCCTCCTGAGATCACAGAGGGCAGGGCCCTTAACGACAGACCTGTCACCATGGCCTTGTGAACCTTTCCCATCCCAGATGCCTCCCCCTCCTCCCAGACACCCTGACCCTACCCACCCACCATGCAGTAGAGTCCCCTCTGGGCAGAAACAGCCCTCCACACAGGCCACAGCTTGGCAGTGCCACCCAGGCTCCAGACCGCGGTCGTGACAGGTGGGGGGACACGTGGGGCCACAAGCCTCATACACCTGACCCCCTTCACACTGCAGAGCTGGGTGGAGAGGGGAGAGGCTTGGGTCACTGCCAGGGCACCAGGATGCAACAGCAACAGGCGAGCCAGCCCAAGGTGACACCTGAGGAGGGCACGGGGGTGCATGTGGCCTCTTGCTGGGCCCCTCCCAAGGCTGTGTGCAACAAGCAAGTTCCACAGAGCAGGGATTTGGGCAAGTCTGGTCCATAGGAAGGTGTCTAGTGCATGGGACATTCCACGTGTATCTGCCCTTGAGCGAGTGAATGGCTCTCAGGCCGGGAGAGGTGTCCTTGAGGGAGCTGAGCAGGTGGAGGGATTGGATTCCAGGGACCAAGGGCCGGGCACACTCACGGCAGAGTTCCTGGCTGCGCCAGCGCACATGGAGCCCATGCCGGGCACACTCGTCGGCATAGGTGGCAATGGCGGAGCAGAGACACTCACAGTCGCCGCCTGCATCACAGCTGCAGAGGGGATCTTCAGCCCCCGCACCCTCTCCCACCCCCCACTCCCACGCCCACCCCATCCCCAGGCCTGCTCCTCTCACCCGCAGGTGTCATACACACACCACTCATAGTGTCGCTGTGGGGGCACCTCCGCATGGCACTGGGCAAAGAGGGGCTGCAGCAACACCCCACAGCGGGCACGGGCCCAGCCGGCCCGGTGGGCATTCACCTGTGGGCACAGCACCGTGGATCAGCCAGACTCGTCATGGCACCCAGCCTCTGGAACCCCCATCCCAGGTTTCTGCCACTGTCCCCTCCCTACTTCCTGCCCATCCTCACAGTGCAGGGGTACGGCAGGTCCCCTGGCTCAGGGCAGAGAGGATTGAGGCGCCATGAGTGGGCAGCCAGTTCGGCCGTGGGCTCCAGGACTCCCTGGCGGCTCCGAAGGTCATTGCTGGCGTCTCCATCAAAGTCTCCACACAGCCCAGCCACCCGGCCATGGAACTGGGGGGGCAGCTGTACCAGGACCCGGGTGCCTGGACAGAGGGAGGAGGCGGGGGCAGGCGAGCATTGTGGAGACATGATGCAGCCCTTCTTTAGGGCCGGGGGCTGGGAGAAGTCTGAGGCTGTGACTGGGTGGGCCAGTGTGACCACCCCTGGAAGGTGCCACCACCCAATAGGGGCCATTGGCTCCCTCTTTTGGGGGGTGGATGATTGCTGTTGACCGAAGAGACCTACTTTTGGGGGGCAGAGAGCAAGTGGGAGCCTACTTTCCTGACTAAAGCCAGGTTGGGGGTACAGGTTCCAGGCTCCAATCACAGCCCCCCCCCCACAAAGACCCAGAGGCCTCAGTGGCTGGAGGCTCACACTGGAGTTATTTTGATTTCCTTCAATTTCTCAGTAATGGTTATTTCTAAATCGCCAGCTGCTTGGGTTTGGGTGGTGGAATGTTAAATTTCTTTTTATTTCTTCTCTCTAAAACTTGGCATTTTTTAAATGTTTCTTTGATAAGGAGGTATTGCATTCTTTTCTCTCTCTCTCTCTCTTTTTTTTTTTTTTTTGGCCACCCCGTGGCATATGGGCCAGCACCCATATGCATACCCAGCCAGGGATCAGATCTGAGCCACAGTCTCAAACTAAGCTGCAGCTGCAGCAGCTCTGGATCCTTAAATCACTCTGTCAGGCCAGGGATCAAACCTGTGTCCCAGCAAGCCCAAGATGCCACTGAATTCCAGTGGGAACCCCAGGAGGTACTGCTTTCATAACGAAGCAAAACATAATTACAGAAACAAAATGTGGAAACTCCGGCCACGTGTACGGAGAGGGAAGAGCTTGGGGGAAGCCTCAGGGCACAGGTTAGATGGCCAAGGGAGGGGGGTGGGGAGCTGACCTCCATCCCAGAGAAGGGTGAGGCCCAGGCGGGTGGTGAGCAGCAGAAAGAGGCCGGCTCGGTGCAGGCTCAGCCCAGGGCCGGTGTAGACCTTGGGAGGCGTCACACTCACCCCATTCACTGTCACCGCCTGGCCTGTGGAGGCAGAGAGATATTTGGGCTTGGCCTTGCAGTAAAGAGGATCCAAGATCCCATGAGGGCCCCCTGCAGCCGCCCCTCCAATCTTTCCTTTGCTTCTCTAGCTCTGTGACGTGGGGCAAGTTATTAGACCTCTCTGGGCCTTCATTCCCTGGAGCCTTCCAGAACTATGATTCCCAATCAAGAGAGACGCCCCAGCTGCAGTGCACTGATGGCTAGCTTTGGGGCGACATGGGGAACCCCAGGCCTCGGCTACCCATGTGGAGTTGTGGGGTCACCTGGGACGCCCCTCCCTGGCAATGTCCCCCTTCGTTGTAACAGTCACCTCTGAGCATGTGCACAACAGCGCTCTGCAGCCGCACGGTCAGTGCCTTGGTGCAGGTGAGGCCACTGGCCCCGCAGGGCAGGTTCTGGGCAGAGACTGTAAACTGGCCATCAGCCTCTCGCAGCAGCAGGTACTCGCAGGCCCCAGGGAAGGTGAAGGCCAGCCCATCAAATGTCACATAGTGGGGGGCACCTGATGCCTGGCACCGTCCATCACACCGCTGGCCTGTGCAGTGCCACTGACGGCCCTGGCACACACTGTGGGCAAGGGGAGAGGAGAATCACGAAGAGAGGGACCCGGAGCTGCATCCGGAGAGGCAGCCAGTTGGAGAAATCCTGAGGCCCTCCTAGTCCAGGCCAGCCTGGACATCCCACCCCTCCCAGCCCCCCAGCCCAAAGCCAGGAGTCACAGGTTGCAGGGTTACAAGTCATGGGGCTGGGCATACCACATGTTGCAGTCCTCCTGGATTGTGGCATTGGGAGGGTACCACTGGCCACCGTGACGGCAGGGACAGAGCTCGGGATGGACGCAGCGCTCATCCTGGGCAAAAGCCAGAGACAAAAAGGCTCTTTGGAGGACTGCCTGATGCGCCCCCACCCCAGGTCCAGAGAGCCCGAGGGCAGGGCAGTGCACCCCCAGGTCCAGAGAGCCTGAGGGCAGGGCAGGGCAGGGCACCAGTCAGGGAAGGCCTCACCGGTGTCTCATGCAGGCTCCTCCCAGACTCACCAGCAGCACGTTGCCCGGGGGACAGACACAGCCCCCCATGCTGCCTGGTGGGCAGGAGCCGTTGGCACGGGGGTTGTCACAGGTAAGGAGGCAGGCACCAGGGACATAGACAAGCTCGCCAGGGCAGAAGGCCCGCTCAGGGGCGCAGTGGTGAGCAGTGCAATTCCAGAGTCCCCTCTCCCGGCAGACACTGCAGGAGGTTGGGAAGGAGCTAAGGGCCAGGCTCAAACCCGGACCCCCTTCCACCCCCTGATCAGACCTGGGAAAGCCTCAGGATCCCAGAGAAATTCCAGATCTGACACTGGAGACCTGAGCATCGCACTTCCAATGCCAGCTGTGACAACCACGGGAAGTGGGACTGTACCTGGCCATATCTAGGATGGATACTGTCACCTCTCCTGCCCCAGCTCCAGTAGGAGCCTTTCTCTGGGCTCTGGGGAGGGGCAGAGACATGGAACAACCCTATTGCCAGCACAGGTCGGAGAAGGATTTCACTGAAGTCTCCCCCTCACCCACCAGGCCCCGGACTCCGACGTGGCCTCCGTATGTCTGTAACTCACTATTACTTCCTAACCCTCGGAAGAGCCTCCGGACCGCACTCAGCTGGAACTCAGAGATCTGGGTTCGGGCCCTTGATCATCAATAAGCTACGTGACTCTGCAAGCCCTTTAGCCTCTCTGAGCCTCAGTTTCCTCAACTGCAAAATGGGAACAATTCTTCCACTTTCTACTTTACCAGCTTTTTGTAAGAATTAAGATTAAATAAGGTCATGTGGCATTCCCACTGTGGCCCAGTGGGTTGGGAGTCTGACTGCAGTGGCTCAGAGTACCAGTTCAATCCCTGCCTGGCACAGTGGGTGAAGGATCTGGCATTGCAGCTTGGCCCGGGAACCTCCATATGCTGCAGGTATGGCCAAAAACCAGCTACCCAACCGACTAACTAACTAACTAAGGGTAATGTGCATAAAAGTGCTTTATGGGCCCTAAAGTGCTCCACAACTGTGTGGACGTTATCAGCGTTCTATCACCTCATTGTGCCTATGCCACATGCCTGGAGCCCACAGGGCTCCATGCCCTGCCCCTCCCTAAGCTCCACCTCTTTAACCCCAAGCTCTTTGCCTCCTTGCAAAGGCCTCTGCTCTCACCAGTGGTTGCAGTCCTTCCTGACGGTACTGCCAGGGGCATAGCGATGGTCCCCAAGCTGGCAGGGACACAAGCTAGGGGGCACACACTGGCCCTCGGGGTCCCACAGCAGCCCCAGGGGGCAATTACAACCGGCCACACAGGTGCCCAGCTCCCCGCAGTCTTCTGGCTCCCCACAGTTCTGGCCGCAGGCTGGGGCACACTCCTGGTACTCCTGGCCACCAGGACACAGGACAGCTGGGCACAGAGACGCATGCAGGTCAGATGCACAGCCACTGCTGCTCTGCCCACCCCTCCAGACCCCACGCCTCCTATGTCTCCAAAAGAAGGAAGCAAACCCAGTAATCTGCCAAGATCAGAGGTCCTTCTGGGAACCCTCCCCTGCTGCAAAGCTTTGGGATTTCTCTGAGCCACTCTTAGATGTTGGAAGAAGGAGCCTAAAGGTGGGGCTGGCCAGCTGAGCAGACTCACGGCAGAGGCTCTGGTTTCTCCAAGAAGGCAGGGCACCCTCCTGAGCACAGCGCCGAGCATAGGCAGCGAGCACAGGGCACAGGCAGTCTCTGCCGGGGGCACAGCTGCACACAGCTGCCAAGCAGCGCAGGTGGAATGGCTCCCTGTCCACCAGCCCATGGCACTCCTTGGAGGGGTGATGAGGGAATGGGTTAGCTCCTCCCCCAAGGATTCCCCATCTTCTCTGGGCCCCACTGTCACATCCCAGTGCTCAGTAGCCCTGCCACAGCGCAGAGCAGGGCCCTCCCCATAGCCCAGGAGGAAGGCAGGGCTGATACTGACACATCCTATGGGTGCAAACAGGAGGAGCACCCCCAACCTGGTTACCTGGAAGGCTGGGCCATGCAGGATGGCGCAGGCTGCTTCCGCGAAAACACGGCTCTGAGCATGGGTGCTGCAGGGGGAAAGTGAGGTGCTGTCCTCCTCCGAAGGACACCTTCCCTCACCTGCCACTTGGAACTTGCTAGCAAAGGCTGCAACACTGGTCTCCACGTCGCCAGTGGGTGTCAGGAAGTCATCCTGCTGGTTCCAGGTGAAGGTGCCACACAGACCCTGCACCTGGGCCACAGGAGTGGGAGCAGGACAGTCAAATCCAGGCCTGCTGCGGCCTTGCCCTGCCATTCACCCACCCCCTGGCACACCTGGTGGGCATGGCGGGGATCCAGGGTGACGTAGGCTGCAGGGTCCGATGTGCCCCAGAGGACGTGGGCCCCAGGCCAGCGCAGCAGCAGGAAGGTGGATGAGGCACGGGTGATGCTGAGGCCCCCAGCACCACTCCAGGGCAGGCCCACATCCTGCCCGTCGACCAGTACTGCTCCTGCAATAGGGGGCCTGTGATGGGGCCACCCCCAAGGGGCTAGGCTGGCCTGATGAGGCTGGCACATTGCAGGATAGGACCATGAGAAGGAGGTAGGAGGGCTTGTATCATGGTGGGCTGCCCACCCTGAGCAAGGGGAACTAGAGTGACCCCTGGGAGGTCACCCACCCCACCTGAGCATCCCCCACGTGACCCTTGGTACCCACTTTGCCTTTGCCTTTGGAGGCAATGTGCAGGAGGAGCTGCACAGAGAGAGCCAGGAGCAGATGCAGGGGAAGAGAGATGGAGGAACTGGGCCCTGACTGTCCAGGCCTCAAGGGACCCGCCTGGCCTGGTTATGCCTTCAGAGCCTTCAGATCCCTCAAAACTATACGAATTGTATTTCCCCGCAAGGCTGGGGCAGAAGATGCCTTGGAAACTCTCCACAGGATTTTGTCAGCTTCAGAGGCAGCAGAGTGAGGGGGAAGCTGAGTCTGGGGGGAGATTTTGGGCTCAGGATCCTCAGGGCAGTGAGGACTGAAGGTGTTGGTCAGAGCCCAGGTCTGCCAGGTGGGGTGACAGGAAGCCCCTGGGGCCTGAGCCACACTCCATAGGGCTGCCGGGAGCAGAAGACCTGGTAGGTAGGTACTCTGAGAGCTGAGGCTACCTGAGTCCCTGAGCTGGACGTGGGTGTCCCCCAGGGTGACAGAGATGGCACGGAGGCAGTTCCCAGAGTCGCAGTCCCCATGCTCCAGAACAATCAGCAGCTCCCTCTTCACAAAGTCCTGGGACAGACGGTGAGCAGTGGGATGGGGGTGGGGCAGACCCCAGGCACAGAGTCTGTTCACCGCCTCCTCTGCCTCCTCCTGTTCTACTGGACACCTACAGCCCACACCTGGGGGCAGCTGTCACCTAGCATGTGTGCTGACCGCCTGCCAGCCAGGCAGACTCTGGCAGGGACTTAACCCTTGCCAAGTGCTGGCATGTGTGTGTGCAGTGGGTTTTTGTATGTGTGTGTTTCGTGTGTGTGCATGTTGGGGCAACATGCCTCGGCTCTCTGCTCCCAGTGGGGATGTAAGCACATCTCCATGTGTGCCTGTGCGCACACGCGTGTGCTGAATTTACGTGCACACGTATGAGTGTGTCATGTGCGAGTGCCTATTTGTTGTCCATGCGTGAAAGAAGGTGGCCTGGGCCTGAACTTGAGAAGTCACCTAACTTTCCCGGGGAGGGGGGGGGGGAAGAGGCCTGGAGAGGAAGGTGGACCCTCGTTGCCCCTGGGGTTGTTTTGCAGGAAATGGCATGTGACAAGCCCAGCTGCCTCATCTGTGAGAAAGGACTGTGAGGACGGACGGGTTTTGCTTTGTGCCCCTGGGCTGGGGTGGCAACGACAATGTGGGCACTTTCAGGGGAACCTAAGGAGGAGATGACCCAAAGGGCAAGCGTGGGGCCGCGGCTGCCATCTTCCCTCCAGCAGCGGTTCCCTCGCAGCGTTTCCCCGAACGACTGTGCCTTTTGTTTATTTACTTAGTGGTTTCCTCACAGTCACTTCTCCCCCAGAGCACCCTCACGAGGCGCCTGCTACCGGAGTGGGCACTCTGCACACCTGCACCAGCCTGGAGCTGCAACCCGGGCCGCCGCGGAAGAAGAAGCTCCGCCCATCGAAGGTGAGGTAATGCCCGTCCCCGCCCACCGCGCACTCGGAGGGGCACGGCGCCTGCGCGCAGAGCCAGCGGCCGTCTTGGCACACACTGCGGGCACAGGGCACGGGGGGGCGCGCTCCAGATCGGCCCCAGGGGGTGGGGGGCCGGGGGAACCGAGCTGGAGACGCCCTCCCGTCCCTCAACACTCTGGTCCCTCCCTCCGCCAGCCCTCCCCTCTGCCCTCTCGGCTGGAGGTCAGCTGAGGGTGGTCACCGGGTAGGTTTTTAAGCGGGGCCATCAGTTGTGCCTTGAGGGGTCACAGGTCACTTGTGAAGGAGGCCCCAGGAAGTAGGCAGGTGGAGGAGACAGCATTAGGGAGGGGTCGGAGGGGACCAGGCGGTCTCCAACCCCAGCGAAAGCAAGGCCCGCGGACCCACCACGGGTTGCACAGCTGGCGCACGGTGTCACCGGGGTTGTAACGCCGGCGTCGGTGGTAGCAGGGGCAGCGGGCGGCGGGCACGCAGAGGGCGCCGTCCCAGAAGAGGCCGGGCGGGCACTCGCAGCCGCTCACGCACTCCTCCCCGCAGGACCCCTCGCCTCCGTCGTCCACTGCCGAGCAGCTGGGCGGGCAGGCCGAGACGCAGTCCGAGTACAGCTGGCCCCCCGGGCACTGGCGCTCTGCGGGCACAGGGGCAGGCCGTGAGGAACGAGGAGCTCCCCTACCCACGCCGGACCCTGCTGTCCCCTGAGGGCCAGGAAGCCCTGGCAGCCCCCAGAGAGGGCGCTGGGCGGGGGGTGGTGGGTAGGAGCCACATGAAGGCCCTGAGTCTGTTCCCTGTGTCACAGGCAGGAGCCCTACCGCAGAAGCCGGGCTTCCTCCAGCGCAGGAGGACGCGCCGCGCCGCGCAGTCCTGGGCATAGTTGGCCAAGGTGGCACAGATGGCCTCCAGCCGCTCCTCCCGCCCGCTGCCCGCGGGGGCCGCAGCACAGTAGGCAAAGAGGCAGGCCTCGTGGTACTCAGCAGGGGGCACCTGCCAGACAGGACAGCCCTCAGCTAACCAGCCTTCTCCTACTCACCAGCGCCTCCCTCCTCTCACTTCCAGGATGCCCTGCTCTATGACCAAACTCCTGAGTGCTCGGAGGGAACTTGAAGATCATATATAGGAGCCAACTCATTTCCCAGGGATAAAATTGAGGGCAGAGAGGAGGTGCCCTGACCGACAGCCCAAAGCAATTTAGTGCCAGGACCAGGTGCCCCCCTTGGCACCTCCCTAGCCCTGTCCCTTCCCACCCCTCCAGTGCCTGATGCCACCTTCACCCCCGCCCATACCTGGACATGGCAGTCCCTGAATGGACTGTCCAGCAGCTGGTGGCACACATCCTGGGCTTCAGCCTGAAGCTGGCCAGGCTCCATGCCCGCCTCTGTGCCTCTCGGGGGGTCCTCGCAGCCTTGGGCTGCCTCCACTGCATCCAGACACCCAGGCTGGGGACAATTGGAGTCAGGCCAAGGGGCCGGGATGAGATACATCAACCAGGACCTCAGGAAAATGGCCACCACAGCTGCTTCAAGGCCCTGCCATCATGGCCCCCCGGCCCAGACATCCCGGGGCTGGGATGCGGGTGCAGCAAAGTGGCAAGCCGAGGTGGGTGTGGGTAGCCAGGGTCACTGTCAACCCACAGGTGGGAGGACAGAGCGAGTTAACCAAAGCTCATTAGTGGCCAGGTCAGTGAGTGCCTTCCCTGGAGGGCCGCTGCATGCAGGCAGCAGGGTCTGCAGGCAGTGCCTCACGTGCCTCAGCCTAGCCTGCCCCTCCCTGTCGCTTGATGAAAGAGACAGGACAGAGGTTTAGCGATGTCAGAAAGGTCTGGCGTTGTGGGCAGGCAGGGATCAAGGGAACCCAGTACCGCAGCCTCACCTCTGAGTCTGGGAGCCTCCAGGAATTCCCAAAGGTGGCAGCTAATCCAGCCAGTCTCCTGCCAGGCTCCAAGAAGTCATCTGGGGAAAGATGAGGCAGAGGTGTTGCATCCAGGGTCCCCTGTCTCCCCACCCCTCCTGCAGCAGCAGCCAAGCTTCACCCCACTCACCCTCAGGCCGGCCATTGTAGACCCCACAGAGGCCTTGAGTCTGTCCCTGGAGCTCATGGTCCACGGAAATGGAGACAGAACTGGACCCGTCCAGCCGCACAACGACCCCCAGTCCCCCTGACAGCACCAGCCAGTCCCCTTGCCACTGCAGGCTCAGCCCTGGGCGGGAGAAGTGGGCGGTCACAATCCCTTCCCCTTCCACGCCCGGGAAGGGACATCCCGCTATTCCAGAGAGCTCTGCATCTACACCCTGTAAAGCAGAAGCCGTTGTTCTCCCATCAGAGACCTCTGAGGAGTTCATGAACGCCATGGATGCTCTCTTGAGAGTAAACTGGAAGGAAACGACAAGACACAGCACGCCCACACACGCACGCATGCCCACACGGATGGAAACCCCACCCTATCTCACTCTCTGGACCCCAAGCAAGACAAAACTCTGGTAGGAGCACGTCCCACGTCCCATCGATTAGCACACGAGGCCTTGCTCTGAGCACTCGGGGGGGCAGGTGGGGAAACAGGCTCAGGAGACTTGGGTAGAGGGACTTGCCCCAGGAGACAAGTGTGGCAAGGGTGTTAGCGGGGGTGGGTTGCAGGGGTGGGGGACAAGGTCCATGACCTCCTGGCACCTCATGGGCTCTCTCATTTCCAGATGCTGCCTCCCAGCAGCAGTGGGAGGAGAGGAGGCTGCAGGCACCCACCCAACTGTCCCCTGGGGATAGGCAGGCTGTCTCAGAGGAGCAAATGGAGCTCTTACCTGGGAGCAGCTGAGACTCCCCATCAGGTAACAGCTGCCCGTTTACAGAGACGTTTCTGCCCCGGACCAGCACCTCCTCTGGTCCCATCATCACCCGGGCCTGCTCCAGATGCGGAGTAGAAGAGGTGGTCAGTGGCTCTCCTCCTCCTGCATCGGCTCCCTCCCTGCATCCGTCCCCATCTCCCTCCTCACCAGCTGGCAGTGCCCAGGCTGGGGGCAGTGCCCCCTGGGCTCGAGGTGGACAGCCCAAGTGGAATCTGCAGCGCCCGCCAACAGGTAGGTGCAGCGGCCCAGGAAGTGGTAGTGGCGTCTGTCAAAGGTGCGATAGTGGAAGCCTGACCAGGTGGCGCAGGTGGCTGAGGGACGCTGGCGCTGGCTCCAGAGCTGGGCCACAGCCCCTGCCAGGGGCTGCAGGAGGGCTGGAGAGGGCACGGTGCCTGGGGGAGACACACCGACCCAGTCTCTGAGCAGGAAGGAGGGGGATGGCGGGGGAGGGGGATGCTGGGCTCCTCGAAGTCAGAGGCAGGCGCGGACAGTGCAGGTCCCTCTGGTGGGCAGGGGTGGGAGGTGCCTCATCTGAGAGGAGAGGGCATGGCATGAGCTCCAGAGAGGCCCAGAGCTCAAGAACTCTAAGTGAGAGTGTCTGTGGGGGCAGCAGGGGATGGCCAGGGCCGTGCCTGTCCCGCAGGCTGAGGTCTGAGGACCCACCTGGGAGTTGGTGGCTGGAGCAGCTGAGGCACGCCTGGGAGCGGCCATCCTGCCAGCTTTGTCCCCAGGGCTGGGCACAGCACTCCTCCAGGCTTCCTGCAGAGGCATTCGCTGAGCCTGCCCGCAGCTGGCACAGCCCTGTGGCAAAGCAGTGGCCCTCAGGGCCGGCTTCTGCAAGGGCTGTGGTGGGCAGAAAGAGAAGGGGGCAGACACAGTCAGCCCAGACCCAGCTTCCTTCCCCAGCCTGCTCCCTCCAGGAGGCCACGGGTCTGGGCTAATCTGGGTGCTTACCCAGGGTGCAGTGGGGGCCCCCCCAGCCGGGGCAGCAAACCCTCACTGTCCGGTTCCATGCCGCAGGCCGGGTTTCTGGGGGCCTGGGTCCAGAGAGCAGGGGAAGGGAGAGGATGTTAGTGTGTGCAGCCCCGTCCCGGGAATGGCCTGGACCCTCGATCTGGTCCCCTACCCTCTGAGTGCCTTCACCATGTCATTTCCCTTCTTGGTCTTCATTCCCCACGTGCAAAGTGAGAATGGTCTCAGGAAGGTGCATGAAGGGTAGGGCATCATGACTGGCCCTGCACTGCCCATGGAAGTGCCCACTTGTCCACGCCCCCACCCTCTGTCCTTCTGGAGCCCGCCCAGGACCTACTTCCCAAATGCACTCTTCTGCAGGTCACTGCTTAGTCCTTCCCGACTCCCAGGATGTCCCCCCACCGCTCTCTCAGGCTCTGCTGCCGGCCCAGGCTCCATGTCACTCACTTGTAGATGGGGCAGAGCCCCTCGTGACCACTCCAGGTCAGGTCCAGCCGCCAGCCCCGGCGCTGGTAATGGGAGAGGCTGGTGCAGGGCACCAGGTCCTCCTGACGGGGGGTTACTTCCTCCTCCACCCAGATGGTCTCTGTCCGCTTGCACCATCGCCTGCCCATGGATGTGGACAGACTGCTGAGGTCACCAGCTCCTCTGTCCCAGAGGCCCTACCCTGTCACCCACTCCCAGCAGAGTGCTAGTTGACAGGTGGAAGCTGAGCTTGGGAGAGAGAAGGTGGGGAGGGGAGGCCCGCTGCCCCAGAGGGCCCTGATCCTGGGGCAGGAGAAGGATCTTGGTCAGAGGGCCCCAGGGTGGGCTGCTTACCCGTTAGCTAGTGCCCATGCCATCCCAAAGAGGAGGGCAGGGAGCAGCATGGCGCCCCCCCCAGGTCACCTCCAGGGACTGTGAGCCTTTGGTGGGGGCAACGCTGGGGCAGGTGAGCAGAGAGGCCACACTGCTGTCACTGCATCCTGGTCTCGGCGCATCCCAGGCAGCCTGAGACAGGCAGCGAAGCCCCCGGCTGGGGAGGCTTTACCTCAGCCCCGTGCCCTGGAGCACCAGCTGCCAGGAACTGGATTGGATCTGGCTTTACATCATACGATCCCCTCAGAGGCCAGCTCTCCCTGGAAACAGCCTCCTTCCTGCAGTGTGTGTGTGTGTGTGAGAGAGAGATGGGGAGGATGGGGTGCGTGGCACACGTGTCCCAGGCCACCGCCAGACACTCTGGACCGCTGATATTGCACACTCTCAGGCCCTACCACCAATTTATGTGGATTCTGGGCAACTGGGCCTCAATTTCTTTACCAGTAAAACCCCCAGGGGCCTCCCAGGACTTCCAGGTGGGATAGGGGCTTTGAAAGTCTGTGTGTGCATGTTTTTCTGAGAACAGTTCCACAACTTCTATTAGATTCTCGGGGTGGGGGGGTGTCATGACCCCACAAGATGGTTCAGAGTCACACGGCCAAGTGACTGATATGGCCTTTCAGCCCTAAAATCCCCTTTTCTACTTCCCCGCGCCCCTCCTACCAGGCACTCCAGAAACAGTCGGTGAGCAGAAGGACCAGGGTGTCCAGGGTGGTTGGACTGTGGGGGGACAAGGGGACGACACGACATGGGCCCTCTCTCGATGCCGTCCGACTCCTTACTGAGGGTGATTGTGTGTGCCTGGCTGGGTCCACCCTAGTCTCCTGAGTCTCCCAGGGTCGCTGGGGTCCAGAAGCAGGAAGCCCAGGCAGGGGAATGAGAGCCAGCCTCAGGCAGGAGGGCCTGGGGTAGGAAGTGTGGGGGCAGGAAGCCCAGGGACCTTGGAGCCAGCTCCCAGCCCTGGGGGCGAAGCAACAGGATGGGCTAATCCCAGCATCCGGTTGGAAGAGGGCTCACTCCCCAGGGAATCCTGGCTACATCCCTGGTTACTTCCAGGTTACAGCTCCAAGGACACTCAGCCAGGAATGTGGCCTGAGCCTCAGATCCCAGGTCCCTCCAAGCATTCCACATGCTGAGCCCACCTGTGGGGTGGGGGGCTGCAAGGAACCACAGCCACGCCAGCCATACTTCTGGCCCCACCGTTGGTTCTGAGCCAAGAGAGGGTGCAGTGGGTCCCTTGGGAAGGATGGTGTCCTCAGAAGGGTCCCAAGTCAGACACTCTGCTCTTGCCAGTCTCTCACACACGCACGCCTGGACACTCTCCCCAGGCACCTCACAATTTACACTCACACTGCAGGTCTTAAAAGGACAGACACAGGTGCACACAGTGCCGTGTTCTTCTTCCTGGACCCTCCCGAGGGCTACTGAGCAGGCCAGGCACTGAGTGACTGTGCAGCTCATCCAGAAGGTGGAAGAGCCGTTCACAGCGGGTTCCGAGGAACCCTCCCTTGCTGAGCCGCTCACCCTCAACATCAACAAATACAGATGTGTCCCCGCTGTGTTTTGAAGAGGGGCATCAGAGCCCTGGGGCAGGGACACCCGAGGGCAGAGGTTCCCGGGCGGCAGAGGGACCCGCCCCTCCCCCAGCACCTCCAGGGAACTCTCTCCTCCCGCCGGCGGGCTCCCCGGGACCCCGCCGTTGGAGTCGTCGCCGTGCTCCACTCCTGCCTCACTCCCCACCGCCTCCCGTCCAGCCCTGCCTTCTCCCAGGGGACCTGGTTCAAAGCCCCCACCCCAATTCCTACTTGGAAGAGCCCGTTCTTGGAGCGCACTGGGGCCCCGACTGGTCTCCTTTGGGCTCTCCGATCGGGATGCGGGGGGGTGTGGGTCTGGGGAGAGTAGGGGCTGGCCCGGAGTTTTCCAGACCGACCCCACCAACCGACAGTCGGGAGACTAGATCCCGTCGCGGGAGCGCGGCGCAGACACACTCCCAGCGGGCGCCCGCGATTCCGAGCCCGCAGCGCAGGCACGGCCTCCCGCCCCTGAACACGCCCCCTCCTCTCCCCTCCACTCCCCGCCGCCCCCCACCCCGCCCCGCGCTCCACCTTTCCCCTGGCTCCTCCCTCGGCGCCCGAGTGCCCTTCCTCCCTGCCTCCTCTCCCTCCTCCACCCCTTCCCCCCACTCTCCTCCCCCCTCTTTCCTTCCCCCGTCCCTTAGCGCCCACTTTGCATCACCTCCTGCTGGCCGTCGTCCCCCCCAGCGCGTCGCCTGACCGCCTAACCCCGCTGGGCATCGTCCCCACTCCGGGGCACCCAGCCCCCGACCTCCCCCACCGGGTGCCCCCTGTCCCCTCCCGCTTCCTCGTTCTCCTCCCCCTCCCGGGCGCCGCTTCCCCGCTCCCGCTCCCTCCGCGTCTTTTCCTCTCCTCTCCCCTCCCCGCGAAGTTTCGGGGCTGTCAGTCTGTCAGTCTGCGGGCAGTCCGCACCCGAGCTGCAGGCAGCGGGCGCCATCGCGAGCGGAGCCCGCCGGCCGAGGAGTCGGGGGCGCCCGGGTCCAGGCAGCAGCTGCGGGGAGACCCGGCCGCCCGCCCGTCCCCCCGGATACGGGCCGTGGAGGTGCTTCCCGGCCACACCCGCACTCGCAGCCACCGCCCGCGCAGTGCAGGTGACAGCCCCGGGGTGCAGGCGCCTGGAGCGCCGGAGGGTGTGGGGTGGGGTCGGAGGGGGGCGAGGGCAGGGAGGGGCAAGGGCTGGAAGAGGGAGGGGATGGGACTAGGGAAGGGGACCCGGCTGGGGGGGGGGGGGTCAGGGCTTCAGGAGGAGCGGCGAGACGGGATCCGGAGGGATGGGCGGGGGCTGGGGAAAGGGGGCCGGGGTGAGAGTCCGGTGGGAGGCTCCGGAGGGGAGGGAGTCGGGGGTCTCAGGAGAGGGGAGAGGGAGCGGGAGGGGGTCAAAGGGAAGGGGAGGAAACCGAGGCGCGGGGATCGGGTGTTTGGGAGAGGCGGGGAGAAGGGCGCTGACAGGTGAGCCCCAGAGCCGCGAGCGGCCGGGACGTGGAGTGAGGTCCCGGTGAGGGGCCCTGGGGGACAGAAGGGGTGGAGGGAGGGGTCGGAGCGGGAGGAAAACTTGGGAGGGGGCGAGAAGTCAGTGGGGAGCAGAAATGGGGATAGGAGCCCCTGAGAGAGAGGGGAGGGGACGCGGAGGTGTGCGGGGACACGGGGTGGGGAGGGGCAGGGCCGGTGAGACCGTCCAGAGTGTGCGGTGCGGCTGGCTCAGGGGGCCAGGGGACGAGGGGAGCTCGGGGAGCGGGCCGGAAGGGGGAGGGGAAGAGCAGTCCGGGGGAGTGGGGACGGGGAGGGAAGGGAAGCGAAGCGAGAGCCTGCTGGGGAGGCAGAGGGGGAAGGGAGCCGGGGCCTCGGAGGGGAAGGAGAGCTGCGGGAGGGAAGGAGGGAGGGAAGGAGGGGGAAGGGAGAGGGTGGCGTGGGGGGAGGGGGAGGAGGGCTGGGGAGGGGGGAGGGAACTGAGGTGAAGAGAGGAAAGAAGAAGGAAGGGAAACCAGAGTGGGGGAGGAGAGGGAGAGGGGAGGGGAGAGGCGGGAGGAGGAGGGCGGTGTTGGGGAGGAAGGAAAAGAGGAGGGGGAAGGAAGGGAGAGGGTGTGCGGCCGGGGAGGGGAAGGGGGGGGAGAACCGGGAGGGAAGGGAAAGGCGGCCCTGAGCCTGGGGAGGGGGAGGGGAACACGGCCGCGGAGGCTGCCCCAGCGGAGGGTCAGAGGGGCGGTGGCCGCAGAGGGCAGACCCGAGGGGGCCGCGAGGGGTGGGCCGGCGGGCGGCGGGCGGCGGGCAGGGGGCGGGGCCGGCGGGGCGGGGCCGGGGCGGGGCCGGGGAGCCGGCCAGCGGCGGCAGAGGGAGGGCGGAAGGCGAAGGGAGCGGGAGGAGGGCGGGCTGGAGGGAAGGCTGCTGGAGGAAGAGCAGGGATGGGGGCTTGAGGACCGGGTGTCCCAGCCTGGGAAAGCCCCGCGGGGAGGGGCGATGGATTTGAGGTGGGGTTTGGGGGAGAGGAAGCCGGACAATTTCCTGCCTTCAGTGAGGACTCTGCTCTGAGGGCCTCCCCACCAGTGGCCCAATAGTGATACTCACTTCCAGCCCTAGATTGGCTCATGTTTCATCGGCTCAGGCTGTGACAGCTGGAGGGCCTAGGGAACAAAGGTCCCCTCTCCCCACCCTGGTCTCCCACCCTTCACCGTCTCCCCAGAGAGGCGGGTGATTCCCGACATCCCCAGGCGCGGGCACTAGGGGGTGCAGAGCGCTGATGGGCTGGGGCTGGCTCCCAGACACCTGCCAGGTGAAGGTGGGGGCGAGACTGATTTCCAGAGCTGACCCGGATTCAGTGTGCACAAATGACTTCAAGGCCTTCTCAGGCCACCTTCAAAGGTCCCTGCTCTCTGAAATCCACCTTCCCACACCTGTGTGTGAGGACATCACCTTGGGAGCTCCTGGGGACAGCTGATGGGGAGAGGTTGGGCAGAGCCAGGGCTCAGGTGGAAGCTGAGAAGAATCTGAACAAGGATGTGCTTTCTCCTTAGGGTCCGGAGCCTGAGCCCAGGAGGAGTTCCCCTGGGTTGCCATGAGAGAGACCTTGGAGGGCCTCAGCTCCCTGGGTGAGCCAGCAGAACCGAAGGAACCTGGGTTGGGGGCAGGGGAGTGGGCAGCATCCTTTTCGGTTTCCTTAGAAAGAATGCCTGGCCCATGTTGGAGGCTGCGCTACACCACACGGTTCATGCTCATGTGTGTTCACAGAACACCAGGATATTTAAACCTGTTGTCTTTTGTCACCTGTCCATGACTCAGTGCAAAGGGACTGAGGTTGATACCTGGCCAGGCCTCTAGGGAGCCTGGCTGTCCCTTGTCTGTGCCAGTTAAGAGACACTTCCTTTCCAGGCAATGGGGAAACCCCCTGGGCAGGCTGGGAAGGGAAGAGGCCCCACCTCGGATCACTTGCGTACCTCACGCTTTCTTTGGACCCATCCTTTTTGCCTGTAACAGGATTCTCTGTGGGACAGCCAGAGATGGCCCCTCAAACCGAGCCTGGAGAAGGGTCCCATAACAGCCAGGAGCACATGGCCCCTCCCCAGGAAGAGGAAGCGCTGGGCACATGCTCAGGTAAGTAAGTGGGGACCACGGAACGTGGCTCAGGGTCGAGTCTTCCTTCGTTTGTTCATCAAGTATTTATGGAGCACCCGCTAAACGCCATGTGCTCTTCTAGATATTTGGGATACTGCAGTGACCAAGTAGATAAAGATCCCTGCCTTCCTGGAGCTGAATCCTAGTGAGGCCAGAGAGTCAACAAACAATGAATGTAGAAATAAGAACACTTAGGACCTGCATTAGACGAGGGTATTGCTTTGGGGGCGTGAACGGGGCGAAGGGGCCGGAGACCACTGTAGGCAGAGGCAGGGCAGCCTGGAGGATTAAGCAGGGTCGAGAGAGGAAGTTTAATGGGCAAGTTGAGATTCGACAGCGGTGGGGCGCTAAGCCCGTGCGGGGAGAAGATGCCTGCGGCAGGTGTATCACCCGCTTTCCGCCATCGCCATCTTCTCCAGTGTTTGGCCTCGGAACTGGGGTCCATCTGGTGCTGGGAGGTACCTGTCCTCTTCCCAGGAGCCTCATGTCCACCTCAGTGAGGGACCTTTCCTTGCCTCCGCTGTCGCACACACACATATTCCAGAAACTCCTCGCAGTTGTGGCTCTTGCAACCTGCACGGCTTTAGAGACCTTAGCGGCTGCCCTGCTTAAAGAGGCCTGAGATTGCCCTGGGGCAGCCGGGAATTCAGCCCCTGCAGGTGCGATGTGGGAGGTGCAGCCCTGCCTGGGGGCGGGGCTGGAACTGGGGTCTCAAAAGCCCCTACTTCCAGCACTGGGGGGGCCTCTGTCCATCTCTGATGTCTGCCATGTCCTTGAGGCAGCCTGTTTTTTGCCAGGGTGTGAGGCCCCCAGGCCGGAGGAAGGTGCCCCCACTGAACAAGCTGAAGCTCCCAGCAGAGGCAGCAGGGCGTATGCGCCACGGAAGGCTGAGCCCATGGGCTCCTGCCCAGGTGAGTCTTCCCACTGCTCCACCCCAGCAGGGGGTCAGCTGGGGGAAGCAGAGCCCTGCCGGCTCCCTAGCAGCTATCTGATGAGGCAGCCCCTCCAGGCACTTCCAACCCAAGATGAATCAGGTCCTGGCACCTTTCTGCTATAAAGCTTCAGCACCCAGAGGGAATTCTACATCCCCAGACCCGGGCACCAGAGAGGCTGCTCACCACAGAGAAACACACTCTCATCTCAACATTCTCTGGAAGTCTCCACTTCCCATCCTGGCTCCTCCAGCTGATGACTTGAATTATGATTCCCGTGAAGACAAGTGACACTGATCAACCTTTTCCTTGTCTCTCCCCAGACGTGCTCCCAAATGCCACAGATCTGTTGTATTTGACTCCCTACTGCCGCCCAAGGCAACCAAACAGTTGGTTTGTCCCTCCACAGTCCCACCCATCATTTCCTTCCATGGCCACCCACCTTGCCACTGTCTGCCTGAATCACGTCACTTAGCCCGCAAGGGTTTAGTTAGTGCCCACTAGGCCTAGGCTGGTTGGTAGAACGGAAAGAGATGGGCTCCAGAGGGACATAGGCCTGGTTTGAGTCCTTGCTCCACCTTGTTTTTGGCTGAGTGATCTTGGATTGGCCACCTCACCTCCAGAGGCCTCAGTTTGTTCACCAGGAATCATACCTTCTTCGCAGCGTTTTTGTGAGTTTGTGAGTTTATATACAGTGCTTCACTTCCAGCTGATACTTACTACATGATAGCTGGCCTCATTTTTATCAGACACATACAGAAACAGAAGGCAAGATGACTGCCCTCCAGAAAGTAAAATCTGATTCCAATATGAGTTAGAATCAAGGACTAAAAGAATGAATAACAGGAGTTCCTGCTGTGGCACCGTGGGTTAAGAATCTGACTGTAGTGGCTCAGGTCACTGCAGAGGCGAGGGTTTGATCCTAGCCTGGCACAGTGGGTTAAAGGATCTGGCAGCTGTGGCTCAGATTCAGTCCCTGGCCTGGGAACTTCCAGATGCCGTGGGTGCATCCATTAAAAAAGAAGAAGAATGAATGAATGAATAACATTAAAGTCATGTCACAAGGAAGCGTATAAATGTCAACAGTAAGTGTTTATATAAGATCCTCATGCATTGGACTCGCCAAAGATTTCGTTGGCTTTTGCTCCATATTAAGAGAGGTGTAGACGTGTGTGAGCTCGATGGGTGTGTGTGTGTTGGGGGGAATATTCTAGGCTGAGAAAAAGACTTCAGAGTAGGAGAGTTGACATGTAATTGGGGTAGGAGGAGACCAGCTTGCCTGAAGTGAAAGGTTTATGCCTGGGAGTATTGAGAGAGTTGGACCAGGTTGGGGTGAGCCTCAGATGCAGCTAGAACTTATTTTATACTTATTTTATCCTATAAATCATAGGGGGTGTTGATGGTTCTTTAGCAGAAGAGTGGCACAATGAAAACAAAAGCGATACCACAGTATGATATATAGCTATTTGGAACTGATGGACCAATAAAAAGAAACCGGGAGTAAATTTCATTGTCCTAGTCCATGTGTGGTAACCAAAACTCAGGCTATTACAGACTTTTAGAGCCAGACCAGAACTCCCATCATGGTTCCAAGGTTCTCAAATAAGAATCACTTGGGGAGCTTGAAAGAAAGAGAACAGGTTCATGGGCCTTGCTCACATGGATGCATTTTGTGAAAGCTTCCCAGAAGATTATGATCTGGCACCAGATTTAGGAACTGTGAACTAGACCAACCCTGACACCTAAGCAAGCTAACAACCTTAGTTCAAAGAGCTTAAGTGACTCAACCATGATCACACTGCTGCTGAGTCCCAGAGGAGAGGCCAAGTGGACAGTCCCATCTAGCCCCTGAGCCCCTTCCCCTTGGCTGGGCTACTGCAAAGCCCCTCTGGAGGAACCCATCTCAAAACTCTTCCTCAAGACGGACCACCTTGCTTCTCCAGAGGTTGGCACCATCCATCGGTTCCCCAAGGCCATTAAATTCAATCCTCCTTTTTTTTTTTTAAGGGCCACACCTGTGGCATATGGCAGGCAGTTCCTAAGCTAGGGGTTGAATTGGAGCTGCAGCTGCCAGCCTAGGCCTCAGCCACGCAGGATCCGAGCCGCATCCGAGACCTATGCCGAAGCTTTGTAGCAATACTGGATCCTTAACCTACTTCAAGACCAGGGATCGAACCCACATCCTCATGGATACTAGTTGGGTTCTTAACCTGCTAAGCCACAAAGGGAACTCCCTCAGTCCTCCTCTTGAACTGGGATTTCCCACCTGGCTGTAGAGGCAGGAAAGAAGGAGCAGGGGGAGACTTTGAGGAACAACAGGAAGGAATACAAAGGTACTCTGTGGCCACTGGAGCAGGGTTAGCAAGCCAGGGAGGCGCCAAAGGTGAGTCAAGTTTCCAAGGCCAGCCCATTGGGAGGAGGAGGAGGTTTGTGGCCTAATGTTGGGGGGGGGGGGGGGCCTAGATCTGGGAAGGTGGGGTGTTTGGTGATAAACCTTCTGGGATGTAGACTATTTGCAGGACACGAAGGGAGTTGCTCTACTGGAGATTAGAGACTGTGGTTCCAGAAAGGAGGGGGCTGGAGGAAGATCTGGGGTGGCCACGTGGGCATATGCGCCCAGAGTGAAACCTGAGGACTGAACCTTGTGCGTGCTGCCTACTGCAGAGCCAGGGATGTGCTACGGAGGCACGAAGCCAAGGAGGGGACACTTACAGTGATCTTCGGATCTAGTCATTCCCAGGAACTTTCCAGCAGAGTGGAAGGAGCAGAGGCTAGGCTTCCAGGCTCTCGGAAGTAGTGGTCCTGTTGGCAAACAAACGTGGCATGAATAAAGGTGGCACTTAACAGACGCATCTTGTTTTGACCTTGCAGGGGATGAGTGGATGATTCGGAAGGTGAAGGTGGAGGAGGAGGATCAGGAGGCAGAAGAAGAGGCGGAATGGCCTCAGCATCTGTCACTAATCTCCAGCCCCTTTCCAGCGCCTGACCTGGGGCCTCTGGCCGCCACGTATAAGCTGGAGCCTGGGGTCCCAGGGACATTGGGTGGGCTAGCGCTGGCCGGGTGGGTCCCCACCTCGGAGAAGCCCTATGGCTGCGGGGAGTGCGAGCGGCGGTTCCGAGACCAGCTGACCTTGCGGCTGCACCAGAGGCTGCACCGCGGGGAGGGCCCCTGCGCCTGCCCGGACTGCGGCCGCAGCTTCACGCAGCGCGCGCACATGCTGCTGCACCAGCGCAGCCACCGCGGCGAGCGGCCCTTCCCCTGCTCCGAGTGCGACAAGCGCTTCAGCAAGAAGGCTCACCTGACCCGCCACCTGCGCACGCACACGGGCGAGCGGCCCTACCCGTGCGCGGAGTGCGGCAAGCGCTTCAGCCAGAAGATACACCTGGGCTCGCACCAGAAGACGCACACGGGCGAGCGGCCCTTCCCCTGTCCCGAGTGCGAGAAGCGCTTCCGCAAAAAGACGCACCTGATCCGCCACCAGCGCATCCACACCGGCGAGAGGCCCTACCAGTGCGCGCAGTGCGCCCGCAGCTTCACGCACAAGCAGCACTTGGTGCGGCACCAGAGGGTGCACGAGGCGGCCGGCCGCGCCCCGCCCTGCCCCGACGCTCCCGCCTCGCCCCCTTCCCCTGCCCCGTCCCCTCCCGGGCCCAAGCCTTTCTCCTGCTCCGACTGCGGCCTGAGCTTCAGCTGGAAGAAGAGTCTCGCCACGCACCAGGGTCTGCACGGCAGCCGGGGGCGCCCTTTCGGATGCGACGGGTGCGCACTGGGCGCCACCGTGGACCCCGCCGCCGCTGAGCCCTTGGCCTGCGCGCCCCGGAGCGCAGCGGCGCCCGAGGGCGCTCCCACGAGCGAGCGGTCCTTCTTCTGCCCGGACTGCGGGCGCGGCTTCGCCCACGGGCAGCACCTGGCGCGGCACCGGCGGGTGCACACGGGCGAACGGCCCTTTGCCTGCGCGCAGTGTGGCCGCCGCTTCGGCTCGCGGCCCAACCTGGTGGCCCACTCCAGGGCCCACAGCGGCGCCAGGCCTTTCGCTTGTGCCCAGTGCGGCCGCCGCTTCAGCCGCAAGTCGCACCTGGGCCGCCACCAGGCGGTGCACACGGGCAGTCGGCCCCACGCCTGCGCCGTATGCGCCCGTCGCTTCAGCTCCAAAACCAACCTGGTCCGCCACCAGGCCATCCACACCGGCTCCCGCCCCTTCTCCTGCCCGCAGTGCGGCAAGAGCTTCAGCCGCAAGACTCACCTGGTGCGACACGAGCGCATCCACGGCGGAGCCGCCCACCCGGCCTCCGAATCCGACCTCTCGGCCCCAGCCTGGCCCACTCCCACCGAGGTGGCGGCGCCCACACTCCTCTTCTGACCCTGCCTTTGCCTTTGGCTCACTGGATCCGGGGACCCGTGCCTGGCACACCTCCTGGGCAAGTGAGGGTGGCGACCTGGATTCCTGCTGGCCATTTTCCTTGCCGCTCCATCTTGCTGGGGAGAAGACTGGAAAAGATAAACGGCTTTGACGGTGACAAAGCCAGGCTAAGAGCGAACGCTTGCTGGGAACATTTCAGGCCTGAGCCCCTGGAAGGCCCCACCAAGAGACCTCATCAGAAAGCAGTCATTTCCTGGACCACTCTTGGCCAAGGACTAAGTCAGGAACCTCTTCGGGGCGAGGGAAAGAACGGTTATCCATATAGTTAGAGTTTCATTAAAATGAAAATCTGAAGGTTCTGGGGCTGTTAAGTGAGTTGGAAGATGGAACCCTTATTTTATCCAGTCTCCCGCCTTAACCCACACAGACACTACTCCCTTCCCACACCGGGCAACTTAACTTTAGCCAGCTGCTGGTAATGGGCTCCACCAAACAAAAATACCATACAGCTAATTGCTAAGTCGATAGGACAAGGAAGAAACATAAGTATATATTTCTCATGCCAGGTAGCCAAGGCCAGAACCATAGGGGATGCAAAGAGAGGGGCAAGCCTCTCCTCGGCCATTCCCATAGAGATGCCACTGTACCACCGCCACCCTGGGCTCTGGAGCGCTGGTGCTCTGCCACTGTTTGCGGCTCTCCCAAGGGGATCTCAGAACAGCAGTCCCACCTGCCATTCTCCATGAGAAAGGACATTAGTGACAGAGGAAGGCTGCTTCCCCTCACACTTTCCATTAAGTTCTCTCTTTGATATTTTATTTATTTATTTATTTATTCATTCATTCATTTAGCCTTGCTTGCGGCATGTGGAAGTTTGAGGGCCAGGGATAGATCTTGTACCACGGCAACAACCTGAGCTGCTGCAGTGACATTGCCAGATCCTTAACCCATTGTGCCACAAGGGAACTCCCCAGTAAGTTCTGTCTTTATGATGGATGCATGATCCAGACATCTCTGTAGCTGTGCTTCCCCAGCCTAGGCACACAGGAGAGCTGAGCTGGCTGGTGATGGGGGAAGGTGTTGGTGTTGGAGTGAGAAGACTTACCTTTGACTTTTCCTCAGCCTCTTTTTTTTTTTTTTTTTTTTTTGCCATGCCTGTGGTACATGGAGGTTCCTGGGTCAGGGATCAAAGCCATCACAGCAGCAGCCCAAGCCACTGCCATGACAACACCAGATCTTTAATCCACTGTGCCCCCAAAGAACTCCTCTTCAGCCTCTCGTAGGACTTGAAGCAGAGCCCTCATTTTCCTGTGCCTCTGCTTTCTCATTAATGTAAGATTATTGACGTTGATGAGAACTGAGGCCCTTTAAAATTCTAATGTCACTACCACCAAAAATAACCCTAGCAAATATATACTGGATGCCTGCTATGTGCCAAGCATGGCACTAGGCATTGGGAAGCAATACCAAGCAAGACAGACAGGACCCCACCCTCTCAGAGCTTTCAGGAGGAAGGGGTGTGGGTGTAGGGCTGGCACAGAGGGCTTGTGGAGCTGCATCCAAAATCTAGGAAAAATCCAGGGAGGTTCACAGGATGAGAACCCCTCTAAAGTTAGCGCCAGAGGATGGGTGCACAGGGCAAGGGCGTCGCCCCTCCCCCTGGTCCTTTTTCCAGGCTCCCGCCGCCTTCCTATCCCAGTCTTCTAAATATGCAAGACCTGGGCAATCTTAGATGGAACCCAGCCCCACAGCCATTCTGGTGCTGACCACTGTGCTGGGGGAGGGAGAAAGAAGCCGGCTGCCCTCCTGAGTCAGAGCACAGCAGAGGACAGAGGACAGTGCCTCTCGCCCACTTGGGGCTTCGAGACCATCCCCAGGGCTCAGCTGGCTCCTTCGAGCACCACCCCTGTGAACTGGCTCATAAATCTCACACTGCTCCATTCCTAAGCTGCTGTTGCCTTTCCACTCTGAGGAGGAGGGGAGATGGTCAGTGAAGTAGCCAGCCAGGCTTCTTCAATGCAGGCTTCCTCGGCTGTCTGAAAGGAGAGCGTTCCTGTGCAACCTTTCAGAAGCCAGAATGGTGTAAAGTGAAGAAACAATCACCCTAGGACATTTGCGGAGGCATGCGCAGAATAAATGGAGACGAAACACAGATGCTCTCAGACGCGGGTCAAGACTCTGGTGGCTTGCCTCTAAGATGCTGAGCATGGTTCCCAGGAAGGAGTTCTGCAGGGTCACCCTCGCTGCTTAGGGATGCGCTGCCTCGTGAGGGCAAAACCAATGCTGGACGCTATTCAAGCTTTTCGTAAAGGCAAAAACCCCTCTTCTGGTGCCTTTTGGTCCTAAAAGCAGGTACTAACAGAGGTCTTTTGTCAAAGTGAAGTGGTGTAAAGCGAACTTTCAAAAAGCAGGGGATCCCTGTAAGCCCTTAGCTGGTGTGCTTTGTGTCAGAAAATGTTCAGATCCTCTGAATGCACCTATTTTCCATCCAGGTAACACTGTGCTTTGGAAGCTAAACTAGTGATAAAGAGGGTGTTTGGCAGCAGTGGAATCGGAGCAAAATGAAGCAGGTAGACTTAAGTCCTTGATCCAGGCTTTAGTGGAGTCTGCCTCTTACAAAATTAGGAGGACAGAGAATTTTCTGTGTGGGCTCCTCCAGTCTCTCCTTCCTCTCCCTCTGCAGGGTTGAAAGAGAAATGATGGTCAGAGTGGCCTGCTGGACATCTCTGCAATTTTTTTTTTTTTTGGTCTTTTTAGGGCCACACTCATGGCATTTGGAAGTTCCCAAGCTAGGGGTCCAATCGGAGCTGCAGTGGCCAGCCAGCCTACACCACAGCCACAGTAAAGCTGGATCTGAGCCTCGTCAGCAACCTACACCACAGCTCATGGCAACACTGGATCCTTAACTCACTGAACAAGGCCAGGGATCAAACCCGCGTCCTCATACATACTAGTTGGTCTCATTACTGCTAAGCCACAATGGGAACTCGATCCCTGCAAATCTTGAGTTAAAGATTCCAGGTGTTTCCCAGGCTCAGCCGAATCAGTGGCATTACCGTCCACTCCACCCAGAAAGGCCGGTGAGCTTCACAGTCTTCCCAGCCTTGTGCAAACGCTGTGGGGAACTGAACAGAAGATCCTGACTTCGGGGTATTTATAGTCCAGATATAAGATGGGCAGTGGGTGGCTTTGAGGCCCAGAATGCTGGCTGCTCTGGGACGCTCCAAAGAAGAAAAAGCCAAGATACAAACCACGACATGAGATGGAGAGATGCTTGAGTTTCACAAAACACGCAGATGGTCATGAGCAGCGTTGTGGGCCGGGGTTACACTCTGTTCTACAGGATACAGGTGTTGGAGGAGTTTGGAGCAGGGAAGGGTGTGGGCTGGAGCAGTGAGGGTGGCTTTGCTAGGAGGAGGGTCCTGGCGAGTCTTGAAGAAGGTGAGGGCTGCAAGAGACAGGGAGAGGTGGGAGGAACCTAGAACAGCGCAAAGAAATTAAGCACCAGACTGTATTTGCATCCTGTTTGCAATGAGAACAAGTTGTCTAGCTCAGGGCCAGTGCCAAGCCACCCGCACATCGCTACTACACCCCGTTGCAGGTCCTCTGCCAGCGAGGCACCAATCAATCAGGACACGCTTCCTCGCAGCCCTTTACGGAGCGGGCCCCTGCACCACACCTCCCTGAAGAAACTGCGAGGGAAGGGGCAGGCAGTGAAAGAGGGCTGGTTGTTATGACCTGAATAATAGCGGTAGCTAATATACATCTCTTGCCTGCTATGTGCCTGGCCCTGACCTAAGTTCTTTACATATATATTAACACAGCCCAATCCACAGTAACTGTCATTACTGTTCCCATTTTATAGATGTGGAAACTGAGCATAGAGCAATTAGGCCATTTGAAAGGGTCATTCCTTCCTTCCTTCAGTCCACGAACATGCATCGCTGTGAGTCTGTGAGATGCTGGGGATAATAGCAGCAGTCATAAATTTAAATGTCTCCAAGACTTGCTTGGTGCTAAGGACTCTACGAATTCCAGGCTCGACAAGCGCTGCCCTGTCCTCTCCACCACCCTCTGAGTGGGCATTGTTGTCCTCGATAGAGTTTTTCTGATGAGGTAAAAGCAGCTCAAAGAGTCTCAATTACTTGGGCGAGTCACACAGAATATGTGACGGAAAGCAACCTGGTGGTTTGATTCTAGAGCCGTGCTTTAAAAAGGCACGTTTTCTGCACCCACCAACAGCGCTCAAGGGTTCCGGGTTTTCCTCACCAACACTTGTCATCTTGGGTTTTTTGGACGGTAGCCATTTTAACAGGTGCGCAGTGATCTCTCACTGCAGGCTTTTTGTTTTGGTTTGGGTTTTGTTTTGTTTGTTTGTTTTCCTCCAGCAGCATGTGGAATTTCCTGGGCCAGGAATTGAAGCTGTGCCACAGCAGTGACAACGCTGGATCCTTAATCACTAGGCCACTGGGGAACTCCTCTCACTGTGATTTTGATGTACATTTCCCTAGAGCCGTAGCTTTACTTTTTTTTAGGGCCGCATCTGCGGCATACGGAGATTCACAGGCTAGGGGTCGAATCTGAGCTGCAGCTGCTGGCCTACACCACAGTCACAGCCCCAGCAATGCAGGATCCCAGTCACGTCTTCAACCTACACCACAGCTCATGGCAACGCTGGATCCTTAACCCACTGAGCAAGGCCAGGGATCAAACCTGTGTCCTTATGGATGCTAGTCAGATTTGTTCACTACTGAGCCATGACAGGAACTCCTAGAGCCGTACTTTTAAGCAACAAATGCTGTCTCCTTGCAGAGAGGCTTCCTCCTGTTCATGGTTTTCAGGGCACTCAGTGGGTGCGTCTAGTGGTCTGGGTGGAAGGGAAGTAAGCCAAGGGCCATGGGTGAAGGGTGAGGAGCAGGGAAGTGCACCTGGGTTGGGGGGGGATTGCACAGACTCCCCTCCTCGGACTAGGCTCTCAGCCAAGTGGGCACGTGGTCGCATTCACCTGCCGCATCGTTGACAGACTGTCTGTCTCCCTGGAAAGGAAAAGCCGAGCCATGTTTCCTGGTGGCAGACCCCTGAGAAGAAGCAGGAAACAATTGAAAGTGAGCTTGTGTATCAGCTGGAAAATGTGCCCTTTCCAGAACTGACTGCGGACCATGGCGTCCCCTCAGGCGGGAATGTGGAAGGGTGGTTGTCCGCTATAACCGGCTTGTAACTGGGACAAGAGCCTATGTCACAGGCTTTAGTGACACCGTCCAGCCCAGCCCACCTCTGGGTCCCACTATATGGCCTGACACTTGTCTGCCTGCCTCCCCGGCCCTGCTGGCCTCCCCGATGCCCATAGAGCAGAGGCTGAAAAGCTGGGTCTGTGCTCCCGGACTCCTTCGCCAAAGGCACAGTGTTTGTTTCAGGGCCTGGAGCAAAGCACCCAAACTGGGGAAGGAAAACAACAGACATTTATCCTCTCAGTTCTGGAGGCCAAAAGCCCAAAATCGATCAGAGCGGGGCCACGTTCCCTCCGAAGTTTCTGGCATGGATCTGTTCCTGGCCTCACTCCCAGCTTCTGGTGTAGCTGGCAACCCCTGCTGTTCATTGACTTGTGGCCTCACCAGTCCAACCACCGCCTCTGTGCTCACGTGGCCTCCTCTCTCCGTGTCTGTCTGTCTCTGTGTCTCGTCTCCTCCTAAGGACCCAGTCATGTTGGATCAGGGCCACCCCAATGACCTCATCTTACCTTGACTACATCTGCAAAGACCCCATTGCCAGATAGGGTCACATTCACAGGTATGAGGGGTGGGGACTCCAGCATATCCTTTAGGGGACACATTTCAGCCCATCACAGGGACAGCCACTGAGATGCTGTGCCAGCTGGAGGAGGAGAGACTGAAATGCAGGCTCCTGGCGTTGGAGGGTGGGGGTGGGCTGGCTCCACGGAGGAGGGAGGGGGGCGTGGACAGCCCAGCTCAGAGCCAACTCGACTTCCACCTTCCCCCGGACAGGCTGGGAAACACTTCGCAGATGAGGCACCAGAGCGTTCCAGAAATGGCAGTGACCGAAATGTCACTCCTTGTTCCTTTATTCTACGAGCAATTTTTAAAATTTATATTCCCTCGTTTCTATAACAGGAAAGTAGCTTCGACACGACTGTAAACAAAGAAAAAGCACAGTTGACTTAGGAGATGGTAGGAGCAGCTGGGAACCGTGGTCTCTTCTATCAAACGTGACTATTTTGTCAGTGTTTCTGTAACTGTGTGTGTGTGCGCGCGCGCGCGCCAGCCGGATCCAGGGTTTGTCTGTGGGGAAACATTAGACGGAGGAGCCGTGTGGAGGTGGCTCAGAGATGTGCTGAGCTGGGGGCTTCTGGACCGCACGCGGAGGGACAGCGGCCGGCAGACTGAAGCAGGATGGACTGGCCTCCAACAGCGAAGGTTTTTTCCTGGCCCCTGAGACTCGAGAGCTCCCCTTTGGCGTTGTGGTGGGACCTGGTGTGTGGTCACAGCATGGGGGACGGAAAGCGACTCCAAAAGCCCATGGAGACCCCCACCCTGCCTTCGGGTGGGGAGCAAGCTCTCTAGCTTCTTGGTGTTTTGGTGACCAGAGACAAGCCTGTACTTCACCCCAATCAGAGGTGACTGCTCTGTCATGAATGGGGACCTCTGTCCTTTCCTGGGAGCAGTTATTTGGGGAAAGGCTGGCAAAGGCCGCGCCATGGCCTCATGTCATGAAGAAGCAGGGCTTTCAAAGGCAGGGACTCTGGGGGCCCTCACGACAAGGCATTGTCCTCAGATGGCTTTTAGGAACCACCTTCCCAACCACCTGACAGAGAACCGAACTTTAAGGCAGGACGAGGTCAGCCTCAGGGCTGGGACGTAGTTGGTCCTTCCCAGGACGTGGATTTCCATCCAAGGCTTGCGTAGCATCATCACATGATGTCATGATGTAACAGCACGAGGGCGCCATGAGCTGCTTCAGGCTTTCCGGATGCTGGACTCGGCTCCCCCCAAGCCTGCCAGGCAGCTCCTACAGGGTAGCACCCCTTTCTTTCGCTGGGCTTTCTTGGCTCAAGGTTTCCCTGCAGGGCTTCCAGGGCCCCCAGGACTTTGCCTTGTGCCCCAGCTTCCTCCCAGGAGGGCCATATCTTGGGGGTGAGGCTAGTTCTCTCCAAGCAGCTGGTCCTCAGATCCTTTCCTGCTGGTCCCCATGCTGTCCGGTCCTCACAGCACAAGCTGAGCCCAGGCTTGCTGACCACCCTCCATCCATACCTCCTGTCCAGTCTGGCCTCCAGCTTCTCCCACATTCCAATTGATTCTCCGACTGTTAGGTCGGTCCTTCTTTTAGCTTGTTATTCCCCAGCCTAGAAACCTTCGGTCACTTCCTACAATTTAGACGTGTCTTCTGTCGGCATATCCAAGTTCTGCAGTTGGCACAGTTGGCACATTGTCTTCTGTCCCAGTGGATGCGTCCCGCTCCCTCTGTGGGTCGCAAGCTTCCCCAGCATCCAGCGTGGCATCTGTTGCCCAGCCAGCACTCAGTAAATGTTTGGGGTTTTAACTTAAGGCCCTCTGCCACTGCCCCCACCCCCAGAAATCTTTTAAACCTATTTCCCCAACCTCCTGGGTCCAAACCCTCCCCAGCCCTAAATGATCTTGCTCTTGTCCCCCCAGTCGGCCGGGTCTTTCCCCTCCCTGCCTCCCCTTGGTTTCTCCATCACGAAGTGTCCACCCACCCTGACTCCCCTTTCAAATCCTACCTCCTCTTCCAGCCCGGATGGGGCCTCCTCCGGGTGGTCTCTCCCGAGGGCCCAGCCTCAGGGATCTCCTCCTGTAGGTACCCAAGGCCACGTCAGTCAGGTGGGCTTCCTAACACCTGAAATTAAAATAATAATAATAATAATATAAATAAAACTTGCCGAGTGCTTATCGTGACCTCGGCTCTTTTAATCCTCTGAGGTTCCCTTGATTATCCTTGTTTCACAGGGAAGGAAACTAAGGTTTAGACGGTGGAGCTGTTCTGTGGGTGAGGTCTGGTCCCTCAGGCCGAGTGGGGGCGAGTCCGGCCCCCTCGTAGGCTCACTGGATGCTTGCTGGACTGTGTAGCTGGAAGAGGCGGAGCCTTTGCAAGGCCCGCCCATCTCTCCCCTCCTTAGATCCTAGAATCCGCCTTTTCAGAGTCTTAGCTTCAGGCTAAGTCACGGTCACAGCCAGAGCCTAAATCTGGAGAGAGAATAAATATTCAGCAATCCATTTTGCCCCTGGCTTCTAGAATGCTGAAGCTAAATTGACTGCTCAGGTGCAACCCCCCGAGGTAGGGGTCTGGTGTTATCTCACATACTCTACTTCTCCCCCGTTTTATCAGGTGCTTTGAAACATGTGGCCTTTGTGTGTGATTCCTCCAGATGCTCCGTATGCCCGGTACCCGGTGAGAAGACAGCACACAGACTGAGAGGAGGAGGGTGTCTCCCTTGGGAGAGGATGCAGAAAGGAAAACCAAAAATATTAGTTTGGGAGGGCCTGGGAACTTTGTAGACCTCCTGTGGACCACCGAGTACGTTGCTAAGATGTTTGAAACTCTCCCCAGAAAAATGTGCACAGAGACAACCGTTTGCAGGAGTTCTCATGTGGCTCAGCAGGTTACGAACCCAACCGGTATCCATGAGGACATAGGTTCAATCCCTGAGCTCACTCAGTGGGTTAAGGATCTGGTGTTGCCACAGGCTGTGGTGTGGGTCATAGACGTGGCTCGGGTCTGGCGTGGCTGTGGCTGTAGCTGTGGCATTCGACCCCTAGCCTGGGAACTTACATATGTTGCAGGTTCGGCCCTAAAATTAAAAAAGAAAAAAGAAACAACAGTTAGCATGTGATTTCATGTGCACCCCCATCCCCACCCCAGGCACACCCACAGCCTTCATGGCCCCTGAAGCTGGCTTGAAGATCCCTGTTCTCTGAAATTTTAACCCCTCATCCTGCACCTGTAAGAACAGAGGCCTGAAAAAAGATGGAGGCTCCCAAGGGACTGGGTGGGGGTGGGGGGAAGGAGGGAAAGATGGAATGCATGGTTTTGCAGGGCAGACCTTGCTGGCAGGTGTCTGGTTCTCCACCAGGGGAGGAGCCTAAGGGCAACTGGGGACCCACCATGAGGATAGGATAATCACCCCCTGGGCCCTTCAACCCCCAATCTGTTCAGCCGGCTCGGGAGAGGGGGGTATTCGAACCTCCCGTAAGTGGGCTGAAGGGCTGGGACCAGATCAGGAGCTATAATTAACCAAAGGACCCCTCTACCCCCCACCATCACCTCCGAGTCCAGAGGCTGGGCAGGGGCACCAGAGTACACCCCTGGGGGAGCCTACCTGGGTTTTAACCAGAGCCCAGGGCCTCTATGGGTTCAGCCATGAGTTAGAGTGATGGAGGCTCTTCATTTCCAGCTGCAGCTGGGCCCACATGCCACTGTGTCTCATCTGCCTTTGTTGTGCTTTGTTTCAGGGCAGAAACACAGCAGGGACAGCTCACCCGTCATCCCTGCTTCTATTCTCAGTCAAGGTCACAGGCTTCTCCTCTCCTCCTGGGGCCAGTGCTAGTCACCACCCATCAGGGGTTAGAGAACGGTCTTTGGCATTTTCGATAGCTCCATAAGAGGGATGACTGGAGGAACAGCTGCTGAGTGGGAAGGAGAGGTGCCCAGAAACTCGAATTGTCTATTTTTCTTTTTAGGGCTGCATGAGTGGCATATGGAGGTTCCCAGGCTAGGGGTTGAACTGGAGCTACTGCTGTCAGCCTACACCAGAGCCACAGCAACACCAGATCTGAGCCGTGTCTGCAACCTACACCACAGCTCACAGCAACACCGGATCCTTAACCTGCTGAGTGAGGCCGGGGATTGAACCCACATCTTCATGGATACCAGTCAGGTTCTTAACCTGCTGAGCCACAATGGGAACTCCCTTGAATTGTCTGTTTGAAGTCAAGTGGGTACTGAGGCATTTGAGAACGGGAAATATTGAGGACCTTGCCAGCGACCCCAGGGTACCTGCCTTTTGCAAAGGTGACCAGTTCATTAAATGAGCTGGGCTGGGTCAGTGGCAAGCGAGAAGCAACTTTCCTTTTTCTCCCACCATCACATTCAAGCCCATTCTGTCAGATGCCCGTCTCCACTGTATTGGGTTTCCACTGCTGCGTGACTCTCATTCCAACACTGAGTGACCCAAAGTGCCCACCGCTCCCTGCTCACAGTTCCGTGGGGTAGCGGTGCAGTCTGGGCCCTGAGGACGTTTTTGGCCCCAGCCGGGGTCTTTCATCCTGCTGCTATCATCTTGCGGCTTTGGGCCTAGATGTCCAGGTTGGCCTCATTTCTGTGTCTGGTGGTCGGTGCCCGCTGGGGCCCCTCTCCCGCTGCAGAGGCCTGTCCTGAACTTCCTGACGTGGCAACTCTTATCCCCAGCGGCGGGAGCAGAATCTGTAAGGGGCTCTGGAGCTAACGGCTCCAGAATATGCAAATATCACTTCTAGTATGTTCCCTTGATCAAGTCAAGACCCAAGGCCAACCCAGGTTCAAGAGGTGGGCACCCACTGGAGGGAGCAGCTGCAAAGTTGCATACAAAGCAGTGAGCAGACTGGGTGGGAAGGGTCACAGCCGTCTTCGTTGACCACTACCACACCTGCTCCTGGACCATCACGCAGGTGGAACCCTCATGTCTTGGGTGTTTGAAGAGCCTTGTGTTCAATTATGAAGGCGTCAGGCCTGGTCTGGAATTCCCACTGTGGCTCAGTGGGTTAAGAGCACGATGTTTCTCCATGAGGATGCGGATTTGATCCCTGGCCTCACTCAGGATCTGGAGTTGCCACAAGCTGTTGCAGATGCAGCTCAGATTCCTCATTGCTGCGGCTGTGGCGTAGGCCAGCAGCTTCAGCTCTGATTCGACTCCCAGGGCCCTGGCAACTTCCATATGCCACAGATGTGGCCATACGAAGAAGAAAAAAAAGAAAAATTCTGGCCTGCACTAACCAAAACTTTAATACCTCACCCACTTTGAAGCTCTCCCCTCCCATTTAGTGCCGGCCCACAGTCTGGTAGATGGATGAGAAGAGGGACCCAGGTCTCCGTGTTCCTCCACCTTGACCTTCCCCTCTGCATTCAGATTGTTCACCTAAGTCAAGGCCAGCTCATGGAAGGCTCTGGATGTCAGGGTAAGACCTGAGACTTGATTCCATTGTCAGTGGGGAGTCTCTGAAGGATGCTGGTGCCACTTGCCCACCCCCTCCCCCACCCCACCACTGGCAGCAAGCTGTGCTTTAGGCAGAGGAACATGACAACAGTAAGACAGGTGCTCGCCCCACATCCAGGAACCACACACAGGATGTCCTCCTGCACGGACAGTGGAAACTTTGAGGGGTTCCTTTAAATTATTTAGGAATAGGAGGTGCTGATGTCCTGGCTTCTCAGCCTTCCTTGGACCCACCAGCAGAGGCTTTGGTCTGTAAATCGCTCGACCTTCCCTGCAGATGGCGCCAAGGCCCTGGAACTGAAGCTCCTACCAGATCCCAGCAACTGCCTCCTAAATCGGAATTGCCTAAATGCAGCCGCTCTGCCTTTGTTTGACAGAGGAATTGGTCCCCAGGCAACCTGATGGGTGGTGAGAGGCACCCCAGACTAAGAAGAGTCTCCTTTTCTGCTTGCAACCACCTGAAAGTCAACAGATACGTGATAGAGTGGCAGACGGACAGACAGACACCAATGCCAGGTCCCACTCCAGACTGAATCTGTGTAAGTGGCCCCGACCACCAAGCCAGAAACATTTACCTTTAAAGTGGAGAAGATGGACGTTCCCACTGTGGCACAGCGGGTTAAGGATCCAGTGATGTCTCTGCGGGGTGCGGGCTGGATCCCCAGCCCAGTGCAGTGGGTATTGCCACTGTGGGGGCATAGGCTGCAGTTATGGCTTGGATTTGACCCCTGGTCCGAGAACTTCCATAGGCCACAAGTGTGGCCTAAATAAATAAATAGGAATTCCTGTTGTGGCACAGTAGAAACAAATCTGACTAGGAACCATGAGGTTGCGGGTTCGATCCCTGGCCTCACTCAGTGGGTTAAGGATCCGGCATTGCCGTGAGCTGTGGTGTAGGTCGCAGACACTGCTCGGATCCCGTGTTGCTGTGGCTGTGGTGTAGGCCAGCGGCTACAGCTCCGATTAGACCCCTAGCCTGGGAACCTCCATGTGCCGCAGGTGCAGCTCCAGAAGACAGGAAAAAAAAAAAAAAAAGAGCAGGAAAGCAGGGACTCCCCCCGCCCCCCCAAAAACACAAGTGAGACAAACATAGGCAGAAAATAAGATGGTATATTCACATCTAAATATATCAGCAATTATAGTACACAGAGCTGCATTAAGGGCACTGAGTAAAGAACAAACTTTGTCAAGCTGGACTAAAAAATAAAACCCCAAAGCAGGCTATTTTACAGAAGCCGCATCCAAATCACAAGGTCACTGGAAGGTCAAGAGCAGGTCTGCTCCACCTGTGCATCCAGCTCCCTCAGGAGAGAGCAGCGACATCGTGGCCCCCACACCCCTCCACCTCAGATCCCCTTCTACCAGACCCCTTGGGGTGCCCAGAGACTTTGGGGTGCCCCAATGACTGACAGGCTGAGTTGCCAATGTGGGACCTTCCCGCTTTCCTTACAGTGGCCCCAGGCTGGCAGGTGGCAGGTAGGACACGGAGGACGCTGATGTGCATGAGCTCCGCGGGGACAGTGAGGACCCTGACAGGAGTGAGCCCCGCAGGAAGGCAGGCTTTCTGCCCTCACCTCAGCCCCGGGAATTCCTGAGTACAAAAATGTCCCTTTTCTCCCACCAAAGGGGCATTTCCTCATGAAGTAGGTGGAGATGGACACGGTACCAAACTCTGACACCGCACGCGGATGTTTCACCAAGTCAGTGATTCTAGGAGGCTTTTCCATGAATCATTTAAAGGCGTCTGGACTGTGTGGCAGTGGCCCTGGGGGATGGGCGGGGCTGCAGAGAGTGGAGCGTCTCACTATTCCTTTTACTGATTTGCCACATTCCTAAAGACGCCAACGTCCTGCAGGGTCGGTTGGACCAGGAGCCCCTGGCCTGGCTGTGGCAAGGCGGACAGGCTGTGCTGGGGGGGAGGGGGCAGAGTAGCCGGGCACCCAGGCTCTGCCCCAGGGGGCGGGGGCCTGTGCCCACGAGCAGTCCCCCGCCCTGAGCCCGTCTGTTCCTTCACCTCTGCCGCACAGCACTGGTGTGAAGGCTGATATTTGCCCCACAGCCCACAAAACCAAACCTTCCAATGCCAGAGAGAGGTGGAAGGTGGTGTACCCTGCTCACCCCTGCTGAGAGGGCGAGATGGGGGGCGGGCAGGCCAGTGGGGAAGGGCTGAGCACGGCCAGTGGGCACCCGCACCCTTTCCCACACATCCCACCCTCTGTGCTGGCTCTGAAAGATGCCCCGCGTGGCTCCCTCTGCCTGGAAAGGCGCTGGGCCGGCCTTCCTGGGTGGAAAACCTGGAACTTTCCTGTTCCCATTCTCTACTGAGAATGGCTGACTGTGAACTGTATTTTAAACATCCTACTTCAGTAGTCTTACAAACGTCAGCTTCCAAAATAGTTATCTTGGGATTTACTCCATTCATTCCAACAGCCCCTCTTAATGTCTGTCTGTCTGTCTGCCTGGCCCAGGGCCCCCACCATCGGCATCATTGGCCTGCTCCTTCCACAGGGGCAGCGAGGAGCAGGGCCCAAGCCCCATGCGTGTCCCTAAAGCCCCGATGTCAGGGACACGCAGCAGCCACAAGGTCCCCCTTGTGTGGCTGTCATGGCTATAGTCCCTCTGGGTGCCGAGTTGCTCAGCGCCGCACCCAGGTGCCCTGACAGCACAGCCTTCCTAGGCAACACGTGTGCACAGTTTCCGAACATTCAAGGCAAAGGCCTTGGGTGGGAAAAGACTGGGAGCAGATCCGACCCTGGAGGGGGAACTGGGGAGGCTGGCAGGCAGGCTGTTCCTGCTGCACTGCCTGGTAGGGCCTGGGGCAGGCCAGTCTGGCCACCAGGAAGGCAAGCCTGGTGGCCTTGGTCATGCTTTCTTCTCCAACGAGGGACCCAAGATTAGCTCAGCCCCTTCCGGTGTTAGGAGGTAAAGCTGCACCATCACCTCCCCAGATTCAAACATCTAGAGTCCTGACCCCAGAACCAGAATGTGGTCTTGCTCGGTGGCAAGGTCTTTACAGAAGGGATCATGTCACGGTGGGGACATGCGGATGGAGTCCTTAGGGGAAAGGGAAGTCTGGAGACATGAGCACGGGGAGAGCCTGTTCCCTGTGAACAGGAGGACAAGCCACGGACAGAGGCCTGGAGCAGCCTCGGAAGGAACCAACTCTGCCGAGCCTCTGACCTTGGACTTCTGGCCTCCAGAACCATGAGACTGTTTAAGACTCCCGGCCTGCGGTGCTGTTACTGCGACCCCAGGAAGCCAACACAGGTGCTGCCGGCCTTCGGGAGATTGCTGAACTTTCCCGAGGGTGCAGGAGGGCAGGCAGCTGGTCCCTCAGCCACACCCCTTTCAGTAGGAGCCTGGGGGCCTTTCCCGTAGCAACCAACTCCTTTAAGCATCTGCCCTGCAGGTAAATCCAGCTTAGACCAGGGGGCAGAGGTCTTCCCCACACTTTACCAGAAAGAAGGGAGCCACGCCCCTCTCGGCACCTCCTGGGAAGAGGTTCTCTCACAGCCCCTTTGCTGGGAGTGCCTGAGCACTCGGAGCCTGTGCACCCCCTGCCAGCTTCGGCTGATCTGGGGGATGGGAAATGACATTTCAATGAACCTGAGTGGAGAGGGCCAGAGGCGTGGCTGAGGAAGCGGCATCCTGGAGTCCAGGCAGTCAGGTCAAGGGCGGACTCCTGGCCCCTTCACGGCCCAGACCCAGGGAAGGTTCTGCTGGAGGGGGGCGAGGGGAGAGGCTGGCCCCCAGGAGAAGCAGCATCCTGGGCAGGCCTGGGCCCCCAGCTCGGGTCCCTGTGTTCCCCACCCCACAGTTCCCCCTCAAGGGCTCTCTGGAGCTCTGCCAACAGGCTGCTTGGATCCTTCGGCCAGTTTAAGGGTCTGGCTGGTGCAGCTACTGTGGCCAGGGGCTCCCCATCTGCACTGGCCCCAGGCGGGGCCACCTGGGAGGGTAAGGCAGTGGGCAGTGAAGGGGGAAGGGGACTCTGGCGGCCCCCAGTGTGTCCGAGGGGTTGACACACAGTCAGCATAGCGCGCCTGCTGCATGCTGAGGAGAGGGGCTGCTGGGCAGGGCTAGAGCTGGGCCCAGAAGGTTCTGCAGCCTGACCCCGCAGGATCTTTGGTCTCGGCCTGGTGGGTCCCTTGTGCCTCCAGTAGGGCCGGGGTCTGTGAGCAGGGCCACTGGCCCAGCGGGGGCCCCGGGGGAGGCCCTTTGGCCCGAGGCCCCTCGGGCGCCGCCCCAGCTGATGCACCTGGGTCCTCACGGTGACCACTTCCTGAGACAGGCCCGCTAGGGCCACGGCGAGCCGATCCAGCTTCTCCGAGAGGGCGGCACCCAGGCTGCGAAGTTCCTGCTGCAGGGAACTCCCACAGGAGCACGGCGGCCGCGGAGCGGCGAGCGGCAAAGCCGGAGGGACAGTGGCTGTGGGGGACGGCTCGGGCTGACTCTGGGGAAGGGGCCTCCTGTGGGTTCCTGCTGAAACCAGAGTGGGAGGTGGGTGAGAGTCCTAGAGCTGTCAGGACCTTCTCTCCCCGCAGGGTCCCCACCTAAGGCCTGGCTTCAGATGGACAGAAGCGACTCAGGCTGGGGACCATCAGGGCTGAGCTCCGAATTCACGGGCAGATCCATCACAGACCGGGTCTCCATGGTAACCAAGCCTGCTTAGGACAGTGGCCTTCCCACCTTCTAAGAAAAGGCCTGGCGGGTTCTATGTGCCACCTCTGGGCCCTACTGATGTGCCCAGGAAGTCAGCAGCAGGGCCTGGAGAAACTGCAGACGCTGTGAGTCCAAGGCCGTGGGCAGCATCTGCAGAGGACCCGAGAGGGGCCTGGGCGTTCCCAGTGGGGTGACCAGGGGACTGCAGCAGCACCCAGAGCTCTTGGTTGTGAGCAAACCACAGGGTCCCCATCAGCTCCTGACCTTCACCCTCCATATTTAGATGTTACAGTCACAGGACTTTAAGTCTTAAGTTACTTAAAAAAAAAAAAAATCATCTGCTCCTGTACCCCAGGTTCCCCTGGAACCGGCCTCCACCCAAGGCAAGCCTCACAAGGAAGCCTTGTTAGCACCTGGCCTGCAGGACAGCCCTGCTCTCGCCACGTCTGAGTCCCCAGCCCGGCTCTAGCCTGCACTTCCCAGGACCCCCACGGTCAGAGAGAAAGTGAAGACTGGGGCCCAGGGACCCAAACGCCTCCCAGCCAAGCTCCTCAAGAAGGAGCTTGGCTGCTGTGGTCCTGGGTGTCCTTCTCCTGAGGTGGGGCAGTGGGTCTAGCAGCCTCTGGACGGCCCATCGCTCCTAATAAAGCAGCTGTACCTCCAGGGGAGCCAGGACCAAGACACAAGGGAGCCCCCACTGCAGGCTTTGGGTGTGAAGATCTGGGTACACGTCCCAGAGTGGCCCTGGAGAGAGCCCTGCCCTCCTGTGTGTCTCGGATGCGGTTTAGGGCTGTCCTCGGGTCCAGGGGATGCAGAACCACAGCTCTGGGGACACACGTGGCCAGGCTACTCATTACCGAGCGACCGCAAACTTGGATTCCGGATATATCTATTCTGGGAAAAGTCTCAGTTTCTGTTTTGCCTCTAAAGAGTGTCTGTGTGCTTTTATGAAAAAGCCTGCTATCTCTGTAGGAAAACACTGAAAAGAAAGAAGCAACCTGAAGTGAGTTGGAGTTGAGAGACTCCTACCTATGACCCCAAAGAGCCTGAAAGGGTGTTAAGAAGAAGTGTCCCCAAGCTGAGACTGGGGAGTCCGGCCGGCTGGCCCTGCCAGGAGCTGAGCAGCAGAAGTACAGTGGGTGGGAACAGGGGTGCCCGTGCAGACACTGAGCCCCAGCGGCCCCCGGGCCTGCAGGGCTCCCAAGGATCTGAGAGGGTGGGGAGCCACCAGTTCACCTGTAACACCTGGTCTTCTGTCTCCAGGCCCCATGCCCTTGGACTCTTCGCTAGGCTTCGGCTTCCAGGCCAGGGGCCCACAGGCTGACCCCGGAGGCTGGCAGGACCCCAGCCCCGGCCTTTTCTCCAGCTGAGAAGCAGGGCAGGGATCCACAGCAGCCCCTGCAGAAGGAGCAGAGAGTGTCTGGGGTGTGGACACACATCGCTTTGCCAGAGCCGTTCTCACGGCAGGCATTTCGACACGGCCAAAAAGTAAAAATCAAAATGCAAACTTTCAGAGTTCCCGCTGTGGCGCGATGGGACTGGCATCGGCATCTTGGGAGCACTGGGACACAGGTTCAATCCTGGCCCTGGCACAGCGAGTTAAGGATTCAGCATTGATGCAGCTGCGGCTTAGGGCACAACTTTGGCTCGGGTCTGATCCTTGGCCGGGGAGCTTCATGTGCTGCCCAGGGCCAAAAAAACAAAAAAAAAAATCAAAACCAACTAATTAATTAATTTAAAAAAATCAAACTTTCAACTTTTGAATACTTTTCAATGAGACGCAAGAGGGATCTACCCGGGTTGTCAGGGAGCCCGTCTCTGGCCGAACAGCCGGCCAGGGCACACGTAGTGAGCGGGAACTGGCTTATTTCCGGGTCCTCTGCAGCTCCGGCCTGATGCCTCGGCTCTAGTGGGAGGTGGAGGCTGCAGAGAGCAGGTGAAGGGGCCACAGCCCGCAGGCGCCACCTCAGTGAGGCTCCTCCAGGGACATGCTAGGGGCCCCCTGGGCAGTAAGGAACACCGGTACGGCCCGGGCCGGCACAGAGGTCAAGGACTAGTGGAGTCACCAGCCTGAGGGCGGGGAGCCCCCTTCTCCAACCCTATACCCCAGCCACCCCTACCTCTGCTGATGTCGCCCAGGGCACCAGGCTGGCCGGGGGTCTCCGAGCACACGTCTCTCCAGGGCAACTGGGATCCACCTCCCGCCTTTTCTTCTGCTTTTCCTGCTGGGAGCAAACACAGGGTCAGGTCTGGACTGCGAGCCAGGCAGCCGTTCCTGGCGTTCTTGGCAGGACAACCTCTAAGGCCTCCCAGGCGGAGGAACCTCACTTTTGACACTTTTCGTCTATTACCCCCCAATTTTAAATGGGAATCATTATCATCCATATGAACAGACATGAAGTGTGAGTGCCTGCCACGAGGCTCGGCTGTCGAGGCATCTACTTCAAAGACGTCCATCTGGGACAAACATACTGCCGGCTGGATGACGCAGCTACTGGCAATACAATCGGGTCAGGAACCAGGCGGCCCCCCCCAAATCTGGGTGACCTAGACTACTGACCACTTTTTCTTTTTCTCATTTTATAGCTGCACCCATGGTGTGGCATATGGAAGCTTCCGGGCCAGGGACTGAATCCGAGTCACGGCTGTGAGGATCCTTTAACCCACTGCCCCGGGGCCAGGGATTGAACCTGCACCCCCAGTGCAACCCTAGCTGCTGCATTTGGACGCTTAACCCACTGCACCACGGCAGGAACTCCCAGACTACTGACCACTTGAGTGACTCTCCCTTCCTGGGCCCGCGTTCCACGCCCACGCTTTAAGCAAAGCAGTGAAGAGCGAACTGTTAAACCCTAAACACCCTACCATCGGCCTAATAAAGACCGAGCCAGGACCTTGCACTCTCTCCCCACCCCTCACCGAGTACCGTGCCCTCCAGGACCTGTGAGTGATAAGCCCTGTGCCTCCAAGTCCCCGGTGGTTTCTGCCCTGGCACATCCCGTCACAGTAAGACTGCCAGGGCCGGCCCAGCCAGAACGATGGCCCAGGGCGGGGGGTGGAGGGAGCCTGTGGGACCGACTCTGCCCACGAATGAGGATGCTCCAGGCGTTCCTGGCTAAGAGCCTTAGCATCCAGAGGCTGGACCAACGCAACGGTACATTTACCGAAGTGTGTGTCACATGCACATGTTGTGTCTATAACACACACACATGAAGATCACTGCCAGGCTGTCCAAATAAACACACTCAGGTAACACTCCTGGGGTCTCATGTGTCTCAACAGCTTCAGGTCCTCTCCTGGCCGCTCATCCTATGGGGAACTCGAGTACGACAAAAGCAGAGAGCTTTCTGGCAAGAGTCAGGCCAAGTGACCAGTGGGCTCTGAGGACTCAGTCTCTGGACGTGTGGCCCTTCCAGGGGACGCGCCCCCTTCTCAGGAGACCCTGGGCTCACCTGCACTGAGGCCGTGGCGGTCCCTGGGCTTGCCTCCCCTCGGGCCGTCACCAGGGCGGCTGGCAGTGCGCAGACCCCCAGGGGGTGGGGATGGAAGGCCCAGGCCCTTGTGGCTGGGAAGGCGGTCCCTGTCTGTGACAAACAGGGCTAGGGTCAGGGGGTGCCAGCCCCCCAGGGCACTGCTCCAGCCTTCCTCTCCCTAAGGAGCTCACCCTGCAGGAGGGGCTGCCAGAGCTCGGGCTCCAGCCTCGAGTCTTCTCCTTCTGAGCTGCTGACACTGGAGCAGGAGCTGGAGCCAGGGCTGGGGCCAACCAGGCAGGCGAAGCCCAAGGGCCCCCCAGGCAGGATCCCCTTCAGAGAGTTCTCCAGGCAGTGCAGTGGGGAGGGCTTGTTGGGTGGCCCTGGGCAAACAACAGCAGAAGAGCCCTCTGTCCATCGGCCCTACGGCAGAGCCAGTCCCCTTTCCGCCCAGCAGACCGCTCCTCGCAAGTTCTGGTGGACCCTGAACAGCTTCCGCACTGGCCCTCGGAGGTGGAGAGAAGCAAAGCCAGAGCCTGGCCTGGCCCGCCGCCCCCCCGGGAACCTTCCAGAAGTCTCAAGACCCTGGAAATCACTGGCAGTCCAGTTCCCGCCAGGCCCTGGGTCGCCTACCTGCACTCACTTGGGACCAGGAGCCCAAGGGGTGTCCAGAGTAGGTTACCAAAGGCAGCTCTTGCCCGTGGCAATATTAGAAATACTGTATTTATTCAAGTAAGTCAGACCCTATGGCCCGCTTCAGCCAGCCTAAGAGGGATTCTGCTGGAAGTTCAACCAAGCGGCAGCTGCGGCAGCGGAAGACCCCCCTCCACCCAGAGGCAACTGGTACAAAGGAAATAAGCATCCTGCCTGCAGAGAGACCTGACCGCTGGATAAAGGCAGCGCTCTCCCCGCTTCTCTCCAGCACTTCTTTTTTTCCAAGTTGCAAGTTCAGTTTTATCGGGAGGTCTTACTGAGGACTAAGCCCAGGGGGACAGCTCTGAAGAGGTAAAGAAGGAGCCAAGAGAAACGGGAATTTTTGCTGAAATAAACAGGCAGTGGAACATCAACAGATCACTGCTAACCACAAAAGCAGACACCTCAAGGTAACGATTTTGGGGGGCAGGGGGCGCCGCAGCAGATGGAATTCCCCGGCCAGGAATCAGACCTAAGCCACAGCTTCAGCAATGACAGCTCCTGAAGCCACTGTGTGGGGCTGGGACTGAACCTGCATCCCAGGGCTCCCAAGGTGCCACTGACCCCATTGCGCCACAGTGGGAACTCCTCAAATGAATGATTTCGATGCTTTTCTGTGCATGTGAAGATGTTAGAGTCTGGGCTCACCGAACTTCTTCCTTAGACATGCATCTTACCTACCTAGGGCCAGTACCCAGAGCACAAAATGTTCCTATTTTTCTCCACCCTGAACTCTCCAGCACTTTGGGTGGCTTTGTCTCCAGCACACCTGGCAGTGCCAGCAGCACACGTGCTCCAGCCGGCAGCCCGGGATGGTGTGAGGTAGGGAGGGAACAGAGGCCCAGAAGGGGAAATCGATTCTTTCTTCAAAGATCTTATCTGGAGGGAAACTGGCCAGTAGGTTCGGGGCAGACCCCAGCTCACCGTCTTGAAGCCACCTCCACCGTCCTGGCCTGGTGGTCCCGGGGTCCTTGAGGCCTTGCTGGTAGCAGGCAGGGACGGTGCCAGAGGTGGGCACCTGCGGGCTAGCCAGCCGGAGGCTCCTGGTAGGCACGTCCCCCACGCGCTGCCCGTGATGGGCTGGTTCACAGGCCTCGCCCCTCGGTCCTGTTTTAATGAGAAACCGAGAGGCCGGTCAGCCCCAGGGCCCTGTGTTGGCACTGAGACCAGGAAGTCACTGGACAGAGAACAGCTCTGCTGCTAGATGCTCGGGCGCACGAGCTCCTAGTGTGGGACACACACCAGCCCCGCGGTTCCCAGGAGCCACCCTGATCCTCTGGGACCTCTGTATTCCCGGACCAGTTACTGGACTCCTGGGGACCCAGAGCCCAGGGGCTGTGGCAGACACCAAGGCACGTGGGGCCAACATGCCCAGGACACGGACATGCCGCTGCCAAGGGCCCTGCTTGGGGTGTCCCGTCCCACCTCCCCTTCACACGTGGGTGCTGGCAAGCCTCTACCCCCACCGTTTCCACGGCGTCGTTGCATCTCAGGCTGGGATGTGGGCCTGCCAGTGACTGGGGAGGCAGCTCCCAGGACAGCCCCAGACACTGGGCAGTGCTTTACCTTCCGTGTCTGCCGTCCAGTTCCTGGGCTCCCCTCTCCGTGGCCCCCTGTCCCCTGCTGGGGACCAGGACCAGGCCGGCTGCAGCCTGGGCGTGGGTATCTCTCTGAGACAGTTCTCTAGGCCCTGGAGCGGGGAGCTCCCCACGGGGCTTCCTGTGAAAACCCAACATTTACGGTCTTGACCGGTCAGAGCTCTGTCCCATGAACCCCAGGAGCCTGGCCTGTGCCCCGTGTCCAGTGCAGCTGGGGCTGCTGGGGTGGGGGGCGGGCCCAGACCACAGGCCCCGTCATGCCAGCTCAGGGAACCCAGATGGAGACCTGGCCCCAAACTGTGTCAGTCCTGCCTCTGGTCAGCACTGGGAGAGGTCTCCCCATCAGCTGTCTACAGAGAAACTGGTCAGCGGGCTGTGAGGAGGCAGACAGGCCCTGAGGCTCGAATGCCAGGCTGCTTTCGGGACCCGAAAAAGAAAATGCTAATGATGATGCAGGTCTAGAAGGGCACCACTGGTGCATTTCAGCTCGGGAAAAAACAAAGGGCATAAGTTGTATCTCTGTGGAAGCAACAGAAACTAGATGGAACGAAATTCGAGAAAAGGAAAGGCCCTTCTTAGGTGAGCTGACAGCCCAGCCATGCCCTTTTCTGAAGGTGTCTGCTGATGCTCAACCAGGCAGAGGACAAGATAAGAGAAGCTGCCAGAGCTTCAAGTTCGTGGGGCTAGACCTGTAGTGTCACAAAAGGAACCCTGCACATGGCTTTCCCCACGGATACTGCTGAGTTCTGGGGCAACAGAGGGAGCTGGGCTGGAAGCTTCTACAAGGCAGAGGGAAATCGCCTGCTGTACAGGTGACTCAGACGATCAGGTCCATGGAGAGAGGACACACATGACGAGTGTGTGTCCCAACCATGGAGCTGCTGCTGCGCTGCTGTGGTAAGGGGGCGGGGGGCGGCACAGCACTGGAAGCCAAGACCAAGCGGAGGGAGACCTCAGGAGGAGTGTGAAGACAGAGCGGGGAGAAGCTGGGCACAGGGAGCTCGGCCACACACGGCATTCCTGCAAGTGCAGGCACCCGCAGTAGGGGGGCTTGGGGAGGCAGGGGTGCTGGAGGGCGGGCGGGAGGCAGACCAGCTTTCCAACCAAGACGAAATGATCATGTTACCTATTAAACACTAAAAATGGAAAAGAAAAGCCAGCTGCATGTTGGGAGGGAAAAGCCCTCACCCCCAAGGGGCTGCACCATCGCAGGTGCAGGAACCCAGGCTCACGGACACCAGAGGCCCCTGTCCTGCCCAGTGGCCCGGGCTGGCCCAGCAAAGTGCCTTTCCTCTGACAGCAGCAAGGCCAGGACACAGAGGTGAACCCAGGGACTGGGGTATCCTCGGATGAGGCAGAGGAAAGCACCAGGATTGTTGAGAGGGACCCTGGGGAACCCTGCAAGGCCCCAAGGAGGTGGCAGATCACAGAGAAGCCTCCACGTGGAGGGACCAAGCAAGCCCTTAAAGGTGGTTTTACACAAACGTCATGGGGTTTTTTCATGGAAGCCAGTCTGATGTTACTGTGACTTCTGTACGGCTGGGAGAAGGAAGAATCCGATGCTAGAGGAGATTTTTTATGTTCTAACAGATCTTAGGTGTTGTCCTGCCTCTTCTGAGCCAAGTCACTACTACAGACCCCTGCCGCAAATGGGCCTTTGCCTGCTCTGCCAGGCCACGCCCGTCCTGCTGCCAGCACTGGGCCCGCGGCCTGACTTGGCTGGTGGGACAGGAGCGGCCCCCCAACCTCTCCCAGGATCCGCCCTCGGCCTCAGGCTGCTCGGCTCACCTTTTCCGGGCCGGTGCCCCTGGCTGCCCACCGGGCTCTGGAAGTCCAGGTCCTCGTCAGCGCTGCTGGATGAGGAGAGGCTGGAGGGGGGCCCTTGCGAGCCCTGGGTGGGGGCAGGGCCGTCTCCCCTGCAGCGCTGCAGGCCCAGTGCCAGTGGCCCCACGATCCCCTCTGCGGGAAGCAGCACGGTGGGCATTACGGGAAAAAGCACAGGAGAGGAGGTCCCCTGGGCCGTGAACGGTGCCCAGACCTGCCCCAACCCCTCTCCCCGGGGACCTCCTTTAGGGTAGGTTAGTGAGCCCACAGCGCAGCACGTTAACCCACATCGACCCAGCCGCGGGTCTCAGGGGCACAGAGGGTAAGTGAGAGCGTTCAGAGGAGGCGGTGGGCAGAGGGCTTAACTGGCCCCCCCCAGGCAGGGGCAGGCCTGAGAGGGGGCTGGGGGAGGGGGGCCTGTGGCATCCCCCGTTCTGTGCCCAGGGGCAAACGCCACCCCCAGGCCGCGCGGTCTACCTTTGCTGTGTGATCCCAGGGGTGGCGGCTGGGGCCTCTGAGACCCGGGGTCTCCTGGCTGGTAGCTCCGGGACCAAGAGGTGGCCAGCGGCTGGGGAGGTAACGACCCACTCAGGGGAATGCCCTTCAGACAGGCCTCCAGGGCTGCCAGGGGTGAGCTCGAGGCACTGCCGGCTGGGACGGGGGAGATGGCCCTGTCACCACCTCGGCACGTCCCCCCGGCCCAGCCCCGGCCGGCTGCCCGGCCTGCCTTCCTCAGGAGTGGCAAGTCCTACGCCAGGCGTGTGGGCCTGCTGGGCAGGACAGCCTTCGGTGGGGGCTCTGGTCTGCTCTCTGCTTCCGGGTCTGGGGGAGGCACTAGCTGTCCCCAGGCCAGGGGCAGGGTGGGAGATCCGCATGCGGCAGCCAGTTTCCTGACAGTCAGGGATTCTCCGTAAGACGAAGGTCCTCGCGACAGAAGGCTGTCCCGGCAAGGGCCTGGGTTAAGGAGGGTGGGGGCTAAGGGGTGACAGTCTGGGTTCCCCTCCCCAGAGTGCTGGCAGAACCTTGGGGTCCTGAGAGGCCCACCCGGGACGACCTGAGCAGACGACTCCAGGTCTCACCTTGAGCTGCAGGGCCCCAGCCCGGCACTTGGACACGGGCAGTGCCTCTGTTGTCCCCAGGACTGCAGGAAGCAGGTGGGCTGTGGGTCTGCTTGCTGAGCTGACAGGACACAGGCGCAGGGGGGCTCTGGGCCCAGCCTTCCTCCGTCTTCACCGCAGACAGCGCACTGCCAGCTCCCGGCCCAGGCCCAGGAGGAGGGGTCTGTAGGGGTCGGGGCCCTGTGGGAAGCCCCCCATGAGGCCTGTATTTTTTATTTTCTTCTTAAGGCTGCAGGCCATATGGAGGTTCCCAGCCTAGGGGTGGAATCAGAGCTGCATCCGCTGGCCTACACCACAGCCACAGCAACGGGGGAGCTGAGCCGAGTCTGCGACCTACACCACAGCTCACAGCATCGCCAGATCCCTAACCCACCGAATGAGCCCAAGGATCGAACCCATGTTCTCGTGGATACTAGCGGGGTTCTTTTTTTTTTTTTTTGTCTTTTTGCCATTTCTTGGGCCGCTCTCACAGCATATGGAGGTTCCCAGGCTAGGGGTCGAATCGGAGCTGTAGCCACCGCCTACACCAGAGCCACAGCAATGCGGGATCCGAGCCGCGCCTGCGACCTACACCACAGCTCACGGCAACGCCGGATCCTGAACCCACTGAGCAAGGGCAAGGATCGAACCCACAACCTCATGGTTCCCAGTCGGATTCATTAACCACTGAGCCACGACGGGAACTCCACTAGTGGGGTTCTTAACCTGCTGAGCCACAACAGGAACTCCCCCTCATGAGGCCTCTATAGGATTAGGATGGGGCTCCAAGGCCCCTGGCCTCCACGGCAGTCTCAGCTCCAACGTGGCCGCTGCCTGATCACCAGGAGGTGAACCAAATCACCCTCCCCCATTTCTACTGAGGGATGCCAGCCAGCAGCACCAAGTCAGGTTCCTTGCTCCAAGGCCAGCAGGCCTGTCTCTTAAGGTTCTGGGACACTACCAACCACCAGTGAGCTCACATGGATGTGACAAGAGCCCCCATGTCAAAGTGGTCCCCAAATGTCCACTGCAGGAGTGATGTCTTATTTTCTGCCTTTCTCCCTCCCAACCCTCCCCCTTCCCTCGGGAACCCTGAGCTCCAACTCAAAGAGCCAACCTGGAGCGTGACCATGCGGAGATGCCTCCTACATGCCCAGCTCCTCCTACAGTGACCGTCCCAACGTCTGGCTACTCCGGCCAACACAGGGACGTGTGGGCCTGAGTGTCTCCCTGGGGAGGGTCACCTCCAGCGCTGTCTGGAACAGGGGGAGAAGGATGCCCAGCCAGCAGCCCTTACCTCCAGAGCTCCTTCTCCAGGCCCCTGGGTCCTCTGGCGGCCGGGGGTCCCCCACTCCCGAGGGGCTGGGACGCCTGCCCCGGGCCTCTGGGATCTCCTTCAGACAGCCAAGCAGACCCTGGAGGGGGCAATGCCCTGAGGCTGCCTCTGTCTTCACTGCAGGACAAGGAACACACAGTTACCCGGGTGGCTTGTAACTCACTCAGCTGTGCACAGGTTACTGTCTTCTCAGGGCGTGATTTCAAAAAGCCTGTCTACACAGCCTCCAAAGCGGACGGACGATAGGAAGACGGCAAAGTGCGTCCTGCAGGCAGAGCACGTGGTATTCCTGAGTACCAACAGAGGAAGCGGGTAGACTAGGTCCCTACGGGTAGATGGCTCTCTGGGCCCGAAGAGAACTTAATTCGAGGAGGACCAAGCTTTCTACACCCCCGCCCCCCGCCCCGCATCATTAGTGGACCTGAGCCTCACAGCACCCCTCCAAGGCAGGGACAATTACCCCCTTTGACAGACGGGAGATGAGGCTCAAAGGCTTCACAGCCTTTCACAGTCGCCCAGGGCCGGCGTTCCTGCCTCCACTGTGTCGCCACGATCCCCAAGTCCCCCGCCAGCACCCCACTTCGCGGCACTCAGCAGCTCCTTCTCAGACGTCCCACGTCAGGACGAGCAAAGAACCCAGAGGATCCGGGGCAAAGTCCAGGCCTGAGTTTTCTTCTACTTGCTGACCAGCGCTGCTCCCCTAAGACAGCCTCCTGGCTCCAGAAATACCACACGGATGGTCCTGGAGCAGCCAAGCAGGCCACGGTCCTCGGGGAAGGCATTATATTTACAGAGAACTGTCTACAGAATCGCAGCCTGAGCTTTCACGGGCGCAGAGACCTTGGCCTGGGGAGACAGGCCACATGGAACTCACCTGCCCAGGGCGGGTTCCTGCACCCTGGCTCTGCTCTCAGCTGCAACACACCCAGGCTGGGGACTGGGGGCGGCAAGCTCAGGGGTGCCTCGGGGTGCTGGGGGACAGGCTCGAGGATTTCCTTCAGGCAGTTGATGAGGCCTTGCAAAGGGCTGTTCCCAGGAGAGGCCCCTGTGGCTCCTGCAAGGCCAGCCCAGTCAGTGGAGCCTCGACGGTGGCAGCTGAGGGACCCATAGGGCACAATTTCCCACCCATGAGAACAGTCCTCAGAGGGCTGGCAGGAGGCCCGGGTGGGAGAGCCCTCGCCTGCCCCGCGGGCCCTCCCTCCTGACTCCCAAGGCCCTTTCTCCAGCCAGGGCTACAGGTCTGGGGGCTATAGGCTCCTCACCTGGGGCTCCTGGGCCTTCCTCCTCCACGGGCCTCGGCGTGTCAGCAGTTCCTGTTGCAGGAGAGACAGGAAGGCTATCCTGACTCTGAGAAATCGCCCCAATCTGGTCTCCATCAGGACAGGCCTCTGTGGCCTCTAAATCCCCCAAGGGCAGCCGGGTCCTAGGAACTTGGATTTGTGGCAGAGCTAGCTTGTTCCCGCCTCCTTCTGGGGAAGTTGCCTTCTGGTGAGAAGGTGACACCAAGGTTGAGGAAGAGGAAGCAGAGCCCCGCCCCCAACCCCGGCCTGCGACTGGGGCTCAGCAAGGGATGCCCACAGCTTCAAGGCACGGGCCCCAGGCTTGTACTTGCTTCTCAAGGCTGGGCACGTGTGGGGCCCCAGAGCAAAGGTGCCTGACCTGAAACCACAGGCTAAATGGGGTCTGTTTTTCAGGAGTGCCATATTCATGCCATATTAATTTTAAACGTTTTCGTTAAAAACAGCTCTTTAGACAAATGTAAAATTTGCAACAATTTTTAAAATAAAATGAGACAGAGAAATTGCACTGGCCACCCGTGTCCTCTCCTGCTCTTACGGCGGCCCTGGGGAGAAGTCAGGTCCAGTGGCACAGGCACGCTGCACACAGCGCTTGGCGTGGGGCCAAGCATCCTGCTTGCTCGCTGGTCCCCAGACAGAGGCTGGGCACGGGGCCTGTGCCCTGGGGAGCCTGACCCCAGTTCACAAGGCAGGAAACGAAGTCCTGGAGAAAAAGAAGAGGGTGCAAGGCCCCTTGCTGGGTCCCACTCACTGATGGGGAGGGGGCTCCCCTGCCCCCCGGCTCCGGGCGGGTCAGAGCTGCCGTTTGGGGAGGGAGCCACGCTGGGCTGGCCCACAGGTGTGTCCGGAAGGTGGGTGAGCAGGCCTTGAAGGGGGCATGCGTCCTCTGTCCCGGCTGCTGTCAGGGAGGAGGGAGAGGACACTGGAACTAGACTGTAAGCCCAGAAGGAGGTAGCATGTCCCCAGCGTTGTCCCATCCTGGCCCCTCCCTGCTGTATCCCCCTAACAACCAGGACCTCAGCAACCTCTGCCTTGTCATCCCTGGGCTCTGGGGCAGATTCCCAGCAGTGAGTGGTCGTGTTCTGAAGAGACCCCGGCCACCCTCCCATCAACTGAGCAGACTTGAGGAACCCTCGGGACTGGGACTGGTGGGCACAGACCCCCAAGGAGGTGAGTGTGGCAGGCAAACAGGGCCCGGGGAGGAAGGGGAGTCTGATGAGGCAGGAAGGGCGAAGGCTGGGGGGCCCGGCCAGGGGCCACTCGGATAAGGCTCTGCTTCCTCTTCCTCATCTACAGGACAGGGATGGCCTTGCCTGCCACATGGGCACAAGGCGATGGGGCCATGAGGGCAGGAAGCAGCCAGGTAGGACCACCGCAAGGAAGTCAGAAGCCGCTGTCTCCCCAGGACCCACGCACTCTCAGAGGCCAGCATGCCGCCTGGGCCTCTGTGTAATGGGGTGACTCCACCAGGGCCCAGCAGGTGCATGGCACATCTCTTGTGGAGGCAGAGGGGCCGCCCGCTGTGCACTCACCCCCGGGGCCGGCGCCCTCCCCATCCAGGCCGGCACCCCTGTTCTCCGGGCTGGCTTCCCGGAACAGGAAGTCCGGGATCTCCTTCACCAGCTGCACCAGGGCGGTCAGGTGCAGGCTGTGCTGAGGGGCTCCTCCTGCGGAAAGGCCACAGGGAACCCCGCCCGCATCAGCACAGCACCCACGCTTCTGCCGTCTTCACGCTGAACTCATGTCATTCTCCTGCCGCTGGAGGGGCCGCAAAGGAGAGGCCAGTGTCCACAGGTAAGGAGGACCTGGGCTCAGAGCAGACGACCCGCCCGTGGGAAGAGCCAGGACCAGGATGCTGGGGGCTGTGCGTAACTGAGTTCTGTGCTCTGTCACGTGTTTCCCTTTACTCCCCTAGGGAAGTGCTAGGGAGGGCTCCCCAACCCACCAGCACCCGGGCCCTCTGCCTTTCCTGGCACCCCACAGACCACATCCAACATCCGAGGTCTCTGGACCCCCAGGGGCTCCAGGCTGGCTCTGCCGGGGTAGTGGCAGGAGGGGGCCCAAAGAGAGGATGCTCGCCAAGGGTGACCCCAAGTTTCGTCTGAGCACTTCGTGCAACAGGCAACAGTGTACCGGGCTCCTGGCCCAGAGGGGTGAGGGTGAGAGGTCAGGGAGGGGTCAGTGTGGGAAGCCTGGTGAGGTGGGGAGGGCTGAGGTCACAGCGTCCCCTCAGGAGTGGAGGGGCTGACAACCACACCATGGGAGGGACAAGAGTGAGTCCAACCAGGCTCAGGCTACCCGGGGAACCAGGACCCCCAAAGGGGTCCAGTCCTCATCTGCCAAAGGTTACTCACCCAGGGGGCCTGTTCCCCTAGGAGGCTCCTGGCCATCCCCAGCCCCTCTGGCTCCTCCAGGCTCCATGGGAGTCAGGAAGGCAGAGAGTGGAAGCAGCTCCGCTGTCCCTGGGGAAGAAAAGAGACAGTCCCAGGAGGGGGCGCTGGCCTCCGCCCCCACACACCGTCACTTGAGCGGCCCAGCCACCTCCACATCCCCACACCTGTGTACATGGGTCCCTGTGACACCCAAACCCCAGGGACTGCTGGAACCTCGGAGCCCAGTGCTGCTCTGCAGATGTTCAGCGCCCCCCAGCATCACCCCCAGAACCCTACTTTAGTCCACAGACAGGACGGCACGCTGACCAGCCAGGCGGCCCCTAGCTCAGTGCCAGGCTCTCAGGTGCCACCACCAGCAGTGCTCACTGTGTAGATGAAGACCCAGGCCCCGGGTGGTGCCGGACCGCGTGCCTTCCCCATCCTTACCCAGGGAGACCAGCGCCTCGTAGTTCTCCTGCATCACGTCCAGGTAGAGGGCCCGCTGCCCCTCCCCGAGCAGCCGCCACTCGTCCTCGGAGAACCGCACGGCCAGGTCCCGGAAGGCAATGGACACCTGTGGGCACGACCTCAGGGGAGTTGGCTGGTTCCCTCCCGGTGAGGCTGGCCTAGCTGTCCCCAGCTTGGGGACCCAGCCTGTGTGTCCAGGTGGACACCAGGGAGGGGGGAGTGGTGAGAGCACGGAGTGGGTGCTCGGCACGTGGGTACCGGCCAAGGGGCAATGGGCATCTGCTCAAGAGAAAGTGATGGGGTCAACTGTGTCCCCCAAAAGACGCAGCAAAGTCTTCTCCCCAGTACCTGTGACTGTGGCCTTATTGGGAAACAGGGTCCTGTAGATGTAATTAGTTAAGATGAGGTCATGATGGATGAGGTTTGCCCTGAACCCAGCACCGCTGCAGTTCTTAGAACAAGAGGAGCAGAGGCAGACCCCCAGGGACGCCAAGGCCACGTGACAATGGAGGCAGGGACGGCAGTGATGCGGCCACAAGCCCAGGAACCTCCCGGGGCCGCCACGAGCTGGGAGAGGTGAGGCAGGACCCCCTCTGCGACCCCGCAGAGGGGACGTGGCCCCACCGACGTCTCAGTTTTGGACGTCTCCCCTCCCGTCTATGAGGGAATAAATGTACTGTTTAAGTCCCTCGGGTTTGTGGTCCTTTTTACGGCAACCCTGAGAAGCTAATACAGACAGTCTCGTGCCCTGTGGCCTGGGCCCAGGAAAAGGTCACCCCCAGGACGGGAACTGCCGGCACCCCCAAGTTCACCGTGTTACAGACTCACTGAGCAACAGGCAAACTTCACTTTGAATGAGCAAGGACTTGGGATACGAACACCACAGCATTTGAAAAGTTTACAAGCAAAGTGGAGACATATGACAAAGAACAAACAGCCCATATTTTCAGCGGGGATGATCCAACAGCCAAGAATCAAGTGTGGCTCCTCCCAGCCCCGCCCCAAGGAAGAGTGAGAAGGAAAACTCCATGAAGGCCTCAAGTCTGCAGCGGCAGAGCCTGCCCACCAGCCCCGCCGGCCACACCCGCCTCCCATGACAGACAGAAGAGCCGCAGACTCCCCGCTTCCTCCACGGACTCTCGGGCTCAGCCAGCTGGGCTCTGGTTGCAGCTACTCTCCTAGACCAGGGTCTGTGCCCGCCCTCGCTTTCCGGTCTCCCTAGACCTCCAAGGCCCTGGCCCGCCGTGGGGACCTCCACTGCGGGGACCCCAGCCCACGTGGCACCTCTCCACGGGGACCCTGCAGCACGCAGGCACTAAACTGCCGGAGATGACACCGCCAAAGCCCACGGAGGCCGCAGTCCCATCCCTCCCAGATGACCAAGCTCCCCCGCCCTGACCTAGCCTCACTCCTCTGGCCTGGGAGCCCATGACTCTGAGGTCTGTTTCAGGGTGCAGAGAGGACCCAGGCTCACCCCTGGAGAACACCAGCTCCTACCTTACAGCTTTGCAAGATAAGAGACATTTCATGCTAATTTTTTAAAAACAGGAGTTCCCGGAGTTCCCATTGTGGTGCAACGGAAACGAATCTGACTAGTAACCCTGAGGATGCAGGTTCGATCCCTGGCCTTGCTCAGTGGGTTAAGGATCTGGCGTTGCCGTGAGCTGTGGTGTAGGTCGCAGACACAGCTTGAATCTTGCATTGCTATGGCTCTGGCGTAGGCTGGAGGCTGTAGCTCTGATTTGACCCCTAGCTTGGGACTCTCTATAGGCCGCGGGTACGGCCCTAAAAAGAAAAAAAAAAAGCCAAAAATCCCAGCAGTTCCCTGGTGGCCTAGTGGTTAAAGATTTGGTGTTGTCACTGCTGTGGCTTGGGTTGCTGCTGTGGCACCGGCTTGATCCCTGGCCCAGGACTTTCCACATGCCATGGATACAGCCAAAAAAGAGAAGGTTACAGAGTCAGAAATGCTGGGGACCCCTTATCAACAGTCCCATCCTCTCACTGCCATACCCAAGGAAAAGTGGGAGGGGGCAGGAGAAGGTCGGGAAGTTACAACTGCTTCACTGATGTATTAAACTCCCACCATGACCAATACACTAGAGCAAAGTAAGTGTCCCCCAAACCAAGCCCTGGGGGAAGATCAGCCACCTGGAGGGGCCAAGCGATGGGGGGAGTTTGGAATGCCCAGGACCTGGACTGGGGACCTGTCTGGGAAGCTAGAGGGCAGGCTGAGGGGCTGGTGTGGTTCCTGCAGCCTGGAGGGTCTAGAGAAGGGCGCTGGAAGCGAAGAATTTGGGTGTCCCCAGCCTTGCCCAGGTGACACAAGTGTCTGTCCTGCACTGCAGGGCTCTTCCTAATGGCAGTGGATGCTTCAGGCCATCCTGGCTCCAAGCCGCTGGCTCTTGCAGCAAACCTCTGTGCTTGCCTCCAAGAACACTAGCTGGCCAGTTCAGATTCCATGGCAGGTGGTCAAAGACTTAACCAGCCACCATACAGTTCCAGTTTGACCGACAGCTCTATTTTTTCACTGTAAATTAAGGAAGTGGCATATTCTGATTTATCTGTCCTTTGTGAGCCGGGTTAGTGTATGTCGATTCTTCCAAGAACTATAAGCTAGGGGTGCATCTGACTGACATCCAACTCTGCACCTGCAGAACAACAGTTCCACGCGTGCCCCTTTACAGGAGGCTGGTAAGCAGAGACAAGTCGGATGGCCTTGGAGGCTCATGGCTTCTCCATCTCTGGCAGCTCCACACAGAGCTGGCTCAGCAGGTCTGAGTTTGCTCAAGGGAAGATCATGCTGGTACCATCTACTGAGCTTTGGGGGGGGGCGGGGTCCAGTTTTCTAACAAGGCCCCTCCTTAGGGAACACGAGCCTCCCTGTGAAGTGATGTCAGCCTGAACCCCTCCCTCCCTAGCTGGTGATGAGAGCTGGGGGTGGTGGCTGAGTCTGCTTCCCCAGCACGCCGCGTTCTGTACGTGGACCAGGTGCCGAGACCCCGGCCAGCCTCCCAGTTCCATGGCGCTCCCGCTCCCTCTCTGACTTGACCCTCTCACGCATGCTAAGTGGGGTGTCGCACACGGGCAGCTTTCAAGGGGCCTAAACATCAGCAGAGGAGTGATGGCGCCACACTCCCAAGCACCTCGGATCTCTCATTTGATTGACAGAACGGCCCCACACAGGCAGCTGCTTCGCCCCGTGAGTAGGGTGAACGTCCCAAAGCAAGAAGCTGCACGAGCTGGCAGACAGCCAGGGGCCACGGCGAGGACCTGGGCCTTTGCACTGAGATCTCAGTGCCCCTTCCGACATGCCTGATTGTGACCATAACAAATCATGAGAGTGGTAAACCTTAACAAACCCAGCATCAAAGCTCCTCTTTTTAGAAAATTATTACTACCCAATAAAGTTCACTGTGTGGCACAGCGGAAATGAATCCGACTAGTATCCATGAGGATGTGGGTTCAATCCCTGGCCTTGTTCAGTGGGTTAAGGATTCCGCATTGCTGTGGCTGTGGCATAGGCCGGCAGCTGCAGCTCAGATTTGACCCCCCAGCCTGGGAACTTACACGTGCTGCCAGTGCGACCCTAAAAAGCAAAAAAAAAAAAAAGTTCGTAGGGATAGATCATGAGAGTATCGGTAACAGACATTCTCATTCCTAGTAACCTGTTAACAAAAGCTGAACATTTAATATGATTTTTTTTCTCTTTCTTTTTTGGCCACACTCACAGCATAAGAAAGTTCCTGAGCCAGGGATTGAATCCGAGTGGCAACACCAGATCTAACAAGTTTTTTAAGGTGTGGGGGGGGAGGGGAAGGGTCTTAAGTACAAATGTAAAAGGTCCTGTGGCCACCGCTAAATGGCAGAGTCCAAACGCACGGCCCTGCTGGAGCAGAGAGCGGGGCGAGGAAGCGCCCAGCAGAGCCGAGCACGGCTCCTCCGGCTGGAGAGCTAGTTCAAGTCTGCAGACAGCTTCTCTGTTTAGCGAACTAGGTGCAAAATGCTGTATGTTGTCTTCCCTCATCGGAAGCTACTTACAACCTAATGGCAGAAAAAAACAAAAGGGTTTTTAGGGTTTTTGACTTCACAGTTTCCTTTTAATTAGGACTGGTTTTCTCACCTCATCTTAGATCTACCAAATCACAACATGTTTCGTGCTTTTCAGAGCCCAGAAATCGACATTTTCAAGCTTCCCAGGTGACTCTGCCACACGCTAGGTTTAAGATCACAGGGCCAGGGCAGAGCTGCAGTCCAGTCGGGCTAGGACTGGGCAGTACCTGCCCGGCCTGCTGGAATTGAAAACCACAGGGGTGAACAGGACCCTCTCCTCCCCCCCAGGGGTGAGCTGGCCATCGCAGCATGTCTGTGAACTAGAAATCACCCACAACCGCTGGACACCGTTAGGGGCTGTGAACATTTAGCACCAACTTCTACTCAAAACAGGAGGGCTCTGCAGTTTCTACTTAATTACCTGTAGCAACGGGGCGCTCACTACACTATTGCTGGCCTCATCTAGGAGTTCAGAAGTTCTGGACACACAAACGGGCAGAGTATGGGGGTTTGGGTTTGACTTCAGGAGCCAGGCTGCTGGAATTCCAATTCCTGCTTTGCTTCCTATTAGCTATGGGCTCAGCAAACTCAACTGGGATTCAAGTTCCCACTGTGGTGCAGCAGTCGACTGCCATGGCTCAGGTCACTGCAGAGGTGCATTTTCTTTTCTTTTCTTTTCTTTTTTTTTTTTTTTTTTTTTTGCTTTTTAGAGCTGAACCCATGGCATATATAAGTTCCCAGGCTAGGGGTCAAATCCGAGCTACAGCTGCTGGCCTGCACCACAGCCACAGCAATGCCAGATCTGAGCCACATCTGTGACCTACACCACAGCTCACGGCAACGCAGGATCCTTAACCCACTGAGCAAGGCCAGGGATCAAACCCTCATCCTTATGGATTCTAGTTGGATTTGTTAGCCACTGAACCACAACGGGAACTCTGAGAGGCACATTTTCAATCCTGGCCTGGCACAATGGGTTAAAGGATCTGGCATTGACACTGCTGCAGTGTATGTCACAGCTGCGGCTTGGATTCAGTCCCAGGCTGGGGACCTTCCATGTGCCGCAGGTGTGACCATTAAAAAACAAAACAAAACAAACTGGGATCATAACACCCTCTCTCATAGGGACGTTGTGAAGACTAAAGGAATTAACACAGGAAAAGTGCCCAGAACAAATGCTGGGACGTGGTAAGTGCTAGGGTTCCTATTCTTGCAGCCAAATCTGTCTGCCTAACATCTCCCTGCGAGTCCGAGGCTGCCACCTCCAGCTACACAGTGGGGCTTGTACCCACACTACTCCTGACCCTGGGTGCCTCTTTATCTCCTGGCTAAATATACCAGCTCTTTTAGACATCCGGAAGAGATGGTTTCCAGGCCATTCACCCTGTCAGCCTCAAGATAAATTCTTCTATGACAAAGTTCTCGTAAAACGGGAACGGGAACTGACTGTGGCCGGGGCTGGGGTGGGGGTGGGGGGGGCTCTCCATCGCTACCCAGAAAAAGCAGACGAAGAGGAGTGAGTGTGTGTGCGTTCATGAATGCACATGCAAAGAAGGGAGTGAGCAAGATGTGCAAACACTCAGGCCATAGATTGGCCCTTAGGTCCTTCCTGGTGAAGACCAGCTCCCCCAGTGCTTCAGGCTCCCACTGGGGCTTCCAGATCAGACCCTGAACTCTGCTGCCACCACCTGTGGGCTGTGTTCCCGTAGGCTTAGGCACTTGAGAGTTGTGCTGGACAGAAAGACACAAGGCCCTCCCTGTCCCTCTCATCTGACAGACGGACCTCTCCCCCAGGCCCCTCCTGGGCCCCTTCTCCAGGAAGCTACACGTGTGAGTTACAACACCTCCTGGAACATCAGATCTGGAAGATCAGGGGTCCAAGCCCTCACTTTACAGAGGAGGAAACTGTGGCAGAAGGAGGCCAGTGGGCATATCTGAGCCAGGGTGTCCTTGGGCTCCCTAACTACATCTCACCACATCTGCGGAGGAGACAGCCCCTGCTTCCACAGCACCCAATCTGCCTGGCATTGCCCTTTCTCCCAGGAACTTGTGGGGCACCGATGATACCAAGGTCCTGGCACAGTGTTGCTCTGCCTGGCCACGGGCTGCCCCAGCCACTCTCCCAACACCCGCCTCTGCTCCGGTCCTCAAACCCTGGGGTCTACAGTTGCCTGAGTTTGGTCCAAGCTCAGGAGCCACCACTATTACCAAACTAGCTCCAGGGCCCAGAACCTGCAGCCAGTCCCCCCTGGTACCGCCATGTTTTCCCAGCACCCTGACAGCCCCGCACACAACTGGCCCGAACTGGTCCCGGGCTATGACAGATGGGTTCTCCCTTCGGCTCTCAGACCTACATATCTTACCTAATGGATAAAACCTGGGACTTTGTTTCCCCCCTCCCCCGATCCCAACCGGGGTCAAGGATCCCACCAAGAATAAAAGTAAACAGATACACTCATTCCTCCTAGGCCTTTGTGCCCACCGCTCCCAGAGAGAGGGTGATGCTTAATTCAAAGGAAAGTGTTTTCAAAGGTGGAGACAGGCTCCGAGTACATGTCCACGGCCGAGCGGGGAAAAGGGAGGGGGACGTCGGGGAACCTGGACTTCTCCCCACCAAATCCTGCGCACCAGCCTCCCGCCCCCAGCCAGGCACAGCCGGATCCCAAAGTTGCCGGGTCCCGGGCCCTCCCCCTCCCCCGCCTGCGAGGTCCGCACATCGCCACGCGCAGGAGACCCGCGGAGGCGCCCTTCGGTCCATCTGTCCTCCGCGGCTCGCGGCGGGATCCCGGTTCGCCTTACCTGGTGCGCCATCCCGGGCTCAGCCTCGGCTCCTGGCTTCCGGCGCGGCCCGGGTCACCGGCTCCCCGCCCGCAGGCTGCCCGGCGACCCTCAGCGGCGGCGGCGGCGACCTAGGTTAGCGCAGAAGGAAACCCAGCCAGGGGCAAGGACCGCGGAGCAGGGGCGGCGGTGGGCGTCTGGACCAGCTCAGCGGCTCGCATCCCAAGACAGGGAGTCCAGCCTCCGCGGCGCTTCGGGCACAGGCGCGAACTACACCTCCCGGAAGGCACCGCGGCGCTGGCCGGGTGAGGGGCGAGGTGAGGACGGGGCGGGTCCAGGGTGGCCTGGTGGACGCCCCTCCCCGCTGGCTCAGCCGGAAACCCCGCGGAGGGGCCAGGAGGGACTTGGCGCCACCAGGCGGCCGGCTTGCGGTGTGCTTGCACGCCTGAACCCACCCATCCACCCATCCATCCGTCCATCCATCCATCCATCCTTGCATCCAACATTTACTCAGCGCATCCTCTGTGCCAGGTGGGGATGCTCGTATTAAACTGCCAGAGGACGCATCCCCTAAACCAAGGAGACCAGGGCCCCCTGAGAAGCGTTGGGGGGATCCGGTCCCAAGAGGTGGGGAGGGGGCTCCCGCCAGGACCTCTCGGGAGGGGGTGGTGGGTGGGTCCGAGGGGCTGCCAGCCAGCGCATGCTCAGATCTGTCACCCCTTCCCGCGCTCACCAGAGCGCCTACCTGTGTGCCCATTCGCTGGTCTCTTTTGTTGCCTGTGGTAACCCCACAGTTCCTGGCACGTAGTAGACCCTCAAATAAGTGTGAAGAATGAATGAAGCGTGAGCCTACCATATTCTCCAGGTTAGAAAGGACGCAGCGGGGCTGGGGAGGAGTGGCGGCCTCCCCTCCTGGAGAGAGGACACCGGCTGAGCCCCGCGAGCCTCATTCCTGGTCTAGAGGACCCCTTGTTAGGACAGCTCGGAGAAGCTGGCCTCGTGGAACTAAACCTGCTCTTCGAGACGGAAGCTTGCAGGGGTCTAGCGAGGACGAGGCGCCCGCCACGCAGAGAGCGCTTCCCGGGCGAGCAGGCCCCTGCAGTTCTCTTCCTCTCCAATATTTGGGGAAAGGGAGTTTCACGCCCAGAAAACCCGGTGCTGGTCCCTGTAGCCACTCTAGCCTGCCGTGGGTCCCCGCTGGCCTTGTTGCTGGTCACCTCCCAGAACTTTGGGGTATAGTGTTGACAACATTGGCCCGGCTTCCAAGGAGAGGCCGCGGGAAGACCACTCTCTGTCACTGCCCAGCCCCACGCCTGGGCAAAGCCCCTCCTCCACACCCAAGCACCGGTGTCTGTGTAGCGCATCGTCCCGAGGATCTGAGCTGTCACCAGGTTTCACGTGCGGACAACGACAGTGTGAAGGTCAACATCTGATCTCAGGATTCCTAAAGGCCACAGCGCCGCTTGGTGAGTGCCTACCTCTGCTTTGAGCCTGTGTCCCATCTTCCTGATAAGGTCAGCTTTCTCCTTGTTGGTGTCCCTTCTCCCACCTCGTCCCCAAATGCCACCCGCAGTCTCAGAATCCCTAAACTCTAAAATCCCTTAGCTAAAAAAAAAAAAAAAAGTAATGCCTCTACCCTAGAAAGACACACCTTCCCTTTAGCACAGTACAGAGTCTTAGTACCTCATTGACTCAGTCCCCCTTCCTGGCCAGACCTGGGCCCCCTCGCAGACTGAGTCAGCAGTTGCTTAGAGCAATTCAGCAGCATCCTACTGAACGACCAGTTTGCCAGAAATCCAGGTGCAAATGGCCAATTCTCCCAGTGACTGAGAAACCTCCTTTCTAGTGCACAGTTTTAGTTTTACCTCCTGCCGGGTGCCTGCACCCAACCTTACCTCTGTGTCTGCATCACAAAAATGATTGTGAACTGTCCTAAATTCAGGTCAAAGTGTTTATTTGCCAGTTCTGGCCAGAGACAAAGGGAGGAGTGCAGCTGGAACAAAATTTTTAAGATTCTCAATCAAATAGTTTTTCATCACACTGATATTCAGTGGTTTACTTTCATCCTATTTGGCTTTTGGCTTTCTGGTCATTTTATGCACTGGCTTCGGGTGAACTTGCCAGCTACAGTTTTTCCAGACAGTTTATCTAGGTTCCCCTAAAGGTGTTGGCTGTAATCAACTTGAATATTTTCTGATTTTTAAAATTTCTTTTTTCTATCTATGAGGTTATTTGAAGGTACCTTTCATTTTCCAAAGGTAGGGGTCTTTTCAAATTTTATCTTTTTGCAGTTGAGTTTTGCCTTGTAGTAAAAGACTAGTATGTGATGTTGAAATTTTTTTTTATGTTTATTTTTTAGGATTTTCTGATAAGTGCTTTGTGGCCAAGTTATGCCATAAATGTTTCAAAACGTTCTATGTTTGCTTCAAGAGAGTATATATATTCTTATGTTGGTTGTAGGGATCTAGTTAGGTCTAAAATCAAGCTTGTTTTGTGTTGTGTATGTCTTCTATATCTTATCATTTTTTTGACCTTTTGATTTATTAGTTACTGAGAAAGATAAGTTAAAATCTCCTATCAATATTGTGTATTTGTCAATTTCTTCTTGTATTTCTAACAGTTTTTGCTTTACCTATTTTGGGAGTGTGCATACAAGTTTAGAATTGTATTTCCCTTTGAAAGTGTTTATTATATTATTATGAATTAACTCTTTTTAATCCTGAACAGTACTTTAAACCTATAATCCATTTCGCCTGATTTGATATTGCTACACTAACTTATTTTGGATAGTATTTGCTTAATATATCTTCTCCTCTCCTACTACTTTCCAAGTCCTAGATATTTATGTTTCAGTGGGTGGTTTATAAGAGCATGAAGCTAGATTTTATTGTTGTTGTATAATCCAATATGACAACCTCCGTCTTAATTGGCAAATCATCTATTTGCATTTATTGTGATTGGTAATATTTTTAAATTCATTTCTACCATCTTATTTTGTGCTTTATATTGATTCTGATTTTTCAATGCATTTCTCTATATTCTTTCCTTCTATTGGATCGATTAATTTTTCTTCACGCATCTTTTTACTCCATGGATTTGAAATATGTGCCTTCCTTTTCTATGATTACTCTTTAAAACCTTGCACACGTATTTGTTTTAATATAGTCCAACGGTATTATACAGCCCACCCTCCTTCAAAACAATAGACGGACTTGAGTATAAGTTTGCATAATCTATGCTGTTTAGATTTATCAACATGCTCACTAGTATCTTTGTTCACTATTTTTCTTTTTCTTTTTCCTGTCTTCTGGATTCCATGTTTTTCTTTCTGAAGTACAACTTTTTAAAGTTTTTACAGCAAGGGTATGTTAGAAGTAAATGCTTTAAGTTAAATATCTTATTTTTCTCTCCATCCTTAGCAAGAGTTGAGCTGAATAATAGAGAATTCTTTTGCAATCTTACTACCTTATTCTGTTGTCTTCCAACTTTCATCGCTTCTGTTGACAGTCTCTTGCTGGTCTAGTTATTATTCCTTTGCACAAGATTTGGCTTTTCTGTCTGGCTGCTTTTAAGAGTGTCTCTTCGTCTATGGCGTCATGAAGTTTTCTGCAGTGTTCCTAGATGCGGATGATGATGGTTTGCTTTTAGGGCCACAGCCGCGGCATGTGGAGGTTCCCAGGCTAGGGGTTAAATGGGAGCTGTAGCTGCTGGCCTGCACCACAGCCACGGCAACGCCGGATCCTTAACCCACTGAGCAAGGCCAGGGATCCAACCAGCGTCCTCATGGATGTTAGTCAGATTCCTTAACCATTGAGCCATGATGGGAATGCCTGGATTTATTTTTATTTATCTTTTTTTTTTTTTTAACTCGTGATTCCTAAATCCATGTTTTTGTGTAAGACTGGAAAATTCTCAGCTATTATGTCTTTTAGTATTGCCTCTCCTCCCTTATATTTTCTCTTTGTAGAATTCATATGGGATATTTCTTGGAACTTTTAATTCTATTCTGCAACCTTCTTAGCCCCTCTTTTATGTTTTGCATTTTTTTTTAGACCTCTATGTTTCATTCTTGGTTATCTCTTAAGATTTATACTCTATTTCACTCCCAGATCTCTCTCTCTTCTCTCTCTCTGTCTAATCTGCTGTTAAACTATTAATTTTAGGAGTTTCCTTTGTGGCTGAGTGGGATAAGGACCTGATACAGTCTCTGGGAGGATGCGGGTTGGATCCCTGACCTTGTTTAGTGGGTTAAGGATCCAGCATTTGCTGCAAGCCGTGGGCATAGGTCGCAGATGCGGCTCAGATCTGGTATTGCCATGGCTGTAGCATAGGCCTCAGCTGCAGCTCTGATTTGACCTCTGGCCTGGGAACTCCCATATGCCATGGATGTGGCCCTAAAAAGAAAAACTATTTATTTCAGTGATTGTTTTTTTTCATTCTAAATGAATCTGCTTGATCTTATTAAAAATCATATATTCTCATATACTCAATTCTTCATATACTTAATAATTTTAACCATACTTAATTTATATTATCTATTTTATAATTCAGCTATCTGACATTTTTCATTTTGTGTGATGGTTTTCACTCACGGTAGACTGATTCCTCATGTATTTTATTATTTTGAACTGTGGGTGCATCTTAAGCCAGATTTCTTCAGTGGCATTCTGTGTGGCCTCTTGCTTTCATGCTCTTAAGAGTTTGCACTTGCTTCTTTTCTTCAGGGCACTCCAGAATCATTGTCAGTGAGCACAGGCTTTTTTGTTTTGTTTTGTTTTGTCTTTTTATGGCTGCACCCACGGCATATGGAAGTTCCTGGACCAGGGATTCAATCCCAGCCACAGCTGCCACCTACCCCACATCCGGGGAAAGGCCAGATCCTTTTACCCACTGCACTAGGCCATGGAACAAACCCACACCTCTGAAGCATCCCAAGGCACTGCAGTCAGATTCTTAACCTACTGTGCCACAGCAGAAATTCCCTGAGCACAGTTTTTAATGGTAACTTTCAGCTTGGTAGTTTCTGAGCCATGCAGGTTACTATAAATCCAAAGCCCTAACAAGCGTGAGAGTCAATCTGTGGTTATAAATTCTATTGGGAGATGTCACCTCCCTCTTGAGAAGAGAAAGACTTCTTGTCCTTTTTTTTTTTAAATGATTTTTATTTTTTCTGTTATAGTTGGTTGTCAATTTTCTACTGTACAGCAAGGACCCAGTCACACATACAGGTATGCCCTCTTTTTCTCACACGATCCTCCGTCATGCTCCATCACAAGTGACCAGATACAGTTCCCAGTGCTATACAGCAGGATCGCATTGCTTATCCAAAGGCAATAGTTTACGTCTCTTAACCCGGGATTCCCAGTCCATCCTGCTCTCTCTCCCTTCCTCTTGGCAACCACAAGTCTGTTCTCCAAGTCCATGGATTTATTTGTGCTGTATATTAGATTCCAGATATAAGTGATATCATATGATATTTGTCTTTCTCTTTCTGACTTCACTTAGTGTGAGAGTCTCTAGTTCCATCCACGTTGCTGCAAATGGCATTATTTTCTCATCTTTTTGTGCTGGTGTCTTTAGCCCACTCTTTTACTAATGGCGTGGCTCTCTAAGACTCTGAGTTTATATGAGGAAAAGGAATCCCACGGCTAATACCTAATCTCCTGGACTCACGTGGCTAGGACTCAAGCATGTAGGTTATCTCACCACAGCTACCACAGGCATTCCTGAGGTCAGTTCAGATTCAGCTCTCAGGGTTTTAGCTCACCCTCCATGCGTGAAACCCAAGGTATATTTGCTGCCAAGAGAGCTCAGCTATACCTATAAATGGATATTTGTTGTTTGTAGTTTGCCTTGCATTTCTAGGTATTTTGAGTAGGAGGAGTTTCACAAGATCAAGTCTAACATATTGCTAGTTACAGAAATCCTTTCATTTTCAAATAGCACCCTTCTTTTGTCTCGCTATCCTTATCATTCGCTCCACCATGCCTTCATTTGACTCTTTTGCTCACCAGACAGTTCTTGCTCAGCTCTGTCGTTCCTGTGACTGGCATTGAGTAGGACTCAAAGATGTCTTGAGGGAATGCACAAGTCTATGTCAGCCACAGCTCTGATGTCTGTAAGCATCAGGCGTCAGATGAGGATAACGTGAGGGTCAAAGAGCCCGTGCCACTGCAGGAAGATGGATTGGGAACAGTGTGAGCACAGTGGTGTGCTCAAGCCGGCTTGCACCAAAGAGTCACCTGTTAGCATGTCTTCCCAATTCCATGATCGGTGATCTTATGTTTGTGGCTTAAAATTGGACATAGTGAGATTATGGACAGCACAAAATCGGAAAACACTACAAATCAGTGTTGCCCCCCCCCCCCCCCAAGAACTGGTTGTTAGATGCTTACCAGCACACTTCTGATTTGGGGCAATGAAAGCATGTAGAAACAAGCCTATGAAGAACAAGACCTGTGGTAATGAAATAAAAAGTCAGAGTTGGGGACTTCCCCAGTGGCCTAGCAGTTAAGGATTCAGCATTGTCACTGCTGTGGCTTGAGTTTGATCCCTGGCTTGGGAACTTCCACATGCTGCAGGCGCAGCCAAAAAAAAAAAATGAAAAGTCAGAGTTGGAAGAACTTGTTTTCAGAATTTTTAGTTACCCTGGACTTTTCCCCAGATTTTAAGTGGTTCAGTATCCCAAGATTTGGAATGACAGAAAGGAACTGAATCTTTAATTCCAGCTATGGCTAGCAAAAGTATGGACTGGTAGGGGGCACCTGGATTTGAACCAGGGACCTCTTGATCTGCAGTCAAATGCTCTCCCCCTGAGTTATACCCCCATCTGTAAAGGTAAGCCTTAGCCCTACCATTTGCCTTTGCAGCCATGCCTGCCATTCCTATAAATTTTTGCTCTGAAGAAGCTCTTTATCTAGCATGGGGTGGGGTGGGGATTTACACATATATATGTATATCTTTACTTATTTTATTAGTTATTTAAACCTCCTTCAGCTTTTACTAATCTTTTCACCTATTTGATCTGTCAGTTTCTTTTTTTTTTTTTTTTGTCTTTTGCTATTTCTTGGGCCGCTCCTGCGGCATATGGAGGTTCCCAGGCTAGGGGTCCAATCGGAGCGTAGCCACCACCCTACGCCAGAGCCACAGCAACTCGGGATCCGAGCCGCGTCTGCGACCTACACCACAGCTCATGGCAATGCCGGATCGTTAACCCACTGAGCAAGGGCAGGGACCGAACCTGCAACCTCATGGTTCCTAGTCGGATTCGTTAACCACTGTGCCACGACGGGAACTCTTTTTTTTTTTTCTTTTTTTTTTTTTTGATCTGTCAGTTTCTGACAGAGGTACAAAAAATCCCTGAAGAATTTGGATTTCTCATTTCCTTCAATAATTTGTCAATTTTTGCTTTAGATAGTTTAAAGCTTAGTATGATTGTGTTATCTTGAGGGATTGTTCCTTTTATTATTTTATTATAATGCAAAATCCTTCTATTCCTATTCATGTTTTTTTTTTCTTTTTGCTTTAAGTGAATTTTTTCTGTAAAAATTTCTCCTAGTTAAGATATTTTCTTGGTATACCCTTTCGATCACTTTATTTTCAGATTTTGTTTTTATGTTGAAAATGTCTCTCATGAACCACAAGCTGTAGATAGATTTGAGTTTAATTTGTTAACATTTACTGTGATTACTGATAGATTTGAACTCGTTCCTATCACCTTTCCATTTCCTTTTTTCCATTTTCTTCTTTGCTTCTCCTATGCTTCATCCTTCTTACTATTTTCTGGATTGATTCATTTTCCTTATCCACTCTCCCCCTACTTTTCCTCCTGACTTGGAAGTTACATGTTATTTTTTTGGTGGTACCCAGATTTTTTAACATGGATACTTAATTTTTCTACTATATTTTCTCTCTTCTGAATAAGATAGGGAGTGTGGAGTGTTTTGACTTCTCTCAAACTCTCCTCTTTCATTTCATTTTCTTGTGTTATTACCTAGTATTTTACAGCCCTTCACCACCACACATTTGTAAACCCAAAGAAATCATTGTCGTCATCATCATATTTATTAGCTGTTTGAATATATTTGTCTGCATGTTGATCTCTTTCTTTGCTTAATGTTTATTCATCCATTTATTCAACACATATTTCTGAGAGCTCACGAAGCGCCAGGCAGGCACATAGAAGAAAACAGATGCAGGCGCTCCCTTGGTGGAGCTTCCATCGCAGTGAGAATAACTGATAATTAATGAAAATTTATATTGCTGTCATGCAGGTCATTAGAGGGACTGTGAGAAAAATGAAAACCGAGCAAAGGGCTGAAAAGGGATGGGGTGCATTTAGGCAGAGTGGCCAGAGGAAAGACCTTGCTGATGAACAGACTCTGGGCGGAGCCCTGAGTGACCAGAAGGGGCGGGTTTGACGCTTTCGAGGAATAGCAAAGACTGGTCTGGCTGGAGGCAGGTGTGGGGACAAGAAAGACAAAGGGGGTTGTGGGGAGAAGCAGACAGAGCCAGCTCCTGTGGGTTCCAAGGAGTATGGACTTGGATTTCATTTTGAGCAGAGTAGGGAGCTACTGAACCGAGCCGGACACAGAATCCGACTGCTGTTTGGAAAGATCGTTTTGGTACCCAGTGGACGTAAATAGACTGGTAGAATGGAGACCTGTCAGATGAGTGTGACAACGGGCTCGGGCCTAGACAGCAGGTCCTGGTGGTGTGCAGCCAGATGTCCTCAGATGCATGTGTCCTTTAGCAGAACCAACAGGGCTTGCCCTTGGCTTTGGATGCAAAAGGATGAATTGACGGTGGCTGGCAAGTGGCTGGATGAATCGTGCCTTTACTTAGTTGGGCAACACAGTTGGGTTCGGAGTGAGAACTAATAGCTTGTCTCGCTCGTATTTGGTTTGAGAAGCCTGTTGCATCTCTAAATGAAGATGTCAAGTAGCAGGCCCTAGCTCAGGAGGGAGGGCAGCTCCAGGTTCAGCTCGGGAGTCCTGCACCATCTTTGCATTTCTTTGTTTCTCCCTGGCTTCATCCACCTTCTTTCTCCTTCAGTTGTTAATTCAGGGAGGTTCTGCTCCAACAAATGCGCTTAAGGTTTTGCACATCTGAAATGTCTCCCTTTTGTTCTCATGCTTGGGTATTAGTTTACTGGGTTCAGAATTCTAGATTGGAAGATACTTTTCTTCATACCAAAAAAATATTTACTTGATAATTGTATAAAATATCAGCAAAGACAACTTTATTATTCAATTGTTCTTCTCACCAAAGCATCAATTTTTTTTTTAAATTTTGAAATGTCATAGTTCACAGCTAAAAGGAAATGCTTATCAATGCTTAATACTATGGATTATAATTCTTAGCTACAACTTATTTTAAGTAATACACAAATAGTAAAGAAAGGAATTGTGTAATCTAGAGACAATGAGAAAACATACATTTTGAACAATCCTTAGTAATTATGACTATCCTGGGTTTAATCTGAGAATATTTGTACTTTTAAGAACCTACACATTTAACAGTGCAAACAGTATATTTGAAGCTGCAGAGATTGGAGATATGGTTTGAATTTTTTACTTCTACTAAAATACAGATCATCTGTTAGAGCTGTGTAATTTTATTTATGTCTATATTTTCACTTAAATATACAATTTTTAAAAATAAAGTTTTCCTAATTATATAAATGTAATTTAAAAAAACCTATATAAACCCACAGGACAAAAAGTAGATGGACAAGGGAGTTCCCTGGTGGCCCAGCGGTTAAGGATCCAATTTTGTCACTGCTGTGGCTCAGGTCACTGCTGTGGCATGGGTTTGTTCCTTGGGGAACTTCTGCATGCCACAGGTGATGCAAAAAAAAGGAAAAAAAGGCAGATTGATGAATGATAACTCGTTTCACATAGAAGAAAAACAAAAAAACAGCTGACCTGTAATCTGTAGAGGAATCATCTGACAAGAAGTAAGCATTTCTGTGGGGAATGAAGGGGAGGGTCATGATCAGAGGGCCTCACTGAGAGATGCGGTTCTGCAGGTTGCCGCCGGCTTCCAGAGGCTGGATAGCAATTACAAGGTAATGGAGGATGCCTGGGTGTTGCAACAGTGAAATGACGCTAGTTAAGGTTATTTATCAGCGGTGGGGGTATAGCTCAGGGGTAGAGCATTTGACTGCAGATCAAGAGGTCCCCGGTTCAAATCTGGGTGCCCCCTGCTGGTTTTCTTCCCATCCTGAATCCACACAGGTAATAGCTGTGTGGACCTCCGGTCTCTAACCCCACCCCTGAAATTTGGGTACTTTCTTTAGACGAGCTTAGTTGACAGGACTGGAAGGGAAAAAGAAATGGTAGGAAAGGTCATCCTCTGACTCGGGACATGGTCTGGTGGAGGCATTCTTCATCCACAATTAAATGTATGGTCTTGACCTTAGAGAGTTTGGTCAGCTCTCCTATTGACTGTTCCTTTTCACTTTATTTATTTATTTATTTATTTATTTTTGTCTTTTTGCTATTTCTTGGGCTGCTCCTGCGGCAGATGGAGGTTCCCAGGCTAGGGGCTGAATTGGAGCTGCAGCCGATGGCCTACGCCAGAGCCACAGCATCGCGGGATCCGAGCCGCGTCTGCAACCTACACCACAGCTCACAGCAACACCAGATCGTTAACCCACTGAGCAAGGGCAGGGACCGAACCCACAACCTCATGGTTCCTAGTCGGATTCGTTAACCACTGCGCCACGACAGGAACTCCTTTTTTCTTTTTCTTTTTTTTTTTTTTTTTTTTTTGCTGACTGTTCCTTTTCAAAGGGGTAGGTCAAGGGATCTGACTGGATTAGTGGCCGTGAAACATCACCAGCAAGAAGAGAATTGCCTGAGCGGTTTCCTGGGCCTGTGCCCCAGAGTCTATGAGGAGGGATCTGGATACTTTTATTTTCTTTCTTTTTTTTTTCTTTTTGGCCGCCCGGTGGCATATGGAATTGCTGGGCCGGGTATCAGATACAAGCCACAGTTGTGACCTGCGGTGTAGCCGTGGCAATGCTGGATCCTTGAACCCACTGTACCAGTCCAGGATAGAACCTGTGCCCTGGTGCTGCAGAGACGCCGCTGAGCCCATTGTGCCACAGCGGAAACTGCTATTTTATTTTATTTTATTTTTATTTTCATTTTTGGCTGCACCCAAGGTATGTGGAAGTTCTCAGGCCAGGGATCAAACCTGTGCCACAGCAGTGAACTGAGCCATTGCAGGGACCATGTTGGGTCCTTAACCTACTGTGCTGCAAGGAAACTCCACTGCCAATCATCTTGCTTTGTCTGGCCCTGGGGCCACATTTGGCCTAACTCAGGGCCCTCCCCTGTGTGCACGCAGCATCTTTTAGCCAAAATGGATTCTAGAGCAGGCGTCTCTGGGACGCTCACAGGCGGTACTTTGGTCTGGCACCCCCTCCCGTCTCTGACCCTGCTGAAACTTTGCGCATGTGTAGTTGGGGAGGTCTCCTTGACCTCAGGAATGAGATGTGGTCTCATTATCTTTTATCCATGAAGGGCACAGCTCCTTCCTGCTCCTCCAATCATCTTATCTTGAAGTATCTGTCCACAGGGGAGATTCAGGTGCTCAGCCTGGGGCCTGTCTACCTCCTATCTCAAAACCGGATAATTCTAAAGTGTATTTTGCCTAAAAGTGATTATCAAAGCCATGCCCTCTGCAGGGACCTAAGAAACTTGGGAGGAGGGGGAGGGGAGGGCGACCTGCTGAGAAAGGTGGAGCAGACGCCTGCCGGCTTTATGGAGGCTGTGGACACCTGGTGACCCGGATCGCACTGTGGGTGGGAAGGTGACTTAGATAATAACGGCTCCTAGGTAGAGCATTTAAACACGGGCTCCCGTGGTCTCTGATTCATCATCCAGGTGGCCCTACCTGTTGTCACGTTAAACAAATGAATGGACTTTATTTTTTAGAGCAGTTTTAGGTTGAGAAATAAAACTTTCCTGCCATGTCAGTAAACAAAGGATGTCGCAGTCACCAGTGACTTCAGCCACTCCCTAGGGTAAGCTCTGATCAAACTCACATGGTGAAAATATGTGACCCTGGCCCAGACGGCTGAGAAGCATATCACAGGGCTGTCAGCAAGCATCTTCCTATGCCCAGAAAAGCGCGAAATCCCTTAACCTGAGATATCTAGCTTCCTGTTATTAACAGGAATCTTTTGTTCCCACCTTCTGCCCTTTGTTGCTAAACTCCTATATATCCTCCTATATATCCTGGCTCCCCTCTCACCTCCTCAGAGCAGTTTCCCAGGCGCTAATCCTCATTTGGCCCCAAATAACACTTAACCCACAACTCTCACGTTGTGCTTTTTTTTTTTGACATTTTATCCAGCTTTTTATTTTTTATTTTTTTATTTTTCAATGGGTTCCTTTTTTAAATTACTCAATGAATTTATTACATTTGTAGTTGTACAATGATCATCACAATCCAATTTTATAGGATTTCCATCCCACAACCCCAGCGCATCCCCCCACCCCCCCAAACTCTCTCCTTTGGAGGCCATAAGTTTTTCAAAGTCTGTGAGTCAGCATCCATTCTGCAAAGAAGTTCATTCTGTCCTCTTTTCAGATTCCACATGTCAGTGAAAGCATTTGATGTTGGTGTCTCATTGTATGGCTGACTTCACTTAGCATGATAATTTCTAGGTCTGTCCATGTTGCTAAAAATGCTGGTATTTCGTTCCTTTTAATGGCTGAGTAATATTCCGTTGTGTATATGTACCACCTCTTCTTTATCCACTCCTCTGTTGATGGGCATTTAGGTTGTTTCCATGACATTGTGCATTTTTTTTTTTTTAAGTAGACAGATTTACAGAAGAACTGAGCAGAAGGCACAAAGAGCTCCCCTCTGTTCCCTCACCTCTGCTGCCCCCTCCCAATTGTCCTGATCATTAACATCTTGCATTCCTGTGACCTTTAGTAAAAATGGTGAATGAGTATTGACACATTATTATTAACCAAAGTCCATGGTTTACATTAAGGTTCATGCTTTGCAGTTGTACAGCTTTGGGGGTTTTGACAAATGCATCATATCATAAACTGTTGACTAAAAAAGGCCCAACCCAGAAGTTGAGAGCCGTGTTTTATGTGGTGGACAAAACTGAGGACTTAAACTGGGGACGCAGCCTCCAAGATGGCTCTGGGGACAGGTCCGTAGAGGTAAGGGAGAAACTGGATATAGGAGTTTTGCAACAAAAGTCAGAATCAGAAGTCCAGGTAATCAGAACATCCAGAGATGACTGTTAATTAAAGAGAACCAGGCATCTCAAGGGAGTGAATTTGTCACTTTTCTACACACAGGAAGGTGCTCCCTGAAATCCTCCCTTTGTGTGCACCTGTCTTATCAGCATCCGTGTCCTGCTCTTCTCTGTCCTCAATCCCTCAAGGTGCACAGTGGGGGTGGCTTCTGTTACTGGTATTTTTCACCCACAGTGCCCACCCTTACAATACGGGATGGGAGAGTCTCCCTGCCCTAAACATTCCCCCGGGGTACTTATTCATCTGCTCTCCCTCCCTAGCAAGCTCCTGCTAACCCCTGACCTGTCTGCTGTCCTCACACTTTGGCCTTTTCCAGAAAGTCACCTAACCTTCTCGGCCGGGCCTCTTGCACTTAGCAGCATGCACGTCGTGTGCCTCCCTGCCTTTTCGAGGCTCCAGAGCTCATTTCCTCTCATCACCGAAGAGCCTTCCCCCGAGCGGACCAGACAGCCGGTGGCAGGACCTCGGGGGAGGGCCGTGGCCACGCGCAGGGGCGGCCCCACCCCAGGAGGGGGAGAGAGCGGCCTCTGATCGCACGCCCAGGCCCCTCGGTCCCCGGCTCTGGGCCCCCGCACCAGCCTCGCCTTAGCGCCCTGCGTGGTGCTGCCCACAGGGTTCAGGGGCCGGGGCCGCTCTGGCTCGGCCTCCCGCGGGTTCCCCACACCTGGAGCCCCGCTTCCAGGGGGACCGGCCGCGGGGAGGGAGGAGGGCAGAGAGTGAGGTGGAGCGTGGGGGAAGGGCGGGGGCTGGGGGGGCTCGGGGAGCTTTGGGGGAGGGAAGGGCGGCAGGCGGCGCGGAGGGCGAGGAGCGGTGGGGCTCCGGCCTTAAAAGCCCTCGTTCTCCAGCCTGGTGCCTCCTCGCCCGCCCGGTGCGGTGCCGGCGGCTCTGGCTGTGCCGGGAGGGAAACATGCCTCTCCGAGGAGGGAGAGGCCTCCGGGGGCTGGAGAGGTGAACTCCTGACAAAGCGAGGGTCTCCCGTCAGGTTGTGGTGGGTTCGCCAGGTTCAGAGGCAGGCAGGAATGAGCACGGTTTACGATGGTGTGGAGCGCTTGGGTGTGGCAACACACCTGAAATAAGGGAAAGAGGAGCTTCCTCCCTGCCTGGGGGTATAGCTCAGGGGTAGACCGTTTGAGTGCAGATCAAGAGATTCCCCCGGTTCAAGTCCGGGTGCCCCCTGCTGGCAGACCATTTCGTTGCCGAACAAAAACAGGCGGCCTCCCTGGTAGACAATTACTTTAGCAACACTGTCTTCTTGCCACCAGCTTTTCCCCAGACTCTGCTGGTTTTCAAGGTGTCTTCTCTCCGCAGTCACAGCGACTTGTAGTGGACTGACCTCTTGGCTGTAAGGAAGCTCTCTCTACTTCTAGGCCTTTGGCTTTGGGACTTTCCTGTTTCTCCCTCAGCGGCCAGTGTGCTCTGCAATGCTTGGCTCTGGTCTCCGCCGCGTGTGCCAGTCTAGGCCAGTCAGGAGACATACACGTCATAGTAATTTAAACAGAGGAAATTTAATATAAAGAATGATTGCACTGTGAAAGGAGAGTAACTATAAAGGTATGAAGAAAACTCTAAAGGTACCACTGGGGTGAGGGGCCCAAGCACGGGCCACTTGAGAAGGGGAAACCCCCTCCCCAAAGCTAGGACTCAGACCCCATCAAGGAAGGGGGGTGGCCGCCCACTCACCAGACTGCCCCAGCCAGACCTGTTCACAGGGGCCAGGCAAGGAAGAAGCAACCTTTGGGGACACAGGTAAGCCACGTGGAAGTGTGAGGCCTGCCTGGAGTGTGCAGGGTCTGCACCCGGAGGATGTGGGAACCAGACCTCTGGACAGAGGCAAGTGGAGGCTGGCAGGCAGGTGCATAGAGTTGAGGCGGAGCAGGTACAGGAGTGGTTATCGGCCCAGCTGGGGCTAAGAGGTCACCAAGGAATGTCCTTCTTGGGCGTGTGCCTGGGGCAGAGCACCTCAGGTGTCCTCACGCACTTGCACCAAGGCGCATCCTGCAGCAGGAGCCGAAGCGGGGGAGGGGAAGAAGCAAACGCCTCGGGAACTGGGGGAGAGATCTTTCTCCTGCAGCATCCCAACGGCGCCCTCTAGCGACAACTGTAACACTGTGCTCGCTTAAAGAAGAAAGGCTCCGAGGATCCAGTCCGATATCCCTCAGCAAGCAGGTATGAAAGGGTGAATTTGGAGCCTTGAGTCAATAAATTGACAACTGGCACACCACGTGACTTGTTTGGGTCAACAGGCTGTTGGCAGACACGACGCAAGCAGGGCCTTGAGGTCCGCTTGCAAGTTTGGATTTGCCCTCTGGCATTTGCGCCTTTATGGTGAGATCTGCTTACCCTACAAGCATCTCTCCTTCAGCCTGAACACACAAGGCCCAATCCTGAGCTCAACGAGGTGAGAAGAGCCTAGGCTAGCTAGACCCACAGCTTGAAGCCCGCCCACCCGGATAAGCCCAGCCCAGGCCAGCTGATTCACATTCAACCTGCAAACCTATGCGCTCACAATAAATGCTTATTGTGTGTAGTGGTTTGGGGGAGTGACTCGCTATGCAGTCTTATTGTGAATAAAACTGGCAAATTACTAAAATGAGTATCTAGAGGGAGGCTCTGACTGTAGCCCAAGGTAGAAGGGAGCATGGCAATTTCTCTGACTGTGTGCTTCCCACTTTTTTCCTTCTTTGAATGTAATTGTTGCGGTAAGTCTGTTCCTGCACTGTCACTGACTTCTGGCTGTGTGAGGGGTGGATAACTTGTCTTTTAAGTTCATAGGTTTCCAGGTCAAGGGCAGCCTTACCTGAATCTAATGGAGATCCTGGACTTTGTCTGATTGAAGGAGGCTTTGGGGACTTCGGATAAAGCTGAGTATATTTTGCATGTGGGAGAGATGTAGATAATTATGCCTGAGAGGGCAGACCATGGTGGATTAAACTGTTAGCCTCAGTTCTTATTCTGGGCCTAAGAGGCACTTATTATGCCTGTGCCCTTTGCCACAGGATTTTTCAGACCCTCCCATTAGAAGTGGGAGGATTTACCTCCCTGCCCTTGATTTTGGGCTTGGTCCTGGACTTGCTTCCACTGATGGGATGTTAGCGCACACGTGTGATACAGAGACTTGAAAGCTGCTTGCATTGGTGGGCTTGCCTTTTTGCCTTTCTGCCTTTGCCACAAGATAAACTTCCTCTGCCAGCTGCTAACTCCTGCAGCTGGGACTTCAGAATGGACAGGGAGCAGACCTGAGCCCAACACGAAAAGAGAAACCAAACACAGATGGACCCACAGCTTGAAGCAGGGCCACCGGGTAAAACCCAGCTAAGACCCGCTGTTTGGCATCCATGATACGGCCCTGTGAACATGAAAACAAATGCTTATTGTTGCATGAATCAGAAGTTGGGGGTCATTTGTTTTGAAGCATTACTGTGGGAATAGCTGACCAATACAGCTGTGATTCTGACGTCTTCACCCCGCCCCCCGCCCCCCGACCCCGCACTGCTCACCAAGTTCTGAGCCAGGGGAGAAGAGACTTCCGTTTTTTGAAGGAATCCCGGTTGTGGCTACAGACTAGAAAAGTGCCTGTTAGACAAGTGAGGGGTCTCTGGGGAACGGAAGGTTGAACTCATGGCCCAAAGGCCGTCTTGGGTCAGTTTGTGGTGAGTCTACCAGGTTCCACAGACTGACTGGAAGTGAACAGAATGTATGACCCACCATGGAGTCCTTGAGTGTGAGGACATAGGTGAAATATGCTAAGGAAGACCAGCACATCAGCAAGAGAGTATAGCTCAGCGATGGAGCATTTGACTGCAGATCAAGACGTCCCTGGTTCAAGTACAGGCGCCCCCTGGTGGTCACTCTACTTATTGCCAGACGATAATGGATAATTGACCTTGGTATGCAACATCTTTTTTAGATTGACCTTCCCATTTGGCATCTTTCCTACCGGGAATCACCTTCATCACTACTCTTCCCCTGTGCCAGTCGAGCTTGTGCTATCTGGCGCAGATCCCGGTCCCGTCTCTAATGATCTACGTGTGTTTCAGTTCCTAATGAGTGCCTCCTCTTTGAAGTTTGTGTTGTGGAGGACATGCTGAATCAAAGGTTACCCAGTTCGACTGCATCAGAGTTACTTAGCGACCTTATTAAAAATGCGGATTACTGGGGGGTGGGGGAGGAGTGGGGTGGGAGGGGCAATAAGGGAAAATAGCCAATATTTTATAAGTATAAATGGAGTATAACCTTTAAAAACTGTGACTCACCGTATTGTACACCTGTAACTTATATAATATTGTGCAGCAACTATACTTCCGTATAGTTAGCCCCCCAAAAATTCTGACTTAGTAGGGCTGATGAGATGCCTGGGAACTTTTTGTTTGGGGGAAGCACATTCACCTGCTACACTTGATCCTAAAATTTAGTGATTCTAAGTGGTGGGAAAATTATTTTGGAACTTACCACCCTATGTAATTCTACACAAGGTCTCGCGGTCAACATCGGTGATTTTCAGGCTTAGTGCCTTCAGCACCCCTGACTCGAGGGAAGGTGGGAGGGAGGGCTGTTGGCATAGACCAGGGCTAGGCGTGCAGAGGTGGGAGGATGTGGCCACGAAAGGTGAGGAAGGCACCGCATGGTAGCATGGTGACAGACTGTAGTGGCACCATACTGCCAGGCGTGGTGACAGCCCATATGTAGTAACTCAGTTCCGCTCATTAATTGAAACACGCTCACAGACACCACCACCGGTTGTTTCTGAGTAAAGTATTTGATCAGTGATTCAGAGGCCCCTGCTTTCAGTTCAGATGTGTTGCTTTCTTTTTCTTCCCCCTCAACTTTTCCCATGTGCTGAGGATTCCCTGTTGTGTGAGCTCAGGTGAAGAAATGGCTCTACTTGCAGTGGGGCAGAAGCCAAAATTAAAGGCTACTTTGTCCTTCTGTGCCCCTGGCCCTTCTGACTCGTATTACACTCATATTACACTGAGTAACACAAATCCAGGATTGGCAGAGCTCGGACACCGCCCGGCAGCGCCCCGACCAGTGTGACTTGCCCGTCAGTCTGGCTGGCATCCCTGGACCATCCCCTGCTTCACGTACCTGCACCTCCAGCCCAGCCTTTCCTTCAGTACCACGAGCCCCCTCAACCCAGACAGTGATTGGCCCACTGGTTTCTGTTTCAGTAACATGTGCCTAGACTGATGCAATAATTGGAGTGAGTTGCAGGCAAAAGAACTTTAAGATGTAAGATTGGTTTTCTGGCCTACCTGGGACTGAAGAAAGGGGAAATCCAGTCGATCCTTCAGGGCTGAGAGCCTGGAAGCCCAAGGCTGTCAGTGGTAAAGTGGCCGAGTAATTGATCACATAGATATGTCTGACCATCTGGAGCCAGGGCTGCCTATTCGTCTGGTAGGCATTTAATGGCTGTTTCCGGCTGGCGTCCATTCTGACTGGTCAGGGTCTGTGGTCGTGGTTAAAGATTTTGGGAATCATCTCTTCTTGGACAACACCCTCAGGGACCAGCTGTTGTTCTGGAATGGAATGAAGGGCCAAGCTGAGTCTGACAGCCTTGGGCAGCTCTCAGACATACACTGGAAAACTCAAATGTCTGCATTCTCTCCTCCTACACAGATGGAAATGGCCAGACTTCCCAATGACTGCACTAAAATCCTCAGCCCGTGCTGCTGTATGATGGAGATTGCTGAAAAACAAAGGCAAAATCGCCAGATTACAGTCATAGTTGGGTCCCGTGTCCCCATTTCTTGTATCACGTGCCACTTCAGGGACAGCTACTCCAGCAAAATTTCCAAGAGGCCGTCAGGACACCTCCTCAAACCTGAAGGGCAAGTTGCTACATCTTGTCCCCACCTTAGTCTTTATTGAGAGTGTTTCCTGCTACTCAGGTGATGGTGCCAAGGACGATAAAACGCTTAGGCACACCGCATCTCTCCGAGTAGTTGCATAGAACTAGTGTTTACTAGCTGTCAAGTTCTACAGACGTGTATACACGTTTTTATATTCGTAGTGATCCCTAAAACTTTTAAAAAATATCTAACTCAAGTGCGCGCACACACACACACACACATAACTTCTACATCTCTTGTTCGAATGTCTGTGATTGCCTAGACTTTGTTTCTTATCCAATAATATCCAATAATAAGTTGCACTTTGTAATTAGATACAGCCCTGGTACTGAATTCAAAGGGATATTTGGCACAAGTAAAAGATAAAAGAACAGGAAAACACTGAATTCCCAATTTCCCCATTCTCTTCTATGTCCACTTGTGACAATTCTTCCTATACTGCAAACCCAGCAACCATTCTTAAATATTTCTGGATGCAAATGTGTCAATAATAACAAATGTCGTGGACAGATGGGAGTATTTTGGCTTCTCAACATCCATTTCCCCTTCCTAATGACACCCCAGTTTTCCCTTGGATGGAGTCTGGTAAGACTGGACTCCAGGACTTTCTACAACCAAGCGATGTGTATGCTCTGATACTAGCTGCATCGTGCAGATGCTCTGTCCTTGGAATTGGAGCCTTGGACAAGAGACACATCATCCAGAATGGTTGCTTCTGGGTTGTGCCAATGCAATTCTCTGTCCACTCTGGCCTTATTGTGAGGTTACTGTTGCAATCTCCGAGGCTGACTTCAGGATCTGGGCGTTTGACTCCGTCCTGCCTTTTCCAAGCCTCATTCTCTGCCTCCGGGCACTTCTGTGGTGTGTTTCCAATAAATTCTTCTCTTCAATTCAGAGAAGAAGTTTGCTGAAAAACAGACACAACTGCCTTCGCTCTCTCCTTACTTTCTAGCAATTGGAAGAGCAACGTGATGACATATTTGGGTCAGCAGGTGAGGAGGGACAGAAGCTTTGTTAAAAAAAAAAAAAAGTCTTCCTGGTTCTGCAGAAATGTGAAGACTCTCCCAAATAATAAAACCATTGGAGCCACCAAAATGAGGTCAGAGACCCTGAATTGGGATGTCACCCTTCTCTGAGACACAGCCTGGATATCCTGGGTCTTCCATGCAACACCCATGGGAAGAGATGTGGGTGAGATCTGGGAGCAGGACCTGTCTCCACGGACCCATTTCAATCCTTACTGGAAACAGTTTCTTTTCAGACACGAGCATCTCTTAAGTGACACAGGCAATTGAAACCATTGTCCTTTTTAAACGCAAAACTAAATTGGAAAAAAGCAAATAGTTCATCTCAGGGGTAATATACCTTTACAATGTGCATATAACTTTCTTATAGAAATGAAGCTATCCTTCCTCTTTTATGATGATTTTTACCATTGAAAGTCGTGTTTCCTTTTTCATGCCAATAAAAAACCTTCACAGCACCTTTCTCGTGGCCCCATAGAACTCGATATGGCTACTGCTCTACTCTTTTTAGCCATCCCTTCTTTGCTGGACATCTGTGCAGTTGCTAATTACCATCCATGCTTGCAGACAACTCTGCAAAGGGTCTTGTTAAAGATGTGTCTCTCTTTTCATCTGGTTTTGCTTTAGCATTAATTCCTAGACGTGGAATTTCTGCATGTGCATATTTTATGCCTTTGTATTGCTAAATTTCTCGCCAGAAACGACATATTGATGTGTACTTTCACCAGTCATGTATGAAAATACGAGCAAATGGATTTTTAATTGTGAACTTTGAGTATAGAACAGTATGCATGTGGTTATATACACAATTTAGTACAGTTTAATACTTACAGATAACCACATGGCCACTGCCAAGGACAAAACTAGAACACTGCCAGAGACCCCACCCAAGGATCCCTTTGTGTCCCTTTTCTTTATCACAATATCCTTTCTTCTTACTTGTGTCCTAATGTTTTTGAAAATAATAATTTTGTGAAAATCAAGTAGGTCATATTTGTGTCAGTTCCGTTATTCAGATTCTCACACATCCGTACTGCCGTATTTTTTGCCTGTTGTATCAGCTATTGAGAAAGTTAGTTTCCCACTGTGATTGAGGATTTGTCTTTTTCTCCTTTAGTTCTGTCCATTTTTGTTTTATATATTTTGACACTACGTTACTGGCTACATTTAGATTTAGAGTTGTAATATTTTCCTAATGGACTGATTTCTTTATCACTTTTTATGATATTAAAAAACATTCAATTTTATTCATTAACATATATAAAGTTCATACATAGTCTAAATAAAGACTTTCAGAATCCACTCTGATCCTTAATCAAAATACAGATTACAGGAAGAGGCAAAATTGTCATTACTTGCAGATGACATGATACTCTATATAGGAAACCTAAAAGACTCCACGCAAAAACTATTAGAACCGATAAACAAATTCAGCAAGGTAGCAGGATACAAGATTAACATACAGAAATATGTTGCACTTCTTTACACTACGAATGAAATATCAGAAAGAGAAAGTTTAAAAAAATCACATTAAAAAATACAATCACATTAAAAAATACCTAGGAATAAATTTGACCAAGGAGGTGAAAGATCTGTATTCTGAGAATGAGAAGACATTGGTAAAGGAAACTGAGGAGGATTCAAAGAAATGGAAGGTATCGCATGCTCTCGGATTAGAATAATTCATATTGTTAAAGTGGCCACAACACCCAAAGCAATCTACACAGTTAACACAATCCCTGTCAAATTATCCACGACATTTGTCATGGAACTAGAACAAATAAATCTAAAATTAATTAATTAATTATTTTAATTTTAATTTTTATTTTTCGTCTTTTGTCCTTTTAGGGCTGCACCCACGGCATATGAAGGTTCCCAGGCTAGGGATCTAATCGGAGCTGTTGCTGCCAGCCCACATCACAGCCACAGCAACACCAGATCCAAACTGTGTCTGCAACCTACACCACAGCTCATGGCAATACCAGATCCTTAATCCACTGAGCGAGGCCAGGGATCAAACCCACAACCTCATGGTTCCTAGTCAGCTTCGTTTCCACTGCACCATGATGGGAATTCCATAAACCTAAAATTTATATGGAACTGCAAAAGACCCAGAATTGCCAAAGCAATCCTGAAGAAAAAGAACAAATCAGGAGGCATAACCCTCCCAGACTTCAGACAGTGCCACAAAGCTACAGTAATCAAAACAGTGTGGTATGCACAAAACAGACATATGGATCAATGAAGCAGAATAGAGAACCCAGAAATAAACCCACACACCTATGGTCAATTAATCTTCAATAAAGGAAGCAAGAATACACAATGGAGAAAAGACGGTCTCTTCAGCAAGGGAGGTTGGGAAAGCTGGACAGCCACATGTAATTCAATGAAGCTACCACATGCCCAGGAATAAATTCAGAATGGCTTAAAGACTTAAATGTAAGACACGATACCATAAAATTCCTACAAGAGAATGGGCAAACATTCTCTGACATAAATCATAGCAGTATTTTCTTAGGTCATTCTCCCAAGGCAAAAGAAAAGCAAAAATAAGCCAGTGGGACCTAATCAAACTTAAACAGCAAAGGAAACCATAAATAAAACGAAAAGACAACCTACAGACTCAAAGAAAATGAGTCAACCTACGAAAAGACAACCTACAGACTCAAAGAAAATGTTTGCAAGCAGTGTGGCCGACATGGGATTAATGTCTAAAATATATAAACAGCTTTATACAGCTCACTATAAAAACAACCATCAAAAAATGGTCAGAAGATCTAATTAGACATTTCTGTATAGAACACATACAGACGGCCATGTGAAAAGACGCTCCACAAGATCTGCTAAGAAATGTAAATCAAAACTGCAATGAAGTATCATCACCTCACACTGGTCAGAATGACCACCATTAAAAAGTCTACAAATAACAGGAGTTCCCGTCGTGGCGCAGTGGTTAACGAATCCCACTAGGAACCATGAGGTTGCGGGTTCGGTCCCTGCCCTTGCTCAGTGGGCTAACGATCCGGCGTTGCCGTGAGCTGTGGTGTAGGTTGCAGATGCGGCTCGGATCCCGCGTTGCTGTGGCTCTGGCGTAGGCCGGTGGCTACAGCTCCGATTCGACCCCTAGCCCGGGAACCTCCATATGCCTCGGGAGCAGCCCAAGAAATAGCAACAACAACAACAACAAAGACAAAAGACCAAAAAAAAAAAAAGTCTACAAATAATAAATGCTGGAGAGGGTGTGACAAAAAGAGAACCTTCCTACACTGTTGGTGGGAATGTAAATTGGTACAACCACTATGGAAAACAGTGTGAAGCTTCCCGAAAAAAACTGAAGGTGGAGTTGCCATGTGACTCAGCAATCCCACTCCTGGGCATATATCTGGAAAAGATGAAAACTCTAATTAGAAAAGATACGTGCATCCCAGTGTGCATAACAGCACCATTTATGGTAGCCGAGACACGGGAGCAACCTGAGTGTCCATCAAAAGATGAATGGATAAATATGCAATGGAATACTACTCAGCCATAAAAAAGAGCAAAATTTTGCCATTTGCAGCAACATGGATGGACTTGGAGGGAATTGTACTAAGTGAAGTAAGTCAGACAGAGAAAGATAAATACTATGTGGTATCGTTTCTATGCGAAATCTAGAAAATGCAACAAACTAGTGAATATAACATAAAAGAAGCAGACTCAGGTATAGAGAACAGCTAGTGGTTACCAGTGGGGAGCAGGAGGAGGGGCAATTTAGGGATGGGGCAGTGGGCGTAAATAGGCTAAGGATGTACTGCACAACACGGGTGTACAGTTTATAATAACTGCAAAGGGAAAGTAATCTTTAAAGTTGTGCTATAATTTGAAATTATAATTAATCGATTTTAAAAATTAGTTTCCCCTAGCCTAGTGCCATATCGTTTTAAGACCAGCAGTTGTTTTGCTGGTGAGATTAATTTTTTATGTCCTTTCCGTTGTTTATTTGTGTTGAACATCTGTAAGGTACCAACAGGCAAGGCACTGACATGAGATGTTCTTCTTCTTTTTTTTTTAATAATCTTAAAAGAAGCAACATTTCTTTCTTCTTAGACACCCCCTCACCTTCTTAGGGCTTCTTCCTTTTACCACACTGAACATCTCTGTTTTATAAGAATAATTGAATCCAGACTTCCCTGGTGTCCTGGAGGATTAAAGATCTGGCAGTTGTCATCACTGTGGCGCGGGTTCTATCCTTGGTCCAGGAATTTCTGCATATCTTGGGCACAGCCGAAAAAAAAAGAAGAATTGAATCCCATTCCTAGTGGGTCTTTGCCATGGTCCTCCACGGCCCACTGGGTGGCAGCTCTCTGATGTTTTAGCTGCTAAGAAGGAGCAGTGAGTGACATCGTGGGCACAAATCTGACAGAGAAAAGGAGCCCATCCTTCAGAGAGGGGGTGGTCTCTCCTGCTGTGGGCAGGGCCTAAAGGGCTGGGCTTGGCACCTCTCCAGTGGTACCCACCCACTGGTTTGGGCCTCTTGTAGGAGCTGGGACTGCCTTTGGGCCTCGCTGTGGAGGCGGCAGCGTTTATAGCCAGATACCTGTCCGGGTGCCAACCAAGTCTCTGGAGGCTCTGCCAAGGCCCTGGCTGAGGGGGGATGGTAAAGGAGACCCAGAGTCCATCCACTTGCTCTAGAGGGGACAGTGTGGTGGCCCCAGGGGGGTATGGAGGCAGGGAGACCTCAGGTCAGGGCAGAGGAGGCTCTGGATTCTCACAAAGCACAGAGGGCCAGGCGCTCACTGCCAGAAAAGGGTCAGTTTGCAGTGAGGTCCATCCACCAGGCACCCAAGGGTGGCAGACTAGGATGCAGAGAACAAAGGTGTGAGGTTCTAGGGGATGAGGGTGTGGCCTTCACTGCTTAATAGTCGTAAACCAGAGCCTTGCAAAGGAGGGGGTATAGCTCAGGGGAAAAGCATTTGACTGCAGATCAAGAGGTCCCTGGTTCAAGTCCAGGTGCCCCCTGGTGGGTACCCTTTTTTAACCCCTGAAACAGCTGCTGTCTGCCCATATTGAAATCTCTAGGGGGATGAGAGGGAAGAGGTGGGGTCTGGACCCCTTGAGTCTCACAAACCCCCCTGGGCTTCGTCACCCAACCCCAGGGCTCTGGTCAGTCCCTTTCTTGTGGTCTCAAGTGGACTCCTGTCTTCCACTCTGCTAGCCCAGCGCTGGAACCCTCTTCCTCTGTTTTAGCAAAAGCCCAGAACAGTGCTGCGCCTTGGCGGAAAGCACAGCTCTGCAACCTGTTACCAAACGAGTTGCCAAAATATTTCCATGGCATGGCTCAGATTTTGAATGTGGAGAGAGCATCGCACAGAGGCAGGAGCCTCCCGCCCTCAGTCAGCACTGCTGGCTGCATCCAGTGTCCCTCGGGGTCTGGGGGCTCCTGCCCACAAGCTGCTGTGCTGTGATCTTGGCTGTGATTCTGGCCCCTCATTGCCTTGAGGCTGGCTCCCCTGCCCTCCTCCAAGGCTGCGGTTCCTGATGGCCTGTTTCCACTGGACAGTCAGGTCAGCACTTGTGCTGCCACTGTATGGAAACTGGTCGCAGGAGTGATCTGCAGGCAAGAGCTGCTTAAGGAAATGGGAACTGGGTGGGAATTGGGGGCTGTCGACCTAGTTGTACTGAAATCAGTAAAAACCCTGTTGGACCTTCCTGGATGGGAATTTAGCATCGGCTTCACAGAGGCAAAATGGCTAAATCAAAGGTTGCCTGTGGTCAGCAGGAACCAAGGGCAGGTGGAGAGCAGGAGACCCCATAGAGTGGCTGATCCTGGTCACGAAGCATGGCTGGATCGAAGGCCCAGCTTCTTCCTTCTGTGCACAGGCCGGACACACGGCTTCCACGGCTGCGCTGAGAGGGCTAAGGCACCGCAGGGCAAGGAGCCCCAGAGGCAGACTGATCCGTTGCTACACTCAGCCAAATTCATAGCGTCCCTGGACTCTTGTGTGAACGCTGGGCATTTATCAGGGAAGAACAGTGCTCCAGGAATTGTAAGCAGATTTGTGAGAGACTGGAGAGAATTCGATGCAAACATCCCAACAAACTGCAAAGGCCGCCAAACCCCCATGGTGGCCAAAGCACCCAGGCTGACAGGACCCCGGCCCCACCCACTGGCTGCAGTCACGGAAACGTCTCGAGAGGGAGGCTTTCCCGCCCATCAGAACCCTTGTGCTCTTGGTTCAGAATCGACACAGCCTGTGGCTCCAGGAGGGGGACATGTAAGGCCCCTGCAGAGGGAGAGGAGGCGGCGGGGAGGTGGGCACCGCCCGCAGAGGGAGAGTGTCCCCATCCCAGTTCGAAAGCCCCGTGGGGTCTGGGGTTTGGCCTTCAAACCAGGCAGGCTGAAGCCCGACCCCTGCCCCTCCGGGCGTGCGGACGCCCCCTGAAGTGGTGTCTTCCGAGGCAAGTGGAGCCGCTCCCCAGAACCGTGGCCTCAATCCGAAGCGCGGCCCCCAAAACTGGCCTTGGGCTAAAGAAGAAGAGGTAAAGGTAGAGGATGGAAAGGAAGCAAAGTCTGGTCCCTGGTCTAACGCAGGGCGGGGGTGGAGGACTGGGCGGGGTGGGGGGGATTCTAGAACAAATGGGCCGAGGGAATGGGGGTGGGGGGGGGTTCCAAGGAGGCGAAAGTGGGCGAGCCGGAGACGGGAGGGGCAGGCGCTGGGCAGGGCGGAGGAAGCTCTGGGCGCTCAGCCGAGGGAGGAGGAGGAGCTTCTCACCAGGAGAGGTGGGTCAGCGGGGGCACGGGGGACCGGAGCTACACGGTGCGGCTGAGTTGCTGGAAGACGCTTCCCTGCCGAGGCCGCAATCAGGAAATGGTGGCCCCTGGGGAACGGTTTGCCGTGGGCTCCGGGCAGGAGCATCCGAGCGCCGGTGGGGAGGTGCGCAGTTCGCATTTCCAGGCCCCTGCGTCGGGCGGAAGCCTTCTGGGCCACCTCTTGGGAAGGCCTGTCTCACCGCACCCGTTGAGGGCTTGTTCGGGGGAGTGGGAAGCCGATGAGGGCAGCCGGCCCGGTCGTGCCTCGCCCCAGGGTTGGCCCTTGGGGGAGGAAGACCGCAGCCCCTGGTTGGTAGCTCTGGCCCCAACCCTGTTATTAACCCGGTGTGCGTGCTTGGTTGGGTACATCTCCCAATTACGGCCTCTTTCAAGCCCATAAAACGGGCACAGAGCTAAAGCGGTGGTTCCCAGTTCCACTCTCCTTTGGCATCTTCTCAGGGTTTGGTAACTAGAGTGCTTTGGTCTCACTCCCAACTCTCCTGATGCAGGAGGTCTGCCTCGGAGCTTGAAGTTCATTTCCCTGAAGCCCATGCCTGCTCTCACCGCTCCACCTGCTCCCAGTGACCGGCAGCCCAAGTCGGGGGGCGGGGCGCTCTGGCCTCAGTTTGGTTCCGAGGCCTTCCGCTGCCACAGCCATGGCTTTGACACTCCTGCCCTTGACCCTGGACGGCTGGGCGTGGGCAGGGGATGTGCAGAAGCAGATGGATGGTGAAGATCTGGATGCGGCGGGGCAGGTCTCGAGCTGACTAGACAGAAGGGGCATCGCAGTGGCTGAAGGAGTTCTGCATATAATTACAGAGGCGGAGGTCTTTACTGGGCAAAAAGAATGAGATGAGCTTTTAAGGATAGATGCGCCTTACCTGTTCTTATTTTTACATTTTCGCTGATTTTATTTTTTATTGTTATTTTTTTAAAATGATTTTTACTTTTTCCATTATAGTTGGTTTACAGTATTCTGTCAATTTTCTACTGTACAGTAAAGTGACGCAGTCACGCACACATATATACATTCTTTCTCTCGTGTTACCCTCCATCATAAGTGACTAGATAGCGTTCCCAGTCATTTTCACTGATTTTAGAAGGTGATTCCAGCTTCCTTTCCTCAGCCGGAGCCCATGAATCTGCACGGAGGAGAGAAGGAGGCAGGGAGCGTATGGCACAAATGAACCTGTCTACAGAACAGAAACAGACTCACGAACGTGGAGAACAGACCTGTGGTTGCCAAGCGGGCGTGACGGGGGAGTGGGATGGACTGGGAGTTTGGGGTCAGGAGATGCAACCTATTACATTGAGACTGGATAGACAAAGGGGTCCTGCTGTATAGCACAGGACCCTATGTCCAGTCTCCTAGGACAGACTGTGATGGGGGATGATATGAGAAAAAGAATGTGTATGTGTGTATGACTGGGTCACTTTGCTGTACAGCAGAAATTGACACAGCATTGCACATCAACTGATTTAATAAAAGGAAGACTAGGCTTGACCCTGCTCTGTCTTAAATGGCTGTGTTTTCTTGCCCTTCAGTGTAAAGAGATTAAGACTTGTTGTCAAACAGTCTTATTATGAGAACCTGTCTTTAGCCTATCTAAAGGATAGACTTCGGGTGTTTAGATAAATCCGAGGCATCATGAACTGTATTTTCGGTGGCTGTGAGAAAGGTCATAGAAGATGACTAGTGTCAAGGATAATAAAACTCATGAACTGTGCTTTTTCTTTTTCTGACCACACCCATAGGCCTGCAGAAGTTGCCCGGCCGGGACCCAGCCCCGCCCAGCAGCACAATGCACCATGGGGGCAGCAAGGCTGGATCCTTAACCCCCTGCACCACTAGGTACCTCCCATGACTGCACTTCTGAATGACGGCTGCACCTCTGAACCGCAAGGAGCTCTGCGATCCTTTACCCAGATGCCCAGCTGCTTGTTCTCCAAACCCTGACAAGCCACCGTGTTCTTTAGTTTTGAGATGGTTGCCTTCAGCCGAAGTTGACTTTTAAAGCTTGAATAAGACCTAAAATTGTCTTCAAGAATCTCACAACCTAAACTTACACTTCTGTGTGTGGATATTTCGGCCTCTGCAAAGCTTCTCGGCCCCGTGAGGGCTCACTCCTTGCAGCCACGGACCCTGGGGGTTTGGCTACAAAACAGAATCCAGTGCTGCCCCGTCCCACAGAGAACGACTGGGCTGAGCAGCGGGAAACGAGGGACACTAAGAAACGCTGACCCAGCAGTTGCTCCTGGAAGAGGCCATTAAGGTCAAGGCAGAAATAATGGCCACTTCAACAGGAACAAGAGGAGATGCAGAACACAGGAGGCTGGGCCAGCAGGGCTGGGCTGAGTGTACCTGGGTCTGAGCAGCCTTCCTAGAAGCCTTGCTAGAGCCAGTTCTCAACTTAGCTGCAGACCAGGGGCTCTGGGGAGTGGGGACGGTCCCTGGGCTCCAGCCCAAACACGCTGAGCTCATTGGTCTGGGGTGGGGCCTGGGAAAGGGCACTTTCATAGACTCTTCAGGTGCTTCTCATTGACATTTAGAACTAAGAACTGCAACAACCATAGTAAAGCTTCACCATTTGCTGGTTCCAGAAAAAACAAAACAAAACAACAAAATTTTATGTTGTGCTTCATAAAGAAGTTGAAATGCAGCATGAATTACAAAGGTCAAGAATCAGGAAAAATAGGGGGCACCCAGACTTGAACTGGGGACCTCTTGATCTGCAGTCAAATGCTCTACCACTGAGCTATACCCCCTTCTGCTATGTGTGGTGACAATTAATACTCTTCATCAGTCTAGCCACGCCCAGGCTGCCTGTAAATCTAAGAGCCGCCACTTCAGGAAGGACCTCTTTTGGTAACTGGCAAACCACTCTTCAGCCTGCCACCTAAGAAGCAACAAGCTCTGTCCTCAAAAGCCCTGCAGCCTGTGTCCACCCACCCCGCCCCAGCCAAGGGCCCCAGGGTGTGAGCAGCAGCCGGGAGAAGCCTTGACGTTGGCTGTAGAATGGCCTTCAGAGTCAGAGGCCTGGCTCCATCATGGTGGGCACCTAAAAAACAGACACTGCAGGTGACTGAGGTGTCTGTGCAAACCCATTTAATGAGGCCTGACTCTCATGGGCCGACAGTCGGTTCAGGGCACTTTCTGCTAAACTACAGTCTGGGACAAAAATGACCCTCCACTCCTGCAGTTAATAGAGATGGAGAATCATGGAGATGATCCACTCCTAGAAACCGTCACGAGTAGGCGGCTGAGTGAATTTAGGAATCATCCAAATTATCCCTGAGCTAACATGATGCAAGGACCAGGCCATGCTGCTGGAGAGGAACCATACTGAGCCCCGGGGCCCTCTGATCCACCGGCAAATCTGTCTGCACACTCACGCCAAGACCCTGCTTCTGCTCTTACCCTGGAAGCTGGGAACCTTCTCTTTGGAAAACCGATGTTGGGAGCTCTCCCTCTCACCCCCCAGCTTCTCCCTCGGGGCCTCGGCAGCCCAGCAGTTGCTTCTCCTCCTCCCCTGGCTGAGAAGCTGGGGAGAGGCTGACCTTGACCGTGATGCTGAGGTGGAAGGAGACCCGGGGCAGGGCTCTGCGGGAGACGCCAGCCTTTGCTCTGCCCACTAACAGACTTAGAAGAGCCCGCAACTGGGAGAAAGAGCGGCCACCAGAGGAAAAGGCAACAAGGGGAGCCCTGGAGGAGCCTTGTGGGTGACTGGGGGGGAGGTGGGGGGGGCAGGCAGGGAGGAGGGACCCGGCCTGGAACCCCAGCTGGGTGAGGCCCACAGAGCCCCTACCTGCCCTGCTCTCTCCCCAGACACGCCTCGGCCCTGAGATCTAAGTGACAGCGAAGCAGGTGTCTCCCAGCCACAGCAGGCCCTCCACCCCTGAGCCTCTGTAGAAGTCGTTCCTGCCGCCTGAAATGCCCCCCTTCCCGGCCCTCGAGGACCAGGCCCGGCACCCAGGAGGCTTCTCATTGGCTTCCTTCCTCTGCACCAGGCGCGGGCGGTCTGCTTCCGCATCAAAACTGCTCAGCCTCCCTGGCCACAAGTTTCTAGGGGAGCCGCAAGGTCAGGCACCCCCCCCCCGCCCCCGTCCCCACCATGATTCCATTCTCTTAACACTAAGAGAAGGTCACAGAGGGTGGTCCTTCTCTGTCCTTGGCCTTGGAGTCCTCAGACACATAGGGGCTATTGGTTCAAACCCAGTGAGCTTAACACAGATTCGGGGAGTTTATTCCATAATGTGGTGGGGGTTTTTGTTTGTTTGTTTTGTCTTTTTAGGGCCGCACCTGTGACATATGGAGGTTCCCAGGCTAAGGGTTGAATTGGAGCTGGAGCTGCTGGCCTGCACCACAGTCTCAGCAACTCTGTATCCTAGCTGCGTCTGCAACCTACACCACAGATCACTGCAACGCCGGATCCTTAACCCACTGAGTGAGGCCAGGGATCAAACCTGCACCCTCATGGATACTAGTCGGGCTGGTTAACCACTGAGCCACAACAGGAACTCCCATTCCATAACTTGGGCTCTGTAGGGAGACTTCTTTAGAGACCGGAAGGAAATTCAAGCAGCACAAACGGTCCAGTGACCTCCTTTCCTTAAGAGAATCAGCCTCCACCCAATCCCAGCGCCTCTGCCCCTGGGAACAGAGGGACAAGCGCCTCTCTGCTCTGGTGGTTCGTGACCTTCTCCAGAGGACATGGGCCCTGGCGCTTCCTGTCCACTGGAAGAAGAGCTCAGCATCTGCTGAGTCCAAAATCATGGCCTTTCAAAGACACTCCCTGAAACAGCAGTTGCACAAGAAAAGGACTCGCACAGCCACCATCTGTCTGTTGACCTGAGGGTAGGTTTTAGCTGGTGATACAAGTGATGTTTGGGTACTAGTTGCTGTTCTAAGTACTTCAAGCTCTCACCAAAAAAACCTATGAGGTGGGTCTATTATTACCCCCATTTTATAGATGGAGAAACTGAGGCACGAGTGAGGTCAAGCCACTTGTCAGAGACAACACTCTCTCCTTCATTCCTGCGAGCATCTGGCAGGCTGTGACAGTTGTAATCCCAACCAGATGTCCCACAGGAACTTTCCAGGTGTTCCTTTTGTTACAAGGAATAACTCGCCTTCTCAACTCCATGGCGTGACAAAGGATGCAATCCGCAGCCTCCTTCAAGCCTGCACCTCCAAGGTGTCCTTGTCCTTATGCACAGCCTTAGGGAAGGAACCCGGGAGTTCACACCTTGGCCAGTGAGGACCCTGGGAATTCAGAAACATAGCTCAGTGCTCAGTAGCCCCCACAGGACCAAGTTGGCCCCGTTTCTCCTTGACACTGGGGGAGCAGGAGGGGGTGTGCGGGGTGATGGAAGGACCATCCATTGAGTAGAGTAGTTTCTCAAACCTACCACGTGTGCCTTGGTCTCTGCAGCAGGGGATTCAAGTCAGGGGAGCCTTGTGTGGGGACTTGAGGAAGTGCACACGCCATTACACATGTAGGGGCATGACATGGCCTGCTTTATGCCACCCTGGGAGGCCTCTAGTGTTGTTCCTGGGGCCACCTGACCGGCACTCAAGTGCTCTAGCGCTGAGCTATATCCCCAGGCCTGGCAACAACCTTTAAACAACACCTTTCATCTGTGTGGCGACACTCAACTCTGCGAAATTAAGTTACACTGTCTCCACCAGGCCCTTCTCTTTGGAAGCTATCAGACTTGGCTCCTCCTAAGGCATTTTCCCTCAGGCCTGCAGCTTCCAGGCCTCAGTCCCTGCGCGAGGTCATCCACAAGGAGAAAAGGACAGAAGCTGCCTGATGAACCCCCAACCCATTTCCCCGTCCATTGGTTTAGCCCAAGAGCTGGCCAAAGGTCTCCAGAACTACCCACATTCCCCTACCTGGGCTCCCAGCCCTTTGTGTCTATAGGTCTGACCCCCCCATCCCCGCCCCCCACCCCTCACCCCCCACTCCACTGAGCCTGTTTTGGAGGGAAGGTGGGGTGAGGGTGACAATTAGGGTTACCATCTATTGTCTGCTCCCGGGAAGTCAGTTGTATCCACAGCTCTCTGGTCTGCCCTGAAAAAGCCCAGCAGTCTGTCTCAGAGGCCTTGCCTTCTCTTTGGGGATCCAACAGAGTTGGAGAAATGAGAAACAGAAGGAAAAGATCCAGATGCCAGTAAGAGGAAGGCTACCCAGAGTGTTAGCACAGGAAGACACAGGAAGAGGCCCTGCACCTGGACTGCTGCTGTTCGAGGGCTGACCTGTAGCTCCCAGTAGTCTCAGGGAGGTTCCTAATAACTGGAGGATGGAGGAAGGTAAAAAGGAGCAAGAGCTTCCATGAATGGAAGACCCAAGAGAGCAGGGGGCACCCGGGTTTGAACCAGGGACCTCTTGATCTGCACTCAAATGCTCTCCCCCTGAGCTATACCCCCACCTCCCTGGTGCAAGTGCCTAATAACGACCTTTCACCTTTGTAGTCACACCCAAGACTTCTACAGATGGAAGGTTTCTATTTAGGTCCAGAGAGCTGGAAAGACCAGCTCTTTATTGCTTTGCAAATTCAGCCCAGAGAGGTCTTCCCCCAGGTCCGAGAGTCCCACATTCCTACCCTTCACCTGTCCTCAGTCTGTGGTGACAGCAGCAGCCTGGAGGAGCACTGACATTTACCACTGGGAGGGACTTAGAGTTTGTTTTTCTCTTGTTCTTCATTACAAAACAGCACCTTGAAGAGATCCTGCCCAAGCTGTTTGGAGACACGTGCAGGACCTACACCTGAAGGTATATATCCCTTCAGTTGCACATCTGTGCATTAACCTGGAAGGGGCTGGTGGGGGCGGCTGGGGAGCTGGTGAACTTCCTACTCCCTAGCTGGGAGCTTTTTTATTTTCCTAGAGTGTGGTAACTCATGTCTCTTAGGCTAATATTTGATGTGTGTAAGCGGGTTGTAGCCTCAATTATATTATTATTGGCTATTATTATCCCCTTGTTTTGGAGGGAAAAACCTGCAGGGATTATGCAGACTGGCTTCAGAATTTTTCTTTCCTTTTCTTTCTTTCTTTCTTTCTTTCTTTCTTTCTTTCTTTCTTTCTTTCTTTCTTTCTTTCTTTCTTTCTTTCTTTCTTTCTTTTTTTAATGGCTACACTCATAGCATATGGAAGTTCCTGGGCCAGGGATTTAATCTGAGTTGTAGTTGCAAACTGTGCTGCAGCTGGGTGACATCAGAGGGCCAGGGATTCTTTTTTATTATTATGTTATCAAAGTACAGTTGATTTACAGTGTTGTGCCAATTTCCGCTGTACAGCAAAGTGACCCAGTCATATAAATATGTTGTATTATATATATAATAAAATCTTGTATTATCTTCCATCATGTTGTATCCTGAGAGACTGGATACAGTTCCCTGTGCTGTGCAGTAGGACCTCATTGCTTAGCCATTCTAAATGGAATAGTTTGCATCTACTAACCCTAAACTCCCTGTCCATCCCACTCCCTCCCCCTCCCCGTTGGCAACCACAAGTCTGTTCTCCATGTCTGTGAGTCTGTTTCCGCTCTGTAGATAAGTTCATTTGTGCCATATTTTAGATTCCGCATATAAGTGATATAATGGTATTTGTCGTTTTTTCTGACTGACTTCACCTAATATGAGAATCTCTGGATGCATCCATGTTGCTGGGATTGGCATTATTTTGTTCTTTTTATGGCTGAGTAGTATTCTATTGTGTATATTTACCACGTCTTCTTAATCCATTCATCTATTGATGGACATTTAGGTTGCCTCCATGTCTTGGCTATTTTGAATAGTGCTGCTATGAACATATAGGTTCATGTTCTTTTTGAATTGTAGTTTTGTCCAGATATATGCCTAGGAGTGGAATTGCTGGGTCCTATGGTAGTTCTATGTTCAGTTTTCTGAGGAACCTGCATACCGTTCTCCATTGTGGTTGTACCAATTTACACTCCCACCAGCAGTGTAGGAGGGTTCCCTTTTCTCCACACCCTCTCCAGCATTTATTATTTGGAGACTTATTAATGATATTCTGACTGGTGTGAGTGGTGCCTCAGCATTTCTCTAATAATTAGTGACTTTGAGCATTTTCTCATATGCCTGGTGGCCATCTATATGCCTTCTTTGGAGGAATGTCTATTTAGGTCTTCTGCCCATTTTTCAATTGGTTTGTTTGGTTTTTTGTTCTGAATTGTGTGTGTTATTTATATATTTTGGATGTTAATCCCTTGTCCGTTGCATTGTTTGCAACTATTTCCTCCTATTCCATAGCTTGCTTTTTATATATATATATATATATAATTTCCTTTGCTGTGCAAAAGCTTGTAAGTGTGATTAGGTCAATTTGTTTATTTTTGTTTTTATTTCTATTGCTTTTGGAGACTGACCTAAGAACACATTTGTACCGTTGATGTCAGAGAATGTTTTGCCTATGTTCTCTTCTAGGAGTTTTACGGTGTCTTGTCTTCTGTTTAAGTCTTTAAGCCATTTTGAGTTTATTTTTGTGCATGGTGTGAGGGTGTGTTCTAGTTTTGTTGATTTACATGCAGCTGTCTGGTTTTCCCAACCCAGTTGCTGAAGAGAGTGCATTTCCCATTTTATATTCTTGCCTCCTTTGTCAAAGATTAACTGACCGTAGGTGTCTGGGATTTATTTTTGGGTCCTCTGTTCTGTTCCATGGAAAAATATATCTGTTTCTGTGCCAATACCACACTCTTTTGACGACTGTAACTTTGTAGAATTATCTGAAGTCTGGGAAGGTTATGCCTCCTGCTTTGTTCTTTTTCCTTAGGATTGCTTTGGAAATTCTGGGTCTTTTATGGTTCCATATGAATTTTTGGATTGTTTGTTCTAGTTCTGCGAAAAATGTCATGAGTAATTTGATAGGGATTGCATTAAATTTGTAGATTGCTTTGAGTAGTATAGGGCTGGGATTCTTAATACATTGTCCCACGGTAGGGACAATATTTACTTTTAAATATTGTTGTTTCTGAGTGTATCGAGGGGTTGAGTGGAGTCGTCCCCTGACAACCAGAATAAGAGGTTCAAGTGGACTAAGGCAGGGCAGTAAACGCACACACGGAAGTCGGATGCAGGAGTGAATTGGCTAGAAGCGCCCCCATGTGGTCATGATGTGGGCTTATTGACCTGAAATAAGAGCACCTTCAAGAGACAACGGGTCCACCATCTAGATGCCACCACAAAGAATGACAGCACCCAGTAGTACAGAAACCACTGCCTTTGCCAGACTTCCTCCAACATTCCCTGGTCATCGCTGGAAGACTCTCTAAAGCTGATCACCTATCTTACTGAGAAAACAGCTCGAAGCTCGCTCACGCCTGAGAGCTCTGTGAGTCTCTGCTGCTTAGACAGGAAGCAGACTCCAGGGTACATTTCCAGTGTCCCTGTTCAAGGCAGGTGACAGAGGTCCCTGTGTGAAGGCAGGGGCAGGGAGGTAGTCCCACACAGCCTCCTGCTTGCAGCCGCACTGCTCAAACGCTTGCAGCCCTAGCAGGTAGCAGGCAGTCCCCGCAGTCAACTCCCTTCTCTCTGCGCGGAGGCAGCTCAAGACGGAGCCCCTGCAGCCCTTCGGCAAGCACAGCCCTGTGCTCGGTAGTGGGGGAGCACACAGGAGGCGTCGAAGCTCCCATTCCCCCCATGCTGATGCCTGTGTGTGGCAGGGGTGGGACAATGCCCACATGAAGGGCGGCATCAGCAAGTCTCTGAGAATAAGCATCACTGGGAGTGGGGGTCGGGTCAGCCCTGGAGAAATTCACTGGGGCTGCAAGAAGAAGCTAGAGAGGCTTTTTCTAGCAAAAGCTCTAAACTATCGAAGCTCTCTTCTGTCCTAGGAAGACTCAATTCCACAGGACCCAGAGGTGAAAAGGCATTTCTTCAATCTGCAGAGAACTGAAAGGGGTACTGAGGGGTGGAGATATTGAGAAAAGTCCTCCAAACGGAGAAGGAACTTTAAGAGTGAACAACAAAGCAGGCAACTCCGTAGAGTAGCTGTATGAAGTTTATTGTGGATGAGACCACAGGCGGGGCTGGCCGGCTGCGATTCGGAGGCCTTCACAGCTGCACTCTGTGCTGTCAGTGGGGTCCAGGGGCATCTAAAGGGGCCACAGCCAAAGACAGAAGCTGCGGGAGAAGCATGTCTGCACGGATGGCAGCCGAGGTTTTTGCCTCCCCTGTGGGGTCTCATGACCATTAACCCTTGCAAGTCATTAACCATCTGTCAGCAAAAGGCATATTCTTCCAGTGTGCCTTTCAGAGGCAGACAAGGGAAGAGGTTGATGGACACTGGTCTGTCTGGGGTGCATTCCTGGTGACAAGGCTAAAGCTGTCTTGCAGAAGGGGAGGGGCAAGAGACGGAGCTGACAAAATGGGGTCGGTGTGGTTCAAACACACAGGCCCCCTCCCTTGTGATCATTGTCTGATAAGCACCCGTGTGGCCTCATCAGTACTTCTGTTTGTTTATCATCAGCCCAGGAGGACAGCTCCACTGCAAACTAAACCCCTTCTCTCTCATTTTCTCCTTCCCCTAAGCCCTGACCCTTCCCACCTGGCAACCCTGCAGCTTCCCCTCCCCCCAGTTCAAGGCAAGTCACCTAAAGCCACCAGTGTTCTCCTAGAAGAGCTTTTAGAATGATCCAGAACTTTGGCCAAACGCGGCACCCAGGAAAATCATCTCCTGTTTCTGTAATGTGGGTGGATGGAAAAAAAAAAAAGAAAGAGTGCTTTGAAAAGTAAAACTTCCCAGGCTTAACAAACTCTGAATCCCTAGGGAGGGGCCTAGGGAACGGGAATATTTGTAGTCCCGCAGCAGCTGCAGGGTAGCTACAGTGCCCAGCTGAGCTATGACGTAAGGCCTTGGCATGGTCTTGGCTAGAACCACATTTCTGGTTCTGGGACTTTCCATTGCCCCAGCCTAGGAGATGAGGGGGACCAGTTTCCTTTCTACCCCCACCTCCGCCAGCTACTGGTTGTCCTCTCAATCTCAGCAGTGAGAAAAGCCAACCTGAAGGGGCCATTTGGTGTGAGACCTTCAGGGGGCACCTGGATTTGAACCAGGGACCTCTTGGATCTGCAGTCAAATGCCCTACCCCTGAGCTATACCCCCTTGCAAGGTATAGTGTCTAACAAATACCCCTTCACCTGTGTTGAAATGCCCACACCCACTGTGCACTGACGTTTCTACGATTCTCAGAAAGTTCTGGAGAGATGGGAATTTTGCCTTCCAGAAAATGAGCACCTTTTGGCCCTCTTCTTCCACATAAATCCCGTCCCAACTTTGGCCCCTAAAAACCTTCTTGTAGTCTTGTTTTTCCCAGTACCACTTTGAAGTTACCTGCTGGAAAAAAAAAAAAATCATTGCTAAGAGCTGGACCACCCCCTTCTTTCCTTCCTCTCCTCAGCAAGCCCCTTAAGCTTGTCCTCAGCCCTCTCTTCCTCCCCCGCCAAACCCCTGCCCTGGTGGATGGTCTGGGGGTCCATTGCCCCACTTGTCCTTGGCTTTGAGAAGGGTTTTGACTGAATCCAGACAAATTATTTGAATTTTTTGCCTAAGAGGTGACGAGCCCCGTCCTGGGGCCTGGAGAGCCTCCCCAGCAGTCTCAGGGGGACCTCAAACCAGAGGGTCAGCGCAGCTGAAGAACCAGGGCCCTCCCTGAGAAACAGGACCGGAGACTCTATGCTGGATGAACCCTGGCCCGAGGCACAGCACGGTGAACCTGGCCCCTGGCCAACGCTATCCCCAAGGTCTAAAGGCCCCGAAGACCCCAAAAGTGTAGAGGAAAGGCCTTCCCCCAGAGGTGGTGAGAATGCCTGCTACGTCCACGTCCAGGAGACCGAAGCTCGGAACGCACAGGGGCCTGTGAAGGGAACCCAGCCAAAGGGGGCGTAGCCGCCATCACCCCTCAATTTAATGCAGTGATTTTTTTACACTCTCTGTATCTTTCTACAGTGTCTAGCCCAACCCTAAGCATGAAAGTTGGTTTGCAGTAACTATTTGTTGGATGGAAGGAAAGAGAGAAAAACTAGCAAAGACATTTTTGTCTGGGGTAAATGCAAATTATCTCAGGTACCACCAGCCACATGAACACTGCTGCTGTGCGAGTACACTGTGCGAGTACGTTCTCCCGCGTTTGGGTTGGAGCCCTTCCTCCCGGAGGTGAGCCAGTTCACAGCTCAAGACGCTCTCTCACGGTCATTCTCCCTCACGGGTCTTCTGGCTCCCTTTGAAATGTTCCCCTCTCTTGCTGAAAAGTAAGAAAAGCCAGGAAGGAATCGGAGAAATGCTCGATTAAAGTTTCCCTTGTTTGGAGTTCCCGTCGTGGCTCGGCGGTCACGAACCCGACTGGCACCCACGAGGACATGGTTCTGAGCCCTGGCCCTGCTCAGCCGGTGAAGTGCCCGGCGTTGCCGTGAGCTGCGGTGTAGGTCGCAGAGGCGGTTCTGATCCCCTGCGGCTGTGGCTGTGGTGGAGGCCGGCAGCTGCAGCTCCGACTTGACCCCTAGCCTGGGAATCTCCACATGCCACGGGAGCGCCCTAAAAAAGACAAAAATAATAATAATAAAACATGTTAAAGCTTCCCTGAGAGACGTTGAAGGGGACGTAAGTGAAGGGCACGCTCCGTTTTAGATGGTCCCCCAAACTAACAACTTCACAGCAGTGTCGATGCTCCCGGACTGGCCTAGAGATTTAACGCAACTCCAGTCAAAATCCCAGTTAGGATTTTTATCGTCTTTGACAGGCTAACGCAAAAAGTTATGTGGGAGGAGTCCCCTGGTGGCTTAGTGGTTGAGGACCCAGTGTTGTCACTACTGGGGCACAGGTTCAATCCCTGACACAGCAACTTCCGCCTGCTGCAAGTACCGGCCAAAAAGAAAAGTTATGTAGGAAAAGGAAGAGCTGGGAATAGCTAGTGTTTTCCTGAAGAACAAGAGCTGGACAAAGAAACTAGTGCTATCAGATGTGAAGACATAAAATCGGTAAGATGGTGTTGTATTGGCACGAGGATAGACACACAAGACCAATAGAGCAGAATCGGACCAGAAATGGACCTCTCCATAGAGAGAAACTGATAAACGAGAGAGCTGGCATTGTAGCACAATGGAGAAAGAGCAGATTTTTTGATAAATGGTGCTAAGACAATTGGATGGCCATACACAAAGTAAATTCTGGAAGGATTTAAGACTTAAGTATAAGAGACCAATCTGCAAACTTTTAAAAGAAAAAGTAAGAGAAAACCCTTATGACCTTGGAGTAAGAGAAGGATTGCTTAATTAAGACGTACGTAAATACGATGAAGAAAAGGATTGGTCGATTCTAGTTTGTTGACGGTAGGAATTTCTGTGTACTGAGAGTCTCCAGAAAGAAAGCGAAAGGGAGAGTCATAGATCAGAAGACGGATGTCAATCGTTATGTCAGCCCAGGAATAGTCGGAAAACAGAAAGCACTCTAGGCTGTTCAGCAGAGAGAATGTAATACAGGCGATTGGTTAACTAGGTTTAGAAGAAGTAACACAGCAGAAAGAGAGCCTCGAGACAGCGCAGAGATAATAACCAGGAAGCAGCTGCCCTAGTGCTAAGAGAATAACTGAAGAGGTTGCAGGAGGCTTGGAGGGGGGCCCTCTAACGTGTTGGGACTCCAGCTTGTGGGGCAAGAGCGCTGCCCAGCTGGTGCTGGTACCCTGGGAACACAGAAGGCTGGTCTCCCAGAGAAGTCCTGAAAATAAGGCTGGTTCTAGGCCTGCCAAACAAAAGTTTGGGCATTTAAACCAGTGCCACCCAGGTGGAGGATCATGGCTGGGGTCCCCTGACAAGAGCGGGCAGAACAAAGCACGTTCTGGTCTGCTTTTGTCATCATAGATCACTTCGCATTTTCTTGTTGGTTATAAAAATGGAATGAGACATCACGCACTCTTTTCCTCTGCCTTCTTTCACTCAGCCTGTTTTCAGATTCGTCCATATTGTTGCATATGTATCATTTCTTTTTATTGCTCGGTAGTGCTCTCTCTGTTCAGTTTTGTGTACCCACCCGCTATTCACCTGTTTATGGTCATTTGTTTGATTTCCAGTGTTTGGCTTTGCTAATAAAGCTGCTATGACACTCACATACAGATTTTTGGATATATGCTTTCGCTTCTTTTGGTTAAACACCTGTGAGTAGATCAGCTGAATCAAAGCGATTGTAACATTTTACAGTCAACCAAGAGTGTATTCCCCCTGCAGATGCTCCATATCCTTGTCAACAATTGATAAGACCTGGAGTTCCCATCGTGGCTCAGCAGTTAACGAACCCAACTGGCATTCAGGAGGACGCAGGTTCTATCCCTGGCCTCGCTCAGTGGGTTAAGGATCTGGCAATGCTGTGAGCTGTGGTGAAGGTTGCAGACCTGGCTCGGATCCCGTGTTGCTGTGCCTGTGGCATAGGCTGGTGGCTACAGCTCTGATTCGACCCCAGCCTGGGAACCTCCGTGTGCCGAGGATGCAGTCCTAAAAAGACAAAAAAAAAAAAAAAAGGTATGGTCTCTCTTTTTAGCTTTAGTTATTCAAACAGGTGTGTAATTATATTAGGTGATTTTAATCTCGTTGTGGTTTTAGTTTGCTTTTCTCTAATGACTAGGGAGCACCCTCAGCAATGTTTGGTATAGCTGGAACCACTTTTCCAGGGTCATTTTTCTCAAACAAGTTCAAGTTAAGGTTGACCAAAATCAGCATCCACATGCTATTTGGGAAGTGGAACGAAGTGGCAGAGCCCTTCATTGTTGTGGTTAGGTGCTGTGACAGACAGACACAGACACCCACAGATGCCAGCCTATCCGGGCTCTCCCCTGTTGTGTCCAGCTTCTCTTCCCAACTGCCTGTCCATCAACAGTAGCCCCAGTCCCATCACCAGATATCTGGCTGAGGACCTACAGAAGCAGTTGCTAGCAGAAGTGGTAATTTTCTTTTCTTTTCTTTTTTTGTCTTTTTGCCTTTTCTAGAGCCGCTCCCACAGCATACTGAGGTTCCCAGGCTGGGGGTCCAATCGGAGCTGTAGCCGCCGGCCTACGCCAGAGCCACAGCAACACGGGATCCGAGCCACATCTGCAACTTACACCACAGCTCACGGCAATGCCAGGTCCTCAACCCGCTGAGCAAGGCCAGAGATCGAACCCGCAACCTCATGGTTCCTAGTCGGATTCGTTAACCACTGCGCCACAACGGGAACTCCCAGAAGTGGTAATTTTCTATCAACTTTTTCACCAGTGTCTTCATGACCTCACTCCAGGGGTGGGATGTGCTTGGCTGCCCAAGCACAGATTTCCTGGCTTCTCTGACTTTTCCACCTTGTCTTGCTTTAGGAAGGCTCAGAAGTGACTGTTCTTTGATCCTCCAACTCCCCCTTCTGGACTGTTACTTCTCCCAGCTCATGATAACATCATGTAGTCTTATTTGCATAACAATTCCTTTGTTCGATAATACATGCAGTGATTCTGCTTCTCTGATGAATACTGACTGGCACATCTCACAGGGTTTTTTTCTCACTTTTTCGCTCATGTATGAAATGTACAAAAATGCATCAATCATGGAGTTCCCATCGTGGCTCAGGGGTTAACGAATCCGACTAGGAACCATGAGGTTGTGGGTTCGGTCCCTGCCCTTGCTCAGTGGGTTAACGATCCAGTGTTGCCGTGAGCTGTGGTGTAGGTTGCAGACGCAGCTCGGATCCCGCATTGCTGTGGCTCTGGCGTAGGCCAGCGGCTACAGCTCTGATTGGACCCCTAGCCTGGGAACAGCCCAAGAAATAGCAAAAAGACAAAAAAAAATGCATCGATCATAGGTGTTCATCTTGATGAATAAAAAAAAAAATACACCTGTGTAATCTCACATCCAGATCAAGAAATAGAACATTAGGCAGAGGTGGATGGAAAGAGATATAAGGGACGGGAGTTCCTGTTGTGCCTCAGCAGAAACGGGCCCAACTATTATCCGTGAGGATGTGGGTTCGATCCCAGCCCTGCTCGGTGGGTTAAGGATCTGGAGTTGCGGCGTAGGTTGTAGAGGCAGCTTGGATCTGGTGTTGCTGTGGCTGTGTTGTAGACTGGCAGCTGCAGCTCCAATTGGACCCCTAACTTGGGAACTTCCATATGTTGCAGGTGCTGCCCTAAAAAAGCAAAAAAAAAAGAGAGAGAGAGAGACAGAGAAAGAGAAGGGATGGAGTAGGGAATTGGTCTTCCCTGCGTGTACATTTTTAGATAGCCTCGACTTTTATATCATTTTAATGTCTTCCATTTCCAAAAAAATAACTCAAGTACAAAGAGATGAACCTGAAAATAAATATAAATAACCTCCAAATCTTATGGTATATTGCATTGATAACATGACCACAAAGAAGGAAACGCCTTCAGTGATAAATATTCTAAGGGAGAAAGAGGTACTAAACTTGACCTAGAAAGTCACTTGGGTGTCACCTGCCGAACCTATGATTTTCAGCAGATGAGTAAATATATTGATGGTTAGGAAAACCTTATTTCTAATTGTGGGAGAAAGGAGATATCAATTTGGAACGGAGATAGGCAAGGAAGAACTGTGGAGTTGGACTGGAATTGTAAGTAGCTTGTGAATACACACACACACACACACACACACACACACACGTAACTCTGCCCTCAGAAAAAGTGCTAGAAACTCAGTTGCAATGAGCACTCCTTATGCCCATATCGTGGTTTTAAAATAACCATTTAAAAGAACAAGAGGTTTGGCTGATTCCAGGGCTGGACAAGAAACCTAAAAGATAAACTATGGAATATTTTGTGCCAGAAAGAATGTAAGTGCTCAAAAACTGATGGGTCATTCAACAGAACAGGGCCAGCTTGAAGAGGCTCACCACTAGCTAAATCTGGGACAATTTGAGCATCAAAACCAAAAGAGGAATGTATTATAGCTCATGAGATGATCCATGAATCCAGGGTAGTAAGTTGTTTGTTTGGGTTTTTTTTTTCATTTTAGGTAGAGAAAGGACCAGTTTACGAAATCTTTACAGAAAAGTCAAACTATAAATGTTAAAAGAAGGATAGAAATATGAAACAATCGTTTTATAACCATCATTGTAAAAACTGACTTAGATAAGAATCATTGATGAATGTTGGAGTTCCCGCCACGGCTCAGCGGTTAACGGATTTGACTAGGGACCGTGAGGTTGAGGGTTCTATCCCTGGCCTCACTCAGTGGGTTAAAGATCCCGCATTGCCCTGAGCTGTGGTGTAGGTCTCAGACATGGCTTGGATCCTGCATTGCTGTGGCTGTGGTATAGGCCGGCAGCTACAGCTCCCATTCGACCCATGGCCTGGGAACCTCCATATGCCGGGAATGCGGCCCTAAAAAGACAAAAAAAAAAGAATCATTGATGTATGCTAAATTTGTTGAATGAAAATTATTAAGGAACAGAATATAGAAAATCTGTCAAACACCACTTAAATTGATTAATCAAATTCAACTTCATCCATAATGTAACAAACCAGAAGTTCCCGTTGCAGCGCAGCGGTTAACAAACCCGACTAGGATCCATGAGGATGCGGGTTCCATCCCCGGCCTCACTCAGTGGGTTAAGGATCCAGGGTTGCCCGTGAGCTGTGGTGCTGAGGCTCGGATCCCGGGTTGCTGGGACTGTGGTATAGGCCAGTAGTTGTAGTTCTGATTCAACAGGCTGGGGGTCGAATCCGAGGTACATGGTGTATCAGGTAGTGCAATCCCTCCAACTTTATTCTCTTTGCTGTTCCTACATGTCTTGCTGTTCCTGGTCTTTTGAATGTCCATACAAATTTTAGAATCAGCGTATAAATATCCACAGAAAAATTATGTGGACTTGCTGAGTCTATAGATAAAGATGAGAGAAGAACTGGCATTGTTACTGTATTTAGTTCTTCATTCTATTAACTTAGTATATCCACCATTTTTTAGGTCTTTTAATTTTTCTCAGTGATAATCTACAGTGTTTCATAAAGAGATGTATGTATATATCTTTATTTCTCAGTAGTTTTTATATTACTGTAAATAGAATTGTTCCAACATTTTCTAACTCTTAAATTTCTATCTTATAGAAAAATAATTTTTAAAATATTTTAACCTTCTATCAAGTGACATGTAATTATCTGCCGATGTTAGTTGTTCATCTGTACAGTTTTGGATTTTCTGCACACCTAATAATACCTGTGAGTAGTGACGATGTTATTTCTTCCTTTTTTAAATCATTTGTGACTTTAATTCCTTTCTCTCTCCTTATCACACTAGCCACGACCTTGGAAACATCATCGAATAGATGTGGTTAGGGTTGTCACTGCCTTTTTCCCAATCCCAAAGGAAAATCTTCCGGTATCTCCTCATTAAATGTGATGCATCCTTCCAAAGAAGACATACAGACAGATGGCCAGCAGGCACCTGAAAAAAATGCTCAACATCACTAATTATCAGAGAAACTCAAATCAAAACTACAATGAGGTACCACCTCACACCGGTCAGAATGGCCATCATTAGTAAGTTTATAAATCCTGGAGAGGGTGTGGAGAAAAGGGAACCCTCCTGCACTGTTGGTGGGAATGTAAATTGGTACAACCACTATGGAGAACAGTATGGAGGTTCCTCAGAAAACTATACATAGATCTACCATATGACCCAGCAATGACACTCCTGGGGATATATTGAGACAAAACATTCATTCAAAAAAATACACACAACCCTATGTTCATTGCAGCACTAGTCACGATAGCCAAGACATGGAAACAACCTAAACGTCCATCAACAGATGAATGGATTAAGAAGATGGGTATACATATAAATGGAATACTACTCAGCCATGAACAAGAACAGAAAATGCCATTTGCAGCAACATGGATGCATCTAGAGACTCTCATACCAAGTGACGTAAGTCAGAAAGAGAAAGACAAATCCCATGTAAGATTACTTCTATGTGGAATCTAAAAAACCCCACATGAGATCACTTCTATGCGGAATCTAAACTATGAACCTATTGCAGAACAGACACAAGGAACAGACTTGTGGTTGCCAAGGGGGAGGGAGGGGGAGTTTGGGGTTAGTAGATGCCAATTGTTACCTTTAGAATGGATAAGCAATGAGGTGCTACTCTATAGCACAGGGAACTACATCCAGCCTCCTGGACTAGAACATGATGGAAGATACCACAAGAAAGGGAATGTGTGTATATATGTATGACTGAGTCACTTTGCTGTGCAGCAGAAATTGGTACAACATTGTAAATCAACTATACTTTAATTTTTAAAAATGTGATGTTTACTACAGAAGTTTTCTAACACCCTTTATAGATGGATAATGCTGCCTTCTTTAGGAAGGCTGAATAACATCTCCCAAAGATAACAAATTGTAATCTCTGCAGTCCCTGCTGTTGCACAGTGGAAATGAATCTGACCAGCATCCATGAGGATGTGGGTTCGATCCCTTTCCTCGCTCAGTGGGTCAAGGATCCTGTGTTGCTATGGCTGTGGTGTGGGCCAGCAGCTATAGCTCCAATTTGACCCCTAGCCTGGGAACTTCCATATGCCCGGGTGTGGTCCTAAAAAACAAAAACAAAAAACATTGTAATCCCTGAAACCTGTGTACCTCACAGGGGGAAAGGGTCTTTGAAGATGGGAAAGGATCTTGAGCTGGGAGATTATCATGGGCGGCCCTCCATGCTGTCACACAGGTGTCCAATAAGAGAGAGGCAGAGGAAGATCTGACACAGACAAAAGAGGAGGCGGCAGTAGGACACGGAGCTCAAGACTGGAGTGATGCAGCCACAAACCGAGGAATGCTGGCAGCTTCTGGAAGCTGGCAGAGGCGAGGAAGAGATTTCCTGTAGGGGCCCTGGAGGGAGGGCATCACTCCGGACACATAGATTTTGGCTCAGTGAAACTGATGTTGAACTTCCGGCCACAGAAGTGTAAAATAATAAACATGTGTTGTTTGAAGCCACCAAATCTGTGACTGTTACAGCAACAATAGAAAACTATGCTGGCTCAGAGTTGGTTTTGTTTTGTTTTTTTTTTAAATCATGAATAGATGTTGATGTTTTCAAATGCTTTTGGGAATTTTATTCTATTCATTCTATTAAGATGAATTTATTGATGTGATGAATTGTATTAATTGATTTTCAAATGTCAACTCAACCTTGAATGCCTGGACTGCATCTGATTGGTCTTAATGTTTTATCCTCTTAGATATTGTTGGGGAGTTCCCACTGTGGCCCAGCAGGGATCAAGAGCATCTCTGGGAGTTCCCATCATGGCTCAGCAGTTAACAAACCCGACCAGCATCCATGAGAACACGGGTTCGATCCCTGGCCTCACTCAGTGGGCTGAGGATCCAGCGTTGCCGTGAGCTCTGGTGTAGCCGGCAGCTACAGCTCCGATTGGACCCCTAGCCTGGGAACCTCCATATGCCACAGGTAGGGTCCTAAAAGGACAAAAAAAAAAAAAAAAAGAGCTTCTCTGGAGCTCTGGGATGCAGGTTCCATCCCTGGCCTAGTGCGGTGGGTTGAAGGACCCTGTATTGCTGCACCTTTGGCATAGGTTGCAATTACAGCTCAAATATGCTTCCTGGCCAGGGAATGCCACCTAATGCGGGGTAGCCAAAAAGGACTTTTTGAAAAAAGTTATTATTGGAATCCTCTAGTTGACAAGAGAGATTGACCTATATTATTCCTCTTGTCTTTCCAGGTTGTTGTTGTTTTTCTTGTCTTGCTTTAGGGTCATGAGGAATTTCCCTGGCCAGGGATCAAACCAATGTCACAACAGTGGCAATGCCAGATCCTTGACTTGCTGAGCCAGCAGGGAGCTCTTGGGTTTTAATATCAATCACACCGGGCTCATAAAATATCTTGGAAAGAATTCCTTATTTTTCTAATTCTCTGATAAATTGTATATAAGATTTGTATTAGTTCTTCCTTCCGTATTTGGAAGATTTCACCAGTGAAATCATCCAAGCCTTGAGCTTTCCTCCTGAGAAGGGTTACTGGCACGGAGTCTATTTAATAGATACAAAAAGAACTCAAGTGTCTGTTTCTTCTTGGTCAGTTACAAGAAATTATGTTTTTCAGGAGTTCCCATTGTGGCTCAGCAGTAATGAACCTGACTAGCATCCATGAGGACGCAGGTTTGATCCCTGGCCTTGCTCAGTGGGTTAAGGATCCGGTGTTGCTGTGAGCTGTGGTGTAGGTCGCAGACGTGGCTTGGATCTGGCAGTTGCATGCAGCTCCGATTTGACCCATAGCCTAGGAACTTCCATATGCTACATGTGTGGCCTTATAAAGACCACCACCACCAACAACAACAACAAAAAAAAAAAAAAAAAAAGAAAAGAAAAGAAAAGAAAAAAGAAAGAAAGAAAAAGAAAAGAAAGAGAGAAAGTTGTTTTTCAAGGGATTCGATATTTTCCTTGAAAATTATATCTAACTTTTGGGACTCCTTGGCATCGAGCTGTTCACAATATTCTTCTTTTATCCCTTCGATGTCTCCAGGCTCTGAAGGCTCTGTCACGGAGCATGCTTCATGTCCCTACCTGTGCCTTCTCTCCTTTTCTCTCGACAGTCTTGCCAAGGGCTCACCAATTTTGTTGGTTTTTTCACCGACTTGGGCTTTGTCGATGGGGTCACTGAGCACTTGCTCTCTGTTCTTATCTTCATCATCTCCTTCCTTCTACATTCTTTGGATTTAATCTGTGGTTCTTTTCCTGATTTCTTGACGTGGCTACTTCTATTGCAGATTGTTCAGCCTCTCCTCCTTTTCCAGTATGAGAGTGGAAGGCGTTAAAGGTCCATTAAGTGTGACGTGAGGTGTCACGCCGGTGTTACATGCGTTCTGTGTTCATCATCATTTGTTTCAAAGAACGTTCTAATTGCTGTGCGTTATGTAGAAGAGTCCTGAAATTTCCATTGCTTATGCTTCAGATAGTCTGATCCTTGTCTGGACTGTTCCTCGCCCCCCACACCTCGTCTGCCTAGCAAATACCCACTGCAGTGCTTCACTCAAGCTGCATGTGTCGAAAAGCCACCGTGACCCCCAGGAAAGACCTAGAACTCCTGCATGCGACTGCATGTTGTTTGCACAGCCATCCCCTTGTCTCCCTGCTGGGATCTCTCAGGTGCCTCTCCCACTCGGCATCCAGCTCCTTTTGCAGCAGCAGCGGCATCTGTCAACATCATGTTTAACCCTCACCAGTGTCTGTCCAACTAACGGCCTTGTGTGCTTGCTCTCCTGGGGCAAATGTCATTTCAGATATTCTCTTTTATCCAGAGAAACCTATAAATTGTCCTAGATTTTTCTATTTGGGGGAGTCCAAATTACATCTCCCAGACAATCTCTCAGCACCAGAACGTGACATAAAAATTCTTTGTTATACCAAAAACCCTGGGGTGTTTTTTTTAGAAAATATGGCCGCTTCGATTGCACACACTCCATGCTCAACACCAGGCTGAGGACTTGCAGATGCTCAGTATGGGCTTGTTGACTAATTTCTACTGAGTAGGTTTTGTCCCTCGCCAAGCTAGAAAGGACTCAGTGTCCCTATAAACTACTCCTAATTTCATCTGACTAGGCTTTGACGTGACAGGCGTCCCTCCAGAAAGGAATATAGTCATCGCCAGGTCATCAAAAATTGATGACTCAAGGGTCGGCCTTATAAAACGTCAACATCTCTTGTAAACATGAGTCAGAATCTGAGTAATAAGCTTGTTTCTGTTATAATTAACAGTGTCGTTGCTGGGGTTGGCCGTGTTCTGAACAGTAAGTATTCCTGAAAGTACATGGTGAGAAATCTAATTTTATTTTAAACTAAAACACAATTTTCAAAAGCTGGGGTGGGAGGGGGGACTTAGTTATGGGAAAATCCAATCACTTCACTAACTGAAATTCAATATTTTGAATTCTTTAAAAAACATCTAAAAGCCCTGATGCTTGTTTCATACGTCTGGATTTTTCCACATTTGGAGTTTGCTTAAAGTAAGACCCACCTAGATTTTTTGCTGTGTTTCTCAACTTTACTGGCTCAAAGTGACCTCACTTTTGCCCCCCAGGGGGAGTCCAGGCCCAGAGCCTTTGCCTCTGCGAGGAAGCCTGGAAGGTTCAATTTTTCATCCCTGAGGCTCAAAGCTCTGATCTCACGGATGATGCAGAGGCCTGGGTGGGTCCCTGTCTAGGCTGTTGTCAGGCAGCATATCAGAATAGCGGAGGCTATGGAAGATTCTAGAAAGCATGAAGGGCCATCGTGAATGCCAGGGCACTGAAACGGCTCCCACATTTTGCCACACACCCACCTTGCCCCAGACTCTCTAAAGCCACATCGGGAGCTTCCCGATGGCTGAGGGTGATGTCACCACGGTGGAAACTGAGCCTCCCTGGAGCTGTGCTTCTCAGACTGAGGCAGAGACACCCCCCCCCCCCCCCGACAGAGGCCAAGAGAGATGAGGCAAATGGGAGCAAGAGAGGGACTTGAAGTATCAAGTCATCAACCCTTTTTAGCAGTTCATAAGCATGCAATCTTTCAAAATTCAAACAGGCATGGACGTGTCACAAAAGGGCTACAAGATTTCTGTGCATCATTAAAGTATGACGACTCAACACAACTTCCAGTTTGCGGAGGGCCATTTCACGCAGTGGCCGGCCCACAAGGCAGGCACAGTCTTGGCTCCCTCCTCGAGTGCCACGGCGTGAATGTCTGTGAAGGGCTGGTCCACAGCCAGCCGGTCCTAGAGACAGGCAGAGCCTCCCCGCAGAAGAGCTGGAAAGGAGGTGGCCCCTCAGAGCCCCCTGTGGCTCCTCCTGAGCGATTCTAGAAAGAACCCAGTGCCCGCCCCATAGAGGAAGCCCAGAGCCAACGCTGGTTCTCCAGCTCTGAGGGCTGCAGGGCAGGTTCTCTGTGCAAGCTCTTGGCACCTTCTTTCCCTTGAGTGTGAGAAAGGCATGTGTGAGAGGCATCAAGCTTGAACAGACACCACCTGGAGTCAAGGACATCTTCCCTGATGCCCAGCCAACTTCTGCCAAGCCCTGGTACGGGTCAGGATGGGCCGGGGTCTGCTGCAGTAACTGCGAAACCCAAAGTCATGGGGCTTATTACAGTAACGGCTCGTTTCACGCTTGTGCTACGTGCTCATCAGAAGTTGGCTAGGAGACCTATTCGAGGTCACCAGGATAGAGGCTAATAGAATAATCACCTTCTCCAATATTGCCGGTCACCATGGTAAAGGGAAAGAAATCTTTGAAAGGCCCCAATTAAATGCTTAGCTCAGAAATGACAACTCATTGGCCAGAACACATCACAATGTCCAATCCAGGCAGAAAAGGCCAGGAAGCACAATCCAGCCGCATCCGTCAGGGGAAGTGAACTAGAAATATTGGGTGAAGAGCAGTATGACCTTGCTGAAAGGCCTAGGACTGGACGTTTGGGCCATGTGCCCGGTGCCAAGGGAAAACCTCAGAACTAAGGGACCAGAGGGAAAAACGTGGGCTGTGCTCAAGCACAGAGGCACCTGCCGGGGATCCCGGGGTCAGCACCCCCCACATCTAAACAGTCTGAACCGCCTGCTTCAGCCTCTCCCCTCCTGGAGCTGACACGTGGTCTCATGGTCACCAGCCTCGCCAGGCTCCTTCCGAGGGGGCTGTGGGTGCGCAGTGCCCTTGCTCCGCAGAGGAGGTGGGGTGGGAGTGGTGACAGCCCAGAGGAGAGTGCCTTCTTGGGACCATAGTTCGTCACACTGCATAGAACAAGGAGTCAAGATTCGTATTAAGTGAGACAAAGAACATATGCATGACTGGAGTTGACACAACATTGTAAATTAACCATAATTAATTTTTTTAAATTTAAAGCCTTAAAAAATAAAGATTTGTATGAAGTGGTTCATTTATGCTCTGTAAACCTACCCTGTACCAGACATGGTAGGGGAGAGAAGAGAAAGGAGATCTGAAGGCTGCAGGGCCAGCTACCCAGGATGCTTTGCAGTGGATCCCCGTCTTTAGTGGCAGGTTGGGTGGGTCGTTATTCCCCAGGTTCAGGTGTGTATCCGAGCCCCACTCCCACCCCACCCATAAACCCTACTAGGAGCTTGTTAAAAATAGACCTTCTTTCTAAAAAGCTTTCCCCACAATAGTAAGGACCCATCCCCAGAGATTTAGATTCAGCAGCTCCAGGAATTGGCTCGCTCGCAATTCTCTGCTTGGCTGATGGTGAGGTGACAGGCGGTGTCACGGGATTAACACTGTCAGTCCTCAGGCTCTGAGGCCCGGGGGCCGTGTGTACTTAACATCTTCCATTTGGTGGGAGTTTGAGCATCTATAAAACAACTCAGGAAACATGCATCAGATTCCCTTATCTGGGCACTTCAAAAGAAAGCTAGGGCAGAGGATATGGGGAGGGGTCTGTCCCAGGAAGGCCCAGGTGGGGTCCTGCTTGGTTACACTTTAAACAAAAGAAAAATCAAGGACTTGACTATGAAGCTAAGAAAGCTTCAGAGCACACCCCTTGCGCCAGCTCTTACCTACTCTTCAAAATTTGTAAATCTGTGAAGGTTTATTTTCTTAAAAATAGTCCCCGAATTATACAAGCTTCCGGCCCACAAAACAGGGGTCTGGGAGAGGGGAGGCATGATTTGGAAAGGATGAAAAACACGTGGAAGAAGAGCGAGAGGAAAAAAAAAAATAGGAAGACAACCTCCGAGTAGATTCCAGAACATTCTGCCACAGTGAGTAGGTCCAATTTGCCTGGTCAGGAATTTCCTTCCAAAGACAAAAGGTGCAGGGGCTCCAATTCCAAAATCCCTCTCCCTGACTCCCAGCCCCACTGAGGGGCAAAATCCCTGGGAGCTGAGGGCTGCAGGAAGCGGACCTCAGAAGACAACTGGGCCAGCAGCACCAGCGGGAAGAAGAAAATCAGGCCTCTGGAAACGACCTCTGGCAACAGTCTGAGGAAAGCCTTGGCCCCAGGCTTTCCTGGGGAGATTCCGCTTTCACACATGAAGAAGAACACATCCGGGATGAGCCGCTTCCTGGACCTTCAGCCCAGAATGACCAAGAAACAACAATCTGCAGGTTGAGACCCCAGCTGCCAGACCGCAGGCCCAGCAGGACACGGAGCACGTGGCCCGCAGGTCCCGCGGATCCAGAGTCCCACTTAGAGGAAATTCTGCAAGGAAATGCATCTCGCAGCCACACGAGGGCCCCATTCAAAGCTCCCTCCAGCCACCGGCCCGGTTCGCCTCTTGAGGAGTTTTCCAATTTATTTGCCTTTCTCTCCCTGGTTTAAAAACACTATTCTTGTGATTACAAAATGGTATAAAATATTCGTGCTCCTATGACAAAATAAAGAACATTTAAGTTAGAAAGTGTATAAAAATGGCTTGTGGTTTCACATAATACGCTTTCAAATCTTCCAATTTATATGTATACACACACACACACACACATATATACACATACATACACACACATAAAGTATCATTATTATATATACATAAATCATTCTGGACAGAGTTCTCTTAAAATGCCATGAACATCTTCCCATACCAAGTTCTTCACCACAATAATTTTAAGTGATGGTATTGTGTTCCGCTGTTGATGCCGTTGAACATATTTTTACGGGTCATCTTAGAATTATAGAAAGTTCTAAGCGGCTGCCTATCAGGACTTAGTGAACTATACCCCTCTTGTTGGAAGAATTTCTTTGCATTTCAAATCAAGGGCGGACGTGAGGTCCAGCCGTCCGCGTCCACACCCAAGAAGCCCAGAGCGCCTGGCGGGACCTAAAGCAGCAGCGGCGACGTGGCGGGAGCCCTTGGGCAGAAGGCGCGGGTCTGCTGGGGCTCGCACTGCGAGCGGCCGCCGTCGCCACGATCCCCGGGGGCGACCCGGCTGCTCCCGAGTCCCTCGGGGCGCGGGGGACCAGAGCCAGAGGCTCTCGCGGCCGGCGGGGGTCAGCGGGTCGAGGGGCAGGTGGGCAGGTGGGCCGGCGGTCGGGGGGGGTCGGGGGATCGGGGCGGCGGGCCGGGGTGATCGGCGGGCCAGACGCCCGGGAGGCCGGCGGGCGGGCCGGGACCAGGGCTCGGCCGGCGGGCGGGGCGGGCGGGACGGGTGCCGCGCCTGCCGTTCGCCTCTCCGGGCTGCAGGTGGGGCTGTGCGGCCGCGCTGCCTCCAGGAAGCCTCACGGGCCTGCGCCGGCTCCCAGGATGCAGTGTGGACCGGCCGGGCGCTGACGGCGGCGGCGCGTCTGCGGGCGGAGCGGCGCGGGCGGATCAGCGAGGCGCGCGGCGACGCGGGCGGGGACGGCAGGGCCGGGCGGGCGCCGCCTGCGGAGAGGCCGGGGGCCGGCCTGCGTGGGGCCGCGCGCTGCAGCGGCGGCGTTGGCGGCGGCGGCGTTGGCGGCGACTTCCTCCGGGCCCGGCCGGACAGCGCAGGGCCATGGCCGAGGCGGCCGCGGCTCCGGTAAGGGCGGCCCGCGCGCACGGACGCGCGGACGCGGGGCCCGGGCGGCCCGGGCCCAGCACACGGCGCCGCAGGCCCTGGGGAGCGGCTCCGGGGGCCGGGCCGGGCCGCCGGGCCTGGGGCTCCGGCGAGCGGGGCGCGGGGTCCGCCGGGGCCTACGGCGCCCGCCGGCCGGGCCCCCGGTTCCGGGCCGAGCCTGGGCGGGCGGAACCGGCCGCGCCCGCCCCCGAGGCCGCCCCACGCCGAGTTCCTGCCGGCGCCGGGGCTTCCTGCCCCCGCCCATCCGCTGGCCCCCTGCTCTCCGCGCCCCCCACCCCGCGTCTCCTTTCTCTGCCCACCGCCCAGCTCCCCCCAGCGGCCTGGTGGCACCTGGGAGGTGTCGGGGCGGCTGCGACGCCGAAGACACCGAGCACCCTCTGAGCGCCCAGCTCGCGCGGGGTCGGGGCGCAAGACAGCTGCTCCCGTGGGTAGAGGCGGGCCCGGCAGCAGCCCTGTTAGGCGTGATTGTGGCCTCACCACACATCTCGGGGGGGGAGGTCCGTCTCCTCCGTGAGAAACAAGCAAAACGCGAGGCCTGAAGAAGTTAACTTACCCAGGATCGCACAGCCAGGAAGTGTGTGCAAAGCCGGGGTCGCTCTGTGTTCAGGGACACACACTGCGCCTTGCGGGGAGCAGACGGGTGCCCGGACGAAGGTGAAGCAAGACAGAAGGAGGTGCGTGCACCTCCCTGGCCTGTGCTGCTGTGATTTGAGCTGGGCTTTTAGGGCGGGCTGGGATTTCATCCGGCTGAGCTGGACCGGTGGAGCTTCTCCGGTAGAGAGGAGGCTTGGACCCAGAGACGGCAGAAAGGACCCTGTTTGCCTGGAAAAGATGCTTTCGGTAGCGAGGCAGTGGGAGAGGAGGCTGCAGAGAGAGTTGGAAGGGGTTTGGATGCCTAGACTTCATCAGATGGGTGGGGAGCCATTGAAGGATTTGGAGTCCTTTTAGCATCAGCCGCGCTCAAGCCAAGAGTGTCACTAGCAGGAGGGTCAGGACGGCCCCATCATGTCCACGCACCGTTCCGTGAGGCGCTGGGCTTCAGGAGAAACATCTCCCACCACATGGTGTGAAGGCCGCGGTGAGGCTGCCTGGCCCTGTTAAAATGTAAGAAAGCTGTGTGCCTGGCTGAGAAGATTGGGGTTTATGCAGGCGCTGTTTTCCAGCCACACCAAGATGGTAATAAGGGCACTCAGACGCTCTTGGAGGTTGAGTGGGACTTCAGTGGATGGGGAGCTGGGTGGTAAAGTGGAAGGACACTTCTGAAGCAAACATTTAGAGGTGGCAGTCGTGTGGCAGGACCCATCCAGAGGAGTGAGGGGAAGGGGCAAGGCTGAGCCTGCCCAAGGCGCCAGCCCAGGGCAGTCCCTGCAGCCTCAGGGCAGAACCACCTACCTCTTGAGCAAGAGTCCCACTCACATCCAGTTTCTCTGCCAATCCAGCTCCTCCCCACCCTTTGAGCCCCGCTAAAGCCCTTCCTTCAGGTCAGAGGTCATCTGGTCCAGCTGCCTTCCAAACCGCAGAATCCCTGATGCTCCATCCTTGGCAGTTTCTTCTGCCTCTGCTCAAACTCTCAACTGTCTTTGGAGGGGTCCACCCGTGTTCTAGTTCTCAGTGACTTTCCCTAAATGAGTCCACCCTGCTTCCTACTAGTCACTTCTTCATTTTGTAAATAGTCCCCAAACACTTGCTTGGGAATGATTTTCAGAATGCTGTCAGAAACCGCTGATCCTCAGGCACTGCCAGAAGGCGCAAAGAGCAGCACTCGCTCTCTGACCCTTGGGTCCCAGCTTTAGATGTGGGTGTCCCGGGAGGGTGGTGGTCCAGCCCCACCCAAAGCAAAATGTGCCCTTGCCTCTGTGTCCCCAGCTGCCGGCCATCCAAGCCACCATGTGACTTTTCCAGTGGCAGGCAAGTCCCTGGGGCATCTCTTTATCCCTCTACCTCTTTATCATGTCTCCATGGTAGTTGCCACACGTATCAAAGTCTGACCTTGAGGCATTTGTCTTACCTTCCTCACTAGTCTCTGTAAGGTTGTCACTGGTCTTGGGACAGCTACAAAAATGTCGGAGACCTTACTTCTCCCCTTGGGAGGGGTAGGAACAAGGAGAGGAAAAAATCAATCTCACTAGGGCAGGGGGCTCGTGTTGTATCAAAAAGTGTAACTCTTGGCTGGAGGATATTCGCAGTAATAGTGATTTTTAGGGGGTTTTTTTGAGGAGGGTTGCATGGGAGGGGACAAAATCGGATTGTCCTGGGGTGGAGAGGAATTAGTCATTAGGTTTTTTTTGTTTATTAAAGACACACGAGATGCTTTTTTTTAAAAAAGCAGTTGGGCAACGCTTGTGTTTGTGTCATTTCAGTGAACCAGCTGTTTTGGTGTGGTTTTTTTTTTTTTTTTTTTTTGCTAGGTCATCATCAGTAGACAGATCCTGTGCGATTATGATGGAAGGTGCTGGCTGGGCTAAATCTACAGTTGACTATTTCTCCACCAAAACATCCCAGTAGCGCCAAATCTAGCAAAATGGCACTGTTTAGCAAAATGGCACTGAGGGCCTACCATGGGCCACTCACTGTGCTGTGAAAAGATGCAGTACTGGAGTTCCCGCTGTAGCAGTGGTGTCTCTGGAGCACTGGGACGCACGTTCAATCCCTAGCATGGCACAGTGGTTTCCTTGCATCTGATCCCTGACCTGGGAGCATCATATACTGCAGGGTGGCCACAAAAGAAAAAGACCAAAAAAAAAAAAAAAAAGATGCAGTATTGCTTTTGTGGGGCTCATAGAGGCAGATGCAGGAGTGAGGTCCACGATGGGGGTCTGCTGGGGCTGCTGCCAGGGCCTGGAGCAGGGGCCACCCGCCCAGCATAGGCAATGTCTTAGACCCCCAGAGGAGCTGACCGCCAGGCTGAGACCTGGCATGCGACACAGAACATCCCCACTCCCACCTGGCACTCCTGGCTCCCAGCCCAGCTCCTGGATGCCTAGGGGAGGGGCTCAAGGAACCTGGCAGGTGGAATGGTTGATGCTGGTCTTCTTTCCATTTCTGAAAGATTTCTCCCTGGACGATGGCAGCTACCATCCAGGCCATGGAAAGGAAGATTGAATCGCAGGCTGCCCGCTTGCTTTCCCTGGAAGGTCGAACCGGGATGGCTGAGAAGAAGCTGGCTGACTGCGAGAAGACGGCCCTGGAGTTCGGGAACCAGCTGGAGGGCAAGTGGGCGGTGCTGGGGACGCTGCTGCAGGAGTACGGGCTGCTGCAGAGGCGCCTGGAGAACATGGAGAACCTGCTGAGGAACCGCAACTTCTGGATCCTGCGGCTGCCCCCGGGCAGCAAGGGCGAGGCCCCCAAGGTGAGCCCCCGGGCACCTGGGGCGGGACACCTGAGGCCTGGGCCTGGGCGTGCGTGGGTGAGCAAGCGTGACACTGTGGTTCCAGGTGCCCGTGACCTTTGATGACGTGGCCGTGTATTTCTCTGAGCAGGAGTGGGGCAAGCTGGATGAGTGGCAGAAGGAGCTGTACAAGCACGTGATGAGAGGCAACTATGAGACGCTGGTCTCCCTGGGTAAGGCGTGGGCCTCATGTCTCTGTTCAGAGTGATCCGGGGAGCCCTTAACCTCGGTCTTCCCGCTGGTAGTCTTTTGTCGCAAGGCTAAAACGTCCTGGGAAGCTGGACCAGGCACATTTATCTCCTTTCTAAGGATGAGCACTGGGTGACTGAGTCCAAAGCTGTCTTCTGCTGGGTGACGTTCATGGGTTGCCAGACCAAGGGGCCTGGTGGCTGCTCTCCGAACCAGGCTCGGAGCACCCACGTGTCTGCTCTCCTGTGAGGCTTGAGGCGGAGAAGCCTCTTACACTCTCAGACCCAGTGTGACCAACTCACATTGGAGAAAGACTTTGCACTGTTTCTTCCTGTGCTTCTCACCTCCCGGGGGGGTGCCTGGGTGACCCCAGGTCTGAAGGCAGCGAGGCCTGCTGAGTGGGGCTGGGCGCAGGCGCGGGTGTGACGTAACAGTTCAGGCTGCAGGGACGTATGGCCTCTGAACCCGGAGCCCCGTCCCAGGGTTGCTTCCACTGGGCACTGACGTGGGGCCCGGTGAGGCTTCGTTCGGGGGACCGCCCTGTGCCTTGTAGGACAGTTTATCAGCCTTCCCCGCCTCTTCCCAGCAGATGCCAGCGGCATCCCTGCCCCAGCCCCCATGGCGACAACCAGAAATGTCTCTGCTTTGACACCTGTCCCCCGGGAGACAAAATCGTCTGTGGTTGAGAACCACTGCCCTTTGCCGATCAAGAAATCTAGTTCCTGGGCCGTCCTGGTTTCCCGGGCTGCCTGTCCCCAGCTCTGAGTGGGACGGGACAAAAGCTGACCCTGCTGTCTCTCCTCAGACTACGCCATCTCCAAGCCCGAGGTCCTCTCCCAGATTGAGCAGGGCAAGGATCCGTGCAGCTGGCGTCGCGCTGGCCCCAAGGTTCCTGATGTGCCCGTGGACCCGAGTCCAGGTGAGGAGGTGGGGCGAGGCCAGGGCGACGGCAGGGGGAGAGCTGAAAAGTAAGGAGCCGGAGAGGGCGAACCCAGGAGAAACGTGGCTGATTTGAACCTCCGTAGTTGTCTGCTAGTTGAATCAGGACCCATGGCCTGTTAGCTGACACTCCGGGAACACTTCCCAGTGTGGACACCGCAGCACACCTAGTGTTTCAGGAAAGAGATGGTGCCAGTGGCTCAGAATCGGGGGAGGAGGGAGGAGGACGCAGACAGGAAGGTACTAGAAGACAGTAATGACAAAACGTAACTTGTTCAGAGCCTTGGGAAGAGTCTGCCTTGGCTCCGCCCAAGACCCAAATGTCTTTTAAATTGATTAGAGTCGCGGAAGGGTAGCCTGTTGGCTAGCCACGTTTCGATATGATTAGAGCCACAGATTTATTTAAGATGAGTCTGGATACCTGACACCACGGGCTCAGATTTTCCCGGGCCTGTCAACATTTTTTAAAGTTACGGAAAGGACAGGTGGACGCCTGAGAAAAGCAAAAGGGCTGACGTGAAGACCTTGGTGGATTGGGTGCAGCCACTCTGTCCCTTGACCAGGGAGACCCCGCCTCTGCAGGCTCAAGCCTGCTTGCCCCCAGGACCCCTTGTCTTGGGTTTCTCTTGCGCCTGAACACCTGTGTCTCTAAAAAGTCTTGTGTGTTTAGTGATTCATGAAACGTGACTTCCACGTTTGCTGTTTCATCGAAATTAGATTTCGCCTTTACTGGGGCGGGCCGACCCCCATCCTCCATCAGGAGAGCATTCGCCAGCTTAGCTCAACAGAGATATGTTGAGAATCCCCTAGGTGCCAGGGACAGGGCTGAAAGCGAGAAATGGACGAAGAGCAGGCTGCTGTCTGGATGGGAGAGACGGTTATGACACTGGAGCTGCCAGCTGTGACCTTGGGAGGGAGGTTCCCGCTGGGTTTGTTTTGTTATATCGCATGCGTGTGGAGGCCTCCCTGGCTTCCACACACATTTGATGAGATTGAATATTGAATAGGGGTCTGGAAATGCGGGGACTTCTGGCAAGACTCTCCCCGCGCCCTCCTGTCTGGCACCCACAGCTCCCCTCTCTGCCTTGAGACCGTCAGCGGGAATCCCAAGTGGTCCAAGAAGCCTTCACGCACCTGTGTAGCCGTAAACAATCTAGAACGTGGTTTTGCGTGTTTGGAAGTCACCTGACGGTCATCATATCCATCCCTCAGGACTTCGTGCTCCATCCTTATCTTTGTTGGCGCATGTTCATCAAGCGTGTTAATTTTAATGGATGCTCAGCGTCCCCAAAGCGACTAAAATGCAGTTTATTTTCCCTCCCTCCTTTGAGTTGAGCTCAGGCTCTTTTTTTTTTTTTTTTTTTTTTGGTCTTTTTGCTATTTCTTTGGGCTGCTCCCACGGCATATGGAGGTTCCCAGGCTAGAGGTCCAATCAGAGCCACAGCAACGCGGGATCCGAGCCGCGTCTGCAAACCTACACCACAGCTCACGGCAACGCTGGATCGTCAACCCACTGAGCAAGGGCAGGGACCGAACCCGCAACCTCATGGTTCCTAGTCGGATTCGGTAACCACTGCGCCACGACGGGAACTCCTCAGGCTCTTTTGAATTTTTCACCCTCACAAGTGGTACCAGGGTGAGCGTGCTTGAACGCTGTCGTCAAGGGCATGCGCTGCTGTCTCTCTAGGGAGCGGACCCGGAGCTGGCATCCCGGCACAGAGGGCATGGCCGCCTTGCACCTCTGCCGCGGGCAGAGGGCCGTCCCGTGGCCCCGGGTCCCCGACCCCAGCAGGCAGGAGGGCCCGCTTGCCAGAATTGGACCTTTGCCGCCCTGAGCGTCGTCTTCAGAGGTTTCCTTGGTTTCTCCTCCGGTGAATTTGCCTTTTCTTTCCTCTTCTGTTTTACATTTTCTTGTTGATTCGGGACTTGTTTGTACAGTTCTAAATACTAACCCTTGGTCTGCTGTTTGCGCTACAGATACCTTGCAGTCTGTGGCAGATCTTTTAACCTTGCCGTTCTTGGACAAAATTTCAATTTTTGGCGCCAGCGTCATGCATAGCCGTCTTTTCCTTTGTGTCCTGTGCTTTTTCTGTCCTAAAATACCTTTCCTGCCTCACTCCATTTTTGCTTTTCATGTTTGTCTTTAATCCAACTAGAGTTAGTATCCCTGGAAGCTGCAAGGGAGAATTAAAGATATCCTCCCCCACCCCAAGGGCATCTGATTTTCCAGCGAAGTTTGCCTGATAGCCTCCATTTCCCCAGTGATGTGCGATGCCAGTTGGGTCTCGAAGCAGCTTCCCAACCGGCCGCACCCTTCCTGGGCTTCTCAACGCCTCTCTTTGCTCTCTTTGTCTAGCTCTGCCCTGAAGCTCTTCGTTTCTAGTGAGCCTTGACGTCTAGCAGGCCAAGCGTTCCCTACCTGCTCTTTAAACTTGTTTTGGCCTCTAGGCTTGGACCTTGGCTCTTCCACAAGAATTTCAAACCTTTATGTCAAGTTCCCAGAAATCCTGCTGGAATTTTGATTGGCATTGCATTTCGTTTATAATTTCATTTCTGGAAAATTACCCTCATTGCAATATTAAGCCCCCCATCCATGGGAAACTTGTTTAGTGAAGCCTTCTGCCTGTGCCTGAATGAGGCTTTACAACTTTCTCCTGATTGTTCTGGTTTCTATTATGAATGGGACTTTTAAATAAATCGCATGTTTTAAGTAGTTGTTGCATTTAGGCTGTTGACTTTGTTTAGTAAAAGAAAAAATTTTCTCAACTCTCTTTTTACTTCTAATGACTGGTCAATTTAGATTCTCTTGTTTTGTTTTTTAATATAGATAATGGTACCCTCCATAGATAACACAAAAGTTATCTCTTTTTAAATTGTTATGACTTTATTTTTCTCATGTAGCAGTGGGGCTAGGACATGTCAATAGTAGCTGGCATAGCTGGCATCCTTGTCCATGGGATGCTTCTAGAGTTTCAGAATTTAGGGTGATTTTTGCTGTGGATATTTGAAGATACTGTTAGTTTAAAGAAATTTCCTTCCACTTCTGGGAGTTCCCATCGTGGCTCAGTGGTTAACAAATCTGTCTAGGAACCATGATGTTGCGGGTTTGATCCCTGGCCTTGCTCAGTGGGTTAAGGATCTGGCATTGCCATGAGCTGTGGTGTAGGTTGCAGACAAGGCTCAGATCCAGCATTGCTGTGGCTGTGGTGTAGGCCAGCGGCTACAGCTCAGATTGGATCCCTAGCTTGGGAACTTCCACATGCTGTGGGTACGACCCTAGAAAAGACAAAAAGAGACAAAAGAAATCTCCTTTTGCTTCTGGCTAGCATTTTTATTCATGAACAAATGTTATATTGTATCAAATGTTTTTTTCGTTTTTTTTTGGGTTTTTTTTTGTCTTTTTGTCTTTTCTAGGGCCGCTCCCAAGGCATATGGAGGTTCCCAGGCTAGGGGCCGAATCGGAGCTGCAGCCACTGGCGTTCGCCAGAGCCACAGCAACGCAGGATACGAGCCACGTCTGCAACCTACACTACAGCTCATGGCAACGCCGGATCGTTAACCCACTGAGCAAGGGCAGGGACCGAACCCGTGACCTCATGGTTCCTAGTCAGATTCGTTAACCACTGTGCCACGACGGGAACTCCACGGGTGCCTTTTTTTAAGGCACATTTTCTGTTGGTTGCAAGGGCTTGGGGCAGGGAATACCCTTTCTCAGGGGTTTTTCTCGTGCAGCAGGGGCCTGGTTATGTAACGTCCCGTTCTCTGTCACCCAGGTGGGCCCCTCACCAGGGGGCCCACCAGGGGCAGACCTCATGGGCAAGTGTGGGAGCAAACTTTGGGAGCAAGGGTTGGACAAGAACAGTCCTTGCTCAACCTTCTTTGCTTGGGCAGCTGGCCACCCCCAGGGACAGGTGGGCCCTGCTGCTCGGCTGGGGACAGCCGCCTTCACTGTGACCCAGTGTGTGACTTCCTGACCTGAGGGTCAGTACTAAGGACCCCTCTTGCCCACAGATAAAAGCTGCATCCTCATTTATCAGTAAGAAACAGAGTTCACCCTCACCCAGCCTTCTTCCTTTGCTTTATTTCTCTGTTAAGATCTGTGACAGAGAAGAAAAGTGCTAAATGACAGGCTCCCTTAAAGCCCTAAGAGTAAACAAAAATGTCTTTTATTTACTGATATTTCTGTCTAGGAACCTTGCCAAAATTCTCATTATTGCTAATAACTTTCCCAGTAATTGTCTGGTGAGTCTCAGGTTTTCTGAGAAGGTCATCATACCCCTATGAGTAATAAGAATGTTTTTGTTTCCAAATCTTTGAGGTTTATTTTTCTTTTGTTTTATTGCACTGGCTGAGAACTCTCAGAAAATCCTAAAATGGAAGTGATGACAACGGGTATTCCACCCTGTTGGTTTCTGCTGTTTCTGGACTTCCCACTGTGGCATAGTGGGTTAAGGATCTGACTGCACTGGCTCTGGTCACCGTGGAGGCGTGGGTTCAGTCCCTGGGCTGGGAACTTCCATATGCCATGAGTGCAGCCAAAAAAAAAAAAAAAGAAGATGCTTTTTAGCTTTTCACATTGAACTTAATATCTGTTAAAGGTTTTGTTGAGTGGTGCCATTTATATTTCTGGTTGACTAGATGTTTCCAATAGGAAAAGGTGTTGAATTATTATAGAATGCTATTTTGTTATCTATTGAGATGGTTATATATTATTTTTCTTCTTTAACCTGTTAGTATGGTAAATTGTGTTATTTTCTAATGTTGAACCAACCTTGCAATTTTGGAAAAAACCCAACTTAATTATGATCCTTGATACACATTCCTGGATTTAATATGCTGATTATTTTGTTTGGAATCGTTGTTTGTGAATGAGACTGGTTGATAATTTTCTTTTCTCAGACTGCTTTTGTCTGGTTTTGAGGTTAAAGATATGTTGTAATATATTCCCTCCTTTTTATTTGCTCAGAGAGTTTGTATGCTATTGGAGTTATCTATTCCTTGAAAGTTTTTCTCTGTAGGGGAATTTTTGTCTGCTGATTTAAGGTCGTTAACATTTATAGGACTATTCAGGTTTTCTGTTTCTTCTTGAGTCAGTTTTGGGAAGTTCTAGTTTTTCTAAGGAATTTGTCCATTTTCTCAGAGGTTTCAAATTTCTTGGAATAGCATCCATAATAGCCTATCATTCTAATCTCTGCACATCTATAATTATGTCCTTCTTTCATTCTTCGTGTTGATTATTGGTGCTTTCTCCTTTGCTCTTGATAATCTTGCTTGGGACTTATTAGCTAATGTCCTTTCCAAAGAACCGACATTTGGTTCTCTGTGTTCTATCTTTGTTTCTTCCTCTTTTTTTTTTTTCCGTTTAACTTAGTTTTTATTTTATTTTATCCTTTTTTTTTGTCTTTTTGCCTTTTCTAGGGCCACTTCCCATGGCACATGGAGGTTCCCAGGCTAGGGATCGAATCGGAGCTGTAGCCACTGGCCTACGCCAGAGCCACAGCAACACGGGATCCGAGCAGTGTCTGCGACCTACACCACAGCTCACAGCAATGCCAGATCCTTCACCCACTGAGCAGGCCAGGAATGGAACCTGCAACCTCATGGTTCCTAGTCGGATTTGTTAACCACTGAGCCACAACGGGAACTCCTTAATATAGTTTTTATTTTATATTGGAGTATGCTTGCTTTACAGTGTCGTGTTAGTTTCAGGTGTATAGCAAAGTAATTCAATTATGCATATTCATATATCCATTCTTTTTCCATTCTTTGTTTCTTCTTTTATTAATTTATACTCTCATAGTATTTCCTTTCTTTTTACTTTAAAAATTTATTATTGATGTTATTTCTTTTCAACATTTTGCTTTGACTGCTTGACCCATTAATTTTTTACCTTTTCCCCCTTTTTAATGTAAACACAAGGCTATAAAATTTCTTCTAAGTACCATGCAGATGCAGCCCATGCATTTTGATAAATCATATTTTCATTAACATTAGGTTCCAGATAACTCCCCATTTTCATTGTGATTTGTCCTTTGAGTCTTGGGTTATTCAGAAAACAAATATATATGCTTTTTTAAAAAAAATGTGGTACATATGGGGAGTTTAGAGATATCGTATTGATTTCTAACTTAATGGTGTTAAGTTAGAAATAGCTGTGTAAAAGACTAATCTTTAAAAATTTACTGAAGTTTGTTTTATAGCCTAGAAAGTGTTGGTTTTTCCTTAATGTTCTGTGTGGCTTGAGGAGCTTGTGTTTTCTTTGCCTTTAGAGCCTCCTTACGTCCATTTGGTCCGTTCGTTGATAGTATTCAAATGTCCTGTACTCTTTGGTTGGCTTGGTTTATCAGTTAGAGACAGTGGTACGTCAGTCTCCCACTGAGAAGGAGGTCTGTTCGTTTCTCCTGGCGTTCCGTCAGCTTCACTTTATGATTTCGAAGTGACATTATTATATTTGAAACAGAATTATTTTATCTTTCTGGTCAGTTTACCATTGCACGGTGATTCTCTTTTATTTCTATGAGTATTTTTGTTAAAGTCTGTTTCATCTGATATGGTACAGATACCGTATTTTTAAAAAATTTTAATTATTTATTTGGCTTAGTATGGCTTTCATTCTCTCTCAGTGCTTTTTGCATCCTTGTAGTTTAGGTGTGTCCCCTGTAAACATCATACAGCTGAGTTTCTTGTTTGTTTTTAGTCTGATCATCCTTACCTGTTAAATGTTTACCTGTTAAGGAGTTCCCATTGTGGCTCAGTGGTTAATGAATCCGACTAGGAACCATGGGGTTGCAGGTTCGATTCCTGGCCTTGCTCAGTGGGTTAAGGATCCGGCGTTGCCGTGAGCTGTGTTGTAGGTTGCAGACGCGCCTCGGATCCCACGTTGCTCTGGCTCTGGCGTAGGCCGGCAGCTACAGCTCCGATTGGACCCCTGGCCTGGGAACCTCCATATGCCACGAGTGTGGCCCTATATAGCAAAAAAAAAAAAAAAAAAAGAAAGAAAAGAAAAAGTTTACCTGTTAAATGTCCAGAAGAGTAGGCTGCGGCCACATGTGACTATCGAGGACTTGAAAAGTAAAGATGAAATAATATGTGTCTGAATGAATACTTCGGATATGTTGGGTTAAATAAACATGATTCAAGTTCTTCCAGCTGTTTCTTTTTACTGTTACGGAGCTGCTATAAACCTTCAAGTGGGGCGTGTGACCCCCTTAGATCTCTGTCGGACAGCCCTGGTCTAAATCACTGCCACTGACCATGGCCACTACTGTGTTTGGATTCTTAGGCACTATCTTAAATTGTGCTCTGAGACCTTACCCTGCTTTTTTCTATATTTCTTTCTTTTTTTTTTTTTTCTCACTCCTCCCTTGAAAATTATTCATTTAGATTTTTACTCCTCAGACTATTATTATTTTTCATTAGTTTGGAAGTTGTGTTTTCTATTTCTGTATTTTTAGAGGTGACCTTAGACATTTTTATCATCTAAAATGCACCCTTTAGGAGTTCCCTTGTGGCACAGCAGGTTAAGTATCCATTGCTGTCACTGCAGTAGCCTCAGTTGCTGCTCTGGTGAGGGTTCAGTTCCACATGCCACAGGCACAACCAAAAAGACACACCCTTTAGAAGGGTTTTTTTTTTTTGGAGGGGGTGTGGATCTGCTTCTACTAACCTCTCAGTTTGTATGTGTTTGTGAGTTTCTGTGCCTGAAAACATCTTTGTTCCTTTTCTACATTCAAGGAATGTAATTCTAGTTTGACCGCTACGTTTTCGTAGCCCTTAGAAGGTAATTTGTTGCTCTTGAGATGTCAGTTAGCAGTCTAGCCATTATTCTTGTGCATAATCTGCCTTTTTTCTCTGCCTTTTAGGTCCCTCTCTTTGGTGAACTGCGGTGTTGCCACAGCATGTCTAGCTGTGGATTTCTTTTTTCTCTATCCTGCTTTAATCATTGGTATCTTTCAGCTCGTCGGGAAACTGGGCAGTGCTGTCTGTCTGAATATCACCTCGCCCCCGTTTCCTCTACTCTTTTATTCCGGAACTGTTCACGTGGGCCTCCCGGGCTCCCGAACGAACAGCTCCACCTCTTCAGCTCTGTCCCTCTGCTGAGCTCTAAGTCATTTCTTCTGCTTTCTCTTCTAGTTGGTTCACCTTTCTCTGTCCAGCTGTTTCCATTCTGTGGTTTAACCTATAGCTTGGATTTTTAATCTCAATTATTTTATTTTAATTAATTAAATTATTGTTTTAATTATTGTAATTCTGAAGTTACGTTTTCTTGTTGGTGCCCTGGTCGGGATCCTGGGCCGTCATGCGCACCATGAAACTGCCAGGCAGTGCAGCCCGAGCCGCACCGTGAAACTGCCAGGCAGTGCAGCCCGAGCCGCACCGTGAAACTGCCAGGCAGTGCAGCCTGAGGCAGGGGCTCGGGCCGGTAGAGCTGGCGGCCAGAGGTGGGGGCGTTGTCCTTGACATCGGCGACAGGCAGCGCGAAGGCAGCCTCGGCCCTCGGCGGGGCCAGCCCGGGTCTGTGGCCGTAACTCGCAAGTTACGGGCGTCCCGTTCCTCCCGATCCAGCCGGCGAGCCACGCACGCCAGGTGGAGGATGCTGCCCTGAGACTCTGTGTCTGCCTTTGCTGACCGTTGGAGTCATCACCGTCTCGACCTGTGGAGGTTTTGGGGCTCCAGGTTGGAGCGCTGAGAACACTGCCCTTTGGTCCCAGGTTTAGGTGTGTGTGGAAGGCGGGGGGTGTCTCCAGCCCAGCTTCCCCCCGTGCTTGAGCTTGTCCCACTCCCTGCCCTGCGTGTGCACAGTCACTACAGCCCAGCAGTGGGGAAGCCCGGCGCACCCTCCAGTTTGCCGTGGTTGACCTGGGCTTTCCTAGAGCTTCTTAACGGTCATCCACCTTAAAGATTTCTGTGCTTTTACACTTCAGCCATCATTTTTATTTGTTTATTTGCTTTCTAGGGCCGCACCCGAGGCATATGGAGGCTCCCAGGCTAGGGGTTGAATCAGAGCTGTAGCCACCGGCCTATACCACAGCTCACGGCAACGCCGGATCCTTAACCCACTGAGTGAGGCCAGGGATTGAACCCACATCCTCGTGGATACTAGTCGGGTTTGTTTCCGCCGTGCCACATCAGGAACTCCCTTGACCCATCATTTGTAGATGTTCTGTACTGAGGGGAGTTTCTCTGCACAGCTCGCCAGCAATATGCGAGAAATGGAAGAGCTGCAGGCTGCTTCTGTGTCTTGAGACAGTGGCATTGTCTTCTGCACTCATCTGTCTATGAACCGCATTACTCTTTTGCAAGGGGAGGTTATCCTTGAGTTCTCAGGATAAACCCAGTTTGGTCATAGTGTATTGTCTCTTCTTTTTGAAGCATATTTACTGGATTTGATTTGTAAGTCTTTCATTTAGAATCTTTGCGTATCTGTTCATAAATGATTATTTTATAGGAGTTCCCATTGTGACTCAACGGTAATGAACCCGACAAGTATCCACGAGGACATGGGTTCAATCCTTGGCCTCACTCAGTGGGTTAAGGATCCGGCCTTGCCATAAGCTTGTGGTGTAGGTCTCAGACGTGGCTTGGATCCGGTGTTGCCGTGGCTGTGGTGTAGGCCGGCGGCTACAGCTCTGATTTGACCCCTAGCCTGGGAACCTCTATATGCGTGGGGTGCGGCTCTAAAAAGACAAAACAAACAAACAAAAAGGGTTGTGGCTGTGGCGCAGGCCAGCAGGTGTATCTCTGATTCCACCCCTAGCTTGGGAACTTCATGTGCTGATGGTGTGGCCCCCCCCAAAAAAAGATCGTTTTATGTTTTCGTATATTCTCTAGTTTGTACAATCAAAACTATACCAGGCTCAGAAAGTGAGTCGACAGCTATTTCCCCTTGGCATGTGATGATATTATCTTCTGACACATTGTACTACTTGCTGATAGGAATCTGCTTTCGGGGAGTTCCCGTCGTGGCGCAGTGGTTAACGAATCCAACTAGGAACCATGAGGTTGCGGGTTCGGTCCCTGCCCCTTGCTCTGTGGGTTAAGGATCCGGCGTTGCCGTGAGCTGTGGTGTAGGTCGCAGACGCGGCTCGGATCCCGCGTTGCTGTGGCTCTGGCGCAGGCCGGTGGCTACGGCTCTAATTCAACCCCTAGCCTGGGATCCTCCATATGCCGCGGGAGCGGCCCAAGAAATGGCAAAAAGACAAAAAAAAAAGAAAGAAATGTGCTTTCTGTCCGATGTCATTCTTTTCTCTTTGGAACCTTTAAGATCCCTTTTGTCTTTGCCTTTTTTCCATTTCACAGCATCTAGGTAGATAGCGTTCCTCATTTCCGACTTAGGAATTGGTGTTTCCCCTCAAGCCATGGGCTTACGGTGCCTCAGCTTTGGAAGATTCTGTTATTATTTCTTACCTATTTCCATTCATCCATTTCTCATTCCCTCCTTCTGGAATTTCTACCAACATATATTGGAATTTCTCATTGAATCCTCCACGTCCCAACTTCTCTTCCATATTTGCATCCACTTCTCTCCCAAAGTTGTGTTCTGGACTCTTTCCCCAGATCCATCTCGAAGTCGTTCATTTTCTTTGCAACTATGTTCATTCTGTTGTTAAGGCAGCCACTGGGTTTTTCATTTCTGTGACTGCTTTTGTCATTTCTAGAATGTCTATTTAGTACTCTCTCACAGTTGCCTTTTTAAAAATAATTTTCTGTTCTTGCCTTAGAGATCCTGTTCCTGCCTTTATGTCTTTGAATATTTTAAACATACTTATGCTGATGTATCCTTTAGCCTTTCTTTCTGCAGTTTGTGGGAGTGAGTTCTGCTGTGGCTCTCAGGCCATTTGACTCCTCGTCTGGTTTATACGTTTAGCTTTTTAAGAGGGGGCCTGGCCTGCCCTGTGGGGAGGGCTTGCAATTTGCCTCTGTTCAGGGTCTTCCTGAGTTGCCGTGGTTCTCAGTCAGTTTTTCTGTGAATTTCTCAACAGAGGGTCTCTGCACCATGTGGGTAGGTGTGAACTCGGTGTGGGCCACAGGATTCTAACATCTTGCGGGTGGCTTTCCCACCCTTGGCCTTGAGCAGGAGGTGGCTTCCGAGAGGCTCCCTCAGGTGGTTTCCTGGGCCTCATCTCCCACATGGGACAGAGCCTCCCAGCTCCAGCTGATGCAGGCAGCTCAGCTCTGTTCTCAAAGCCCAGCCCCCGAGGCCTGCATCCTGTTCCAGCAACACTGCTTGGCTCTCACTCAACTCTTGATTTGACTTTGTGTTTTGTCTTTGATTCTTATATCTGGAATCTTTCTTTTGTGTTCAGGTAAATACACGGGTAGGGTTAGGTTGTGGAGACAGGGTAGATTGTATCTAGCATTTCTGCGTGTGCAGTGAGAGCAGGACCTCCCGAGGGCAGCTCAGTCTTGCCCAAGGTCCCTCCCTGGGAGTGCCTTGCTGTGCGTTGGTTCCTTCCCTCCAGGAGGACCAGAGAGGCTCAGGCTGCCTCGGAGGCTGCCTCAGTGTCATGTCACCTCATGCTTTGCCAGGAGCCCCCACGCCCTTGTCTGTGCTCTCGCCTTCTCCTGGCACCAGGCTTTTTCGCTCCTTGACCTTTGCCAGGCCCCGGTGCCTTCCCTTGGCTGGTGGTGTGGCCGCCCAGGGCCTCTGATGTCCACACGCAGGCACTCTCTTTCTCTCAGGCTCCGGGGCCCCGGTTCCTGCCCCCGACCTCTTAATGCAGATCAAGCAGGAGGGTGAGCTCCAGCTCCAGGAGCAGCAGGCCCTGGGCGTAGAGGCCTGGGCCGCCGGACAGCCAGATATTGGGGAGGAGCCGTGGGGGCTCAGCCAGCTGGACTCCGGAGCAGGAGACGTCTCCACCGACACGGCCTCCGGTGAGTGGCGGAGGCTGGGAGCGGCGCTGCTGGAGATGCAGGGATGCAGGGATGCAGGGCCTGAGGGCTGTGCTGGGAGGAGGAGTTCCCCTCGTGGGGGCTGCGGGCTCTGGAAGGGCGGGCCTGAGGTTTAGAAGCTTTCCCACCTTCCTGCAGGGGCTGCCCCTCCGGTTCCAGCGTGCCCTTGTCCTGCTTCTCTCTGCCTCCCTTGGCCAGCCGCACTCCTGCTCGGCCTGTCCCAGCGCCGGGCATTCGCGTCACCAGCTGCCTCGTGTCCCAGAGGGGTGTGGGACAAGAGTCGGCAGTGCCTCGGGGAAGGGGGCAGAAGAAAACGGGCCTCGGGGAAGGGGGCAGAAGAAAACGGGCTCGGGAGCGGTGGGGTCGTGAGGCAGGAAGGTCCCGCGACACTGGCCTGGGGTCCCCCCGCGGGTCCGCCCCCTTCCTTCCCTAACCTGCCGCCTCTCTCTCCCCCCTCCGCAGGCGTCCACTCCAACTTCTCAACCACTATCCCGCCCACCTCCTGGCAGGCGGATCTCCCCCCCCACCATCCCTCTTCCGCCTGCTCCGACGGGACGCTGAAGCTCAGCACGGCCGCCTCCACGGAAGGTGAGGGTGGCCGAGGGAGGAGCGCGGGAGGATGGGAGGGGCTCCCGGCTGCCTTGGCCCAGCCCCTGGCCGGCCGTCGGCAGGCTGCCAAGCGCCGGTGCTGTCGGGGGCTCGGGCCTGTCCCACCCGCTTCCGAGCTCTTGGGCCGGAACAGCCTTTGCGGAGAGGGTGGGGGTTTCACAGGATCCCTTCTTGTGTTAACCCGTCAGTCCTGCCGAGCTCTTCCTCTGCCAGGAGGTCCGTGTCCCCAGCCTCAGCAACCCTGGCTCCTCTCTGGCCCGGAGAGACCCCAGCCCAGCCAGAACCACTTCTTAGATAGACACACAGCCAGAGACAGGTGTCCACGGGTGGGACGAACTGCTGCCTTTATGTACTCGTTTTTTATTTACTTATGTTTTAAAAGGCAGTTATTTGAATAACAATTTCTGTCATATTTTAGCACCCCCAAGCGGTGCTAAAATCCTGGATCTCTGGGGGGAGGAGTTCTCTGGGGGCACAGCAGGTTAAGGCTACAGCATTGTCACTGCTGTGGAGTGGGTTCGGTCCTTGGTCCGGGAACTTCCACATGCCACAGGCACAGCCAAAAACAAACAGAAAAACACAACGACTTCAGGAAATTCAAGTACATTTATGGAAAACACATTTTTACTATTTTACTAATATATTAATCATTAGCTAGCCAGCTACATTTATTGAGGGCTTGCTGCACGCAAAGCAGCATGCTATGTGTTTTCACACGTTATCTAGTTTAATCTTAATATTTATGTGGTTTATTTATTTATTTGTCTTTTGTCCTTTTAGGGCCGCAACGGTGGCACATGGAGGTTCCCAGGCTAGGGGTCTAATCGGAGCTGTTGCTGCCGCCCTACGCCACAGCCACAGCAACGCCAGATCCGAGCCGCGTCTGTGACCTACACCACAGCTCACAGCAACACCGGATCCTTAACCCACTGAGGGAGGCCAGGAATTGAACCCGAAACCTCATGGATACTAGTCGGATTCGTTGCTGCTGCGCCACGACTGGAACTCTGGTTTAATCTTAATACAATCCTTTGAGACACAGGGTCTTGCCAGAGGAACATGTCTGAGGTCACAGCTGCTCTCTGGGGACCCATGGTCGATCTCAGATCCACCTGAGCTCCCCTCTGCTTTTGCCCCTCGGGCACCTGGCCCCCCGTGGTCAGGGCTCCTTCCTTGGGATAATGTCCCGGTGAGCCATAACAGCCAAAGTGAAAGTGGAACAGGTGAGCAGATGCAATGGTTACTGACCTGTGGTGAAGGTTCAAGAACAAGGCGAGCAGTTGCCATGGTGGTTTTACCTGTGGTGAAGGTTCTGGAACACAGGGTCCTCACCCATAATTTGAGGCAGTCCACCGACCACCTGGGCAATCTCTGCTGAGCTGGATCCCAAGGCTTGGAGGCTCGGGCTCAGAGTGGCGAGAGTGGGGCCGAGAAGCAGCTGACTCTCCCGATGAAAGATCACCTCTTCCCTTCGGCAGGAGAGACGGGGACAGAATGATACCTGGTCTTTCTGTCTTTCTCAGCAGATGTAAAAATTGTGATAAAAACAGAAGTCCAGGAAGAGGAGGTGGTGGCCACCCCAGTGCATCCTACTGACCTAGAAGCCCATGGGCCCCTGTTCGGACCTGGCCAAGCCGCAAGGTTCTTCCCCAGTCCTGTCCAGGAAGGCGCCTGGGAGAGCCAGGGCAGCTCCTTCCCCAGCCAGGACCCCGTGCTGGGGCTGAGAGAGCCCGCCCGGCCCGAGCAGCGCGACTTGGCCGAGCCCAGCCCCGCGGTGGCCCAGGACGAGGCCCCGCCCGGGGACTGGCTCTTTGGGGGGGTCCGCTGGGGCTGGAATTTCAGGTGTAAGCCGCCCGTGGGCCTGAACCCGCGGACCGGGCCCGAGGGGCTGCCCTACTCCTCCTCTGACGGCGGGGAGGCCGTGCTGGACCCCGGCCAGGCCCCGCGCCCCTTCGCCGACCCCTGTAAATACCCCGGCCGGACCAAAGGCTTCGGCCACAAGCCGGGCATGAAGAAGCACCCGGCGGCGCCCCCCGGGGGCCGCCCGTTCACCTGCGCCGCCTGCGGGAAGAGCTTCCAGCTGCAGGTCAGCCTGAGCGCGCACCAGCGCAGCTGCGGGCCGCCCGACGGGGCGCCGGGGGCGGCGGGCGGCGCGCGGGACGGCAGCGCCCTGCGGTGCGGCGAGTGCGGCCGCTGCTTCACGCGCCCTGCGCACCTCATCCGGCACCGCATGCTGCACACGGGCGAGCGGCCCTTCCCCTGCACCGAGTGCGAGAAGCGCTTCACTGAGCGCTCCAAGCTCATCGACCACTACCGCACGCACACGGGCGTGCGGCCCTTCACCTGCACCGTGTGCGGCAAGAGCTTCATCCGCAAGGACCACCTCCGAAAGCACCAGCGCAACCACGCGGCCGGGGCCAAGCCGGCCCGGGGCCAGCCGCTCCCGCCGCCGCCGCCGCCGCCCGCCGCGCCCCCGGACCCCTTCAAGGGCCCCGGCACCAAAGGACCCTTGGCCGCCACAGACCTCGTGACCGACTGGACTTGCGGCCTGAGTGTCCTGGGACCCACCGACGGCGGGGACCTGTGAGCCCCCGCGGCCGCGCGTACAAAGGCCCTTGTCCCGCCGCCAGGGGGCGCCCCGCGTCCCCCGCTGCTGTGCGGAGCCCCGGAGCCCCGGAGCCGGAGCCTCCACCTCGAAGCAGGCAGAAATCTCTGTGAAACTGAGCAGCATAGAGTTTTCAGTAATTTAATTACGAACTCTTTTTTTTTTTTTTAATTCTTGAAGCAAAAGCTGGAAAGTAGTAGTAGCGCCAGTTTAGAGTGTCCTTTTGGTTTCTGGAGTGTGTGTGTTTCGTGGGCTGTGTCCTTCCCGAGTCTGACAGTGAGTGTGCTGGAGGCCTGGCCAGCTGGGGACCAGCCAGAGAGGCACCTGGACCTCCGTGGCCCCTCGAGCCCTGGCGCACAGGCCCAGGGGAGTCGAGACCCCCCCTCACCCCCACCTTCCCCTGCGGGGCTGGGAGGTGAGGTAGGCTGGGCGCTGCGGAAGCAGCTCAGGGGGAGAGGGACCTGAGCCGGCGCCCCCGGCGGTGTCTCTTCTCATCCAAAGGCTCCGCAGAAGTGCTGGCCCTGCCCGTGCCCCCATGCGCCCCTCGCCCTGTTAGTGACTCCTGGGCCTCGTTCAGCAGAGGGGTCTGAAATCGCTGTTAGGGCGGCGGGAGGCGGGGCTGCGCTCCACTCCAGCGAGATGCTTCTTGGCTTTGCTCTCTGTGTGATGTCTGCTCCCTGCCCACATGCTCTCCGACCGAATCTGGTTTGATCGTCACTGTGACCTAGCGAAGCACGCAGGACGAGTATTCGTTCTCGTTGGAGACGAGGAAAAAAGTTACCCCGAGGAGGCCCATCTCGTGCGCACGGTGGGTGCCCACGGCGGGGAAGAGCCTCAGGGCGGAGGCAGCTCATCCTCCTGGAGCATCAGTTTGGGGGGAGGAAAGCTTTTGGGTTTTGCCCCAAGGTTTGCAGAGATTTGCCCCACTTCTGCCTGAGCAAAACCCTCAGGCCTCAAGCTTTAGCCGAGGCTCAGCCGTGGTAGCCGGCGGGTGGGCAGGCGCTCTCCCCCGGGAGGGGCCAGGCAGCAGGGCTGATCAGGGACAGGCTTGCTGGTTCCCTGGCCGACCTCTTAAAGGTGGGATTAGAAATGCGCCCAGGTTTCTTGATTCCACCACAAGGCTGCCCCCTGCCACACGAGTATCCATTCCCGTTGTGTTGAAGCAGCCGCTCGTTCCGTGTCCCACGGGGAACTGGTCTCCCCTGAGGAAGGGGAGGCCATGGCTTCTGTTTATTCAGCTCCCTTGTGTGTACTTTTATTAGGCAATAGACTAGTTAAGAAAATTGTTTCTATGTACTGTATATTTTGTACCTGTTTACACTTCTAATATTGATATAACTGATATTTTGAAAAACAAATGAAGAGGAAACGTCCTGTTAAAATAAAACCTAACCAGCGCCGAGGTGGTTTGGAGGTTCTGTTCCTGGACCTGCGTCTTTGGTGCTGATGCCTCTGTGTGTGTCCCCCCGGGGAGCTGTGTGGTGAGCCTTCTGAGCGCACTCCTCCTGCACAGGGTCGCCCTGGACCCAGGGAGGTCCTGTCCCTGAGTGCGAGGATGGGAGAATCCAGACAGGTTTGACTCTGTGCAGATAAAACTGACCTCTGGAGGGAAAAGAAAAACCCATCTAGTCACTTTGCTTCAGAATGTAGTCTGGTTTTTGTTATCTAGTTTAACATGATGCATTGTACATGAAGATAGGAAGGGCTGGGTGAAAAGATTGCAGAATATCAAAGAAAAACAGATGCAGGGGAGTTCCTGGCTCAGTGGTTAACGAATCCGACTAGGAACCATGAGGTTGCGGGTTCGGTCCCTGCCCTTGCTCAGTGGGTTAACGATCCGGCGTTGCCATGAGCTGTGGTGTAGGTTGCAGACGCGGCTCGGATCCCGCGTTGCTGTGGCTGTGGCACAGGCCGGTGGCTACAGCTCCGATTCGACCCCTAGCTTGGGAACCTCCATATGCCGCGGGAGCAGCCTAAGAAATGGCAAAAAGACAAAAGAAAAGCAAAGAAAAACAGATGCAGGGTGTTTTCTCTTTGCATCTTGTCTTGGCTGAGCAGAGGCCAAGAAGGGATCCGGGATGCCTGTGGTTGCTGCAGTCCTGGTCTCGGGGTGAAGTCCATCTGACGCTGTTTGATCCAGGCCAGCTGACGCCCATATTCCCACCAACCAGAGCTAACGGTTGTTTATGTTCTGTCTCCTGTTTTGATTTCAGTCTCTTTTGTTTTGACCATCATCTTCTTAAGAAAATGAAAATGTAAAATAATGAAAAAAAATCCACCAGGGCAGCAGGGTGGGGTGGGTGGGGGGCTCCAAGGAGACGCCCCGTCCATGGTTAGGAGACCAGACAAGCCCCGCGCAGCACATTCCTGGGAACCTTGCTCTGCCTCTGCTCTCAGGGCTCCTGCTTAGGCCGGAGACAGCAATCCCTGCACTCATCCCCTCCTGCTGCCCTGGCAAGTCAGCACAAACGTCATGGCTTCAACCAGCCTGCTGGGTCCTGTGGTCCTGGAGGTCAGACGTGCACAGTGAGCCTCGTGGCACTAAGGGCAAGGTGTCATCAGGGCTGCATTCCTTCTGGAGACTCCGGAGGAGACTCCGTGTCCTTACCGTTTCCAACTTCTAGAGGCCACCTGCGCTCCTTGGCTGGTGGCCCCTTCCTCTTCGAAGGGAATCTCTCCAGCCTCTGCTTCTGTCATCACGTCTTTTTTTGACTTTGACCCTCTTGCCTCCCTCTCATAAAGACTTGGCGTTTCACTGGACCCACCCAGATAACCGGAAACAACCTCTCCATCCAAAGATCCTGATTTAAGCACCCCCGCAAAGTCCCTGCTCCCATAAGGCTACACAGCCACAGCTTCTGGGAATGAGGATGTGGACTGCGTGGGGGGAGGGTGGCCATTACTGGGCTCACCACACCTGCCACGTCTCGGGACGACCCTCATCACCTCTCCGAGGCCAGGACAAGTCCTCCCTGGGATGCTTGGGTGTGTTCTGGAACTAAATCATAGGCCAAGATGAGAACATTGAGGTGCATTGTTCCCAGCCATTCCTTCATCTCAGCCACCCTCTGTTGTCCATCAAAAGGTACCCATCTGCTGCCTGCCTCCTCTTGACAGCTTTCTTTACCTTCATCTTTTGCAAGCATCTTTCCTGATGCTTCCAAAGATGGTCGCCATGGCTTCGGACCTTACATTGGGTAGTAGTGCTGCATCGTTGTCATGTTCACAGGTAGAGTGAGGACTGCACCTGAACCATTTCAACAGCATCAAGATTCTGGCCTCTGCTGTAACTATTACTCTTTTACGTCTCCATCCTGGGGAAGACACCCCAACTCTGAGGTTCCTGTCACCTTCTCTCTTTTTCTCTGTCATTTATCGGGCTTACTCCCACATCAGTGACGGCTTGCCAGAAGTCCTGTGGCTCTCCAATCTGTGACTCCCACCCCACCCTGCACCGCTGCATCCAGGGTGACCTCTCCGAGAGGTCCGAGCTCTCTCCCCACTTCAAGTCCTCCAGTGACTCCATCACCTGCCCTGAGAACCTAAACTTCTGCACAGCATCCCACCCCTCAGGGGGTGGCTCCTTCCCCATCCTCATCTCCTGCAACTTCCCTTGCATCTCTCCCTCCAGATGAACTGAACCACCTGCCCTTCCCAGAGCGCGGTGCTCGTCCTCATCTCTGCATATGCTGTTCCCACTGAAGACCATGTCCCCCCTCCCCTCTCCCCCCCTCCCACCCCCTGGTGCCCTCCCTCTCATCCCCTAGGTCAGGTCTCAGCACCACCAGCCATCCCGTCTCTGCAGATGGAATGGATGCCTCCCCTATTCTTCCTCAGGCACCTGCTCAGACTCCATCCGTCACCTCATTAGACTCTCCCTTACCTGTATATCATGTTCCTGGAAATGTGTATAAAGGTGTACATGTACAAATGAAGCAATAAAATGATGCAGCCAATAAGGAGTTAATTTCCAAAACATACAAACAGCTCATATAGGTCAATGCAGATTAAAAAAAAAAACCCAAGCCATTCAAAAAATGGGCAGAAGGCCTAGATAGTCATGTCTCCAAAGAAGACCTACCGACGGCAGCAGGCACAGGAGAAGGTGTCAGCATCACTCATCGTTAGAGGGGTGCGAATCAAAACCACGGGGAGGCATCACCTCGCACGGTCAGAATGGCCGTCATCAAAAAGGCGACAAATAACAAATGCTGAAGAGCACGTAGAGAAAAAGGACCTTCCTACACTGTTGGTGGGAGCGTAAACTGGTAAAGCCACTCTGGAGGACAGTATGGAGGTTCCTTTAAAAACTCAAAAAAGAGCTACCATATGATCCAGCAATCCCACTCCTGGGCCTACATCTGAAATGTGTAAACTCTAATTCAGAAAGATACATGCACCCCAATGAGCATAGCAGCACTATTTACAAAGCCAAGACATGGAAACAACCCAAATGCCCATCAACAGATGGCTGCTTTAAGATGTGAGATGTATCTAATAAAACATTTATAAATAATAAAATATTACTCAGTCATAAAAAGAGTGAAATATTGACATTTGCAGCAACGTGGATGACCTAGACATTATCATACTGAGTAAAGCAGATCAGGCAGAGAGAGACAAATATTACATGACATCACTTGTGTGTGAAATCTAAAAAATAATACAAATGAATTCATTTACAAAACAAACTCACAGACACGGAGAACAAACTTATGGTTACTAAAGGGAAAAAGGAGGGAAGGAGAGGGATGGATTAGGAATATGGGATATACCGATACACACTACAATACATAAAAGAGATAAGCAACAAGGATTTACTGTATAGTACAGGGAACTATATTCAGTATTTTATAATAACCTACAATAGAACATAATCTGAAAAAAATCTTAATCACTTTGCTGTACACCTGAAACTAACACAATATTGTAAATCATTATACTTCAATTTAAAAAAAAGAAGCAATAGACTTACAGACCATAAGGAAGGCTTTAATTCCTTGACAACTGTATGACAGATTCCGATTTGGCATAATTGTCAAGTTTCTTTCTGAGTATTGTACAATTTATTATTTAAAAACACTAAAAGTACAATTTAGACATTAAGTATATACACTTAATTTCTGTCTTTAAATTTTTGGTCAAAAAGTAATAAATCCAAAACATTCCTGATACAAACACCTAAAAATTCCAGATAAAACATAATAATTTTAACCTCAGAGCCAATACAAAAAGGAATAAAGGGAAACGCTATTGTGCCAGAAACGAAGACAAAACCGAGCACTCATCTCAGAAGTGCATGAGTAGCTGCTGCATCTGCCTAATGTGGGAGTAAGGAGAAAAGTGTGTAGGCCTTGAGCCCGTGAAAGTGAGAAGTTGGAACTAACACCTGCAGATAAAGTCCCTTTAAGGCTTCTCTTCAGAAAATACATGGCTCAGGAGCTCTCTTGCGGTGCAGCGGGTTAAGGATCCAGTGGTATCACTTCAGTGGCTTGGCTTACTGCTGTGGCTTGTATTTGATCCCTGGCGAGGGAGCTTCTACATGCTGAGCGCATGCCGCCCCCCAAACGCGTGGTTCAGAAAAAAATGCATCCTAACAACAAAAGATGGCGTGTTCGTTGGGTCCTCGGGAAGCAGATGCTGAGACTCGGTTTGAAGTGCAAGAAAGTTATTGGAAAATGGTGCCCATGAAAAGGTAAAAGGGGGAGGAAGCAGCGTGTTACAGGCAAAGTCTTAGACCAGGACGCAGATGCAACATCCACAAAGGGAAAGAGGAGGAGAAGCAGGTTTGGGCAACAGGAAGAGGGCATGATGCAGCTCTGACCAAGTCTCAGCCTGAACAGAGGGTTCTAGAGCAAATATTCCCCCCAGAGGAGTCGTGTGTTGCACAGAAATGACCAGGCTTAGGACCCCACCTGCTCACTCACTGGCTTGGGCTGCCCAAGAAAAGCATGGCCTTAGTTTGAGGGCCAAGGCATTTCCCAGAGGTGTTAGTGGTAACTGGTCAGTTAACTGCACTTCTTGTAGCTGAATGGTAAGGTCTTGAACAGATTGCTGAGTGGCATAACTACATGGTTGCCACAGAAGACAGCAAGTTCCTCTGTCTCAGCTGGGCTCTGAGAGATGGAAGTGGATGGGATGATATTTTTCTTGAGAATCCAAAACCACAGCTAGTACCTTGTGGAAATTGGGCTTAAAATTTACATTACCCTCAGGGCTGATAAACTGACATTAAAAATAGGACCTAGGCCAATGATAGCACCTGAGGTTTCTAGCTGAAGGAAACAAAAACAAGAGGAGTTATCCTACAATCCAGACCACAAACCCAGCTCAATGTAAGTTCACAATCAGAAATTGCAAAACCCACAGAGAAACAGTCCACCATTGGTGAGAACACGGCAAAAGAACAGGAGCAAATATCCAAGAACTTGAATTCATGTAAAGTAATCCAAATAAACTATACTGTGAATATTTTTATAATTTACAAAACTAAAGGCAAAAAGTGGAAGAAGCAGCATGGAAAAAAATCTAGATAAATAGAAATCACCAAACCTCAAGAAAAATCAAGATACTATTACAAAGAAAAAAATTGAGAAAGCGAGAAGAAAAAAAAACAGAGCCATTGCAATTTTTAAAAAACTCAAAGGTAGTTCCTACCATGGCTCAACAAATTAAGAACTTGAGGAGTTCCCTTCGTGGCACAGTGGTTAATGAATCCGACTAGGAACCATGAGGTTGCGGGTTCAGTCCCTGGCCTTGCTCAGTGGGTTAAGGATCCGGTGTTGCTGTGAGCTGTGGTGTAGGTTGCAGACGCGGCTCGGATCCCATGTTGCTGTGGCTCTGGTGTAGGCCGGTGGCTACAGCTCTGATTGGACCCCTAGCCTGGGAACCTCCATATGCTGTGAGAGCGGCCCAAGAAAATGGCAAAAAAGACAAAAAAAAAAAAGAACTTGACATAGTGTCCATGAGGATTCGGTTTGATCCCTGACCTCACTCAGTGGGTTAAGTATCCAGCACTGCTGCAAGCTGTGGCATAGGTCACGGATGTGGCTTGGATCCATCATTGCTGAGGCTGTAGCATAGGCTGGCAGCTGCAGCTCCAATTAGACCCCTAGCCCAGGAACTTCCATATGCTGCAAGTGCAGCTGTAAAAATCAATAAAATAAAATAAAATACTCAATGGACTAGTTAAGGTTAAACAGCAGACCTAAACACAGCTGGGAAGAATTAGTTAACTGAATGACAGATGAGGAAAGGACCCAGAAGGAAAGATATATAAATGATGGGTAGAAACACATAGTATGTTAAGAGCATAAATTAGGAACACCTAGCATACATCTATCAAATCATATTTTCTCACCTAGAAACAGATAATTATGAAATTAGGAGAAATTTTAAAAAAATAGCTAACCATCTTCAACAACTGATGAAAGATATAAATATTCAAATCCTAGGGGCACAAATGTAAATCCACATATATAAACATTGTGGTGGAATTAGAACACCAAAAGCAAAGAGTAAGTATTAAAAGCAAACAGAGGAGTTCTGTCGTGGCTCAGTGGTTAACGAACCTGACTAGTAACCATGGGGTTGTGTGGTCAATCCCTGGCTTTGCTCAGTGGGTTAAGGACCTGGTGTTGCTGTGGCTCTGGCATAGGCCAGCGGCTACAGCTCCAATTAGACCCCTAGCCTGGGAACCTCCATATGCCACAGGTGCAGCCCTAGAAAAGACACAAAGACAAACAAACAAACAAAAAAGCAAACAGAGAAAAAGACAGATTGACATCAAAGAAGGAACTAGTAGAGCGACAATAAACTCTTCCATGATAAACATAGAGGTCAGAAGACAGTAGACTCAATAGACAATGGTGTGGGAAAATAACTGTCAACCTAGATTTTATACCCTGACCAATTATCACACGAGCAAAACCAAATAAGGATATTTTCAGGAAATAAAAACTGGCAATGTACCATTTATAAACCCTCAATGAAAAACTGGAGTTACCGTCGTGGCGCAGTGGTTAACGAATCTGACTAGGAACCATGAGGTTGCGGGTTCGATCCCTGCCCTTGCTCAGTGGGTTAACGATCTGGAGTTGCTGTGAGTTGTGGTGTAAGTTGCAGACACGGCTCGGATCCCGCGTTGCTGTGGCTCTGGCGTAGGCTGTCGGCTACAGCTCTGATTCGACCCCTAGCCTGGGAACCTCCATATGCCGTGAGAGCGGCCCAAGAAATGGCAAAAAGACAAATAAATAAATAAATAAATAAATAAATAAATAAATAAACTAATGAGGACTATCCTTTGAGAAGTGCAAACTTGAACTCAGTGAGAGGAAGGACACAAGGAGAATGGTGAGCAAAACAAATTTAGTAAATCTTAATACGGGCAAATTTTAATATGCATGACTTTGTAAGACAATAATAAAGACAAGCCTTGGGAACACAGAACAAATGGAGCTGCAATACTAGACAACGTGTAAGAAGGATGGAACATGAGTTCAGTGAAAGTATCCTATGCTTCTTGCACTTTCAAGAGAAGGGCAGAGATAGCAATCACGTTTAGACTCTGTAAGTCAAACATACATGTTTAGTATGTTCATCATAGCCACTAAAAGGACAGAAGTAGAATGACTCCTAGTAGAGAGTGAAGAGGTGAATAAAGAAAACCTCACTGGCATTCTCTTGTGGCACAGCGGGTTAAGGATCTGGCACTGTCAATGCATGGCTTGGGTCACCGCTGTGGTGTGGGTTCAATTCCTGGCCAAGGAACTTCCACATTCTCCATATACAGCAGTGAAAAAAAAAAAAAAGAAAAGAAAAATGAAAAAGAAAACCTAATTACCTAATTAATCCAAAGAAAGAAGGTAGGGAAAGGGGGAAAGAAGCAAAATTATGGTAGGAGCTCCCATTGTGACTCAGTGGTTAACGAATCTGACTAGCATCCATGAGGTCACAGGTTCCATCCCTGGCCTCGCTCAGTGGGTGAAGGATCCTGTGTTGCTGTGAGCTGTGGTGTAGGTTACAGATGAAGCCCAGATCTGGTGTTGCTGTGGCTGTGGTGTAGGCTGGTAGCTGCTGCTCAGATTCAACCCCTAGCCTGGGAACCTCGGCCCTAAAAAGAAAGAAAGAAAGAAAGAAAGAAAGAAAGAAGGAAGGAAGGAAGGAAGGAAGGAAGGAAGGAAGGAAGGAAGGAAAGAAAGAAAGAAAGAAAGAAAGAAAGAAAGAAAGAAAGAAAGAAAGAAAGAAAGAAAGAAGAAAGAAGAGAAAAGTTATGGTAAATAAGGATCACTAAATAAGATGATAGAAAAAAATCCAAATATATCTACATTCACTATAAAGAAAATAAGCTCTCCAGTTGAAAAGCAAATTGTCAGATGATAAAACTAAACAAAAATCCAGCTCAGTGCCTTGACGTTTCATGAGGAACATTAATTCACTGGGGCATAAACAAAGTTGTTTCCCTTTCTCCAGTGCCTGTCCCATAAAGGTGTTTTGTCAACCTTTTTTTTTTTTTTTTTTGCTTTTTAGGGCCACACAGTCAACATATGGAAGTTCCCAGGCTAGGGGTCAAATCCGAGCTGTAGCTGCCGGCCTACACCACGGCCACAGCAATGTGGCATCCTTAACCCACTGAGTGAGGCCAAGGATGGAGGCCCCATCCTCCCGGATACTAGTTAGGCTTGTTACCACTGAGCCACGATGGGCACTCCAAACCCTTCTTTTCTTACTGTGCAATAGTGACATCTTTCTGAAATTCCAAAAGGTTTCATCATTTTCTGTTGTCAGAAAGTGTCGGGGGGCGGGCAGGGTGAAGCTGAGCACCCCAAGATGCCCTCAGACCGCCTACCTGGAAAGCAGCCCCAGAGGCGCCATCCAGGGGGAAGTCAGCGCTCAGAGGATTCGGATCAACACATGCAGTCGCCGCCTCCTCCTCCACCTCCTTTCTGAACACTCCCTGCCTGGGCCAGGAGCGAGGCTTTGAGAAGTCCTAAAAGCCAGAGTGAGGGCCAAGGCCGCTGGGAGGACCGGGGTGGCGGGGGGGGGGGGGGGGGGGGGGGGGAGGACGGAGGACGCGTTTGACCAGCAGACCTCGTGCTCTTTTCACCCCAGGCGCCAGTGCCCCAGTCCCATCCAGCCCGACTCGAGCGGAGGGAACCCCGGCTCAGTTCCAGCAGGGTTCAGACTGAGGTTAGAATGAGGCTGCTTGAGTCTTACCCTGAGCCATCGGGGGCTCAGGGGAACCGGGATGGGGTAGAGTCGCCCAGCCTTTTCTGGGTGATGCCTTTAAGCCTTCAGAAATCTATATTAGAAAGTGTCTGCTTCCCAATAAAAAATTTAAAACAGAAAACAAAAAACAGAGGAGTTCCTGTCGTGGCTCAGCGGTTAACAAACCCGACTAGCATCCATGAGGACGTGGGTTTGACCCCTGGCCTTGCTCAGTGGGTTAAGGATCCAGAGTGGCCATGAGCTGTGGTATAGGTCGCAGACACGGCTCAGATCTGGTGTTGCTGTGGCTGTGGTGTAGGCCAGTGGCCACAGCTCCAATTAAACCCCTAGCCTGGGAACCTCCATATGCCGTGGGGGGTGGCCCTAAAAAAGACAAAAAGGCAAAAAAATAAATAAACAAAAAAAACACAAACTTTAAAAACTCCACATATTTAAAGAAAAGAATCATACTGCAAAAACATTCCACCCACTACAGTCCCGAAAACCATGAAAACGCCTAGAATCAAAACCAAGCTCTTGACAAATGTAGGATATATTACAGTCTTCTAAACCGAATGAAAATAAACTTGCTTTATCTTTTATGATTAAGGGTCTAATATGAAACTAAATTAAGAAAAATAAATATTTCTTTCCTACCAAAACAACAACCCACCAAACCCTGGAGTTCCCATTGCGGCTCAGCAGGTTAAGGACCCGATGTTGTCTCTGTGAGTTAACAGTCCAGTGCTGCACGAGCTTCAGGATACTTTACAGATGTGGCTCAGATGTGGTGTTGCCATGGCTGTGGAGTAGGCTGCAGCTGCAGCTCCAATTGGACCCCTGGCCTGGGAATGTCCCTATGCTGCAGGTGCCGCCGTATAAAGAAAAAAAAAAAAAAAGACCTGTCTGCTTCCAGGGTCCAGTGTGCCCGCCACCTTCAGGGACACACATCAAACACCCTCCGCTTCCCTGTAAAGGGAGAGGGAGACTGCAAAGGGCAAAGAGCCACACTCCCGGGGACCGAGGGAACAAAAGGGGACGGAGCACTCTCTGGCTTGGTGCAAAGGGAGGGACAGCCAAGAAAGTCCTCTGTTTCTGTGCATGGGAAGGCTGGGGGGCTCCTGTCGGTTCTAGTAAGCTCTGTAGGTAAGGGACTGTCCCAACACCTACCGACTACATGAAATAAATCAACTATTCCTCAATTAAAAGGGGGGGGGTAGTTTATGTCTTTTGTCCTCAGCTCTGGACCTTAGCCTGGATTCCCAGACAAGGGTGAAAAGACACTTGACACTCTGAAACACGCTGTTTATAAGAGCTATCCACAACTTAAGGGCACAGTATAGTGCAAAGTAAGGACCGAGGAAGCAGGCAGACCAGCGAACACCTTCCCAAAGAAAGCAGCAGCAGCACCACTAGACAACACAGACTTTAAAGGAAAAACCATTACAAGGATAAAAATGTCACTACATTGTGAAAAAAAGTAAGGAACAACGTACCTAACAGCATGGTCTCAAAATATATAAGTCAAACAATGGCAGAATTACGAGAAAAAAATTGAAAAGAATCACAATGGAATTTTTCTATATACCTCTTTCTCTGTGTTTGAGAAACCCGGGACAAAAATTAGTAGGAATATAGAAACTTTGAAAAGCGTATTTCACTGGTGTCATCTAAACAGCAAGAGATTTTACATTACTTCAAATATACACGGAGTAGTTACAAAAATCGGCTGCGAAGCAAGTTACAACAAAGTCCAAACCTTCCATTTTTTCAGATCCCTTTTTATAATTACAATGCAATATTTACAAATAAATAATAAAATGAGATGCGAAATATCTTTTAAAGAGATAAACCACTTATTTAAGAAAAAACATTTTGCTGACATTTTAATACTGCTGCATATACTTGTGTTTTGGAACAATTCCTATTGTAATATGTTCATAACAAAAAAACTTCAGCTGATTACACAATTTTTTTTTTGTCTTTTTGTCTTTTTGCCATTTCTTGGGCCGCTCCTGCGGCATATGGAGGTTCCCAGGCTAGGGGTCGAATCGGAGTTGTAGCCACCCGCCTACGCCAGAGCCACAGCAACGCGGGATCCGAGCCGAGTCTGCAACCTACACCACAGTTCACGGCAACGCCAGATCGTTAATCCACTGAGCAAGGGCAGGGACCGAACCCGCAACCTCATGGTTCCTAGTCGGATTCGTTGACCACTGCGCCACGATGGGAACTCCTGATTACACAATATTTAATATTAGTGTGTCTGATACGCAGCTGGTAATCTTTTTTTTTATTGTATTTATTCTTTTTGTGGCTTTTTGCCTTTTCTTGAGCTGCTCCTGCAGCATATGGAGGTTCCCAGGTTAGGGGTCTAATTGGAGCTGTAGCCACCAGCCTACACCACAGCCACAGCAACTCGGGATCTGAGCTGTGTCTGCAACCCACACCATAGCTCACAGCAATGCCGGATCCTTAACCCACTGAGCAAGGCCAGGGATCGAACCTACAACCTCATGGTTCCTAGTCGGATTCATTAACCACTGTGCCACGACGGGAACTCCTGCAGCTGGTAATCTTGAGGGAGAAAATATACCACGAGTACAGACAATTGTAGAACTAAATTCATATTAAACATGTCGAATGGAAGATACATTTCATTTTTCGCACTTTTTATGTTGTCTAGAAGACAAAGGAAGATAAATGTACCCCAATCAGTTAATTAATTACTCCAGTGATTGAAGTCTTTAATTTTATTTTGGTAACAGAAAATCCAATTTTTTTATTTTTTATTTTTTTTTTTATTTTTTTGCTTTTTAGGGCCACATCCACTGCATATGGAGGTTCCAGGCTAGGGGCTGAATCAGAGCCGTAGCCGCTGGCCTACACCACAGCCACAGCAATGCCGGATCCAAGCTGCTTCTGTGACCTACACCACAGCTCATGGCAACGCCGGATCCTTAACCCACAGAGCGAGGCCAGGGATCAAACCTGTGTCCTTGTGGATCCTAGTCAGATTCATTTCCACTCAGCCACGACTTGACAGGAACTCCCAAAATTGCTAATACTGAATTTCTCATCTTATAGTCATCCAAAAAGAATGATCATAGATTGGTTAACCTCGAAGATTTTTAGTGGGATATAAACTGATTACTTGGCTTCTGGGCCCCATCAAAATTCCAGCTGGCTTATTTGCAGAAATTGATAAGGTCTTTCTAAAATTTACACAGAAGTTCAGGAGAGCCTGAAGAGGTCAAAACAGTCTTGAAAAAAAAAAGCAAAGTCGAAGGACTCACACTTCATGATTTTGAAGCTGCTCCAAAGCTACAGTGATCAAAACAGTGTGGAACTAGCACAAAGATAACATAGAGATCGATGGACTAGAATTCAAACCAACTCTCCCATTTATGGTCAATTGATATTTTTTAGACGAAAGTGCCAAGACAATTCAATGGGAGTAAAAAATGGTCTTTTTAACAAACGGTGCTGGGACGACTGGACATCCACATGCAAAGGAATGATGTTGGACCCTGCCTCACACTTTATACAAAATTTAACTTCACAGACCTGAATGTAGGAGCTAAAACTATAACACCCTTAGAAGGAAAACAGGCACAAGCCTTTGTGTTTTTGTTTCAGGCAATGGTTCCTTAGATATGACACCCAAATCACAAACGACAAAAGGAAAAAAACAGGTAAATTGGGTTTCCTCAAAATTAAAAAAAATTGTGCTTCAAAGGACCCCTTTAAGAAAGTGAAACTAGGAGTTCCCGTCGTGGTGCAGTGGAAACGAATCTGACTAGGAACCATGAGGTTGTGCAGGTTCAACCCCTGGCCTCGCTCAGTGGGTTAAGGATCCAGTGTTGCCATGAGCTACGGTGTAGGTCGAAGATGTGGCTCAAATCTGGTGTGGCTGTGGCTGTGGTGTAGGCCAGCAGCTGTAGCTCTGATTAGACCCCTAGCCTGGAAACCTCTATGTACTGTGGGTGTGGCCCTAAAAAGCAAAAAAAAAAAAAAGGGGGGGGGGAATACAACCTACGGAATGGGAGAAACAATTTGTGAATAATACATTTGATGAGGGACCTGTATCTAGAATACAGAACTTTTACAGTCAAATTGGAAAATGGGCAAAGCAAACAATTTTTTTAAAAAAGGGGCCAAGGACTTAAATACACACTTTTCTGAAGAAGATATATGCATAGCCAACAAGCACAGGAAAAAGTGCTGTGCACCGCTGCTCCTTAGGGAAATGCAGGTCAAAGGCATCATGAGATGCGTTAGAATGGCTACTATCAAAAACAGAAACAGGAGTTCCCGTCGTGGCGCAGTGGTTACCGAATCCGACTAGGAACCATGAGGTTGCGGGTTCGGTCCCTGCCCTTGCTCAGTGGGTTAACGATCTGGCGTTGCCGTGAGCTGTGGTGTAGGTTGGAGACGCGGCTCGGATCCCGCGTTGCTGTGGCTCTGGCGTAGGCCGGTGGCTACAGCTCCGATTCGACCCCTAGGCTGGGAACCTCCATATGCTGTAGGAGCAGCCCAAGAAATAGCAAAAAAGACAAAAAAAAAAAAAACCAAAAACAAAAACAGAAAATGACAAGTCTGGTGAGGATGTGGAGAACCTGGAGCTCTCGCGCACTGCTGGTAGGAAAGTGAGACGGTGCGGCTGCTGTGGAAACCAGGACAGTGTTTCCTCGAAAAGGTGAAAACAGAACCCATTTGATCCAGCAACTCAGCTTCTGAGCATATACCCAAAGAACTGAAAGCAGGGTCTCAAAGAGACCTGTCTACAACCGTGTTCGCAGCAGCATTATTCATAACAGCCATAAGGCGCCCGCAACCCAACTGTCCCCTAGGCGACGAATGGATAAGGGAAGGATGACCCATGCACACGACAGGACGGAATGTTATGCACCGGGAAAAGGAGGAACATTATGACCCACATGCTGCAACGTAGATGAAGCCCGATGACCCACATCATGCCAAGGAAGATGCGCCAGCCACGAAGAGACAAAGCGTGTCCGATTCGCCTCATAGGAGGTATACCTAGAGTAGGCAGATTCGTCGAGACGCAGGGCGGTAGTTGCCCAGGCGCTGGGCTCAGGGAAATAGGGAGTAACTGTTTGATGGGTGTGAGTTTTAGTTTGGTCGGATGAAGAGCGTTCTGGAGACTGGTTGGACAACAAGGTCAATGTCCTTCATACTGCTGACCTCTGAACTGCACGCTTTAAAATGGTTAAAATGGTCACTTTTATGTTCTGTGTATTTTACCACAATTTAAACATTTTTAATGGCAAAATTTCTGAGAAGACACACAGAGGACCACTATGCGCATAAAAAGACACGCAACGTCATCAGCCACAAAGGAAATGTAGGTGAAAACCACAGTGCGACGCCACGCCATAGCCATCGATAGTGACAACAAGAAGGAAAATCCTCTTGGTGAGGATGTGCTGCTGGTGGGAATGTAAAGTGGTGCAGCTGCTTTGGAAAACAATCCAGCAGTTCCTCAAAGTATTAAAGAGCTGGCCCAGCTGGTCTACTCTCAGGTAAACACCCAAGAGAAATGAAAACATCCATCCACGCAAACACCTGTAGACAAGTGTTCACAGTGGCATTTTGGGTAACACAGAGCAGAAATGATCTGTCTACGGAGCAATGAACTGATAGATAAAACTGGGTCTGTCCATACAATGCACTACTATTTGGCAATGGCAAGGAAGGATACACTGATGCATGCTACGACATGGATGAATCTTAAAAACATGATGTGAGGAAAAGAAGCCGATAACAATTGACCACATACTATATATATGCTTCTATTTATTTGAAATTACCAGGATAGGCAAATCCATAGAAACTGAAAATGGATCAGTCATTACCTAGGGCTGAGTGGGAGTGGTTAGGGGCAGATGGGTAATGACTACTATTGGGTAGGGGGTCTCTTTTTAGAGTGATAAAAATACTCTAAACAGGTCATGGTTGCATAACTGTGAACTTAATAAACCACTAAATTGTACACTTATCTATTTATTTGGCCATGCCCAAGGCATGTGGCCAGGAATCAAACCTGTGCCACTGTAGCGACCTGAACCACAGCAGTGACAACACCAGATCCTTAACTCACTGAGCCACCAGGGAACTCATGAATTGTACACTTTATTATTTTTAGGGCCGCACCCGTGGCATACGGAGGTTCCCAGACTAGGGGTCGAATTGGAGCTGTAGCCACAGCAATGCCAGATCCAAGCCGCACCTTCGACCTAAACCACAGCTCACAGCAACACCAGATCCTTAACCCACTGAGCAAGGCCATGGATCTAACCCGCCTCCTCACGGATACTAGTCAGATTCATTTCCACTGAGCCACGATAGCAACTCCAAATGTACACTTTAAATGGGTAGATTTAATGCTATGTGAATTATATCTCAGTAAAGATGCAATTTATATTAAAAACTAAAAAAATTAATTCTAGATTAAAGATCTGTGTAAAGGGTAAACTGTAAACATTTTAGAATAAAAACATTGAGGCATATCCTTAAGGCGCTAGGTAGGGAAGAAAACAAAAATTAAAAGTACAGACCCTAGGAGTTCCCGTTGTGGCGCAGTGGTTAACGAATCCGACTAGGAACCATGAGGTTTCGGGTTTGGTCCCTGCCCTTGCTCAGTGGGTTGATGATCCGGCGTTGCCATGAGCTGTGGTGTAGGTTGCAGACACGGCTCGGATCCCGCGTTGCTGTGGCTCTGGCGTAGGCCGGGGGGCTACAGCTCCGATTCGACCCCTAGCTTGGGAACCTCCATATGCCACGGGAGCGGCCCAAAGAAATAGCAAAAAGACAAAAAAAAAAAGTACAAACCCTAAAAATAAAAAAAACTAAATGTGATTACATTTAAATATAAATATCTGTGCAACAATTACCATGAAAAATGTTAAGACGAGACAGAATGGGAGAAGATATGGGCCATGTGCACAACCAACAATTTATTATGTGGATTATAACATCTAGAAACATAAAATGCATACCTACAACAGCAAGAGGATGGTGGGACAGTTGCTGGAAAGTTAGAGCACAATGGTGGAGTGATAGAGTTTATGTGAAGCAGGCTGATGAAATTAAAGATATATATTGTGAAATGTACAGCAACCACTAAAAATGAGGGGTAACTAATAGGTGAATGATGAAAATAGAACTGCTAAACAAAATAATCCAAATGCAAGCAAAAGGAAAAAAAGAAAAAAAAATGTCATTGAATGCCTGGAACACAGAAAACAACTGTGATAAGTAGTGAGATGGGAGACGTAAATGTAATCGTATCAGTCAGTAATCCCCTTAAGTATTTGGTGACGGAACAAATATCCAGAATACCCTAAAAAAAAAAGAAACGGAGTTCCCGTCGTGGCGCAGTGGTTAACGAACCCGACTAGGAACCATGAGGTTTCGGGTTCAATCTCTGCCCTTGCTCAGTGGGTTAAGGATCTGGCGTTGCCATGAGCTGTGGTGTAGGTTGCAGACGCGGCTCGGATCCCGCGTTGCTGTGGCTCTGGCGTAGGCCGGGGGGCTACATCTCCGATTCGACCCCTAGCCTGGGAACCTCCATATGCTGCGGGAGCGGCCCAAGAAATAGCAAAAAGACAAAAAAACAAACAAAAAACAAACCAAAAAAACCCCTATAAACCAATAAGAAAAAAACTTTACAGCAGAAATACCCACAAAGGATATAAAGAGGAAATTCACAAAGAAACCATACATCTAGTAAATATGAAAAGATGTTTAACTTCCCTTTTTTTTTTTTTTTTTTTTTTAGGGCCAAACCCCTGTCATATGTTGGTTCCCAGGCTAGGGGTCAAATCGGAGCCATAGCCGCTGGCCTACACCACAGCCATAGCCATGCAGGATCCAAGCAATGCACGTCAAGGCAATGCCAGATCCTTAACCCACTGAGTGAGGCCAAGGAACCAACCTGCGACGTCATGGATGCTCGTCAGATACGTTTCTGTTGAGCCATGACAGGAACTCCTCAACTTCCTTCATAATCAGGGAAATACAAATCTAAACACAAAGTAAAATAATGAACTGCGGTTTCACATTCATCCTGCTGGCAAAGGTTTTCAGGCCATTATCTGTAAGTGTTGGTGAGGATGTGAAAACAGGACACACAGGCCCTGCTGGTGGACGTGCCCCTGGGCCCTCTCCCTCTGGTGAGCACTTTGGAGCCCAGGGAGGATGAAAGCGACACTGTCACCCAGGCCCCCGGGCGTCTGGGTCTCCCTGTCCCTCAGAGGGCCACTGCGTGGTAGGCAACGTGGCATGTATACAGATACCCCTCCCGGGAAGGGGGGTCAACTGGAGTTTCTCCAGTGAAATACTATACAGTGGTTAAAATGAACCAGATATGCCTATCTGAAGATGACTATATCTCAAAAACATAATGATGCGTCGAAAAAAGGCAAGTCCCGACAGGGTATGGGCCGAAGCACAGCAGCCACATAAAAACGGGAAATAGCGAAATGAGCGGTATGCACTGTTCGCTGCTGCCCGATAGGAAAGGGCCGGGAAGGGGAGGGAAAGGACGCCGGGGCCCCGGCGTGGGCTCTGCCCTCACTGTCCCTCTTTCGAGGGAGGTCCGAGCTGACGGCAAAATAAGGCCGGCCCCGGCCGCCTCCCGGGCAACACCACCCCTGAGCCCCCTGGGGTCCCCTTAGGTGAACACAGAGCGTCTGCTTTCTTCTCTCCTTCCGTTAGTCCCGGCGGTTTTCGCCACCTGCAACCAGGAGGCCTGCCTGTACTTTCTCTGTCCTTCTTTTCTCGGGTCCTGCCCAGCGCTTGCCAGCTCGTGGGCGCTCCGCAAACGGGGGTGGGCGCGAACCTGTCCAGGGAGGGGAGTCGCCAACTCCACGCTCCCCCGCTGCCTGGAGGCTCGCTCCCCGGGTGAGAGCGCGCGCGCCCACCAGGCCCCGAGAGGCCGCTGCCCCTGGGCCTCAGTTTCCTCCCCGGCGCGGGGCCTGCGCCGCCGGCCGCCCCCCGCCCCCGCCCCCGCCCCGGTGCGCGGCGTTCTGTCCTTTCAGGTCGAAAACACCACTCGGGCGTTTCACAAAAGCACCCAACCCCCTGCGCCCCTGGAACCCGGACTGCACGGAGCTGGTCACATGAACTCCGGGCCTCTTTCTGTGGGGCGACGGGCTTCCCAGATCCCTTTGTGAGCGCAGGTTTTGAAAGCGAGCGCCCCGGGTTCTGGGTGTGAGAGGCGCGGGGGGATCCGGCGGGAGGAAGGCTGTCGGAGCCAATCAAGCCGCCTCCAGACCCCGCCGCGTCGCCTCGCCGCGCGCTCTCGCCGCCGCTCCGCTCTCGCGCCTCCGGGTCTCGCCCCAGGCGCCCCGGGGAGGCGAGGACCCCAGGTGAGCGGCCGGGGGGCCCCGGGGCGGGGGGAGGCCCGGGCGGGCCGGCCCGGGCGGCACGACGGGCCGGCCCGGGGCTCAGGGCGTGTCCGTCGCCGCCTGGCTGCTCGCTCGACACACTGTTCGCTCCTACCGGCTGTAGATGGAGCTGTCTGGGTTCCTGCCGCCTCCGACGAGCCTCGGAGTGTTTCTCTTTAAACGGCCTGAGAGGGACATGCCTCCCAGGATGCAGTTTGTATCAACATGGCAGCTGCGGTGCAGCTCCCCTGCTGAAGAGGCGCCGGGACGGCAGCGCAGCTCGCAGCGGGGCCGGGGCCGGAGCCGGGGTCGCAGCCGCGGCCGCTGAGGGGCTGCGCGCGGGCCGGGGGCCGGTGCTGAGGGCCGGGGCCCAGCTCGCGGCCGGGGCGCAGCCCGCCGAGCCGCCGCACCGCCGCGCGCCCCGCTCCGACGCCGCCGCCGGGCTCGGCCGCTCCGTCCCCGCCCGCCGCGAGCAGGCCGGGCCCGACGGCCGCGAGAGCCCGGGCGGGCAAGGCCGGGCCGGGCCGGCGCCGCCTGCGGAGAGGCCGGGGGCCGGCCTGCGTGGGGCCGCGCGGCGGCGGCGGCGGCGGGCGGACAGCGCAGGGCCATGGCCGAGGCGGCCCCGGCTCCGGTGAGGGCGGCCCGCGCGCGCACGGACGCGCGGACTCGGGGCCCTGGGGACGGCCTGCGCGTCCCGGGCTCGGCGGCCCGGCCTGGGGTCTCGGTAAGGGACGGAACGGCCGCGACGTGGGGGCGGGGGGCCCGGGGGGCTCGCGCGCCCCGGCTGGGCGGGCGTGGGGGGGGGCGGCGGCGGGCGGGGAGCCGGGCCGAGGAGCCGGCCGCCGTCCGGGCGCGGCTGCGGGGACGCCCGGGGCCTGGCACGCACGCGGGCCGGGAGGCGGGCGCCGGGGCGGCGCGCCTCGCTCCCTGCGGAGCCGGCGCTGCGTCCGTCGGGGTTGCCGCCGCACGTCTTCCGCAGAGCTCGGCCCCGCGGAGCCTCCCGCGGCCGGAGCGCGGCGCTGACGCGGCTCTCCCCATTTCGCAGAGCGGAGACACTGAGGCACGGACACCTGGCGGCGACCGGCCCTGCCTGCCCCAAGGTCACGTAGCGAGCCATCCGTGGCGCGGCGCCCGCGTGCCCAGAAACGCCTGCCTCGGGGCGGCGGGCCTGGACGGGGAACGGGCGGCTCTGGCGGCGGCCTCCCCGGGGGTGGGGGGGCCTGGGCCGGCGCGCCGGGGACGCGGCCCGTCGGGGGGTGGGTGGGGGGAGGCCGGACAGCGCCCAGCCGATCGTCTCCGGCGTGGGGAGCAGGTGACTCTCGGACTCTGGCGCCTGGGCCTCGGGTCTCTGCGTCCGGGGGTCCGGGTCGAACTCTGGCTGTCGGGACGGATGGGGCCTGGGGAGCGATGTACTACAGCCTGAGGGGCTGGCGTGCCTCTTCGCGGGGGCGGGGGGGGGGGCCGTTCTTAAAAACCTGCCCGCAGACTTGCTCTTTGAGATGCAGTAGCCGGTGCTGGGGGGAGGATTGCTGCATGGAAGGAAGGCAGTGCCCCTGAGCCTCAGTTTCCTGTTGTGTCCATCAAGGCCTGGGGATTTACGGCTTGCTAAAAGGCCTCTCAGGTCTTAAAATAATAATAGCAATAGTGATGATATGTAAACACCGCTTGGAAAAATCAAATAAAGTGGCTTTGAAATGCTTAGACCTCTAGGGCCCTTGAATAGTGTGTAGTTCTGGGTGAACCATGCTGGGTATGACAAGACAATGGCACAGCTTTTTTTCTAAGTCAGATGGGTATGAGTATGTGTTTTCCTGCTCATGGATGAATCCTGGAGACCCCACCGGCTTAGGATGATACACGGGTAGGGAGGGTGGGTTCAATCCTGTGAAAAAGGAACCAGGAGATTTCTCTCCCTGCCCCCAACAGGAAAGAATGCAAGCTGCTTCTTACATATTGTATTTACAGCTCCAGCCTTCTCTTGGGCCATTTCTATCTGCTTCGGGTAATATCGAGCCACAGGTTTCCTGGGACTGATGACATTACAGCAAGGGTCTCTCATTCGGGGGTACTGGAGGGGATGTGCTCCTGTGGCCCCTCGTGCTCTGCAGTCCTCCAAATCTGGAAGTGGATCGAGACAGTCTAATAACAGAGAGCGAAGAACTGGTATTTTCCTTTGAGCTTCGATTAGACTAGTTAGTAAAGATGTCTTGCCCCTAATGGCTTTATTTACCAGTCCTGAAGCCTTTCTGCATTGTTTCAGTTAAACCTCTGTATTACTCTGGGAGACTAACTTGGCCCCCCTTCTTCCTACTAGTCGTAGGCAAAGACCCTAATCCTCCTGTGAGGACAGGGCTATCAATGTGCCTGTTGTGTTGCATTATGCTCGTCACTTTCCCTGTGGCTGAGGCTCCCATCTCAGAGGGTCGGCCAGTCTTGCCCTCACCCGTGCAGAGTGGAGGGGTGGCTTGGTTGGTTCAGGGCTTTGCGAAACCCTTGAGAGTGCCTGCAGAATTTTGTATGGATGCCCTTGTGTGTTTTTTGAGGGAGAGAATCCATAATTCTCATTAGCTTTTCAAAGGGGTCTTTGACCCCAGCATCAGATGGAAATGTCTTCCCACAGGTCTTTGTTTAATCTGCAAGCCTCCAAATCTTAGAGGCAAAAAGAATTCAGAACACATACTGACCGGCTGTCTCAGTTGGCAGATGAGGCCTAGAGGCAACCTGTACGGTGCAGGCAGAGGCCCAGGCTCTGGAGCCAGACTGCTCTGTGACCTTGGGCTGGTTACTTAGCCTCTCCAGGCCTTGGTGCCTCCCTGTGCTAAGTCTAGTAGTCCCTGTCCATAGGGTTTTGTGAAGATTAACCCTTTAAAACACAGTTCATGGCACATAATAAATGTCAAATAATTGTTAGCTGCCACCTGACTCATTAGCCTCACATCTGGTTCAGTGCCAAGGTATGGATCAAATAACTCAAAACCTCTGGCCTGAACTAGGTCTTAAATCTTCAATCCTTTTTTTTTTTTTTTGTCTTTTTGCCTTTTTCTAGGGCTGCTCCCATGGCATATGGAGGTTCCCAGGCTAGGGGTCGAATTGGAGCTGTAGCCGCCAGCCTACGCCACAGCCACAGCAACTCGGGATCCGAGCTGTGTCTGCAACCTACACCACAGCTCATGGCAACACCGGATCCTTAACCCAGTGAGCAAGGCCAGGGATCGAACCCACAACCTCATGGTTCTGAATCAGATTCGTTAACCACTGCACCACAACGGGAACTCCCTCAATCCCTGGCTTAAAAGTGTGATGCTGTCTCAGTTGAGCCATCCCTAAGTGAATGAATGGACAAAGAAAAGAAAGCAATAGAAGACACAAATGGGTTTTGGTGGCTTTGATAGATGACCAAAGGAACTTTGTTTAGTCTAATCCCTTTTTTTTTGGTAACACAATCATTTACACTATTCATTCTACAGACGTGTGTTGAGCACGTGCTATATTTCAGACTGGACACCAGGGATATGCTAGTTTTCAAAGAAATCAAAAGGGACTTTCGGGTACTTCAAAGATAACTTGTATTTGGTGCAGAGTAATTGGCCATTCAGCAGATTCACTGAAGGGAGATTATGAAGAAATGGACAAACATTGATGTAGAAGAAATTCTGTTCAGTTCCAATAAGCATATTGATTGTCTGGATAGATGAACGCAGAGCTGGTCACTCAGAGGCCCTTGGCTTCGCCTCCCTGATGACACGAGCATTCTCTCAACATGGTCATCACAAGGTGGCGGTGGGGGGGGGGTGACTGACTGAAGGAATCGTCTTTATTTTGGTTCTAGTCCCCACCAACCTTGACACAGATCACAGAACTGAGTACTTCAGCTCTGCTTCCGGTCCAGGCCTCCGTTTCTCCTCACGGACCATGGGGGGATCCCTGCACGGCCAGGGCACACCTACCGCCGTGGGCCATCTGCCCCAGGAGCCTCGGCTCCCCAGGACAGTCTGCACTGGCATCCTCGCACCTGTCTCCGTGTCCCTCTCCCCTCTGCACACAGCGGGAGCCGGCCCCAAGGCCCAGTAGCCCATTCTGCCTCTCCAGCAGGGGCCGGGTCCGTAGAGCAGGTCGTAAAGGCGAACCCGCCCAGGATTAACCCTTTGAGAAATGTTATTGATAAGTCAGCGCTTCAGCTTTTAGCAGAGTCTGGGAAACTTAAGGTCCTGGGGTGTCCTCCCTGGTGGACAAAGTGAGGGGAAGGACAGGGGTGCCACGGCTGCCTGATAACACAAGCCAAAGCCATGGGGCTGGATGTCAGGTTCACCTTCAAGGCAAGTCTCTTAACAGAACCAGCCCCACCTTGCTGGCAGCCTTGGGACAGCCTGGCATTGACAAAATTCTCTATTGTTTTTCAAAGTTGTGTTTTATTTAATGCGCGATATGCTCCAAGAACTCAGCGAGGTGGCAGGTGTGTCCCTGATGGATGAGGGCCCTGAGAACAGAGAAGCTGCATGACGGCCAGGCGACCCGGGCAGCGTTGGGGTGGACAGGACAGAAAGCCAAGTGTTCTCATTCAGAGCCAGCGCCCTCCCTCCTCTCTCATGCTGCTACTCGTGAAATGACACCTGTGACATGTATGTTGTGAAAGAGGAGCTGGCTCTATAAAAAGCAGGTGGCGTAGCCCCCTTTTATTTGGTGTCAGCAGTCATTTTGCCATTGATGTGTAGATCGGTGCCAGGGCCTCAAGAAGAGGTTCACGTCCGTGAAACATACCTTATTTGCTCCTGAAGCCGTTTTCCTGTGGGCGCCTGGCGTTGGGATTTCTTTGCCAGCTGGAGGCTGGCCCTCAATCCTGTCCTTTCTTTCCTGGAATACAGGTCCAGCGGCTGGACATGGAGGCCCAGCGCTCCTCACCTCTGTCATTCCCCAGCATCCTGCAAGAAGAAACCCCGGGTCAGGCCCCTGCTGGACTCCCTCGAGAAACCCTGTTCCAGTCCCACGTTCTTCCCTCCAAAGAAGCTCCTTCTCTGTCCCCCGCCGCTCCCCGGCAAGGCTCCCTACCCCAGACTCCCAGTCCTCCCAAGCAAGAGACTTCTGGCCGAATGCCCCGTGTTCTCCAGAAGGGACCCTCGCTCCTGTATCCTGCCACTTCCGAGCAAGAGACTCAGATCCAGGGCCCCCTGACTCCCCAGGAAGAGACCCCGTTTCCGCCGCCAGCTGCTGCTGAACGAGAGACCTCACTTCTCTCCCACTCCACCCACCACCAGGAAGCCCCGCTCCACTCCCCCGAAGTTCCCGAGAAAGACCCCCTGACCCTCTCCCCGACGGTTCCCGAGGCCGACATGGACCCCCTGCTCCAGAGCCCGGCTTCCCAAAAGGACACTCCCTTCCAGACCTCTCCTGGGGCCCAGAAGGACCCGCCCCTCCCAACGGCGGAGATCACCCGCTTGGCCGTGTGGGCTGCCGTCCAAGCGGTGGAGAGGAAACTGGAGGCCCAAGCCATGCGGCTCCTGACCCTGGAGGGCAGGACCGGGACGAACGAGAAGAAGATCGCCGACTGCGAGAAGACGGCCGTGGAGTTTGCAAACCACCTGGAGAGCAAGTGGGTTGTGCTGGGGACGCTGCTGCAGGAGTACGGGCTGCTGCAGAGGCGCCTGGAGAACATGGAGAACCTGCTGAAGAACAGAAACTTCTGGATCCTCCGGCTGCCCCCGGGCAGCAACGGAGAAGTTCCCAAGGTAACCTCATCCCAACCGGGGCCTCATGGGGAGTGTCCGGGACTGGGAATTGTCTTGGGACTTTGACATCAAGGAAAGGGAAAGCCAAGGTTAAGAAGGCAAACAAGGAGTTCCCGTCGTGGCGCAGTGGTTAACGAACCCGACTAGGAACCATGAGGTTGCGGGTTTGGTCCCTGCCCTTGCTCAGTGGGTTAACGATCCGGTGTTGCCATGAGCTGTGGTGTAGGTTGCAGATGCGGCTCGAATCCCGCGTTGCTGTGGCTCTGGCGTAGGCTGGCAGCTACAGCTCCGATTGGACCCCTAGCCTGGGAACCTCCATATGCCGCGGGAGCGGCCCAAAGAAATAGCAAAAAGACAAAAAAAAAAAAGAAGGCAAACAATACGATGGGACCTTGTCACCAGTCCCACATCTCTAAGAACAGGACACAGCAAAGCCAAACCACCTCTCCTTGATAAAAGCGTAGGTTATGGGTCAGAGGGATGTCCTAGTGGTCGTTGGCTGTGGGTGTGGATGGGGACTCAGTCCACGATGGCTGAGGGTAGAAGGCAAGCTGAGGGCCAAGTGGTAGAGCTGTGGACGAGGGTGAACCCGTGGGTCCACGTCGGGGTGGAGGGAGAATTTGATGAACCGTCCCAGGGCTCCGTCCTGCTTGACATTTTTATCAGGTAGCTTATAAGTCATGTTCGTTCTGGTAAAGATGTAATTTCAAAAGGTATCCTAGGAGTTCCCTGGTGGCTTAGTGGGGCAGGGACCTGACATTGTCAGTGCTGTGGCTCCAGTCGCTGCTGTGGCACAAGTCGCATCCCCGGCCCGGGAAGTTTTACATGCTGTGGGTGCAGCCAAAAATTAAAATAAAAAAAGGTATCCTAAAAAAACTAGGGAACAGCAAGGTTTAATATTTTTCCCTCAGAGGAAAGCACTTAAATGTGGACTGGTGTTCTTTCTGCTCTTTTATGCTCCTGCCTGTTGTCATGGCCTCATGGAGGGGGAGCCCGGGGACCATGCTGTCTTGGCCAGCACTTTTCCGATTCACCCCGTTAAATCCCAAATATGAATCGGTGGGTCTAGGGTGGGGCCCGAGAGTCTGCATTTCCAGCAAGTTCCCTGTGGTGCCATTGCTGCTGGTCTGCGGGTGGTGCTTGATAGGTCCATGGATTGTCCCGTTAGAGAGGAAGGGACCAGACCAGATGGGGCCCTTCCTCCAGCCCTAAGAGGGGTTGGAGCCAGGCTCAGGGGGTCAGAGCCATTCAGGGCCTCCGGAGCTGGCAGCCCAGGGCCTGGCCGGAGCTGAGCCTGCCTGTGCTTTCAGGTCCCCGTGACGTTCGATGACGTCGCCGTCCATTTCTCGGAGCAGGAGTGGGGGAACCTGTCCGAGTGGCAGAAGGAGCTGTACAAGAACGTGATGCGGGGCAACTACGAGTCTCTGGTGTCCATGGGTAAGGAGGCCCCTGTGCCCACGCGGCTGCCCGTGCGAGGGCTGGGGGCTCGCCAGGAACCCTAGGGAGCTCCAAGCCCCCAGAACAGTGTTGCAGAACATGACACCCCACGTGCCCAAACACATCAGTGCAGCACAGCCCAGCTCAGCCAGGGACCCGGTGGGGCCAGGGGACAGAGGCCAGCCGCCCCTCACCTTTGTATGTTATCTTCCCCGTGGCCGCAGTATGTATCTTCAGATGGTCTTGTCCAGCAAACTGTCATTAGGCAGAGTGTGAGGTCTCTGTGAGAATCCCAGGGAGCCCTGTCACCTCTCCCGCGCAGAGCGAGCCCGGACGTCGGCCCTCCTGAGGTTCCGCCCAGCTGGCAGAGCGCTGCCGTCGATGGACGGAGGTCCCCCAGGCCCTCGTCCCCATTGTGCAGAGACCAGGCGTGACCTGGGGATTACATGCTCATCCTAGGTCCCCACGAGGAAGTCACCGTATCCCCGAGTTCTCTCTTACCCCAAGGTCTGTGGGTGCTTTTTGCCTCTGTTCGTGAGAGTATTTGAGGGGAGACCTGGGGGTACACGCTTTAGCTTCTATGTGTCCTTTTCTCTGATATGGGGAGTTCTTTGGGCACAAAGGGATTAGAAAAACACGCTGCTGTTGCATGGACACTTTGGTTCTTGCTGGAATTGTTAATTGCATGCATGTATACCTCTCCACAGGATTTTTCTTTTCACAGTCTCTATGGAATGTGAACATGCAGCCATTTAGATTTGTATCATAAAGTGCACCCCCCTCCCCCCGCCCGCCCGCCAGTTCTGCTCCCTGGAGGGAAGCCCGAGAACCCTTGGGCCCGTGTTGTTTCTCCGCATTTCTGTGCACTTGTGCCCATGTGGTTTGTGGTTTGCACACATGGGATCACTCACGTCTTTGACCTAACGGTAGTCAGACACAGCTTTCCACATCAGCACACCGGGCCGGGCGCGGTGTCCCCGACGCGCCGCAGGTACGGAACCACTGATGAGCGGCCGCCGCTGGGGCTCTCCCCGCTGCCGCTGGGGCTCTCGCTGCTGCAGTTCACAGTCAGCATCTCTGTGCTTTTGTGCTCTTCTGGGGTATTTCAGTAGGATGGACTCCAGGAGGGGGCTCGTTGAGAGTGTCACGGGCCCTCCCGGGGGCTGTGGTGTTTACGTGGCAGAGCCGTTCTCCACACCCTGGCCCCGACCGAGGTTCTCCCACCGAAAAGATTTGTCTTTTCTGATGGCTGGAAAATAACACTTGGTTATTGTGACATGTGTTTCTTTGACGCTTAGTGAACTTGTGCTTCTTTTTGTACGTTTATTGGCCATTTGTCTATTTCCTACGAATTATTTGTATCTCTAATTTTTTATTTTTCGCTAAATGTAGAGGCGCTTTCTATGTAATGACAGAGATTAACCCTCTGCCCTGTGTTTTACAAAGGTGCATGTGTGATACTCTCCTCCACGTTTCTTCATATTTCAGTTTCACTTCCAAGGAATTTTGAAGTTTTTTTTAAACGTTAAAAAAAAAAAAAAATCTGTCAGTATTTGGAGCTCCTGTTGTGGCTCAGTGGGTTAAGAGCCCGACTAGAATCCGTGAGGATTTGGGTGTGACCCCTGGCCTCAGTCAGTGGGTTAAGGATCTGGTGTTGCCACAGGCTGTGGTGTAGGTTGTGGATGTGGCTCAGATCTGGTGTGGCTCTGGCTGTGGTGTAGGCCATGGCTCGGGCTGCAATTTGATCCCTAGCCTGGGAACTTCCATATGCCACAGGTGCAGTCCTAAAAAAAAATAAATAAATAAAAATCTATCAGTATTTTGTTTCATGGGTTCTAAACCTTATCAGGATTAGTTTTTTAGCTCATAAAATTTCAAATATCTTCTGCTTTTGTCAGGAAAACCTGAGCAGCCTTTGGCCGCCTGTGAGCCGCAGGTGACAGAGGGCATTTCCCCTGGTGGGCAGGTGGTGCCCCACCGATGGTCCCGATGGGAGGAGATGGGGTGAGGTTAACACATGCACGTGTACGGACGTGCTGCACGTGCACACACACACACACACACATACATACACTCTGTGGGCCCTACAAGTGCTGGACACTCGGCCCTTCTGCAACACTGCCAGCCTCAGGTAAGGCTCACGCAGGTGACCCCTCTATAGCACCTAGTGTGACCTCATCCCATAGTATGTCTTCTCTTCTTCCTCCTGCCCAGACTATGCAATTTCCAAACCAGACCTCATGTCACAGATGGAGCGCGGGGAGCGGCCGGTCATGCAGGAGCAGGAAGACTCTGAGGAGGGCGAGACGCCTGCAGATCCCAGTGCTGGTGAGTGGCTGCCAGGTGACCTAGACCTTCTAGGGCTCAGGAGGCCCAGCGTGGGGGGTTTACAACGCACGGCAGGCCCTAGAGGGCTCCATTGGTGGTTGAGGGCAGGGAGGAGGCCTGCAGGTGCTGCGACCTGCTCGAGCCCCCATGAGCGCCAGTGGCCCGAGTGGCTGAGACGGGAATGCCGTTGGCTCATTGTCTCGGGGAGTTTTTGACGGAACGAGCATCACCTCACTCTTTGCAGGAAACTAAACAAGAACCAAAAGAAAGGCGTTCGCGTGTCAGGGTGCAGTACTGGCGCAGCCGCGAGCTCCCAGAGAAGGGCCGGTGCCTGGTCCTGCAGCTGCTCAGTGAAGGGATAGGGACGGACGTGGACCTGAAAACGTCCCACAGCGTGCAGGGCGGTGTCTAGATGAGGAGGTGAGGTGTGGCAGGCAGGCCTGGCTGTGGGCTCAAGGGCAGACGCCAGGGTCAGGCCGCCTGCACTTGAACCCCAGCTTCTCTGCATCCTCACTGTGTGGTTTTAGCTACTCAGCCTATGGGAGGCCTGTGTTCTCATCTGTGAAACGGGACTGGTCCTGCCAGCGAGGAACCTGGCGTGCGCATGGGCAGGTAGCAGCGGCCCAGGAGACACCAGCCGCTGTCTCTGCGTGGGGAGCCGTCCCTTCCGCGGCGGCCGCTCAGCCGTCCCACACGTGCACTGTGCTGCTTTCGGGGCACGGTTGGTTTTGAAGCCCCTGCTTTGGAATTGCCCTTGGACTTGCATCACTTACCTTGGGTCTTCGTAGGAGCAGATCCTTGTCCTTTGCAGCCAAACATCATTGGTGAGCCCGGCTTTTGGAAAAGGAGGGAAATCTAGCTGGAGAACTCGTTGGGGCTATTAGCCAGGTCCTGTATGAAATAATGCCACTGGCTCTGGAACGTGGAAACTAGCTCCCAGGAGGTCCAGAGTCACACAGAGTGATGGCAGCCCCGTGGAGTAAGGACAGAGGTCACTTCCAGAGAGACAGAAGCCTGAGGAAGAATAAGTGCTGATGTGTTTCAGGGAAACCCTAAAGCATCATGACTTTCTAGAGATTTGCCTGGAGATTTGAATGGAGGGAAGCCATCCTGGTTCATTCTGGAAGACAAAAAGGATGGATTTAAAAGTTAGACGAGGAGTTCCTGTCATGGCTCAGTGGGTTAAGAGCCTAACTAGTATCCATGAGGACCCCCGTTCCATCCCTGGCCTCACTCAGTGGGTTAAGGATCTGGTGTTGCTTTGAGCTGCAGTGTAGTTAGAGAAGCAGCTTCGATCCAGTGTCGTGTTGCTGCGGCTGTGGTGTAGGCCAGCAGCTGCAGCTCTGATTCAACCCTTAGCCCAAGACCTTCCATAAAAAAAGAAAAAGAAAAAAAAGGAGATGAGATGATGCAGTTCCTGCTGTGGTGAGGTGGGTTAGTGATCTGGCTGTGTCTCTGTGGCAGCGCTGGTTCGATCCCCAGCCTGGTGCACTGGGTTAAGGATCCAGCATTGCTGCAGCTGTGATACAGGTCGCAGCTGTGCCTCGGATTCAGTCTCTGTCCTGGGAACTTGAATATGCCGAGGGTGTGGCTGAAAAAGAAAAAATAAATGTAGATGAGATGAGAGTGGGGGTCAGGATCAAAGTGTGGCGTGTGACAAGGTGTGGCCTGTGGCAGGTCTTTTTTTCGGAGGAAAGTAAGTCTGTATGTGAAAGGTTTGGGTGGCCGTGTCCGAAAGCAAGTGTCGGTGGGACTGGAGAGAGACTCGAAGGAGAAATCAGAGGGGGCTTGGGGGGCAGTGGACGAGAAAGGGGAGAGGCGGTTTGTGATAAAAATCCTAAAGCCCGGGGAGTTCCCATTGTGGTGCAGTGGTTAACGAATCCGACTAGGAACCGTGAGGTTGCAGGTTCGATCCCTGGCCTTGATCAGTGGGTTAAGGATCTGGCGTTGCCGTGAGCTGTGGTGTAGGTCGCAGACACGGCTCAGATCCCGCGTTGCTGTGGCTCTGGCGTAGGCTGGCAGCTACAGCTCTGATTCGACCCCTCGCCTGGTAACCTCTATATGTCGCGGGAGCGGCCCAAGAAATAGCAAAAAGACAAAAAAAAAAACCTAAAAGCCCACCTGGTGTCCCTGGGGGGTTGTGATCTGGGTGCTTCTCTTCTAGCATCTTCTTAGACTCGCTCTCAGGGATGGAAACTCGGGCCCCTTCCTCCGTCTTCTTGTTCACGCCCTCATCACAGGTGGGCCTCCCACAGTGTGGGGCCAGGATCGAAAGCAAATAATCCCAACCCGCTCTGTCGAGGGCGGGGTTGTTTCTGGCACCAGTGCATCCACGGCCGAAGCTTCTGTGGGCAGTGACGGGCTCACAGAGGCTGCCTTGTGTGGCTGGAATGTGCCATTTCTTCCACGAACTGTCTCCGGCCACTTGGGGCCTGCCTGGAGGGAGAATGGGGGAGGACGTGGGAACCGCTGGCCGGGGGTGGCCTTGAACTCGTACCTCTGTGGGAACCTGAGGCCCTGGCCTTGGGCTCGTAGGTTTACACTGTGAGTCTGCAGCTGCCAGAGCCCTGAACACACCAGGGGCAGCCTGCTGTTCGAGTGTCCTTCTTAGAGGGACGGCCACAGAGCCAGCCCCGGGCCTGACCCAGAGGTGTGATACTAAGGGGAAATGTGTAGAAAACGGAGAATTTTCATAGCTGCAAACACACCAAGCGTGGCAAGTTTGTGAGCTGGCTGAGTGCATGTTCCAATAAACCACTGTTTACGGTTGGGATCCCGAAGGGCCAGGAGACCTGAGGATGATTCAGGTATCGACCCTGCTCTCAAAGTTCTCGGAGCTGGGGCACCTGTTCGTGGCCTGGGAAAGCCAGGGACCAGGGTCACCCAACCAATTAGCAGAGAAAACAACCCAGAAGGCCTGGCTGACCTCCAGGTTCGCACATGTTGTACGTAGCTTCAGTCTTTTTAAAAAGCAATTTGATGTTTTTTTTGGTCTTAAACTATGTTTTCAATATTTAAAATGTTCATTTACTTAACTGAATAATTTCCTTTCTCAGAGTCTGTAGTCTAGAAAAGAATCCAAAATATGAATTAAGATGTGCAAATGAGGAGTTCCTGTCGTGGCTCAGTGGTTAATGAATCCGACTAGGAACCATGAGGTTACGAGTTCGATCCCTGGATCCCTGGCCTCGCTCAGTGGGTTAAGGATCCGGCGTTGCTGTTGCTGTGGCTGTGGTGTAGGCCCAAGGCTACAGCTCCAACTAGACCCCTAGCCTGGGAACCTCCATATGCCACGGGTGCAGCCCGGACAAACAAACAAAGAAATTATGATAAACCGTTACACAGCCCCTAAAATCATGAGCTTTTACACCACATTTTCACTTGTATGTTTATTATTAAGTTTATCCGATGCTTTTTGTACCAGGTTCTATGTCAGGAGACTGATGTTAACAAACTAAATACCCCACTCGTGTGACAGGCATCGGGGTTCTGAGGCATAAGGAGGGGCCCTTACTGAGACCCGGGGATCAGCAAAGGCCCCGGAGGAGGGGGACTCTCATTGGAGGGACAAGTGGGAGTTCCCCCTGCTGGAGGGAGCAGAGCCTGGAGGCCAGGAGACCGGCAGGCTCTTTGTGCCGCCCTGGGGGCAGATCTGGCACCGCCCCGGGGGACGTGGGTATTTGGAGATGTGTTTGGCAGGAGGCTAGAAAGGCCTGGCACCGCCCCGGAGGACTTGGGTATTTGGAGATGTGATGTGTTTGGCAGGAGGCGAGAGAGGACTTGGTGGCTGGCGGATATTGAATATGAGGAGAGGAGTCCCCAGGGTGACTCCCAGTGGTGACGTGAGTGAAAGGGCGGCTGGAGGACAACAGGGACGGGAAGGTGGGAAGGCGTTAGGGGTGAGGTCCCTGGACCTCAGGGAGAAGGTGTGAAGAGAGCCTGGAGCTCGCAAAAGAGGGCGGGGGCTGAGGCCCTGGATCAGCTTTCGCAGCCTAGAGGAGCCGAGGAGGCACAGGCCGAGCCCTTGGAGCCCTGAGCCATAGGGCAGATTTGGATACGTCAGTCTGAGCAGTCTGAGCAGGGCCCAGGACAGGCGTTGGTATTTGTATTTGTATTTTTGAAGCTTCCACAGTGATTCTCCTGTGCAGCCAGGACTGAAAATCACCGTTGTGGGATTTGGAACAAGAAGGAGGAAGGACCAGAGGAGACAAAAGAAACAGGAGGAGTGGCCAGAAAGGCAGCAAAAAATGAGGAGGGCACATCACTGGTGTTTCAAGAAAAGAGTGTTTCCGGAAGGAGGGAGCGCGGTTAAAGGTGTTGAATTCCACAGGGTGGTTTTTCGGGGCAGAGACAGACGTGTCCGTTGGATCTGCTAACTGGCAACGTCGGTGACCTTAGCGAGGGAAACGGTGGTGGCGTGAGGTGGGGGTGGGAGCCGCAGCGAGTGGGTTAAGGAGCGGATGGGGGATGAGGAAATGGAAATTGCTCCCGTGGAGCTGGGAGCGGGCGGGCGGGCGGGCGGCCAGTCTCCTTCGCTTAAGATGGAGATGCCGAAGCCTGTTTGAAATGCTGAGGGGAGTGATCCGGTTGATAGGAGAAGCTGGTGATGCAGGAGTGGATAATGTAAATACATAGGGAGTCAGCAAAAGATAGAGAAGAAACTGGCTGGAAACCTACCAAAGTCACATTTCTCTGTATTTCATAGAGTTTTCTGAATTGAGCCTGTATTACTTCTTAGTAAAAATACTTTTTTTTTTAAAAAAAAGACAGTGCATGAAGAAAGACGCCAGGTTAAAGATGGCAGATTGAACATGCGTTTACTCCCACCTCCCCAAATCCTTCTAAAATAAAAGGGAAGGGGCTTTTAACAGGAATGGCAACTAAGTTTTGGAAGGCTGAGAGCAGATGGCTGGGGGATCCCCGTGTAGAGAGCAGAATCCAGAATTGGTATTGAAGCCCAGTTCCCTTATGGTGCTGCGGGTTAAGGATCTAGAGTTGTCATTTCAGTGCCCTGGGTTGCTGCTGTGATGCGGGTTTAATCCCTGGCCCTGGAACTTAATGGCGCAGGTGCAGTGAAAAAAAAAAAAAACCAACAACCCAAAATTGGTATTTGGGAAAGCCGAAAAGAAACCCAATTTGCCCTCCTCCCCACCCCTACTCAAGACTCAGAAACTAGCAACACTGGAGGTCCAGGTATCTTTGGAAATGGCGGGAAAGGCGAAGCTAAAAACAGAGCATTGGTCAAACATCTTTAAAGAGGCATCTCAACACTACCGTATTCCCCCAGTGCCTCACCCAGCTCTGGTAGACGACCAGGGCTTATTCCTTGGAGAGGGATCGAGGGGCTCTGCAGACACAGGCCCCAGGCAGTGGGTACCATGTGGGCAGTGGGTACCATGTTGTAAACAAGGGGTTAAGTGAAGCTTGACATAGAGATGTTGAGATCTCCAGCCTTCTGCCCTAACCTGGCTCCCAAAATGATCCTGACATCCAAAATTAACCCTGCAGGGCAGGATATTAGAAGAATCTTACCTGGAGACTTCGGGGGCTCCATAAAGCCCAAGAGGTTTCCCAGTGGAATGACCAAGCCAGGTCTTCCTGCTGGGAAAGCTAAGACCTACCCAAATGCACAAAACGCCATTCTCTCCTGAGTGTTCTACTTGGAAATATAAATGCATCACCAAGAACCGCAAGACGTTGTGGAAAAGCCGCTAATATATTGAGACAAAAGCGGGGGGTGGGGGTGGGAGGCAGAAAAAATGAATTTCAAGGAAACAGATCATGCAGAGAGGGAGAAAAGTATGTTTAAACACTTACGTTTATTTAAAATACACACTTTTTCCCAGTTCCCTGGTGGCCTAATGGTTAAAGTTTCGACATTGTCACTGATGTGGTTCATGTTGATTAATCCCTGGCCCAGGAACTTCCTGGTCCCGTGGGCACGGCCAGTACAGACACACACACACACACATACACACACACATATATATATACATACACATGCATTTTTTCATATTCTCAAATAAAAGAAGTGAATGGACTCATGACAAAAGTATAATGCTTATTTTAAAAAAAGAACAGAAAGGAACTCTTGGAAATTATAATATACAAATTAAAGACTCTGTAGCAGTGTTAGAAAATAAGGTTGAGCACACAACCCAGAATATATAACAAGAAGACAATAAAATGGGGAGAGACTAAGAAAATCAAAAGACGGAAACCGGTGTCCAGTTAATAAGAATTATCAGAAAAAGAGAATATAGCAGAAGCAAGGAAGAGAGAATTAGCAAATAAAAGACATCAAGAAAAATGCCTGGCACTTACCAGACACAGATTTCCAGATCGAACGCCCACCAACTGTCCAGAAGAGGGGATGAAAATAGACCCCACCTCCGATACTTCAGCAAGAACTATCAGAGCAACTGAGGACCTGGGAGGTCTGACAGACTCCTGGGAGAAAAACCAGGTTCATGCAGAGGAACAGGAATTAAAGTGGCTTTGGACTTTTCAACAGGATTGGAAGCTGCAAGACAGTAGAGCAATGCCTTTAAAATTCTCTAAATTTTAACATTAAAAAATATTTTCCAACACTCTAGAACTGAGAGCTAGGCAAAGTAGTGTAATTAAATATGAGAGTGAACTTGAGACGTTGAGATATTCAAGGTCTGCCAGGCGCCCTTCCTCAAGCTGGGCAAGAACTTTGTCAAGTGAGGAAGCAAACCAAGAAAGAGGAGTTAGCTCCAGCTCAAGAAAGGTGAAGGACTCCCTGGGATGCTGCCAAAGGGGATCCCCCAAAGACACCAGTGGGCCTGGAGGCACCCTGTCCAGAGAGGAGCACATGAGAGGTTCCAGAAAACTTGTCTTCAAGGAGATGAAACTGAGAAATACCCATTATGCTCACATGTTTTGAGAGTTCCCGAGGCAGGGTGGGGGAGACTTAGGAGCTGACTTAGTGGTAACTGATAGCAAGCAAAGCAAAAGAAAAGAAAACTAGCTCCAGGGAAAGCAGAAAAGGTTTCAGGCATAGGAAAGTACTTCTAGTATCCTACATGGTTTGATTTTAAATCACATTTGCAGGAGTTCCCGTCGTGGCTCAGTGGTTAACCAATCCGACTAGGAACCATGAGGTTTTGGGTTCAGTCCCTGGCCTCGATCAGTGGATCTGGCGTTGCCGTGACCTGTGGTGTAGATCACAGACGCAGCTCAGATCCTCCGTTGCTGTGGCTGTGGTGTAGGCCGGTGGCTACAGCTCCAATTAGACCCCTCGCCTGGGAACCTCCATATGCCGTGGGAGCGGCCCTAGAAAGGGCAAAAATAAATAAATAAAGTACATCTTCATAATTTAGGAATGTAAACACCCAGTTTTAATCCAACCAGAATGACACACTGGGAGAATCAGGGACTTAGAAGAGAAGTGATTGGATGCGGAAGAGATGGCCCTTGGAAGTCAGCAGGTGATGCTTAAAACTGAAAACTCAAGGAGTAGCAATGTCATTATGTTACAGAGAGTCATGAAGGTAAAGGACAGAGAATTAAAGTGACTGTCTCTGGGGAGCAGGTGATAAGGGGTCAGGAGAGCTTTTTTCCTTTTTTCTTTTTTTCCTTTTTTTTGGCAGTATCTTTTTATCCATTGTGCTGGGCCAGGGATCGAACCTACATCCTGGTGCTACAGAGACGCTGCTGATCCCGTGACACCACAGCAGGAATTCTGGGAGAGTTTTAAAAACAAGCTTTGTAGAACTCTTCAAATCTCTGGCCTATATACATATGTAACTTTTAAAAGAAGATTTGAAAAATTACCATACCAAAGTTTAAAAAATCTAACAAAGTATAGCTGTGACAATGTTGGAAAGTCAGTGTCGGCCATCATCTCTTTGCTTTGAACTGGTAGAAAAAGTAAATGTTGTAATGTTGATTTTTACCTTCCAATGAAACAGCGAAGTTTCATCAACATAATGCAAAAAGAAAAAATGCAGGAGTTCCCCAGTGGCACAGAGGGTTAAGGATCCAGTGTTGTCGCTACAGTGGTGCGGGTCACTGCTGTGGCCTGCGTTCCATCCCTGGCCCTGGAACTTCCACATGCTGCAAGTGCGGTCAAAAGAGAAAGAAAAAATGCAGAGAGAGTGGACGTCCCACATAATTCCCTCAAGAGTCCGCGATTTATTCCTTCCATTTTACAGACATGTAGCAACGCACTCACACAGCCGTAATTATGTAATACTTAAATGCTTTCTCCCTGTTAAAAAACTTCAAACTATATAGGAGTACGTTGTTGAGCAACTTGCTTTTTCCAGTAGTGTATCTTTGGCATCTTTACAGTCAGAACATATAAGTCTCTTCTTTTAAAAGAGCAGGCTATGTGCTAGTATTCTGTATACTGATTGCATACCTTATTTAAATAAACTCCCATTGATGTACATTCCGGGTGCTTACAGAGTTCAGTGCTTCGTTAAAGATCCTTAGTAAGTAAATCTTTGTGCACTTGTCTGAAACTGATTTAGAAGCAGACTTTCTGGGTCAAAGGATGTACCCATTTAAAAAACCTAATCGGGAGTTCCTGTCATGGCGCAGTGGTTAACGAATCCGACTAGGAACCATGAGGTTGCGGGTTCAGTCCCTGCCCTTGCTCAGTGGGCTAACGATCCGGCGTTGCCGTGAGCTGTGGTGTAGGTCGCAGACGCGGCTCGGATCCCACGTTGCTGTGGTTCTGGCGTAGGCCGGTGGCTACAGCTCCGATTCAACCCTTAGCCTGGGAACCTCCATATGCCGCGGGAGCGGCCCAAGAAATAGCAACAACAACAACAAAAAAAAACCTAATCGATGTTAGCAAATACCCTTCAAAACAACTGTGCACAATTTACACACCTGCATCTATGCATGAGACTGTTTCCACACACCCGTGCCAACAGTAGGTATGACTTATCTTTTTTTTTTTGGTCTTTTTAGGGCTGCACCCACTACATATGGAGGTTCCCAGGCTGGGGGTTGAATCAGAGCTACAGCAGCTGGCCTGCACCACAGCCACAGCCACTCTGGATCCGAGCCGTGTCTGCAACCCACACCACAGCTCACGGCAATGCCAGATCCTTAACCCACTGAGCACGGCCAGGGATCGAACCCGTGTCCTCATGGATACTAGTCGGGTTCATTAACCGCTGAGCCAGGATGGGAATTCCTACTTATCTTTTTATTATTTGCCGAACGATGGGCTGAAAATTCAACATTTTGACATTTTTGGGCAACCTCTTTAAGAGTGATGTTGAGGATATTTTTATATTTTTATTGGTCACCGTTATGTCTTATTTTATGAATTATTTTTTAACAATTAAGGATGTTAGCTCTTGGCTGTCTTACATGTGGAAATGTGTTTGTGAATTTATGGTCTACTTTTGTGTGTATCTGCTATAGCTGTTTTAAATTTTTTATGTGTTCGAATTTATTAATTTAAGTGTCCATGTATTTAAATTTACTAGAAATTTTCTTTTTGGTGGGTGGGCTTCATACCGAGTGTAGAAATATTTACTTGGCCTGTTTTATTCGTAAACATTATGATCACAGGCCTTGGACCTATAAGCTTTTCAAAAACCTATAAAAATATTTGAAAAATGAAATAAGGCATTTTTGCTCCAGAAAACAGGAACAAGATTACAAGATGTGCATAATTAAATGTTTAAGTGTCTGTCACTATCACATTGTATGTTTCATGAATTATTAAATGTCATGTGCACAAACATTGAATCCATTTGAAAACAATTTGTAAGATAGGTTTTTCACATCTCAGAAGAGTTTTTATGAAGAAACATGATTACAGAAATTAAAAACCAATCACAAATGTTTCTTATCACCAAACAGTGTCAAGGCAAAGCTATAAAAATTCTTTTGCAAAAAATTTTCTTAGCTCAAAATTGTTTAAAAAAAAAAAAAGGAAGAGTTCTTGGAGTTCCCATTGTGGTGCAGCAGAAACGAATCCATGAAGTTGCGGGTTTGATCCCTGGCCTCGCTCAATGGGTCAAGGATCCGGCGTTGCCATGAGCCGTGGTGTAGGTCACAGACGCAACTCGGATCTGGCGTTGCTGTGGCTGTGGCTGTGGCTGTGGCTGGCAGCTGCAGCTCCGATGAGACCCCTAGCCTGAGAACCTCCATATGCTGCAGGTGCAGCCCTAAAAAGACCAAAAAAAAAAAAGAGAGAGAGAGAGTTCTCTGTGGTGCAGCAGGTAGGGATCCGGTGTTGTCACTGCTGTGGCACAGGTTCAGTCCCTGACCAGGAACTTCCACATACCACAGTGCAGTCAAAAAAAAAAAAAAAAAAAAAAAAAGGAAAGAGAAAGAAAGGGAAAAAAGCTATGCTCTTTTTTCTAATTCTAGTATGATTTCATTATATCTAAAGTTTTTTTTTTCTTTTTCAACTTTATTGAGGTACCATTGACACATAACATTAAACTGAAGGTGTGCAGCAGGTGGACTTGACACACTTAGATATTGCAGAGTGATGACTGCCATAGTATTAGGGTGTCTAAAGTTTTGATTCATCAGTAATTTATTTTGAGTCGAGATATGTGAAGATAGTTTTTTGTTTTCAGGTTTTGTTGTTGTTGTTGTTTTACTGTGCCGGAGCGGCATTTGGAAGTTCCTGGGCCAGGAATCGAACCCATGCTGTAGTTGCAACCTGCACCACACAGCTGCAGCAACACTGGATCCTTAACCCACTGTACCACATGGGAACTTCCTGAAGAGAGTTTTTTGGTTTTCTGTTTTCTGGTCGGGAAGCCAGTTGTCTCCACTTCATTTACGCAAACCTTTTCCCACTGATCGAAATGCTACCTTTAGTCATAAACTGTGTTCCCACACTGTCTGTGTCTTCGATTCATATTTTTTAATGGGAGAACAAGTTGCTGCTTCTGAATGCAGTCTGCTTGTCAGTACTCTTTCAAAAGTTGTTTGGGGCGGAGAGCACTTTCAGGGGTGAGGGGGAAACACCAGCTTCCCTGCTCTCTAGCAAATGGGGGGAAAGAATGAGATGCCAGGGGTGAGAAAACAGTGGTCTTCGGGCTGGAGGACCCATGCCTCTGGGTACCAGAGACTTTCCAAGGGGGCACAACACAGGTGGCTTTGTAGGTACTTGCCCCATCTGTTCTCCTTCCTAAAGCGCATCATCGAGGGTGAAGGACACGCAAGGTCCCTGTAGAGCTGGTCCTTGTCTCTGGCTGCTGGGAAAAAAAGCACAGGCTCCTCCTGCCCACTCCGCCTTGTTCTGGAGGGCGTCTCTGATGTATAAAGACCTTCTGGGTCCTAAAACAAAGAGACCGTCCATGGAGTTCCCGTCGTGGCGCAGCAGAAATGAATCTGACTAGAAACCGTGAGGTTTCGGGTTCAATCCCTGGCCTTACTCAGTGGGTTAAGGATCCAGCATTGCTGTGAACTGTGGTGTAGGCCGCAGATGTGGCATTGCTGTGGCTCTGGTGTAGGCCGGCAGCTGTAGCTCCATAGCTCCGATTAGACCTCCACAGGCCGTGGGTGTGGCCCTAAAAGGACCAAAGACAAAAACATAAATAAATAAATAAATAAATAAGAACAAAGCAAACGAACAAAGACCATCGGGGAACCGGACCAGAAGCGCCGCGCTCTGGGCCCTGGATGGCAAATTCTTCTGCAGGTTAGATCATTTGCAGTACTTAGCTTTCAACAAATCAAAAGAGACCAAATTAAGTTGTCAGCTAATAAATAGGTCATTAAAAACAATTTTTGATGATACGTTAAGCATGTGCTTTGGCAGCGTTATAATTCAGAAGTTCAAAGAATGAACTGATGATTCTCTAACAAAGCTCCTGCCAGCCCATCTACAGATCTATGTAAATGAGCTTTCCCAACGCTTACATTTATAAAAACGAAAAATAGGAATGGATTTTATTCCGAAGTCTCATTTAAGCAGTAACAATATTCATTTTCAGATAAGTGAACTAATTGGGAAAAAAGTCCCTATCCATCCTTATAAGAGATACATTTCCAACAGGTTTTTTTTGTTTCCTACTTTGAATCATTATTTTGCATTCCGCAATAATAACAACTGAGGACGACTTAAGCCAGGCAAAAAAAAAATAGCGCTTAGAGCCCTGTGGTTATTAGAAATGAAAGCAAAATTAATCTTTCAATTTGCATACGCATTTCTGTGGCGGAGCATTAGACGAGGTGATGGGTAAAAAGCATCTAAGCATAAAAAATACGTTCTATTGGGGTAGAATTCTGTGGGTAAAGTGGGAATGGAAATAGAAGTTCTTGGTGAAAAGGAATGATATTAAAACTTCAGGCATCAAAGAAGAACTTGTTCGTGTATTTTTTAAGTGAATAATATGGTGGGTTTAAAACTGCCAGAGTATTTAAGTTCCATTGGTGACATTAAATGGTGACGAAAGAGTTTATTTTAAAATATCAATATTTGCAATACTCCAGAAATTACATCTTTTGCAGTTACTGAAGCAGTTTATGTATTTATCCAAAAAGGCGCAAAGGGGTATGCCTGCTTTAAAAAAATTGGGGGGGGGGGGATGAGGCAAGCAAAATATTTTCAGGAGTTTATGAAGTCAGGGAAGATTTTTTTCTGATGCTGGTGTCATAGCAGTCGGGGATCTAGTACAGAGCCAAGAAGAAGTGGGGCACAACCAACAGAGCAGAATTGCAGGGAGAAACCCGAGCAGGGCTGAGGGAACCAGCAGAGGATGCAGGAGAGAGAGGGCGAGGAGGGGCACAGGGGTTGCGTCCAGCTGCAGCAGGAGGAAGCCCGGGGTGGGCGTGCGAGACAGAGAATAGGATGGAGGCGTCTTTGGAGACTCACCCGAGGGAAAGTCAGCCGGCCCTACTTGGAGGGCTTCGGGGAGCGCAGCCTGCTTAAAGGCCGTCCACTCGCCAGCAGCCCGGATCGACTGGCTGATCAGAGAGGAAGTAAAGGATTTCCAGAAAGAACCCAGTGTTGGGTCATGTGGCATCAGTTGCTAGCATGAGCCATCGGTCTGCTTTCTGGGCCATGTGGCCCACTTTGGGCATGCCACGTGGCTTTGTATACTGGGTTCCTCATTCCTTTTTCCCACAGCATTTCTCACCTGCTAACATACCATGTAATTTATCAATTATGTTTATTGCCTTATGGGAGATGCGGTTGGGCCGGGGGCTCTGTTTTGTTCCCTGATGTACCACAGGCCATTCGAATACTGCATGGCACAGGTTGGTGCTTAACAAATAGCTACTGAAACAATGTTCAAAGAAAGAATATGTTTACCCATTATATGTCTATAACTTCCTTATTCACAAGGTGGTCGTGGACCTGTAAAGGGGGGTGTTGCTGGTACAGCTCTGACCATAGGCGAGAAAATAAAGCTGAACCCCCACTGACACGATACACAACATGAAAAGTGATTTCAGGTGGAGTAAAGAGCTAAATGTACAAAATTAAACAATAAAAACCTGGGAATAAAATCCAGGTGGCCAGAGGATCCATCCAGGACCAGAGGAGACCCTCTTAAACTAAGACCGAAAACCCAGAAGCCATAAAAAGAAAGAAGGACATGTTTGACAAAGTGAAAGCTTTAAGAAAGTTATATGATAAAAAGGTAACACACAGGCAAAGACAAATGATAGATTTGGGGGAAATTTGAAATGCCAGTAAGAGAAAACGGGTTATCTTTAATAGCAGAATCAAAGGACTCTGACCCACTGACAACAGAACACAGTTCACACAGAATCAACTCCAGAAGGCCAGGAAAGAAATAACAATCAGATTACCCTACTCAGGGAAGCAGAATTAAAGTGTCAGTAAATTGGTATTCCCACTGTGGCTCAGTGGGTTAAGAACCCGACTAGTATCCATGAAGATTCAGTTTCAGTCCTGGCCTCCCCCAGTGGGTTAAGGATCTGGCGTTGCTGTGAGCTGTGGTGTAGGTTGAAGATGTGGCTCAGATCTGGTGTTGCTGTGGCTGTGGTGTAGACCAGCAGTGATAGCTCCGATTCAACCACTAGCCCAGGAACTTCCATATGCCACAGGTGCAGCCCTAAAAAAGACTGAAAAAAAAAGTATTAGAAAGTTATCCCTTTGAACCCAACTGAGGAAAATTAAAAAGAGCAGTGCTGTCTGTTGCTGGCAGGAACATGGGGAAGGCTGTTCTTATGCAGGGCAGCTGGAAATATGAATTATTGAAGCCTTGTTGAAAAACAGTCTGATGATCTATCAGAATTTAAAACATTTTAATTTTTGACCCTGCAATCCCACTCCTGGGGCTCTCATAACAATAAAGGCACAATTTCAGGGTGAGAGACATAAATCAACAACTGTTTATGGCAGCGTTGTTCATCTTGGCAAGAGGCTGGGCGCAGAGAGTCAACGTTCCCGATAAGGACGTGGTTGATGCCGTCGCTGTGTTGTCCTCCCGGGGGCCACACGCAGCCTGTGAAAGCAGGGCGTCAGCCTATGGAAATCGGTGTGAAGGGGTTTCTCCAGGCCGTTGGAGTGAGAAGAAGAACACAAAGGACTATGTCTAAGGCAATTTCATGTTTTTAAGTAATAGTAGCCAGAGAATAAAGGCATCAATGGAAAGGGGCTGTGAAGACTGCAGAGGGAAGAGGGCCGGGCAGCCACGGGAGGGACCTGGGAGGGTCCCGCGGGTCAGCTGGGGCGGGAGGGATGGGGAGGCAAGCGAAGAGGGAAGAAATACTGCCCTGAAAAACAGAAATGTGTGCTCTAATCCCAGTTCTGTAAAGTGAGGACATTTGCAATTAACCTGCAGACGTACAGGCAGTTTCAAAAATGTCAGGGCCATGGATGTAATCGGAGCTGTGGAACTAAAAACAAACCCTACAGCCCCTACTGCGTGTGTTTGGGGGCCTGCACATGTGGGCTGCGGGGGCACGGGGCCTCTGGTCTGTGGATGTAGGACTCCTGGCGGGGACTGCAGTGACGACAGCCAGCCTTTTCTGCCTTTCTTTCCCTCCTTCTCTCCCTCCCTCCCTTCTTTCCTTCTTGCCTTCCTTCGTTTTCCCAGCAGCCGCTGGGGTCACTACTATGGCTTCCTCCCTTGCTCCCTCCCTCCCCCCTTCTCTCCTTCCTTCCCTCCGTCCCTCCCTCAGTTCTGGGACCAGGGGTCCTGTGCCATAGTAGTGATTCCAGCAGCTGCAGTGAAGACACAGGATCCTTAACTCGCTGGCCAGAGGGGAAACTCCCCGATCAGCATTTTCCTTTATTCAACATGATTGAGGGAGAGAGAAACCATTGGCTGTGGCTGTCCTAACCTGGGGAAGGCAGTTAGCATCTCTTTTTAAAAGGAACCCTGACTGTATCCTTTTTAAATTGTAGGGGTCATGGAAACAGACGCCCTCCATTTTAACTTCACCCCTCTTTATACAATGTCCAGAAAATTCTGCTTACTCATCGCCAGCTTAGGATATGTCTTCAGGGTCTCTGAAATAAAATATTTTGAACTATAAATTCTAGGGCTGCAAAAACCTGAGCAGGTGGAATGAACATATTCTGGATTCTTTTGTCTCCCCCCTTCCCCCACCCCAGCCCATGACGGGATCGTGATTAAGATCGAGGTGCAGACCAACGACGAAGGCTCAGAGAGTTTGGAGACACCAGAGCCCCTGATGGGACAGGTGGAGGAGCACGGCTTCCCCGACTCAGAGCTGGGGGACCCGTGTGGCGAGCAGCCGGACCTGGACATGCAGGAGCGGGACACGGCGCTGGAGGAGTCCACGGAGGGCTCCAGCGCCTTCAGCGAGCTCAAGCAGATGCTGGTGCAGCAGAGAAACTGTGCTGGTGAGTTGGGGGAGCCAGTGCCATTAGGCCCGAAGGGGACCGTGCCTGTGGGGCAGCTGAGGTCTCCTTCAGAGAGGGGGTTTGACATCGATGGGTCAACAGGTGTGACACAACCCCAAGCGTGGCCTTAGGTACAGGGTCCCTGCTGTGAGATTTAGAAGGAAAGATGGCATCACAGCCAGAGGCCAGGTCAGAGGAGGACACAGAGAGAGATCATCTCTCCACCCCTCCCTCTGCAGGCAGAGGAGGTCAGATAGATTGGCCTCACATGGTAGTGGCAAGGCTAGAGCTGCCGTCTCCTGTCTTGATCATCCCCTGGTCACACGAGAAGCCTCCGGTGACTTGACCATTTCTACCCTTGGGTGGCACAGCTCTGTCCGTGGCTGAGACTGTGCTGCCTTCTTCTGGTAGAATCTGGGCGTCCTTTCTGTTTCATCCTAAGACCTCGGGGTCACCATTCTGCACACTCTTGTTCTGTGTGAGCGTGAGGGAAGCCGCAAGGAGGGGGCTCACAGTGCTTCCAGGACACCTTGGGTGGTGGGTTCACCACTGCTGAACTGGCCTGGCAGGCCTGAGAAGAGCCCTATCTGGGTGTGGAGTATTTTTTAAATACGCTCCTAGACTTAGCTGCTATTTTATACAGGAATTTTACAACCACATTCATAAATGAAATGGACCTGAATTTTCCTTGAAAAATCATTAAGATTACACTGGGCTTATCAAGTGAACGCAGAAGCTTTTGCTCTTTTTTTGTTTTTTTTTTCTATAGCCTAAAAATAATATGGAAAATAGGAATTATGTGTGTGCCTTGAAAATTTGGTAGAACTCACTTGGGTTTTGGTTTTTGTCTGGATGTTTTGTTTATGTGCAAAAGAGTCCCTTGCCATCGTATTAATTAATATATCATCTATACTCAGAAATGTGACCACATGCATTTTTTTTGGATATTTTTATTTTTATTTATTTATTTACTTTTTTTTCCCCATTGTACAGCATGGGGACCAAGTTCCTCTTACATGTGTACACTTTTTTTTCCCACCCTTTGTTCTGTTGAATATAAGTATCCAGACATACTTCTCGATGCTACTCAGCAGGATCTCCATAGGTAAATCCATTCCAAGTTGTATCCGATAACCCCAAGCTCCCAATCCCTCCCACTCCCTCCCTCTCCCCCTGGGCAGCCACAAGTCTATTTTCCAAGTCCATGATTTTATTTTCTGTGGAGATGTTCATTTGTGCTGGATATTAGATTCCAGTTATAAGTGATATCATATGGTATTTGTCTTTGTCTTTCTGACTCATTTCACTCAGTACGAGAGTCTCTAGTTCCATCCGTGTTGCTGCAAATGGCATTATGTCATTCTTTTTTATGGCTGAGTAGTGTTCCATTGTGTATGTATACCACATCTTCCTAATCCAATCATCTGTTGATGGACATTTAGGTTGTTTCCATGTCCTGGCTATTGTGAATAGTGCTGCAATGAACATGCGGTTGCATGTGTCTCTTTTAAGTAGAGTTTTGTCCGGATAGATGCCCAAGAGTGGGATTGCGGGGTCACATTGAAGTTCTATGTATAGATTTCTAAGCTATCTCCAAACTGTTCTCCATAGTGGCTGTGCCAGTTTACATTCCCACCAACAGTGCAGGAGGGTTCCCTTTTCTCCACAACCCCTCCAGCATTTGTTATTGCCACATGCATTTTGATTTAGGCTTTTAAACGTATTGTTTCAATGGTTTTTAAAGTATTTTTCACCTTATTTTATTCCTTTGCAGTTTGCTTTTTTTTTTTTTTTGTCTTTTTGCCATTTCTTGGGCTGCTCCCGTGGCACATGGAGGTTCCCAGGCTAGGAGTCTAATCGGAGCTGTAGGCACCAGCTGACGCCACAGCCACAGCAACTCGGGGATCCGAGTTGCGTCTGCAACCTACGCCACAGCTCACAGCAACGCTGGATCCCTAACCCACTGAGCAAGGCCAGGGATCGAACCCACAACCTCATGGTTCCTAGTTGGATTTGTTAACCGAGCCACGATGGGAACTCCATCGCAGTTTGCCTTTTTGCACATAATAAAATATCATGGGCAAAAGATGTGGCTTATTTACCTCATTTTTAAATATATTCGAGATGACATTCAGGAAATCTTTTTTAATATATGCCGTGTCTTTTCTTTGAGAATAGCGAAAGACACAGGTGAATTGTGTGTGTTGAATTCGAGCATCATGACAGGAATTCCAGATGCCCACTGAACACACCAGTAATTCTGTTAGTACCATTTAGCAATATTCTGAGGGTCTCTGTGGGATTTTGAGACCTGAATTTTAGGGCCAGCTGTTTCATTTCTTACTTCATTTAAACAACAACAAAACAAGCAAACAAACTTGGATCCTCCAGGAAGGCTTATCTTCCAAGGCCCATATTTTCCCTCTGCCTTTCATAAACAACCTTACTTTCAGGATCAACACCAGGGCAACGAGTTACCAACCTATGAAGCCGCTTCCTCCTTCCTCATCTTTTAAACCTCGTGTTCCCAGGAGGCCCCCGGTACCCAGGCAGCATTGTCTTATGACGAGAGGCCTGAGCACACCTGTGTGCTAACTTAACACACTCACTGGGTGCAAGGACTAGCTGTGGCCTAGCAGTCACTGACAAACTTACAAGACCCTGGCCAGGCCACCAAGACTGCCAGCTGCTGCTTCCGTGGCAGTTGAGGGGACAGACTAGCTGGTCCCTAAATTCCACATTCTGAAACGGTCTTCCAAGTATTTACTGGACTTGGATACATTACTTGATACCCTCGGGTGCGGAGGCCCCACATCTGTGAAATGGGGAGAATTCTTGCTTGACTTCTCCTAGAATCAGATACTGTGACTATGAGAGAGAAGAGGTGTGACGTGCTTTGAGAAAGTTCCCACGGGTTTGCTTTTACGAAGTCCGCACCTGCAGACTCATGGCTTCTTCCATCTCAGGTGGACTCAGCAGGGAAGGACTTTCTCTGGTGACACAAAGTCAATGACTAAAAAGAGAGCACGCCCATTAAGTGTTTAGGGAACGCCAAGTACGGGGCACTTGCGAAAATTCCAACAGGTGTTGGCGGCCTCTTCTTTTCTCTCAGACTTACATCCTTGAGGGACACTGTAGAAGAGCTAAGTGGCATCTTAGGGCCAAGCTAGAGGGCCAGGGCCTGGGAGCGGGAGGGCATGCATCATTGGGGTGTTGGTGAAGCACCATGTCTGGGGCCCTGCACACCAGAGATTGTGGGAAAGCAGAGGAAACCCCAGCCTGGGGTCAGGCTGGTGGAGTCTGACTGTACAGGTGAGTCATCCACCTGTGCAGGTGAGGTGCTGCAGGAAAAGGCCGCGTTCCTACGTCCTGGGGAGGCGCGCCAGTGCCAGCTGTGGGTGAGGGGTGCAGGTTGGGCTGGTCCAGGAAGGTTTCCAGAAAAAGACAGGATTGGATCTGGGTGTTAAGTAACGGGCAGAATTTGGAGACACGGAAGAGGGCAAGTGTGCCCAAGGAGGGGTAGGAGAGGCACCTCAGGAGGAATCCTGGGTGCGTCAGGGAAGCAGAGCAGGGAGGCTGCGCAGAGTCCGAGAGGAGGAGGCCGCAGGGGGGAAGGAGGTCGGGAACTGGATGCGTCAAGACCCTTTTGATAGATCAGGGGGTAGAAACCCAGCCCTCAAGGGGCGCGAATGAAAAAAAGAGGTGTTGATGGGCTTGGATAACGGGTGGGTCCACGAGTGTGCCAGCCTCAGCCTCCCTGGGTCCGGGTGCGGCCGGGAGGGTTCTGCGCGCGGGGCCTCCTTTCCTGCTGCCGCCTGCTGGCGAGCAGGTGGGGGCATGGGCACGCGCAGCGCCAGCCTCCGTCGCCGGGAAGCGGTGGGCCCTGTTTCCTCCGCATAAATTCCAAGAGAGGCCCCGGGCTCATTCCTGAACCACCCTCGGTGGCCCGCCGGGGTCCGGCCGCAGGGCGCCGAAAGGGGCACTTAGTCCCCGAAGGCCACGGTACACGCGCACACGCGGCGTCCGTGGGTGAGGGTGAAGCCAGGCTTACCTAGACCCAGGTCAGGGGCGCCAGGCTGCAGCTAACGCCGCCTTTGTCTCTCTCCCTCTCTGTCCCCGGAGCAGAGGGGATCGTGATCAAAACCGAGGAGCAGGAGGAGGAGGAGGAAGAGGAGGAGGAGGACGAGCTGCCGCAGCACCTGCAGTCCCTCGGGCAGCTGTCCGGGCGGTACGAGGCCAGCATGTACCCCACACCGCTGCCGGGGGAGCTGTCCCCCGAGGGCGAGGAGAGCCCCCCGCCGCTGCAGCTGGGGAACCCGGCGGTGAAGAGGCTGGCGCCCCCGTCGCACGGCGAGCGGCACCTGGGCGAGAACCGGGGCGCGGCCAGCCAGCAGCAGCGGAACCGGCGCGGCGAGCGGCCCTTCACCTGCATGGAGTGCGGCAAGAGCTTCCGGCTGAAGATCAACCTCATCATCCACCAGCGCAACCACATCAAGGAGGGGCCCTACGAGTGCGCCGAGTGCGAGATCAGCTTCCGGCACAAGCAGCAGCTCACGCTGCACCAGCGCATCCACCGCGTCCGCGGCGGCTACGCGTCGCCCGAGCGCGGGCCGGGCTTCGCCCCCAAGCACGCGCTCAAGCCGCGCCCCAAGTCGCCCAGCTCCGGCAGCGGCGGCGGCCCCAAGCCCTACAAGTGCCCCGAGTGCGACAGCAGCTTCAGCCACAAGTCCAGCCTGACCAAGCACCAGATCACGCACACGGGCGAGCGGCCCTACACGTGCCCCGAGTGCAAGAAGAGCTTCCGCCTGCACATCAGCCTGGTCATCCACCAGCGCGTGCACGCGGGCAAGCACGAGGTCTCCTTCATCTGCAGCCTGTGCGGCAAGAGCTTCAGCCGCCCGTCGCACCTGCTGCGCCACCAGCGGACTCACACGGGCGAGCGGCCCTTCAAGTGCCCCGAGTGCGAGAAGAGCTTCAGCGAGAAGTCCAAGCTCACCAACCACTGCCGCGTGCACTCGCGCGAGCGCCCGCACGCCTGCCCCGAGTGCGGCAAGAGCTTCATCCGCAAGCACCACCTGCTGGAGCACCGGCGCATCCACACGGGCGAGCGGCCCTACCACTGCGCCGAGTGCGGCAAGCGCTTCACGCAGAAGCACCACCTGCTGGAGCACCAGCGCGCGCACACGGGCGAGCGGCCCTACCCCTGCACGCACTGCGCCAAGTGCTTCCGCTACAAGCAGTCGCTCAAGTACCACCTGCGGACCCACACGGGCGAGTGAGCGCGCCCTGTCCCCCTCTGCTGTGAGCCCCCCCCGCCCCTCCTCCCAAGGACGCGGGGTCCTAAGAGCGGGTCGCCTGCCGCCGCCGCGTTTCCCCGGGGCCCCGGGGCGGGGGGGTGGGGGGAGCGCGGACCCGGGGAACCCCTTCGGGCTGTTCATTTCCTTGACAATAAAATGGATGAAACCAATCGGCACGGGGGGCGTGATTTGGCCGCCGGCCGCTCGGAGGGGCGGGGCAGGGCCACTTAGTCGGGGATAGAACTTTATAATTACATTTTGGATACTGTGGTTCTATTTGATAATAATAGAGTAATTTTTAAAAGAGCGTTTCCTGTTTGCCGTTTTTGTTTGCTTTTGAAGGGGAGGGGTTGAGAAGGTGGCCGAGGGACGTGTGCCTAGGCTCAGTGGACAGGTTCCGTGGACTCCTTCCCCGTGAGGGGTGGCGAAGAGGGCGAAAGGAGAGGCAGACCTGCCCAGCTGGATATGGGAACGAACCGCCAGAGGGTGGCGGTGCCGGGGCAGGCCTTCCCCGCGCCCGGCCTGGGGGCCAGTGGGATTCAGCACGGAGGCAGGGAGAGTGACAGGTTCGGAAGGGGCTGGGCGCTTCTCTCGGGCCGGTCAGCCCTCTCACCTGGCTTGGACCCCAGCTGCGGGAGGGTGGCGCAGGGAAGGGGACCTGGTGCCCATCCTGGGGAAATCCACAAAAGATACCAGTCAGAAGACGTTTTCCTTGGATCTTGCTCCCCAGTGACTCCCTTGTTAAATGCACCAAGGCTCCCGCGCTTCGCCAGGTATTCATTCACCTCCAGTCTCCCTCCAGGGAGAAGCTGCAGGTGTGTTTCGCTGCCCACAGAGCCATTTATTTACTCTTGCTCTGCTCCTGGAGGTGGCAGCGACTCTGAGAGAATTGAAGCAATTTGAAGGGACGATTCACGGAGGCTAGCGGAGTGCCCAGCTGGGCCACCTGATCTGGGGGGCAGACTTGGACCGAGGGCAGAGCCTGGCCTGAGAGCCAGAGCTGCTGAGAGGGGAGGACATACTTACAGGGGCTTCAGAAAAGAACTGGCGGGCAGAGTTGCTACCTTAAGGACTTTGAAAAGGCCCTAGAGGCCATCAACCCCCTCCTTTACAAAGATGCATAAAGTAAGGCACCAGGGGAAGTGATGGCCCAGGAGCTCATACGTGAAAGGATGGGACTTGTTGGTTTACCCTGGAATTCCTGAAAGTTGGCAGGACGTCAGGGCTGGCAGCCGGAGGAGGCCAGCCTCACCCTTGACCTGGGAGCGGAGTCAGATCCAGGAGCAAATCCTGTCATTGGTGCGCCGGGAACACTTCAGGGCAAAGCGCATGCTAAGTACACTGCCAGCCACGGGAGGAGGCGGTGTAGACACAGGACAGCTTCTCTGTGGAGCTGGAATCCGAGCTGGTCCCTTGGGCTGAGGCTTCCACAGCGAAGAGAAAAGAGGAAGGCCTTCCAGCTGTGGGTGTTCCCGAAGGCGGAAGTGCGGAAAGTGGGCCCAGCTGAATTAGAGATGGGCGACTGGATTAGACCTGCTATGCTGGAGAAGGGGCTTGTGGAGAGAAACCAGTCCCGAAGGCTGGCTGGGAGCAGACTGCGGTGCAGAGGAGTCTCAGATTGGAGACTTGGAGCGTGTGGAGTCTGCATTTGATCTTGTAGGAGAAGCCTCCGAAGACAGCTGAGCAGGGGAGAGACAGGGGCCAGCGGGTATCAGGAGGCCGCAGCGGATGCGGATGGAAGCGGTCTGCAGGCGGACACACGGGAGAACCAGCCGCGGGCAGTGCTCGGGCCCTCGGACCACGCAGCTGGTGCCTGGAGGTTGAAGGCGTGACGGAGGAAATGACTCTCTCGAACACCAGGATGTCTGGGGCCTCGAAGAGATGCTGGAAGAGGTGTTGGGAGACGTTTGGTGGAAGGTCACTGCTGCTCAAAACCTTCACTAGGCGTGGAGCGTGAGGACCAGAGGGAGCCCGAAGTGTCGCGGCCTGTGCGGGAGACCCTGGTGGTTTCGGGTGAAACTCAGAGGGTACCTTCCTTTGTGGCCAGGACATTCCGAGCACTGAGGGGCTGTGGGGACCATGCCTGTGGGCCTTTCTTGTCCTAGGAAATCTGGTTTACAAGGGGTTCAGTATGATCAGAGCCTGGTACTTCTCCTGCAGTGCAGACCTGGACTGTCTGGGGCCCTCTGGGCCTCGACCCCTCCTTCCTTGGCTCCCAGCCCCTTTCCTCCTCGGGGCCCAGCACCCTGGACTCATCAGCCTCCCTTTGTCCTCCTTCCTTGATACCATCCCGATTCTCACTCTCCATCTGCCATAGTCTCTGGGAGTGGTCCCAGACTAATGCCACACAGAGGTGGCTGCTATAGACTTTGGAATCAAACGGATGTGGATTTAGACATGATAGCTGTGTGGCCTTGAACAAGCTGATTAACAGCCATGTCCTCATCTGTCAACCAGGGACAAGAAAGGTCCCATTGTTCTGAGGCTTCTTAACATATGGAGTAAATACACAAAAAGGAGTTCCCTTGTGGGGTAGTGGGTTAAGGAGTCAGTGTTTTCACTGCAGCAGGTTGCTGCAGTGCTGCAGGTTGCTGCTGTGGCACAGGTTCAATCCCTGGCCCCGGGAACTTCCACATGTTGTAGGTGTGGTAGAAACACACACACGCACAGTAAAGATGTTGGTACATCCTAAGATCCAAATAAAAGTTTGCTAAATGCATGATTAGCTTATGGCTAATGACAGCTTCGCTTAGTAAAGGCAGAAGTTCGGTAGGTTTGGGGCTAGGGGTGTATCTTAAAAGAATGAATCTCTGAGAAGGAAATTTCCCCAACAGCCAGAAGCAGAAAATTCCTTCGGTGAGGAAGTTCACACCAATCCACCCAGGCAATTACACTTGGTCTTGCAGTCAGAGTGGACAGGGGTCTACATTCATCTTTCAGCCACACGCCAGACTCTGCACGGTGTAAGAAAGACCCGCCTTCGAGGCTACCCAGTGTTCTCACAGTGCTTTTCCTCCGCTGCCCTCAACTTAACTAGAAAGCCAGGCTTTCAGCAGAAGTTGTCAGTTGCCATTGGCTGAGTGAGTTGTGCCCCGAAAGGAGTAATTGCCATTTTATCGAACACTTACTTTTGAAGGCTTTACACACATTACCCCATAGCTCCGACGTGTGCACCATTACGCTCGCTTTATAGTGAAGGGCTTGAGGCACAGAGAAGTTAAGTTGGCCCAGAGTCACACAGCAACCACACAGGAGAACTAAGATTTGAACTCTGGTGTCTTGACTGCAAAGCCCATGTGTTTGACCAATTCACTGAATAACCCAAATAGTTATTGAAAAAAGGGAAGTCAGAGCCTCTTTCAAATTATTCTGTTTTACCTTCAGATTTTGGAATTTAAGACGTTAAGTCACAACGAGGGAGTTCCTGTTGTGGCAGAGCTGAAATGACTCCAACTAGTATCCACGAGGACGCAGATTCAATCCCTGGCCTCGATCAGTGGGTTGAGGATCCGGCCTTGCCATGAGCTGGGGTGTAGGTTGCAGTCACAGCTCGGATCCTGCATTGCTGTGGCTGGGGTGTAGGCCGGCGGCTGCAGCTTTGATTCAACCCCTAGCCTGGGAACCTCCATATGCTGTGGGTTCAGCCCTAAAAAGACCAAAGCAAACAAACAAACAAAAAACCAGACACAATGAGGTGAAACAATATATTGAGCAGAACATGCTCTGTGCCCTACGTTTGCCAAAATCACGAACATGGTAAGAGAATTAGAAAAAAGATTTCTCGAGGCAAGAAAGGCCTTAGCATCGTGGAGCCCGTGCTCGCAGCTGGACAAATGGACTCAGGGAGGAGCGGGTGGTCCAGGCCGGCCCTCATGCAGGAGTGGCGGGGGTCTGGTGCCCTGGGGGATGCCCATCACCCCCCGGATGCCGGTATTTATTAGGCATCCGCTGTGTGCAAAGCATTGTACCAGGCTCCGTGGAGAAACACCAAGGGATCAGGGGACCCTCCGCTGCCTGGACAGCACTTAGAATCTGGTGGAAGCTGCAGCCTGATTCTCAGGACTGAGCCTCTGGGGTCCGGAAAGCTGACGGAGACCCCTCGGCAGCGCTTGGAGCAGGGGAGCCACACCACCATCTTCTCTGCCCTCCTTTCAGATGGGGAGCCTTAACCAGCCAGGTGTCTGTGGGGACCTTTCCTCAGGCAATGTTGTGGCGGCGCCTCAGATTAAGGGATCAGGGACAGAGGCCTCCAGGCCCTACTGTTGCCAGGGCAACAGTGAGTCAGGCCAAGGCCTCTCCTCCAGCTTTTTCTGGAAAGCGTTTCAGCTGCTGAAGCCTCTTACTGCTTCCCAGGCACCGTGGCAACTTCTAGATTTGAATGTTTAGTAAGTCCGTTCTGCATTTACCATGTCTGGTCAGGTCCCTTGGAATGAGTATTTTTAGTTAAAACATAATAGAATCTAACTCTTCTATTTCTATTTTCTACAAAAGGTAACTCCAGACTAAAATAATGTTTCCAAGCTAGAAAAGAAAGGATGAAAGGGAGGGAGGGAGCGAGGGAGGGAAGAAGGGAGGAAGAAGGAAGAGAAAAAGAAAAGAAAAAATTTCAAGTAAACTGAGTACTACTGACAGTGAGTGGCCTCACATGAAAACTTTCATCAGAAATCACCGCTTGTGGGGCGTTCCCGTCGGGGCGCAGCAGAAATGAATAAACAAATCCGAAGAGGAGCCATGAGGATGCAGGTTCCATCCCTGGCCTCACTCAGTGGGTTAAGGATCCGGCGTTGCCGTGAGCTGTGGGGTAGGTTGCAGACGCAGCTGGGATCCTGCGTTGCTGTGGCTGTGGTGTAGGCCTGTGGCTACAGCTCTGATTCAACCCCTAGCCTGGGAACCTTCATATGCCGCAGGTGCAAACCCTAAAAAGCAGAACAAACAAAAAAAACCCAAAAAAACCCAAAAAGAAACCCTACCTTGAGTTTATTAGGGATAGTAATAATTATCACTACGGTTCATTGGGTCTTACCATGTTCCAGGCACTGCGCTAAGTAAAGATTTTCACTTCGTTTTCTCTTTTGACAACCCGTGAAATTGGTATTCATACCCCCCTTTACAGATGAAGTTCAGAGCGGTTAAGCAATTAGTCCATTGTCACACAGCCAGAATTTAAATATAAGTATATAAGTGTGTGGGACCCAAAGCGCATGCTGTTAATTGCAGTTGTAGCCTGCCTCCCAATTTCTTCAACATTGATCCCTAATAAAGAGGGCACAACAGGAGTTCCCTTGTGGCTCGGCGGGTTATAAACCTGACTAGTATCTATGAGGGTGTGGGTTCAATCCCTGGCCTCCCTCAGTGAGTTAAGGATCCAGTGTTTCTTTGAGCTGCAGTGTAGGTCATAGATGCAGCCTGGATCCAACGTTGTCCCTTGTGGGGCCCTCAAAAGAAAAAAAAAAAGGCAAAACAGTACTTTTTGTCAAACTGCAGCTCTGACTGTCTCATGGACACTGTGTGTAAGTTCTGGACCTGGCAGACAGGCCAGCCCAACCAGGCAGCACTGGGACCGTGGCTGGCTCAGCTAACCAGGCAGAATCGAGGCAGGGCGCTAAGCTGGCCCCTACTTTTTGGTAGGGATTTTGGGAAGGGGCTATCTGTTAAGGCAAGAAGCTCCCTGTCTGCATTTGTTTCCATGTTGTGACCTAAGAAGCCATTTGTTTAACTCAGAGAAGGAGTTGGCTGAAGAAGATTATCCTAAGGAAAATGCACCTGCTCCCCAATAAGACTGCTCCCCCGACTCCAATCCCAGACGCCTGCTGCCTCTGGGGTCTCACCTCTAGCAATGAAGGAAACTCTCTGCTTCTCTTTATGAAATAAACAGGAGTTCCCTGGTGGCCTGGCAGTTAAGGATCTGGGTGTTGTCACTTGCTGAGGCTTGGGTCACTGCTGTGGCTCGGTTTTATCCCTGGCCTGGGGAACTTGCGCACGCCACGGCCAAGGAAGAAGGCAGGGAGGAAGGGTGGGTTCTCAAAGTAACATGAGCATAACAAGATGTAAAGGCAGTAAATTGGTTTGCATAGCTGCCCCCTGAACAATTCAATTCCAACTAAAATTATTCATTTCCCACTTCACCTTATCCTGAATTAATCAACGCCTTTCTAAGCCAAAGGTATGTGACACATTTTGAGATAAATTTGGGAGAAAAATTAAATCTCCAATGTTTCAGAGTCAACATCCAAATAACACCAATGTCTAGGATATTTAAGTCAAACAGTAGACATATTGAGAAGAAATAGACACATTTTTCTTGCCCAGATCTGTGCCAGCTCTTCGGAGTCTTGGAACAAGCGTCGACTAAACGGCATACAAACATGCTTGGGTGTTCATTTTACCAGAAAGGATTAACTCACATTTTAGTATGTTATTGCCATGTAACTGAGTTTCAGAATTTAATTTAAAATCCTTCTTCCCCAAATAAAAATAGCGTTGTTGTTGTGGTGGTGGCTGTTTTTCTTATGGCAAGGAGAATGTCTGAGTTCCAAAGAATGAAACCTTATCTCAACTGAATGAGCCACTTCCTTCTCTTCTCCAAGAGAAGGCATCAAATCTTATCCATAAATGTACCAGGAGAAATTCACTTCACCCACCACCCAGTGCCAGGACTTTTAACCACATTTCCCCCTGTGAAATTAAATGGATTTTGCTTGGAAGTGTCCATCCCTCTCTGTAGAAACCAAGTCTACAGTATTATATTTTAGAATCTCTTTCAAAGTCAGGACACAACATTTTCATCAAATGTATAATGATCGGCCAAATTTTCTGTGCTGCATCTGTCAGTGTTTCCAAGCTTTTAGCCCCAGAATCCCTTGTTTAAATAAAACCAGTTTCAAAAAAATAACAATTAAGAAAACCATTTTTATAAGCTAAATATGTAAAATAATTGGAGCCAGAGGACTGGGGTTGAGTGGGGAGGTAGCTGCTAAAGCCACCTGCTCAGCCCTTCCCGCCCTGAGGGCTGCCCTGAGGGGTCTCCCAGGAGGAAGCTGCTTCAAACGCCCCCTTCCACCCCTGGGCAATCGTGCTGACCCTTAGGCTTTGCCTCGATTTTCCCAGTCTCAATCCGAACTCCCTGTCTCCCCATGTTTAATTTATCCACTTTTTTTTTTTTTTAATTTTTAGGGCCACACCCACGGCTTATGGAGGTTCCCAGGCTAGGCGTCCATTCGGAGCTACAGCTGCCAGCCTACACCACAGCTACAGCAACACCGGATCCTTAACCCACTGAGCAAGACCAGGGATCAAACCAGCAACCTCATGGTTCCTAGTCGGGATTCGTTTCCGCTGCGCTATGAAGGGAACTCCCTCTCCACTTTTTTTTGATAGGGCACAGGATTTCTAAAGTTTATTTCTTCCTTTTAGAGTGTACCTGCATCTCTATTCTCTAACCTCTACCTTGGGAGGCAGATATTCATGGCGAGCCCCTGCAACTCACCAGTGAAATTCTAGCAAAGCTGACACTCACCAGGAATCCCTGGAAAGCAGAAAGAAATTGTGGCACAGATGTCCAGAAAAACCCTGCAAGGAACCCAGGAGTTATTTTTACACAAACACTTTCACTGTGAAGGCAAGGGACCATCAGGCCAAGTCACAGCCCCGAAGGACCCTTGACCACATAATCTGGCTGTGGGAGGCTTTGAGGGTCTCTTCCTCCTCCAGGCTTTCCTGGGCTCTGGGCCTGCCTGACCAGGGCCCTGGGCAATATGTGTGTTTGATACTCTCAAGGGCAGGCTTCAGGTCATTTCCCTGCTTGCTCCAGTGTCTGGCACGGGGGTCTGGCCTGGGTAAGTTACTCAACTGTTCAGTGACCAGGGAATTAAGACACAGGTAAAAATATGCAGGAAAGAGACAGGAGTAAAAAACCCCAAATCTCTGTGCAGTTGGGATGCAGATGATTTTCTTCATTGAAGTTAACCCACGGAGTTCCCTTTTGGTGCAGCAGGTTAAGGATCTGGCCTTGTCACTGCAGTGCCTCAGGTCACTGCTGCGGCCTGGGTTTGATCCCTGGCCCAGAACTTCTACATGCTGCAGGCATGACAAAATAAAAGGAAGGAAGGAAGGAAGGAAGGAAGGAAGGGGAGAGAGGGAGGAAGGAAGAGCTAATCCAAACCTTTTAAAGAATGCACAGAAAATGTATTTTATCATCCCCGCTGATAGTTCAGCTCCAATTCTAGGTAGAATTCCCAGGTCACAGGCAAATTCTCTTACCAGAGTTGCAGGGTGGCTGGGGTGATGACAGAAATCCTTCTGGGCTGCGCTGCCCTTTGAAGGAAGGCCACCCAGCTCCCGGATACGGAGTCCAAGGTAGGCAGGCAGGCAGCAGAGCTAGACTGCAGGGGGATGGAGCGGTTGGCTTCTCCCTGGCATCCAGAGCCCTCCCACCTTCCCGGGCTGGCTGAGCTCTCCGATTGATTGTCACTTCTCTGTACAAGACAGCAGCCCCTCGCCCGCTTCCTCTCATTTTAAGTCGCCTTGCTCTGCTGCGCCTTCCTGCTCTCTAGAGCAGCAGCACATGGCACATCACGGAGGCGTCGGGGCCCCTGGGTAGAGCCCTATCCCAGTCCCAGGCCCCCAGCCCCTTGAAGGCTTCCCGGGGGGGACCCTCAGAGCCCGCCCCGGCTCCCAGGGGACAGCCGTGCCTGTCCTCAGCCTCCTTCGCCGGCCTCCCAACTCCATCTCTTCCTGAGGCATCGACTCCCTCAAACGTCTGGGCGCCAGTTCGGGCCCGGGAAGTAGGACCTACATCATCCGTCTCCCAGGCGCTCTGAAAGCAACGCTGTGCGGAGACGGAGGCAGGCCTTAAGCAAGCAAGCAAGCAGGCAAACGCCCCTATAGGTTTACATTTTAAAACTGCGTTTCCAGAGATTCCGATGTTCCCGTTTAAATAAATGTACACGTATTGCGGAAACTTAATTGTCAGCCCTATGAATGTGCTTAGCCCCTCGCCAGAACCTCCGCTCGCCCTGCGGCCGGCAGAGCGCGCGCGGGCCTGCGGCAGAGCCGGGGCCTCGCTGGGGCGCCCGCGCCACGTGGGGCCGCGGCGGGCCGTGCTGCCCCCTGCCGGCCGGAGCCGGGAGCCCGGAGGCCGCCGCGCCGCTCTAGGAACGCGGGGCCTCTCGGTGGTGGCTGGGCGGCCGTCGCGCCGGGAAGCGGCTCTACCCCCGGAGCCGGCTTCTGCGGCGCGCCGGGCTCCCGGCCGGGCGGCCCTGCCTCGCGCGCGGCCCAGAGGCGTCCTCGCGCGCCGAGACCAGCCCTTTGGGGCCGCAGCCGCTCTGCTTTGCTCGATTCGTCGTCCGCGGGCCTGGCCGGTGCCCCGAGCCTCGCGGGGCGCGTTCTTTGTGCAGATCCGGAGGCTGGGAGGCCGTGGGTGCGGAGGGGAGGCCGCGGGGCGGCTCCGCAGAGGAGCAACGAGGACACCCGCGAGCCGGGGGACCGGGCAGGCGGCCGCCGGCATTGACCCGAGCCGCAGCGAGCCGGCCCCTTCCCGCGCAGCGCTCCATTCACCCACTTTCTCAAGCTGGAGTCGGTTGAGCTGGTGGCAGATGTGTTTACACACGCGGAGGCGGGCCTGAAGATGCGCCGTGTCCATGGGCTGGACTTGTTTGTTTCTGCGTCCATGCTCAAATGTTTGGTTGTTTTCAAAAGATGGCATGGCCCTGTCAAAGGGAAGGCTTTTCCCCCCTTCTTTTTAGGGCCGCACCCGCGGCATATGGAAGTTCCGAGGCTAGGGGTCGAATGCGAGCTGCCGCTGCCGGTCTCCGCCACAGCCCCAGCAACACGGGATCCCAGCGTCTGCGACCTACACTGTAGCTCACTGGCAAGGCCGGATCCTCAGCCCGCTGAGCGGGGCCAGGGATTGAACCTGCGTCCTCACGGTTACTGGTGGGGTTGTTACCGCTGAGCCACAAGGGGAACTGGGGCTCTTTAGCTGTTCAGACTCCCGTGCCTGTTGTCTCCAGAATGGCCACCGGTTTACCTTGTTCTCTGTGGGATGTGGGCCGGGTACCAGCGGGCAGAGTGGGCAGCTGGGAAGGTGGTCTCTGGCCGGATCGGTGGGGGCCGAGAATCACCTGGCGTTTAAGGGGCCAAACATGGTTCTGGTCTCTATCCCTTCTCCTGAGGACGGTGAGTTAAGGACTCACCCTAACCCAGACTGACCTCATCTTAAATTATCTGCCATGACCCTGCTTCCAAACAACGCCCGACCCTGAGGTTCCTGGAAGGACATGGAGTTGAGGGGGCACTATTCACCCCACAACCTGCAGCCCCGGGACCCTGGCCTCTCCTCTCTCCTGGCTCAGCCTCCACCCACCTTGCCCGGCACCGCTGGGCCACCCATCTCTGTCTCACGTCCCCTCCTTCGAAGGCGTTGTGGAAATGTTACTGCCCCCAGGGAGCCTCCCAAACCCCGAAGATGAGGGGCGACCTTCCCCTGTTTTATGGGCCCAAGACACTCATCACAAGTCCATCCGAAGAAGTGCCTGGGTCACAGCGTCGCTCTCACCTGTGCCTCCTCTGCTGGAAAGCACCCCCATGATGGCAGGAAGCGGCAGGGTTGCGATAGGACGGGCTAGAGGGGTCAGGGCCTGTGTCGAGTCCACTGCAGAGCCCATCAGGAAGGTCTCCGAGGTGGTGGCCCCTGGGCACAGGAGGAGACAGACCTGCGTTCAGTGCAGGCTCACACTTCACTCTGACCATGACTCATGAGGCCCTCTCTACGCTGCCCGCCCCGCCTCACTGACCTCTGCTCACACCTCTGTCCTGGGTGTCCCTTTGCACTGTTCCTGCTCCTCCACCCATCCTGCCAAGCCAGCTCCCACCTTAGGGCCTTGGCAGACTCTGCCCGTGGCCTGGAGCGCCCTCCATCCAAATTTTTACGCAGGGGCTTCTTAGCATTCCGACTTCAGCTGCAGTTGTCACTTCCTTACGCCGCATCTCACCCCCGTGGTCTTCCATCACACCAACCTGCCCTAAGGTCCTCTCGTGTTTTCAGTGTCTTGGGCTGATTCTGTGCATTTGTTTGTTTTCCTGTGTGTCACCCTAACCTCTCAGAACATAAGCTCAAAGAGGACACAGACCTTATTTGTTTGCCTGTTCACTGCTGAGCCCTCAGTGCCAGACTAGAACCTGCTATACAGTGGGTGCTTCCTAGATGTTTAGTGAATGACTGAATGAAAGTTAACCCCTCCAATACTTTAATAAAATTTTTTTGTAAAAATAAAATATTCCTTCATTTTTACACCAAAAGAGAGAGAGAAAGGAAGAAAGAGAAAGAGAGAGAGAGAGAGAGAGAGAGAGAAAGAAAGAAAGAAAGAAAGAAAGAAAGAAGAAAGAAAGAAAGAAAGAAAGAAAGAAGAAAGAGAAAGAAAGAAAAGAAAAAAGAAAAGAAAAGAGGAAAGGAAGAAAGGGGGTAAACTCCTCCAGTCCCTGTTTTTTCATCTGCGAAATGAGGGTAACCTGAGCTGCTTCGTTGGAGGTATAATAATAATACCTGCCTCAGAGAGAGGATTAAATGAGAAGAGGTACATGCAATGCCTCCAGTACAGGAAACACGGAATATACTGAGCCATTACCAATTATCTTAGATTGACACACATCCTAATGTCCACGGGCATGAGAGGGCAGATGAGGTGGTAACTCTTACAGATCCTCAGTGACTCAACTCTGATCACCTTTCCCACAAAAGGATGGAAGAAGTATGGTGTTGAAACAGCCCCGGACTTGGACCAAAAGGTCTCGACATTGGGTCTCTTGGACACTTTCCAAGCTGTGTTTTCTTCTGCAAAATGAAAATAATTATTCCTATAAAACCTTAAATGAGTTATATGTATGTTATAATGCGTATTTCCCCAATTAGTATTCCATTCATTCATTTTGTCTTAAAGCAATTATTTGTTAATTATATCATAGTAAATGGTATTACTTGCAATTATTATAAGGGAATGTGTTTAAATTTGTAGTATTTGTTGTTTTTTCTGGCTTTGAAAGTAATACATCTTCTTGCAGAAAATTTGGAGTTGATTTACAATGTGTTAGTTTCTGGTGTACAGCAAAGTGGTTCAGTTATATATATATTTTTTATATATTCTTTTCAATTATGGTTTATTACAGGATATTGAAAATACTTCCCTGTGCTATAACGTAGGGCCTTATTATTTATCTGTTTATATGTAGTAGTTGACGAACAAAGTTTAAAAATCAACCATAATTCCCCCTTTTACGCCGCCACACTTGGGGCATATGGAAGTGGGGTCAGATCCTTAACCCACTGAGAGATGCCAGAGATCAAACCCACATCCTCACAGCGACAACAACAGGTCCTTAACCCACTGGGCCACAACCGGAACTCTCCCAGCCCTACCTTTGTAGTCTCACCTTTATGGGCCCAACAGTGCAAACTGAAACTTGTCCCTGGGAGGCACAGTGACGCAGGCAGGTAAGTCTGCTTCCTGAAAGGCCATGGGGAGTAGCCGCTTGACAGGGTCCCGGGAGTGGCTCAGAGGGGTTCAAGTCCCATTATTTTAACTAATCTGGTTTTATAATAATGCCGTTCTCCTCAAGAAAGAGTGTACCAATTTACAGTTCAAATTTATAGGACTAGTATGATAATCATTATTTTAATTTTTTCCTAATTCGCTAGGCAAAAAATGTTACAATGTTTTATTTTGCATGTCTTTGGTTTTACTATGATTTTCCCTGATTTGCTGAGATGGAACACAGCTTTGATGGCCGAAGTGGGCCCTTAACATATTCAGGATATTTGTAATATTTTGTCTGTTGTAAATGATGGGAGTATTTGCCCAGCTTGCTATTAACCTTCCAATTTTGTTCATATACCTAAACTCTAACGTGTATGTGGCCAACTCTATTGGTGTTTTCTGTTGCGGTTTCTTCCACGGAAAAGCCTCTTCTGCTGCTCAGAAAAAAAATGTATATCTGCATACGTAGGACCAAATCACTTGGCTGTACACCTGAAACGAACACAACATTGTAAATCAGCCATACTCCAATAAAATATTTTCAATAGATACTCGTTTGTATTCATGTTTGTTTGTGGTTTTTGTTTTTGTTTTTGTTTTTTTGTCTTTTTGCTATTTCTTGGGCTGCTCCTGCGGCATATGGAGGTTCCCAGGCTAGGGGTCCAATCGGAGCTGTAGCCACCGGCCTACGCCAGAGCCACAGCAACTCGGGATCCGAGCCGCGTCTGCAACCTACACCACAGCTCACAGCAACGCCAGATCCTTAACCCACTGAGCAAGGCCAGGGATGGAACCTGCAACCTCAAGGTTCCTAGTTGGGTTCCTTAACCACTGAGCCACGATGGGAACTCCTCATGTTTGATTTTGCTACACACAATGCCCAATCTACTTGGACTGTATCTTGAGATACAGAAAGAAGATTCCTTGCTACTTTAATTATTTTTCCCTAATAGCCAACTAAATTCTCCCAGCATAATTTACCGAAATAACCTTCCCTTTCCCCTATGAATTCGTGACTGCTCAGCTCTTGGCAGTAAACCACTGTGGTTAAAGAGTTTCCATGTGGCTCAGCGGGTTAAGTACCCAGTGTTTTCACTGTAGTGGCTTGGGTGGCTGCTACGGTGCGGGTTTGATCACTGGCCAAGGAACTTAGGAGTGAAAATTTAAGGAAACACACTGTGCTTAAGCGTGTGGGCTCTAGCACCAGGCTGCCTAGTATTTGCAGCTTGTGAAGCTGCACTTGGCCTATCACTACTAGTAATAGTATCAAACACATATGGTACCGACTATGTCCAAATCTTAAACCTCCTACAGTGCTAAAAATTATTATCCCAACAACAATACCACTCCCCGGTTTGCAGCCCGGCTGACAAATCATTTCTCCCTGGATGGCTTGCTTAGCGTCCTGGCACTTGGGGTTCCTCAGCTGCGCAAAAGCACTGGCGATGGTCTTTTTTTTTTTTTTTTTTTTTTAGGGCCGCACAGGTGGCACTTGGAGGTTCCCAGGTTAGAGGTCTAATCGGAGCTGCAGCTGCAGGTGCAGGATCCGAGCCGCATCTGAGGCCTATACCAACGCAACAGCAGATCCTTAACCCACAGAGTGAGGCCAGAGATCAAACCTGCCACCGTCTACGGTTCCTTGTCGGACTCGTTCCAGCTGCAACACGGGAACTCGTCACCGTCTATTAAGCTTTTGCACTAGCTGTTTCCCCAGGCCTGGGTGCCAGGTATCCTGCCCTCACTCTGCCCTGGAGGATGTTGGAATACTTACAGTGGAAACGTCCTTCGGTGTCGCTCCTGTTATTTTCACAGTTTTCTTGGCTTCCGTTACCTATTTTAGTTTTGGAAATAATCGATCTACCTTTTAACTAGGCCTGAGCTTCTGTGCACATCTCAGGGCAAGAGTGTGAAGGGCCACGGCCGATGGAGGTGAAGGACTGGCCGAGGCCCGGACGGATGGGAGAGCAGAGCCCGGAGAGGCATCAGGGTGGCGGGAAGAGGACAGAGGGTGGGGAATGAGCGAGAAGGACAGAGGACAGAAATGGGCAGTTGGAGCAGAACCAGCAAGGCCACCGGATCGCGCTTGGTGAGGTGCGAGGGCTCCCGCCCACCAGCGTTTTCTCCGGGTAAAGTGAAGGGCCCAGAAACTGCCACCTCCCGACTGTGGGCAGAAGACTGTGACCAAACCCATCGCCCTGCCAAACAGGTTGGAATTCAGAGCAGGAAGCAGGCACGGAAGCCCAGGGCAGAGGCTGTGGGGAAGAGAAAGGTCAGGGTGTGGCTAGAAAGGTGTTAGTGAGGAAGATCTAGCAGCCTGGGGGGTATAGCTCAGCGGTAGAGCATTTGACTGTAGATCAAGAGGTCCCCGGTTCAAGTCCATGTGCCCCCTCCCCACTGTCTGTTTTGGAGCGTCCGGGAAACTGCCACGGCCATACAGCCTGGGGAAAGTGGGTCTGACAGGAGTTCCCTGGCGGCCTAGCAGTTAAGGATCTGCTGTGGTCAGGTCTGATTCCTGGCCTGGGAACTTCCACAGGCCTAGGGCACCGCGAGAAGAGAGAAAGAGAGAAGTCAGGACCTCAAGAATCAGAGCCAGAGAGGAACAGCAAGGCCCCTCTGCTTGGTCAGCGGAGGCAGAGCCTGGGCGAAGATGCTGGCCGGGCACAGGGCTCTCGAGTCCCGGGCAACCCCTTGGCCCCACCACCAGGGCGGTCCTGTCGAGGCCAAGGCCTACACCGTCCCTCCCCGCAGAAATAGAACTCATGTTTACACGTACCAGCAGCCACGTTAAATATTTAAATTAAAAATGGGAGATGGGGGCCGGTAAAAGTACAAACTTCCCTCTGGGTCTTAAAGTCCTCGGCAGAAGGGGGAAAACGTAACTGCGGAAGGGATGGATGTTAACCAGACCTATTGCCGTGATCCTTTCTCAGTATGTGCGCATGTCAAACCATTATGGTGTCAGCATCTTTAACACAAGACTGTACGTCAATTATATCTTATGAAAAATGAGAAAATGCTTTAATAAAAATAAAAAGACATCAGCGAGGAGTTCAGCAGAAACGAATCTGACTAGCATCCATGAGGATGCAGGTTCGATCCCTGGCCTTGCTCAATGGGTTAAGGATCCAGTGTTGCCGTGAGCTGTGGTGTAGGTCCCAGATGTGGCTTGGATCCTGCATTGCTTTGGCTGTGGTGTAGGCCGACGGCTGCAACTCCGATTTAACCCCTAGGCTGGAAACTTCCATATGCCATGGGTGTGGCCCTAAAAAAGACATTGCTGAAACTAATTTCCAAATTTTTAAACCCAATATATCCAAAACATTATCATTTCGACATGGGATCAATATTAAAATTGATAAACGGGCTGCTTGTTGGGACCCATCTAGCAGTGCGAGTTTCCTCTAAGGCACCTGTCCATCCAGACCAGCCGGCATGACACTGTGATTTTCAATGGCTGCCTGCAGTTTTAAGGAAATGGGGAGGGGGTGCTGGTGGGACTGGCCAGGGTCCAGGGAGGCTCCTCTTGCTCCCCAGAGTGTGGCAAAGGGAAAGAGCCCCTGAGAGGAGTCAGATATCAGGGTTCCAGTCTCAATGTTGACATAACCCCACCTTTCTCATCAGCACGCAGGGCATTAGCCTGGAGCCAGGAAGGCACAGCCACTTTCAGTTGAATCTTCTCTGCAGAACAATTTTTTTTTTTTTTTTTAAACCCACAGCTTGTGGAAGTTCCCGTCAAACCTATGCTACAGCAGTAGCAATGCCAGATCCTTAACCTGCTGAGCCACCAGGGAACTCCCAAAGTCTGTGTAATGACAATACTTTCAGTATAGGTGCTGAGGTAACTGGTAAGCTCAGAGCAAAGTGTGCTAATTGAAAAGTACTTTTGGTTGTAATTTTTATTTTGTATTGCAATATGTAAACATTTTAGCCACACAATTTTCACAGGTATCATCTTTTTGCTTCCATTCAATGTACATTTCTTTGTTTGGGGTCTTTTTGCTTTTTGTTTTGGGGCTTATCTGCCGCATACGGAAGTTACTGGGCCAGGGATTGAATCTGAGCCACAGCTGTAATGCCAGATCCTTAACCCACCATGCCACAGCAGGAACTCCCCAAGCACATTTCTAAAATAAATACAAATATGGAGTTCCCTTGTGGTGCAGTGGCTTGAGGATCTGTATTGTCACTGCAGTGGCCTGGGTCATTTTTGCGGGCATGGGTTTGATCCCTTGCCCAGGAACTTCCACATGCCCTAGGTATAGCCAAAAAATAATAATGATAATTAATATACAAAATAAATACTAATTTAAAAAGGAGACAAAGTACATTTCTTCCACAAAAATATTTGCAAGACAAAGCTCTTGAACCAAGTATGATTCTTTGGAATATTTCACCAAATTTAGATGCTGAAAAATCATAAGCTTTGAAAATGTCATTCGCTTCAGGTAGAGAATGTAAATTTATCCAATTGAAACGAGGTGCTCCAGCCAAAGATTCTCCTGAGACACCACAAGAGCAATTTTAGAATTTGAGAAATAAATCTTGCATATCATGTGAACCGTCATTGTTTAATTTGTTCAGTTTCTCTCTTGCTTTTGCAAGATTATATTTCAGTGTCTTTCTGTTTGCAGATTTTGTTCATTTATTGCAACTCCCTAAAGCTTCAAAAGCTGAATTTGGGGGCCTACCACTTGTGGAAAACTTTGGTTAAAGATTTCCAGTAGATTTGTGCAAAACATGACAATAATTTTTGGTGCCCATTTTTACACAAAAAAAGTTGAAGGCCAATATCGCTGTAGGACACTTAGATTAATTCATGAGGTAGTTATTCAAAGGCTCAAGTGTCTCTGAAATCTTACTGGTCCTGGGGACGGACGTGTCTAAGAGACTGCGTGGGTACCTACACATTGGTTCTTTTTCCGCCGTGCCTGCCGCATATGGAAGTTCCCAGGCCACGGGGAGCTCTAGCCATGGTCCACACCACAGCCACTGAAAGGTCGGATCCGTAACTCCCTGATCCAGGCCAGGAACTGAGTCTGCCTCCTCACAGAGACGACATAGGGTCCCTAGCTCACTAAGCCACAGTGGGAGCTCCTCCAAAAGAGTCCAATTCCATAGCTATTTGTATTTTCTTATACATACTGCCATGATGAAATACCTTCTTGCTTTTTCTTGTATGTTTTTTCTTTTTTTTGGCTGCCCTTGGGGCATGCTGAGGTTCCAGGGCCAGGGACTGAACCCGCACCACAGCAGTGACCTGAGCCACAGCAGCGATAAGGCCAGATCCTTAACACACCGAGCCAACCAAGGAACCCCATGTTTTCTTGTATTCATTCAACTCTGTCACAAAAATTATTTATTTCTTAAAGAACTTTTAAAAAACCAATTCAGCTTTTCTATGAGCTGGTAGAATCTCACAGTTTGCCAACCACATTTCTGCTTCGTTGGCTTAGAATGTACCGAAGACTTCCTTGCTAAGAGCATTGCTTTTATCACAGTGCTGGGCTCCAGACGTTGCATTCTTATATTATTACTGCAAAAACAAAGGCTTCTGTCTTTGACTGCATTTTTAAATGGAGTTTAGAAGCATTCACAAGCTGTCAGGTGTTTCATCTTGGACAAAATGAACTCCCAAAGCTTCACTTGGAATCCATGAACCGGATGCCAGGACAATAGACCTGAAAGTGAGACCCTCCCTAGGGACAAACTTTCGTGGCCCTAGTTAACCAGACTGTGCAGTTCCTCAGCTTACCAGCTCCTCCTGTTCCTGAGATGGGGGTTCTCCTGGGAAAGGCTCCTCCCGCTGGCTGGTGGAGAGGTTGGACCACAGTCCAACCTGTGGGAAGGAGAAAGTGAAGGCAGGGCGGGGTGTTTGTGGGGAGGCCTGAGGTCCTAGATTCTGGAGCAGAAATCAGAACCTTTAGGGTCTGGTTCTGACCCCCGTGGGCAGCCCGGAGGTGCCCAGGCATGAAGCGGACAGCAGATCAATGTTTTTCAATGGTGCTTGAGTTCGCCTGAGAATCTTTTTTGTTGTTGTTGTTGTTGTTATTGCTGTTGTTGTTGCTATTTCTTGGGCCGCTCCTGCGGCATATGGAGGTTCCCAGGCTAGGGGTCGAATCGGAGCTGTAGCCACCGGCCTACGCCAGAGACACAGCAACTCGGGATCCAAGCCGCGTCTGCAACCCACACCACAGCTCACGGCAATGCCAGATCCTTAACCCACTGAGCAAGGGCAGGGACTGAACCCGCAACCTCAAGGTTCCTAGTCGGATTCGTTAACCACTGCGCCACAACGGGAACTCCATGAGAATCTTTCAAAGTTTCTATTCATATATATATATATATATATTTGGCTGCACCTGCAGCATGTGAAAGTTCTGGGGTCAGGGATCGAATCCAAGCCTCAGCTTCAACCTGTACCAGCTTGGGTAATGATGGACCTTTTTTTTTTTTTTTTGCCTTTTCTATGCCACTCCCTCAGCATATGGAGGTTCCCAGGCTAGGGGTCCAATCGGAGCTGTAGCTGCCAGCCTACACCACAGCCACAGCAACGCAGGATCCGAGCCACATCTGGGACCTACACCCAGCTCATGGGAACACTGGATCCTTAACCCACTGAGCAAGGCCAGGGATTGAACCCGCAACCTCATGGTTCCTAGTCAGATTCGTTAACCTCTGAGCCACGACGGGAACTCCCATGCTGGATCTTTTAAGCCAGTGCGCCTGGCCCGGGATTAAATTCATGCCTCTACAGTGACCCAAGGGGCTGCAGTCAGAGTCTTAACCCACAGCACCACAGTGGGAACTCCCTCATATTTTAATAACAAACTTAACTGTTTAAAGATCGGCATCCTATGGCTGGTTTGCATGGCTCCTGTCATCTAGATACCAGTGCCGGCGTGTGCCCATGTTTATGATCACGTTGGCACTGCCTGGGCTGTAATAGCTGTCATGACAGAGGAAGAGAGGCTAACGTCGTTTTTTGGGTTTTTTTCCTGCACCCACAGCATGCGGAGGTTCCCAGGTCAGGGAACCCATGCCACAGCAGTGATCCAAGCCACAAGAGTGACAATGCTGCATCCTTAACTCACTGAGCCACCAGGGAACTCCCAGAGGCTGACTTCAAAGGCAGTTTTTTTTTTTTTTTTGGCTTTTTAGGGTTGCACTTGTGGCATATGGAGGTTCCCAGGCTAGGGGTCAAATGGGAGCTGCATCTGCCAGCCACAGCCACAACCACAGCAACCCCAGATCTGAGCCACATCTGTGACCTACACCACAGCTCAAGGCATCGCTGGATCCTTAACCCACTGAGCAAGGCCAGGGATCAAACCTGCATCCTCATGGACACTAGTTGGATAAGTTCCCGCTGCGCCATGATGGGAACTCCGAAAGCAGCTCTTTTGCTCCTTTCCTGTTTGCCCATTTCTGTTCCCCTCTAACCTTAATAGAACCTGATTATAGGAATAAGATCACTAGGCAGTTGGCCCTAACTCCTGACTCACACTCTCCCGAACGCACACCCCGCCTTGTCTAATCCATCTTTCCCTAGATTCAGCGACGTAAGAAGGAAGAATTAAGCAGTTCAAGGATGGCCAGCTTGCTACCCCCAAGAGCCCCTTCGCAATTCTGCAGGCAGAACCCCCGGGGGAGAGCCCCTGCGGAGAGAGCCAGCCAGTCTGCCCGGAGGATGCAGGGGAGGTCTGGAGCAGGATGCAGAGCCCAGCCCCCTGCCTCTACGAGTCACCTGGGTTCTTCCCCCTTTTCTCCCTTTAAAAGCCGTCGGGGCTGAGCAGGGTCTCCCGAGTTCTTCCAGGACCGGAGTCCACCTTCTTCTCCCAGACCGTCGGCTTTCCTGACGTAAGCACCTTTCTTTCTACCGACACCTGCCTCTCCCTTGTTGGCTTTGAGCATCGAGCCGCTGAACCACAGCACCTCGGGATGCGAAGGAGCCACACCTGCAGCCTGCATGGCAGCTCGGGGCCAGGCCGAGCAAGGCTGAGTTCAGCCCCCCAGAGGCGGACTTGGGCGGCGAGAGGCCGCTGCCGGGCGTGGTGGCCGTTTCAGAGAGGAGTTGAAGGGGACAGCTGGGACTTCAGGCAGGAGCAGCCTCCCAAGCGAATAGCAAAAACCTCATCTGGCAAGACATTTCCATCGGAATTGCTATGCACTTGAACGTTGTTGGGCTTGTGATTTCGTTTGTATTGATTTCGAGAATGGTTTTGTCTTATTAGTGTCGAGAACTCCAAGTTGGAAGCATTTATATCCTGGTATGTTTACATATTTGGATACAGAGAGAAGCACCGCAATAAACTAAAGCTCAGTTAATCCGGGCGCTGAGAGAAAACGTGCGCTTTCCAAGGTGTGCTCACACCTGGAGACCAGCAGGGCGGTCGCGTGGCGGCTGGGTGACAGGGATGGAAGGGAGCCTTGACTCTTCTCTGGATGCTGCTTTGTACGTTTTCAAGTCTGTGCCACGTGACTGCGTCAACTCGCCCAAAGCTAGTTCAGTCACACGTTCAGGAAGTCTCGGTTCAAGCACTGTGACTTCCAGAGGCCTCGGTGGGTCCTCGGGAGGTGCTGGGTTGGGTCCACGCCCCAAGAGCCCCATTATAAAAGGGGGGAGAGCTGGAGTTCCCCTTGTGGCTCAGTGGTAATGACCTGACTAGTATCCATGAGGACTCGGGTTCGATCCCTGGCCCTGCTCAGTGGGTTAAGGATCCCTCATTCCTGCGGCTGTGGCAAAGGCCAGCAGCTGCAGCTCCAATTCAACTCCTCGCCCTGGGACCCTCCATAGACCTCGGCCTTAAAGAGACAAAAAAAAAGAAGGCGGGGGGAGAGTTTCCAGGGAAGTGGGGTGAGGACGGCTGGGGTTGCAGAGCGGGGAGAAGGGTGGCCAGAGGCAGCAGGGTGCTGAGATCCAACCTCAAAGGGCAGCTGAATTGAGGCAGGATGATAAAGATTTTTAGGGCCACACCCTCAGCATATGGAGGTCCCCAGGCTAGGGGTCGAATCAGAGCTGCAGCTGCCAGCCTCAACCACAGCCACAACCACTCTGGGTTGGAAGGAGCCACATCTACAACCTACACCGCAGCTTGCAGCCATGCTGAGGGAGGCGAGGGAACAAACCCACATCCTCATGGTCACTATGTCAGGTTTTTTAATCCACTGACCCACAGCAGTGACTCCCAAGTGTCAGTCTTTTAACTCTTGATTCTGTCACTTACGCTTTGTGATTTGGGGTAAGTTGCTTCTGTTCCCTGTGTCCCTGTCACCCATGAGGCAGGTGGCAGAGTGGTGGAAGTGGCATCATCACAAATAATTTCTAAAAGTATATACAGGAAATGAAGGTCATAAAGCCACATTATAAGCACCCAATAAACATCAGGTCTTAAAATTATCACAGGTATCCTGGGTGTGACCAACAAAGGGAGAAGTTCTGAGGATACGAGGAGTTATGCCAGCAGGGGGTATAGCTCAGTGGTAGAGCATTTGACTGCAGATCAAGAGGTCCCCAGTTCAAGTCTGGGTGCCCCCTGTAATCCTCCTGGATTTCCCTTCCCCGGGAGTTATTATTTGCTGGGCCTCCTGGGACTGCAGCCCTCCCGAGTAACCAGCAAGGATGAGGATGTGGAAAACTTACTGCCTGGGATGTTCCCGGGGACTCAGCCCCCTGACTTTGCGGCTTCATTCCTCAGAGGCCCTGGGGCTGATTTGAGTCCTATCAAGAGAAACGGTTCCCAGTCAACACAGCCTTTTATTTATACACAGTCAAATAAGATGACAAAAGCTGAAAAAGCGAGAGCCAGCTCCGTGTGTGAGTTACGCTAGCATTTGCGTTTATAAATAAAGTCGGGGAGAGGCTGCGCGTCACTGACTGGCAGGCGCAGACTGTCCGCGGGAGAGCACAGAAGAAACCGTCGACCCCAGCTCGGCCAGGGACCGTCTTTTTTAACATTTACTGTATTTTATTTTTGCTTGTTGGGGCTGCGCCCTCGGCACATGGAAGTTCCCAGGCTAGAGGTTGGGTTGGAGCTGCGGCTGCTGGCCTCCACCACAGCCACAGCCATGCAGGATCCGAGCCCCATCTGCGACCGGCACCACAGCTCATGGCAACACCAGATCCTTAACCCACTGAGCGAGGCCAGGGAAGGACCCACCATCCTCACAGGTGCTAGTGGGGTCTGTTACCACTGCGCCGCGATGGGAACTCTTTTTTTCTTTTAATGTCCATACCTGGCATGTGGAAGTTCCTGGTCCACAGGATCGAACCTGTGCCTCTGCCGAGACCCAAGCTGCTGCAGATTCCTAACCCACTGTGCCACAGCGGGAACTCCTGGAGAGACTTGCTAGATGCCTCCTAGGGACCCACCGAGGCCTCTGGAAGTCACAGTGCTTGAACCGAGACTTCCTGAACGTGTGACTGAACTAGCTTTGGGCGAGTTGACGCAGTCACGTGGCACAGACTTGAAAACGTACAAAGCAGCATCCAGAGAAGAGTCAAGGCTCCCTTCCATCCCTGTCACCCAGCTGCCGCCGCGCGACCGCCCAGCTGGTCTCCAGCTGCCTGCACACCTTTGACAGTGGATGTTTTCTCTTAGCGCTCCGGGGGCATTACCTGAATTTTAGTTTATTGTAGGGCTTCTGTCTGTACACAAATATATATATACGAACCCAGATATAAGTGTGTCTTACTCACTGCAGTATGTGGAAGTTCCCTAGGCTGGGGAGGGAACCCACGCTGCTGCAGATGCACCTGCTGGATCCTTAATCTGCTTCACCACAGCGAGAACTCTACCTTCCGAGTACTTTCAAAGAAAATCAGACAGTAAGGAATTGGATGACGTTTTATCTAGGACTGCCCAGCAGACAGAGTCCCAACTGGATCTGTGTTTTTGAAAGAATTCTTGCAATATGGTCATCAGTTTTAATTCTGGAGTGAGTCTCTCTGGGTTACTGACTTTCTCTGAGCTTTCATTTCTCTCTCTGTAAATCGGGGATAATAATGGCACCTGTCTCATAGAATTGATGAGAAGAGGAAAGGCGACAATTCGCCGAAAGCTTTCCGTACCACGTCCTAGGAAAGCCCCTGTACGAGCGGTCTTGGAAGGATGGGCGTAGGAGAGTCATGGAGGGAAGACGGAGCGAGCGCGTGGGAAGCGGGGTCTTCCCACGGTTTAGTGCCAAGGTCACCGCCCCGCCTCCCAGGCTGCTCTCTCCCCGCCCCATCCCCTGGGGAGGTCTTTTGTCTGACAACACAGGGAAGGGATGACCCTGAAGATCGCGAGGTGTCAGTGCTCCGACGTTGTGGGTGCTGGGGGATTCGGGGAACAAAGGTTGGCACCACTCTACACCAGCACGGGGGGGGGGGGGGGTGGCGTGGGCATGGCCGGGAGAGCCAGGGAACGGGGGGGGGGGGGGGGGGCACAGAAGTGACCAGCCTGGGATCAGAAGGTCCAATGTGGTCAGGACGACGTGGGAGCCAGATGCCAACCCTGCTCCCACACCCATGGATACGGAAAAGCACTTTCAGAACTTAGAGGTAATGCCAAGGGGGCTGGGGTGGGAACTGGGGGAGTCCTGAGGTTGTCTCATTAAATTTCTGCCACTCAGTGGGGGTGGGACACGAAGCAGAGATCAAGTTGTTTTGCAGAAAAAATATCTTCTACTCCTAAACCCAAGGACTAAGATGTCCACATTGAGCAGATCACGGGCCTGCTGCACCGAGGAGAAGGGACTCGGGGTCAGGAGGCGGAATGGTGGGTGCAGGGATCTAGGAGGGTCGCCTGAGGACACACCGAGGTTCCCAGCTCCGGGGCTGTGAGGATTCTGGCCTCTAAACAAAGAAAGCTACTTTGGAACAGGAATAATTCATAATAATTTTCCGTGGCCTGAGAAATTACCCCCAAGAGCCTTCAATTCCCATGTGCCCTGATGGCAGCCTCAGGAAGCAACCTCCTGACAGCTCATCTGGTTTCCCGGGCAACCCGGAGGGCCTTCTGGCTTATTCTGCATCCGTCTCTCGGACCCTGATTAGGGAGGGCTCCAGAGCCAGGTCCAGCCCGGTTGCATCCCCGGTTGGGTCTGGCGATGCAGGTCTGCACGCCAAACTCCCCACCTGGGGACCACCCGGAGGTGCTGCCAGGTTAGGACTCCAGGGAAGGGCAGGACTGCGCGGGGGAGGCGGGGGCTGAAGGACAGACCTCAGGAGAAGCCCGGGGACTGTCACTGCCCAGGGCAGCTGTGAGCCGCAGAAGCCGCCCCTGGAGCCCCACTGCTTGGCTTTCAGGAGTCAGTCCTAGGGAAACCGCCTGAGAAGCGGGTTCCCGTTCCCGGAGGGTCGTTTTACGATCCCGGGGAAAGCGCCGTCTGCTGACACTCTGAGCTCTTCTCCCCCGAGGCAGGCGGACCGCCGCAGGCAGCGCCTCATTCGACGTCTCAGGAGCCTCGGAAGCCTGACGAGCCCACGTTGGACAAATGGACCTTGAGCGCTGGTTTGGAGGTCAGAGAAGGGCTGCGGCTGTCCCCACACCCTTGACCAAGGAGCCCTTCTCCTCCGCCGGGAGGCCAGTGGCGCTCAGACCAATCTGAATGAGACAGCGGACGGTGGTAATGCCGCGTAACCGAGCAAGACTCAAAGAGATGGGCAGCGACGGCTCAGGACTCGAAACTGTATGACTGCACAGCAGGGGCGTTTTGAGTTCCACGGGAGTGGGCAGGAGCCCAGCCCCAGGCTCTGAGCTGTGCTGGCAGCTGGGTTCAGCCCTGCCCACGCCTCTCCCCGCAGGCAGCTGGGGCTGCAGTCTTCTTGGTCAGGTGCCTCCCCTGGGGTGAGCGGAGACCCCGACAGCCGCCCGTAGGTCTCGGGCCGTGGTCCCTGGGAAGGGCAACCGCAACAGAGAGTGGGAGATGGAGAAAAAAGAAATGAAGCGTCTTGGACATCGAGGGTCTGGACAGAGTTCCTCCCGTAGTGAGCAGTCGTCACAGTAATAGCAATGATAACAGTAGACAAAGGAGCGGGTGCTCTGGGAGGAGGGCTGTTTGGGCAGGCACAGGTGTGCAGAGTCTGAGGACAGGGTGCAGCCCTGACAGGTGTGGTAGTGGGTCTCCAGGGAGACACAGGATGGTGAGAGGCAGCTTGGGAAAGACTGCAGTTGTAGAAGGACCTTAGAGGCCCACATAGGCCACTGGGGGTATAGCTCAGTGGTAGAGCCTTTGACTGCAGATCAAGAGGTCCCTGGTTCAACTCCAGGTGCCCCCTGTGTGATATAGCTTTTACCTACTCCTCTTAAGCAGAGACCCAGCCTCATGGAATGGCAATTTCCAGTTCCTTCTGTGCCATTTCTCATGTGCTACATTTTCACTTCCTCAGCCAGACTCTCTTCCTGGAGGGCAGAGGAAGTCTGCCCTAAGGTGTCTCTGCATTTCCCTTGTGCCTAATTATTATCATCCTGATTTTTATTTGTTTAGACCAAGCTTGCTTCAAAAAATAGGATCTGAGGCAGCTGGCAATAAAAGACACAATAAAAATCCACCAGTGGGGCAAATATAAAAAGGCAAAGGATGACTTATACGAGGCAGTCAGAATCATACGGACAGAAAGCAGAAGGCAGTTCCCAGGGCTGGGGGGCGGGAGTTATTGATTAATGGGGACAGACTTTCATTTCCACAAGATGAAGAAGACCTGCAAATGGATAGTGGTGACGGCTATACAACACGATGAAAGTCCTAATGCCGCTGCGCTGTATACTTAAATGTGGTTACGATGATAAGTTTTATGCTGTGTGTATTTGAGCACAATTTTTAAATTGAAGGGCGAGGTACTGCTGCTAAACATACAAAACTTATCCCTGAGCTTCCTGGTAATGAAACAGAAGGGAAAACATACCAATGCATCAACCGAGCAAAATATTTTCCTAGCTCTGAAAAACAGCAGGCATTCATACGATAAGTCTCTCGAGATGAAACGTTGGAGAGATGATGGTTATGCCAGGCCAGCCAAGTACAGTCACACAGGTTGCGTACTATGCAATTCCACAAATTACACAGTCCCTGGAGTTAGGCACCATACCGACCCCAGATGTTGGCCATGTTTTACCCCTTTGACAAAAGAAATATAAATTTTGTGTGTGTGTGTGTGTGTGTGTGTGTGTGTAGGGAGCAGAGCTCGCTAGTTCACTACGCAAAATACATTCTTCCTCCTCCCCTAGTGATAGTAAGCTGATTTTATGCCGAGCCGTTGTGTTCCAGCTAAAAGAGCCCCATTCCTGGCCTTTCTTTGCCGGGCGAGGCAAACGACGAGTAAGAAGCAGTCATCAGTCGAGATTTCTTGGAAAACCTAAAAGAAGGAGAAACATCACAAGGCCGCCTTTTGGCCTTAACTCATGCTTCCTACTTGGAGCAGAGACGTGCTGGCTGGAGTGCCAGCTGCCAACTTGGACTATGAGTCAACCTTGAGAATGGGACCCGCATTTAAAGGAAGGCTGGAGTTCCCTGGTGGTGCAGAGGGTTAAGGATGCGGCATTGTCGTGGCTGTGGCTTGGGTTACTAAGGTGGTGCAGAGTCGCTCCCTGGCCCAGGAACTTCAGCATATGCCTCAGGCTTGGCCAAACATAAGTAAATAAATAGTGAAAACTAACCAGAGAGATTCAAAAAAGCCTGTGTCCCTAAAGACACCCTTGTGTGGCCGTGCCAGCCCTGGTCTGCTTGCCTTGCCTTTTACCAAAGAAAGACAGACACTTCTGGCTTTGTGTCTGGATGACTCCGAGGCTCGTATGCCCTTTCTCCACCAAAAACCTACCAAGCCCCTAACTCAGTAGGTCTGGGTTAGTCATTAAGAGGAGGCTTTTCTAGGAAAGCCACTTCCTACCGCAAGAACCTCCCATTGTCACAATCAGCCAGGTGCCCCCGAGGCCGTCTCAGCTCCCCTGGAACAAGGCAAAGCAGGGCAGGCAAAGGCCTTCTACAGACGCACACTCCGCAGAGTGCCCACTTCTGGTCTAGCCCCTTCCCCGTGGGACAGGGAGCCCCGTGCACCACATGCCCCGGCTGCTTCCTCACCTGTGAGTCCCCCCACTAACTTTCTTTCCTTCACATCAGAGATGCGTGGTGCTGTGGTGAGCGAGTCTGAACCAGGAGCACAAGAGCACTCTCATTTCTAATTGGTTACCAGCAGCTGAAAACTGGTGGAGTATGAATCTTCTGGCTGTTGGAAGGGGCAGTTCCGAGGAGGTTTTGCATAACTAACTTAGCAGTGATAAAGTCACGCCTAGATTCCAGAAGAATCTGTGGTCAGCCTGCCCCTCGGACGGATGCTGCTCCAAGCGTGGTCCATGAACCTCTTGAGCGATGCTTAGAAATCCTACAGCCTGACACCGGCCAGCTCTGGTTGGGGTCGGTCTCGAAGACCGCAAGTCAGGGGTACCAGGACTGAGCCGCGGCAGCAGCTTTTCGGGGAAAGAAGAAACAACGCTGTTTGCTGACCAAAGACACAGCTGGAAACTCACTGCTTTAATTGACACCTTGGAGCACATTTCTCAGCATCCTCCGCCTGGAGCAGCGCTTCGGGCATTAGCTTGTTGTGACTGTCAGGGCCTTTAGGCGCCAGCCACAGAAGGCAGTTTAAGCTGCAAAAGTTTATTAAAAATAAGTATCTCATTAGATAGGAGAGGCTGAAAATAAGTCTCCAGACTAACCTCCCAGGAAGAATACCCCAAGTTAAGCTGCAGAACCACCACCGCGCCAGCCCTGCGCAGCTCCAGATGCTCCTCGGTTCCTGCCCGAAAGCGGCGCCTGCACCACATCCACACCAGACGCTCAAGCCCCGAACGCTGGGCGATGACACCATCCTTGCGAGCAAAACGGACTCAGCGCCTCCCTTTTCCCTCTCCAAGCCTGACACGTGTATCACTGGAGCCTGAATCTGTTCCAGAAACTCAAAGGAGAACAGGGTCTTCTAGCTTCTCTTTCGGGGCTGCTGCTCCTGCAGGGAAAGGAATTCCCTGGACAAAACAAGGGCCTTCGAGAGGCTCTGCACAGTCCGAAAACGTGGAAATGCCCTTTGCAGTCCTATCGGATTTTGGAGTACTTAGTAACAAGAATAAAAATGCAAGGCGTGGAGTTCCCATTGTGGCGCAGTGGTTAACGAATCCGACTAGGAACCATGAGGTTGCGGGTTCGGTCCCTGCCCTTGCTCAGTGGGTTAACGATCCGGCGTTGCCGTGAGCTGTGGTGTGGGTTGCAGACGCGGCTCGGATCCCGCGTTGCTGTGGCTCTGGCGTAGGCCGGTGGCTACAGCTCCGATTCAACCCCTAGCCTGGGAACCTCCATATGCCGCGGGAGCGGCCCAAGAAATAGCAACAACAAAGACAAAAAGACAAAAAAAAATGCAAGGCGTTCCCATCGTGGCTCAGTGGTAACCAACATTGCTAGTGCCTGTGAGGATATGGGTTCCATCCTACCTCCGTAAGTGGGCTCAGGACCCAGCGTTGCCGTGAGCTGTGGTTGCAGACAAAGCTGCATTGCTGTGGCTGTGGGGTAGGCCGGCAGCTGTAGCTCTGATTCAACCCCTAGCCTGGGAACTTCCATATGCTGTGGGTGCAGCCCTAAAAAGCAAAAAAGCCAAAAAAAAAAAAAAGCAAACAATTTCATTACTAACCTAGGTTTGTTTGTTTGTTTGTTTGTTTTGCCACACCCAGGGATTGAAGCTGCACAAGATGGGTGGGTCAGGAACTCCAGTAGAGAGTCCCAGAAAGTGAGAACAAAAATGCTTTGCCAGGTCATGGGAGCAGTCGAAAGCTATCAATAGAGTACTGGGAGGAATTCCATCGAGATGCCCAAGGAGTCGTTTCAAATACTTCCCAGGCCCAGAGAACTTCCTTCTCACACTGTCCTCCCTGCCTTCCTCCTCCCTCCAAAGTGCTAGGAAGGAAGGCCTGGTGGAGGAGAAAGAAGAGGGACCTGGTCCCCACTCCCACTTCTGGGGCAGAGAGAGGCTGAGGCCAGTTTCACCCAGGGAATTGCTTATTACATGGGACTGGACATTCTGGTTACCAATTCAGACAGTGACCATAGGACTTTCTTTCTGTTACCTAAAAATATCATTAAACTCAGCTGGGCAAGAGAAATATTTCACTGAGAAAGTTTAAAGGGACAGGGAATGGCAAAAATGAAGTTGCCTTTTTTTTTGGTCTTTTAGGGCCTGGGAATGTGGAGGTTCCCAGGCTAGGGATAAAATCATAGCTGTCGCCACCAGCCTACACCACAGCCACAGCAATGCCAGATCCCAGCCCCATCCACAACCTACACCGAGCCAGGTCTGTGACCTACACCACAGCTCATGGCAACACTGTATCCTTAATGAGAGAGGCCAGGGATGGAACCATGCGTCCTCATGGGTACTAGTCAGACTCATTTCCACTAAGCCATGACGGGAACTCCTGAAGTGGCTTTTACTCTTACTCCTTGAGTCCTGCAAGTTCAATGTACCAGATACAAGAGCAACATAGAAAGCTCTAAAAATGCGATATCATGTGCAAAAGAACTTAAGATGGAGAACTTCTGCATATATGCCATTTGGATTTTTTTTTTTCTTTTTCAGCCAAACCCACGGCATATGGAGCTTCCCAGACTAGGGGTCTAATCCAAGCCACAGCTGCAGATGACAGCCTACACCACAGACACAGCAACGCCAGATCCGAGCCGTGTCTTCGACCTATACCACAGCTCACGGCAATGCCAGATCCTTAATCCACTGAGCAAGGCCAGGGATCAAACCTGCAACCTCATGGATACTAATCAGGCTTGTTACTGCTGAGCCACACAGCCATGTCCACCATTTGGATTTTTTAAAGCTACACAGAATAATGCTGAGTATTGTTACTGAATGTAAAAGTATTACAAATGAGACTTGGTTTCGGTGAGATTAACACTGGGGGAAGTGAGCTGCCATGTCACGGGGCACATCAAGCAGGGAGCTGAGGCCACCAACTAACAGCCCGTGAGGACCTGAGTCCTCATTCCAGCAGCTGATACCTTATCCACAATCTCAGGAGAGACCCTGAACCCGAACCCCCAGCTGAGGCACTCCCGGACTCTGCGCGGACTCTGAGACTGCATGACGTCGTGAAGACTTGTGGTTCTAAGCGCAGCACTTGGGGACGCGCTGTCATGCAGCGGTATCCAACCAGCGGAGTCCTACCGCCGGCAGCCTGACACCCGCCCTGGAGTCGGCCAAGCCTCTGGACCGCTTTGGGAAATGACACGAAAGGCAGCGACTGGGCGAGGAGAGAACAATCCAAGAAACGAAAAACTCAGAAAACGGATGTCAGCATGGATGGCAGGGGACGGCTGGAGGGAGACAGGAAGGGGAAGCGAGCAGCCTGGGGCAAGCAGACGAGCCCCAGGGCTAAAGTAACAAAAATCTGAAAGTTCCAGGGCCTTCAACAGATGGGGGATTCAGAGGTGAGATGGGAGAGAAAGTCACCCACTCTGTAGGCTGTTTTGAACGTGATCTCAGCTGAAAAGCTCCCAGTGAACCTCTGGGCTTCATCTCCTGTCTGCACATCAGGCCAGGTACAGGCTTTGTTGTCTCAAACAGAACCTTCAGTGACCTTCCAAGCTAGTGCCCAAAAAGGACGTGCTTTTGGAAAAGGAGAGTTACAGCATACAGGGGTGCATGCACAAGGGGTCAGGCCGGAAGCAGCTCCGGGCCAGGTTAGGGCGAGCAGCCTGGGTGTGAGCAGAATGTAAAGAAGCTTGTTTATTACACACTGTGGTGGCAGAGTGGGGAGGTAGTGCAGTGGCTGAGCCGAGACCTGCAGATGAGGAGGTTCCTGGTTCAAGTCCCAGGTTCAGCCGGAAGGCATCCTTTTTCCTCCTTGAGCTGAATTGACAATATCTAGTCTTCGAGAAACCACCCTCAAAAGGAGAGGCTGGCTGGTGCCCAGGAAACAACACCCAGAGGGCCGCCCCTTATGATTCAGGGTGTAGTCTGACACAGACCGAACCCGTCGCCAGGACCTTCTTGGAGGGCCTGTTTCCCGTTTCCCAATGGTATTTCTGTATTATCCAGGGTCCCATCCAGAGACAAAAATAGCACTCATTATTGCAACAGAGAGAATTCAATATAAATCATTGCTCGCCTGTGTGTCGGTATCCTGGGTCTGCTGTAACAAAGTACCACAAGATAGACGGCCTAAAGCAGGAGCTGCTTATGGGCTCACATTCTGGAGGGTAAACGTCTGAGACCCAGGTCGGGGGCTTCCTGGCCTCCCAGCTCCTGCCATGGGTTGGCGTTCCTTGGCTCGTACAAGCCTCTCTCCCGTCTCTGCCTCCTGCTCACATGGCCACACAGTCCCGTCTCTTCCCTCTTGTCATGAGGACTCCAGCCCATTGGAATAAGGGCGTGCCCGTCTCCATGGTGATGGCATCTTAACTAATAGCAGGTTGGTCGCCCCCTCCAGGTAAGGTCACATGATGAGGGCCTCAGGGCTAGGATTCAGCATTTCTTTTCTTTTCTTTCTTTCCTTTTTTTGGAGGGGAACGCAATTGAACCCACAGCCCCCAGGAACCAGAGGACCGAGAGAGACGGGGAAGACTAACTACCTACAAGAAGCAGCTCCCGCTCCTGGGCTGTGGGAATACGAGAGGGAGATGAACTTGGTCAGTCTTACAAACCCGGGGAGGGTCTCTGTGGCTCGAGACCCAGACCCCCGTAAGGAGCGGGTAGTGTCCTTGCAGAGACGTGACAGAGCTGTGCCTGTGAGCGCCCGAGTGCAGGTGGCAGTATCCTGGGATGGACTGTCACTGCCAGGTGACACTGACAGGGCCCCAGCAGGCGGGAAGGACGGTGCTTCTTTCTGCTACTGCCCTCCAGTTTCCCTCTGAAGCCCCACTGGCAGGACCAACCAGGAAGCCGCCTGGCAAAGGACAAGTGAGGTTGACAGAGTCCCAGACCCAGCATCACAGAGCGGAGCACAGAAGGGCGGATGGGGGGCTGAGAGAGTCATTTCTTTAGACAGCTCATCTCTCCCAACAGGGTAAGGGTGGAAGAGGTTGGATGTGGGCAGTGGGAGAGAGGCCAGCCTGCACCCTAGGATGTGGCGTCATGTGGAGCGCTAGCTCATAGGCAGTCAAAGTATGTTCTGTCTTGAGGCGTCGCGTGCTGGGCCCAGCCCCTGGGCGTTTGAGTCTCAGGTGCTCAGCCCAAAAGCCACAGTGGAGACGTCAGAGCCTTCCAGCTGTCAGGGGAATGTGCTCCCGGGGTCATGCCTTCCTTCAGGACGGACAGTGGAGAGCTGTGGGGCTGAGGGAGAAGGGACCCTGCTTCTTCCTAAGGCAGGGAGGTGAGTCAGCAGTAGAGCAGGTCTGGCAACTCAGCCAACCCATCCTGAAGGCCCGCCCCCACCCCCCGGGGCTGGGCGTGGCAGCATAGAGAAAGGCGTTCAATGGCCCTCATCTATACCACAGGGGGTATAGCTCAGGGGTAGAGCATTTGACTGCAGATCAAGAGGTCCCCAGTTCAAATCTGGGTGCTCCCTATCCTTTTAGCCACTGAAGGTGGCAGAGGAGGTCTCATTTCCTCTCTCCTCTTCCTGAATTTGGCCTCTGCTGCAGGTGGATTTAGAGGAGACCCCTCTGACCCAAGCAAGGCAGCTCCATTCTGACATGTGTGTCCCACTCATCCAATCTCCCCCCTCCCCTGGTCTACACTGCAGTCCAATGTGTGCTTGATTCTACAAGCCGAGGATGAGGATTTTGTCCTTTGAAGGTAGCCAGAGAGAAAGCTGAGATCACCTACAAAGGAATAGTAGTTCAGCTGCTGGCTGACATCTCAGCAGTTGCAAAGGAAGCCAGAAGCCAGTGCAGTAACACAAGCACTGTCTGGAGAGGAAGTAACAGCCAGCTTAGAATTCTATTCCCAGCCAAACGGTTCTTTGAAAACAGACACAAGCTGAGAGTTTAGAGCCAACTACAGAAAACTCTAACATACATACTTTAGACAAAAGTAAAATGATCCCGCATAGGAGGTCTGAAATATACGAAGGAGTGTTGAACAAAGAAGCAGATAGAGAGGCAACCAGACTGATAAGTTGTGGTCTACAGCAGTATTAATGTCTACTTCGGAGGGTTTTTTTTTTTTTTTAAAAAGATAGAACTAAGGTAGTAACAATAACATTTTAGGGAAGGGCTGATAAGAGTTCGGATGCCTCTATGTAGTTTGGGAAGAAAATCCAGATATTGATTTTACCTTTAGTGGTTTTACCTTTGCATGCAGAAATTTCCAGTGCGTCGCTCTGAAAGCTGTAGTTCTGCTAGAAGCAAAAGGAGGTAAGAGAATGAAGGGTACCTGTTAGCAGTGTCGCTAAACACTCATTAACTCCAGTGATTTATTTGTTGATCCTTTTAGATTTTCCTACACAGATGATCATGTCATCTAAGACATTTGAAATTTTTATTTCCTTCAGTGCAATCCTTATTCTCTCTTTTCCTCGCCTCATTGTAATGGCGAAGACCACTGGTGTCACACTGAATAACGGTGTTGACATCTCGTTCCACTTTGGTTTCAAATGAAAACCTTTAAACATGTCACCACTAAGTACATGTTGTGAATTATACGTTTGGTAAATGGTCTTTATCAAATTAGGGGATTTGGGGAGTTCCCATTGTGGCTCAAAGAGTTACGAACCCCACTAACATCCATGAGGATGCAGGTTCAATCCCTGCTCTTGATCAGTGAATTAAGGATCTGGCGTTGCCATGAGCTGTGGTGTAGGTCACAGACATGGCTTGGATCTGGCCTTACTGTGCCTGTGGTGTAGGCCGGTAGCTGCAGTTCTGATTCGACCCCTAGCCTGGGAACCTCCATATGCTGCAGGTGTGGCCCTGAGAAGCAAGCAAACAAACAAACAAACGATAACAAATTAGGGAATTTCCCTTCTACATCTAGTTTGAAAAAAAAAAAAATGAAGGATCAATGTAGAATTTTCTCAAAAATTATACATCTGTGGAGATAATCATATTTTTTTCTCCTTTAGTCTATTATAATGGTGAATTACTCTTATTGCTTTTTATAAATTAAATACACTTAGGGAGTTCCCATTGTGGCACAGCGGAAACGAATCTAACTAGTATCCATGAGGATGCAAGCTCGATCTCAGCCTCACGTCTTTGACCTACACCACAGTTCATGGCTGTGTCGGATCCTTAGCCCACTGAGTGAGGCCAGGGATTGAACTTGTGTCTTCATGGATACCAGTCAGATTCATTTCCGCTGCACCACAATGGGAACTCCTGCACATGCCATCCTTGCCCAAGGTCCATGCTGATCTTCACTGTAGCATTTCAATTTTTAATATATGTGCTGCTGAAGTGAGTGTTCTCATAGTGTCCTTTTATCCAGTTTTTTTCTAACTTGAATTCTTTGTTTATGTTTATTCTTCTTTTCTAGCATATTGCTCAAATCTATAAGTATTCCTCTAAATGCTGACTTAGTGTCCGTCATGGATGAATGGAGAAAGAAGATGTAGTGTGTATCTATGTCTACAGTGTGTATCTACACATCTGTAGTGTGTATCCATTGTGTGTGTGTGTGTGTGTGTGTGTGTGCAGTAGAATATTATTCAGTCATTAGAAAGAAGGAAGTCCTGCATCTGCAGCACATGGATGGAACTGGAGGGCATTGTGCTAAGTGAAATAAGTCAAGCAGAAAAAGGCAAATATCAAATGACATCCCTTGGATGTGGAATCTAAAAAAAAAGTCAAACTCATAGAGAGGGAGGGCGAGGGGGAGATACTGGTCAAAGGATGCAAACTTGCCATCGTAAGATGAGGAAGTTCTGAGACTCTGCTTAACAGCATGGTGAATACAGTTAAGAATGTCGTTTTATAGGAGTTCCCTGGTGGCGCAGTGCATTAAGGATCTGGTGGTGTCACTACAGCTGCTCAGGTCACTACTGCGGCACGGGTTTGATCCCTGGCCCAGGAACTTCCACTTGCTGTGGGTGCGGCCAAAAATAATAATAATAATAATAATATTTCAGGTATTATATACTTGAAAGTTGCTCTGAGGGTTGATCTCAAGCATTCTCACCCTTCCCAAAGAAAAGGTAACTGTGTGAGGTGATGGCTGTGTTAACTAACTTGATTGTGATAATCATTTCATATTGTATATTGTGTCATATCATCACACTGTGCACTTTAAATATGTTATGATTTTACTTGTCAATTATGCTACAGTACATCTTGGGGGAAAGAAACTAAAAATAAATAGAAATTATTCACGATGTTTTTGTATGACTGTACTAGTTAGTTTTAAAAAGTATGTAACATTGCCTTACTCTAATTCTACATTTGTTTTCTTTGTTACCCTGTCAAGTTTTTACCGTACTTTTTTTTGTCTATTTAGGGCCACTCATGCAGCATGTGGAAGTTCCCAGGCTAGGCGTCGAATGGGAGCTACAGCTGATGGCCTACACCACAGCCACAGCAACGCCAGATCCAAGCTGTGTTTGCCGCCTAAGCCACAGCACACGGCAATGCCAGATCCTTAACCCACTGATCGAGGCCAGGGATTAAACTCATGTCCTCATAGATACTAGTTGGGTTCTTACCACTGAGCCACAGCAGAGACTTCTGGATACAGAAGACCAACTGTACACACAATTCTACTGCCTTCTGGCTTTTATTGCTTCTCCTGAGAACTCAGTTGTTAATCTAACTGGCACTCCATTGAAAGTGGCATGTCTTTTCTAATGATACTTTTGAGTTTCTCATTATTTCTGGTTTTCTGCAATTTCACTCCAGTAACTCTAGGTAATGGATTTAATCTTGTTTATTAAGTTTGAGATTCATTAAGGTCCTTGAACTGAATCAATCTAGAATTGATGTCTTTCATTAGTTGTGCAATAGTCTCGACTTACTATTTCCTCTTTTTTTTTTTTTTTTTTTTTTTTTTTTTGCTTTTCAGGGCCAAAGCTGTGGCATATGGAAGCTCCCAGGCTGGGGGTCTAATCAGAGCTGCAGATGCTGGCCACGGCCACAGCCACCGCAACGCCAGATTCAAGCCAAGTCTTCGACCTACACCACTGCTCACAGCGACCTGGATCCTTAACTCACTGAGCAAGGCCAGGGGTGGAAACCATGCCTTCATGGATGCCAGTCGGGCTCGTTACTGCTGAGTGACAGCAGGAACTCTCGAGTCTCCTCAAATCTTGCACCCTCTTCATTCTCTCTCATTTCTTCCAGGACTCCATTTAAGTGGACATTAGACCATCTCAGCTATCCTCTATATTTACTACTCTCTATTCTGTGTTTGCCATACTTTTGTCTCTTTCTGCTTTATTATGGATAGTTCCCCCCCCCCAATGTTCTAATTCATTGATTTTTCTCTTTGGCTGAATCCACTCATTGAGTAGAAACTAGGTATATTCACTGAGTGTTTAATTTTAGTTATCAATTTTTAGATATAAAGTTTCTATGTTGTTCTCGCTTCGAACTTTTTCTTTTTCTTTCTTTCTTTTCTATTTTTTTTTTGTCTTTTGACTATTTAGGGCCACACCCACGGCATATGGAGGTTCCCAGGCTAGGGATCAAATCGGAGCTGAAGCTGTGGGCCTACACCCAAGCCACAGCTGGGATCTGAGCCGTGTCTGTGATCTACACCACAGCTCATGGCAATGCTGGATCCTTAACCCACTGAGCAAAGCCAGGTATTGAACCCAGGTCCTCATGGATACTAGTCAGGTTTGTTAACCACTGAGCCATGATGGGAACTCCTCAAATTTTCTTAAGTTCTTTTTTTTTTTTTGCTTTCCTGTTTCCTACTGAAACATTCAAGTTTGTCTTTTCTCTCTCCAAGCAGAGCAAGCACTGGTATTTTACAGTGTGTTTCAGGCAGTCCTAAGATAAAACGTCCCCGTGTTTAGTTATATGGGCTGTTGTTTCTATTGATTTTCACTCATGGCATCTTGCTTCCCTGTGCACCTTGGCTATGTTGAGCATTGTATTCAAAAATGTATTTGTATAACCAGCTGGAGGCAGGGGATGATACTATTTTCCTTCATTTGTTTTTTCCTCGCCCTCAATGGGCTCTAGCGGTCAAGGAACCGCAGCATAATATCAAGGCTGGAGTTTCCTGGGCCATTCAGATGTCACAAAGACCAGCCAGAAGTTCTTACAGTGGCTGTTTTCTTTCACTTCATCCTTACTCCTCAGGATCCAGAAGCCAGAGATAGTTTCACCAGTGTCCCTAATCCAGGTGGGCCCAGAATTCTGATTTTTATCCCCGTAGTCCTGAGAGGCTTCCAAAAGTTCCACTTAGCCTCGTCTTTCTCCTCTGGACTGAAAAATCCACTCAGGGTCAAAGCAGCCTCAAGTATGAAGATTTAACCTTCTGTTGCCCATCCTTTCCAAATTTCCATCTATTATTTCCTGTCTAAAGTTAGCTCTTAGATTCTTTTAATGAGATCTTTAAAAATATGTTTCCAATTTTTAAACGTGTCTTCCTACAAAAGAGTGTTTCAGATTACCTTGTGCATTAAGGAAGGTAGAGATTCTTCTGCAGGACTCTTTATACCATTTATATGTCCTAAATATTTTGTCTGGATTGAGAAAAAAACACTGTATAAAGCAGGGTCTACTTCTAGGCATTCCTCACTAAGGAAATACTGATTGAGGTTTCAAAAAGAAAAAAAAGAAATGGTAGGAGAGAGAGGAGAGACAAGGGCGAATAAAGTGGCCTATGGGAGAGTGTCTATTGCAGAGGCAACACCCGAGAGCGTCCCAGGAAGAGCAGAGACTTTTGCTTTTGACGTGGTTTTCAAGGCTTTACAGTCACCTCTGGAAATTAGGGGAATATACACCCTCCACGCTTTACAAGCAGTAGCAGCAAGAGCAAAGAGATAGCCTTCCTTCCGGAGATGACAGGAGGCTTGGGGAAATGAGGAAGTGAAGTCTCCATACCAGCCCTGAAGGGCAACAGTGTCCAGGTGGGGGTGGGGATGGGGGCGAGTTGGGACAAAGTCAGCCTCTTCAGAGAAATGTGACCTGCTCTCCTTATTGTCTGTATGACACCTGGCCAAGGGAGGATTCTTGAAGCCGGTTCCAGTCTGGATCCTAAATTTTTATAATAAGACATTACACATTAATATAATGTTCAAGTGTGCAGGGAGGGGGCTGAAACTACAGCCCATGGTTCAGTGATTGAAAATGTAAGTGACACAGGGGGCACCCGGACTTGAACCGGGGACCTCTTGATCTGCAGTCAAATGCTCTACCGCTGAGCTATACCCCCACATGGGACTCCTAGCTTAATTGTACCTTTTCATCTGGGCACCAGACTGCCTGTTCTGGATTTACAGCCCAGCTTCTGGGAGCAGGCAGCCTGACCAACGATAGCTTGGATCTCACTGTCATTACTCCCTCACCCATCTATAAACACCTACTAATGGCCAGGCACAGCCTTCCTTCCGTTTTCTCTGGCTCCGCCTCCCTCTGGCTCCGCCTCCCTCTGGCTCCGCCTCCCTCTGGCTCCGCCTCCCTCTGGCTCCGCCTCCCTCTGGCTCCGCCTCCCTCTGGCTCCGCCTCCCTCTGGCTCCGCCTCCCTCTGGCATCCCAGTACCATCTGCCCTGTAAAGGCTACCTAACGGAACCCTGGTTCCCCCCTCGCTTGCTGCACACAAGGGCAACGAGCTGCAGAGAGGACTCCGCACACAGGGAAACAGAGACAAGAACTGGTGCGGACAACCCCTCTTGGGACACAGAGGACCCCCTTTCTCCCTCCCCCGCCCCACTTTCTCCCTTCCCCCTCGTCCGCTCCCCTCCAGATCCCCTGTCAAGGAGAAAACTGACTTGGAGAGGGGGAGGAACACCACGAAAGCTTGCTTGTGAGCCCTCGGGGTTGCCAGCTTCACAGCCCAGGGCACCCCCCTCTGCATGAGCGGCGAGAAGCGGGAGGCAGCCAGGGAGGAGGCTGTGCTCGACCGGGGAACGCTGGGAGCTGGCGTGGGGCTGAGCCACTGATGGAGAAGCCGAAAAAGGCTTCAAGCCCCCTCTCTACCCTTCCCGCGGCTTCTTCCTCTCTCCCCAGAGGACAGCCTATGATGCTCACGGGCCCTGGGGAAGTACTTATTTTATCCAGAAATACTGAGGAGGGTCCTGGTCCCCACGGGCTGGGTTGTGGCAAGTTTGCCCCACACCCTTACTGTGCTCTCCTCTTCTGGCGAGGCCGCTGGGACCTTCCTTCCTCTACTGGCCCCCAAATATTTGTAGAGTATTTCACTGATGTTTTCAGTTTCAGCTATGACAGAGGAAGAAGGTGGCAATCAGCCCGCCAGCACAGCTGACGGAGCTGGAACTGGTCCCCACCGGGCGTCCTAGGGCCCAACACCTGCCTGAGTGGACCTCCCCCTCAGCAGGAGGACCTGGGTCAACCCAGGCCACTGGGCACCTTCCTGCCAGAAACCTGGCAGTGAGACCACTGGCCTGGTCCCACTCCATATGGGACCCCCCCGCACCGGTCTCCATACCCTTATCCTTTCCCACCCCAGGACGTCGGCTGTCCCCCCAGGCCCCCTGGGAAGGGGGCTCGTTTGAGCAGCTCTGCTAGGAAACTGGCCTGAGCGGCCGAAGCAGCCAAGGGCTTGTGGCCCCGGCTCAGGGTCAGGGCCTTTGCATAGACCTGGCCTTGGGAGGCAGGACAGAAAGGAGACCCCGGAAAGAGGACACGCTGAGGACAGCCTGCAGGAGAGGCCAAGCCACGGAGAAACCGAGGGTGGGGAAGGGCCACTTCTGCGGGGTTTTAGTTCATTTGGGCTACGAGAAGGCAGCCCTAGCTCGGGGCAGGCAGCATGTTCCGTCACTCAGGAAGCCAGAAACGTGCATCAGAGCGGGTAGGGCTTTTCAACCAGATGAAGAAAGTTCTCGCTGAGGGTGTGGTGATGGGGGAGATGAGAGAGGGGACCCAGGGGAGGGTCCTCTATCCATTCGTTGCGAAAATGGTCAAAGGATGCTGTTACTGCTGCTTTATGTTGAGGAAAAACTGGCAATTTTTACATTGTCATAGCACTAAACAGGAATCTTTTGGCTTTTACATAGCAAATTTCAGAAAAATTTTCATTGCTGTGTCTTATTTTCAACAGTTAAAGCGAACTGGTTTCTTTCTGAGACTGAGGGCTGGTGGTGTGACTTTTAGTAAAGCAGGAATTTCTTAGATATGACACCAAAATTTCAACTGATAAATGGGACTTCATCAAAATTAGAAACTTTTGCACTCTTGACACTGTTAAGAGAATAAAAAGGCAAGTCACAATCTGGGAGCAAGTGTTTGCAAGCCACGTATCTGATATAGGACTTGCACCCTAAAATATAAAGAACTCTCACCATTCAATCATAAGAAACCAAACCACCCAAATGAAAAAATGGAAAAAAAAAGATCTGAAGACACTTCACTACAGAAGACACATGCTGTCAATGAGCACATTAACGTACTCAGCATCATCAGTAATGAGAGAAACGCGATGCTACTATATGACGTTAGAGTGTAAATCAGAAAGAGTGACCATCTTCAAAACAACCTAGAGACCTCAAAACAAGCAAAAAAGCTGGAGACCGTAAAAACAAACCAAAAAACCCAAAACAACAACAAACCCAAAAAACTGACCGTAGCAAGTGCTGATGAGGTTGTGGAGCAGCTGGTACATCCACACCCACCGTGTGAATGCAAAATGGTACAACCACTTTGGAAAATGGTTGGCAGTTTCTTAAAAAGCTAAACACACGCCTAGCTTATAATCCAGCTCTTCCACTCCTAAGCATTTAACCAAGAGCAGCGAAAGCATTTACCACATGCTTGTGTACAAATGTCACTGTTAAAGCCCCAAACTGAAAAAACCCAAACATCTACCAACAGGTGAGGGACGAACAGATTGTGTGTGTGCATAAAATGGAATACTTTCCATCAAACAAAAAACGAAGGAACAATCAATTCATACCGCAATAGGCAAAGATCTCAAATAATTTTCCTTTCTTTAATGGCCACACTCACAGCCTATAGAAGTTCCCAGTCCAGGTTTGCAACCTACACCGTAGCTGTGGGAATGCCGGATCCTTTAACCCACTGTGCAGGGCTTGGGATCAAACACGTGCCTCCACAGCAACTCAAGCCGCTGCAGTCAGATTGTTGGGGTTTTTTTTGTTTTTGTTTTTGGTCTTTTTGCCATTTCTTGGGCCGCTCCCGTGGCATATGGAGGTTCCCAAGCTAGGGGTTGAATCGGAGCTGCAGCCACCGGCCTACGCCAGAGCCACAGCAACGCGGGATCCGAGCCGCGTCTGCGACCTACACCACAGCTCACGGCAACGCCGGATCGTTAACCCACTGAGCAAGGGCAGGGACCGAACCCGCAACCTCATGGTTCCCAGTCGGATTCGCTAACCACTGACCACGACGGGAACTCCTGCAGTCAGATTCTTAACCCATTGCGCCACTGTGGGAACTCCTCAAATAATTTTCTTGAGTGAAAGAAACCAGATAAAAAAGGAGAAAGAACATATACACCGATTCCTTCCTCCCTGTGTTGTCTTCCTCCAGCCCAACCAGGGCCGGGCCAGACAAGGCTATGCTGTTCAATGTGATCGCTCCCCCTGCTGGACATCTGTTGAATCTGTTTACCCAGCATCCCTTGCTGTGCTCCTTTGCAATCTCCCATTTCTCCTCAACTTCCGCCCCCCCCCCCCCTTACTCTGCAGACCCACCCTTTCTCTCTCTTGAGAGAGGAACTCTAAACCCTAGACCGCTTTAGGCTTATAAAAGGACTAAGGGAGCACCCGGACTTGAACCGGGGACCTCTTGATCTGCAGTCAAATGCTCTACCACTGAGCTATACCCCCATCTGTGTTAGCAATCCAGTTAATATCATTTTACCTCCAGAATCATGTTACCTTAGTGGCAATGATTACATTTCAACTGATAAAAATTGTTTTAAGGAATTTAGATCAGAGAAAAAACTAACTCCCAGGCACGGAAATGCTATCAGAACTCTCCCTCCAGCTTTCGTTTTTGTTTCCCTCTCAAATCAGATTTAATCTCTCAAACCAATCTCTTCCAGCCTCTGAGACCCCCACCTCCAGCATCTCTAGGCTCACATCTCCGCATCTTGGTTGCCTGAGAGAAAAGGGCTTAAGTCTGAAAAATCCTAGAGAAGGACTGGCTTGGGTTCTGGGCCTGTGACCAGGGGAACAGAAGCACTAATCAGCCACACCGCTGTTGAGACTGAAGTTTAGTGGTTTGATGGCAGAGCCAGGAGCTCCTTTTATCCACATCAGACTCACTTGGCAGACAAGATCGCTGACCTTCCTACTCCTCCTTTTCCACATCTTGTAAATGGGAATTAGAAAAGGCCCTGCAATTGTGCGGATTAAATGAGACCATTTAAAGCAGCCGTCACGGAGTGCCCCTGAGGACCTGGGTTCGATTCCTGGCCTCCTTGTGGGTTAAAGGGTCCCACTGTGGTGTAGGTTACAGAGGCAGCTTGGACCCAGCGTCGCTGTGGCTACAGCTCCTATTCGACCCCTAGTTTGGGAACTTCCATATGCCCAGGTGTGGCCCTAAAACGACAAAAAATAAAAAATAAAAAAAAAAGAGAAAGGAAAAGAAAAGTAAGCAAGCAGGGGTCACATTTTTAAAGAGGTGGGGATGGAGGTAGGGGGATGCGGCAATGGTACAGAGTAAGTGCTCAGTAAATATCAGCTGTTATTTCTAAAATAATACATCGTAGCAAGTAAAAATTATCCAATTTCTTTTTTTTTTCTTTTTTTTTTCTTCTGTCTTTCGTCTGGCCAGGGATCAAACCCTGGTCCTGATGGATACCAGTCGGGTTCGTTAACCGCTACCGCTGAGCCACGACAGAAACTCCCCTAGAGTTTTCAAATAAAGGTGTATTGGAGCGCGGAGCTCTCAGCCACCTGTGGAGGCTTTCCTCTACAAGGGCACAGGTGAGTGGTTGCAACAGGGTGGGTAGAGCCCGAAAACAAAAAATATGTACTATCTGGCCCTTTTTTTTAAAAAATGCGCTGACTCCTGACTTCATTTCTTTAGAGAGTTCTGCTGGATGCATAGCAAGTGCTTAATACAAAGTTGCCATTACGGGTAGTAGGACAGCCGCTAGCAAACATCGCTCGTTGAGAGTGTGGAGTCTCTGGCTCCCTTGCTTTGGGACATTATCAGCTCCAGCTCCCTCCCCTTCCCAGGCCTCCAGGTTGTTCTCCAGGGGCTTTACAGTGCGGTGCCCTGCGAGCTGACCACCTGCTGCCTCGCTGGGGCGGTGGGATGGACACGCAGGAACAGGAGTGGGTGTGCGTCCACTAGGAGCATGCGCTGATGCACTTTGGTGGCAGGAATCTGGCCAGGACACTCGGAACGACGAAAGCACATAACTTTGACACAGGACGACATTTCTAGAAACTTAGACGCACACCTATGTGGAAAGACGTTTGTACAAGGCTATTCCACTGCTTCGGCGCTTGTAATGCCAGAACAACGACAACCACGCAATTGCCCCCCCATCGGAGCCCTGGTTAAATACGTCACGGAACATCCTAGAATGCGATGCTAATAGACAGCCATTTAAAACAATGGTGGTGCTCTTCTCTTTATTCAGCGACCAGGAAAGAAGGAAAGCAAGCTGCAGAAGAGTGTATCTACACCACAGAGTGCGACCACTAGTGGGGAACAGAAGAATGGAGAAAATACAGTTGCATTTATGCATAAAAATTCTCTAGAAAGATATACAAGAAACTCTCAACATTAGTTGGCTTCAGGGAGGGGAAGCGGGTGGGGGGGCCTGGGGAGAGGAGATCTACCTGCCTGCCCTTTCCTACCTTTGAATGTTGAACCAGGCAAGTACATCCTTTATTTCCATACGTCGTGACTCATCTAAAAAAGAAAGTGTAGGCGTTCTGTTGTGGCTCAGCAGGTGACAAACCTGACTAATATCCATGAGGATGTGGGTTCGATCCCTGGCCTTGCTCAGTGGGTTAAGGATCCTGGTGTTGCTGTGAGCCGAGTGTGGGTTACAGATATGGCTGGGATCCTGTGTTGCTCTGGCTGTGGTGTGGGCCAGCAGCTGTAGCTCTGATTCTACCCCTAGCCTGGGAACTTCCGTATGCGGTGGGCGCGGCCCTAAAAAGACTAAATAAGTAAATAAATAAAGTGTAAACAAGAACAGAAGCCAGGGTCACCACTTCTGTGATGCGCTCCCTCCACCCCCTGCCAATGGGCATCTATGTGCCACATAAACATGTACATTTTTTAGTACAAAAATAAATATGGAAGTTATTATTATGCACAAAATAAATGGGTGACAGGAACCTACTGTATAGCTCGGGCATATCTATTCAGTCCTCGGTGAGAACCTGTCTGGGGAAAGAGCCTGAAAAAGAATGGGTAGACATGTCTGCGTGTGGCCGATTCACTTTGCTGTAGGCCTGAAACTGACACAGCAGTGTAAGTCGCCTAAACACCAAGAAAATTCATTTAAAAAAGTTTAGGATAGAAGAATATGTGTTTTAAAATAGTCATAACATTTTAAAGATACTGTTTAATACAGTGTCTTCGATACAGTAATACAGTTCCCACACCCATTTGCTTGTGTAAATTATAATAAAATACAAACAAAAAAGGATGCACACTTGCAATTTCTAGGCACCTTAATTTTACAGACCACCGACTCTAGCACCAGTGCCATCATGTGTTTATTTACCTGTGGCCTCACTAGACGGAGCTGCTTGAGAAGAACCACTGTTTTACTCCCCTGGGAAGCCGCTCATCTAGCACAGTGCCTGGCATTTAACTCAGATTTGGAGACATTCTGCGCTGACGGACGTTCTCCAGCTCAGCCAGCGGAGGTGAGCGCCTCCTGTGCCAGCAGATTCTGGTGCTGCATCCACAGAGAGAGGGGGTCTGGGGGCCATGCCTGTGGCCTCCCCCCACCAGCCTCACCTCCTTCCTCTGTCCACTATGCTGCCCAGCCAGTGCCTTAGTCTGCTTGGGCTGCCATCACAAAGTACCACAGAATGGGGGCTTAAATGACAGTTCTGGAGGCTGGAAATCCAAGATCAAGGTGTGGCAGGGCTGGTTTCTTCTGAGACTCCTCTCCTCCGCTTACAGACAACCCCTTCTTTTTTTCCTCTCTCTCCTTTTTCTTTTTTTAGGGCTGCACCTTCGGCATTTGGAAGTTCCCAGGCCAGGGTTCGAATCTGAGCTGCAGCTGCTGACCGACACCACAGTTCACAGCTACGCCAGATCCTTAGCCCACTGAGCGAGGCCAGGGATTGAACCCTCATCCTCACAGATACTAGTCAGGTTCATAAGCTGCTGAGCCACAATAGGAGCTCCAGACGAGCCCTTCTTGCTGTGTTCCCACACCATAGCTCTGCTGTGCGTGTGCCTCACTTCCTCTTCTTACAGAGACGTCAGTCCTATCGGACTGGGGCCTCACCCAACACAATAACCTCTGCAAAGGCTTTATCTCTAATTATGACTGTCTTCTGAGGTACTAGGAGTTGGGACTTGAACCTACCAGTTTTGGTGAGGGCACGATTCAGCCCATGACATCTACAAAATTAATCTGGTCACCCCATTGCCTTCCAGAAACGTTTGTCTCTTGATCAAGATCCTTTTTCATTGTCGTTTTGGCTTTTTCTTTGTTGTTTATTTGTTATCTAGCACTGCCATTCTAAGATGGCAACACTGATGGAATGGGTGACTTTACCAATCTGTGCCAATCGCTAAGATATATTAAGGATATTAAGAATAAGGGGAGTTCCTTTTGTGGCTCAGAGGTAGTGAACCTGACTGGTATCCATGAGGATGAAGGTTCGATCCCTGGCCTCACTCAGTGGGTTAAGTATCCATTGTTGCCATGAGCTGCAGTGTAGGTCACAGACACAGCTCAGATCTGGCGTCGCTGTGGCTGTGGTGCAGACTGGCAGCTGCAGCTCTGATTTGACCCCTACCCTGGAACCTCCATATACAGCATATGCGGCCCTAAAAAGACAAAAAAAAAAAAAAAGGCTATTAAGAATAGGGGATAGAAGCTCCCATGGTGGCTCAGTGGGTTAAGAACCTAACAGTGTCCATAAGGGTGTGGGTTTGATCCTGGCCTCGCTCAGTGGGTTAAGGATCTGGCATTGCCATGGCATAGGTCACAGATGCAGCTAGGATCCCACGTTGGTGTAGCTGTGGCATAGGCCACCAGCTATAGCTCTGATTCAACCCCTAGCCTGGAAACTTCCATATGCCACAGGTACGGCTGTTAAAAATAATAATAAAGAATAGGGAATAATGACTGTTCCTTTTTCTTGCTCGGGTCTGACACAGGGTAGGCACAATTTTTGTCAAATAAATGATGAAGAACATTCCAGAAAACCAATATTTACCCACATCTCACAACACTGTGCTGCATTTTGTCCTCAGGACTAAAAGATAGAGCCCTTTCCTTTCCGTGGTACCTGGAGGCAACTTTGATGCTGTTACACTGAGGCACAGCCAGCCCAGCCACCTGGGCCCGGGGCTACGCCATTTGTTTTTCAAGTGAAGTATCATTGATTTACAGTGTTGTGTTAGTTTCAGGTGTACAGCAAAGCGATTCAGTTGTATAGGTGCTTTTTCATATTACATTCCCTTATATGTTGTTAAGAAATATTGCATATTGTTACCTGTGCCATCCAGTAGGTCCTTGTTGCTTATTATTTTATATATAGTACTTAATCCCAAACTCCTGGCTTATGCCTCCCCTGCCCCTTCCCCCTTTGGTAACCTTAAGTTTGGGTTCTATGTCTGTGGGTCTATTTCTATTTTATAAATAAGTTCATTTGCTCATTTTTTTTTTTTTTAGATTCCACATATAAGTGGTATCATAAGATATTTGTCTTTCTCTGACTTACTTCACTTAGTATGGTCGTCTCCAGATCTGTCCATGTTCTGCAAATGGCATGATTTCATTCTTTTTATGGCTGAGTAATACCCATTGTATAAACATACCACATCTTCTTTATTCATCTGTCAGGAGTCATTTAGGTTGCTTTCATGACTTAGCTGTTGTAAATGGTGCTGCAATGAACACTGGGGTGCATGTATCTTTTTGAATAATATTTGCCTCCAAATATACGCCCAGGAGTGAGACTGTAGGCGCTGTGGTAACTATTTATAGTTCTTTAAGGAACCGAAAAAACTAAAAATAGTTTAGTACCAATTTACATTCCCACCAACAGTGTAGGAGGATTCCGTTTTCTCCACAACCTCTCCAGCATGGTTTGTAGGCTTTTTGGTAAAGGCAGTTCTGACTTATATAAGGTGGCACGTTGTTGTAGTTTCCATTTGCATTTCTCTAATAATTAGAGATGTTGAGCATTTTTTTCCCATGTGCCTCTTGGCCATCTGTATGTCTTCTTTGGAGAAATATCTATTTAGATCTTTTTTCGAGGCATATGGAGGTTCCCAGGCTAGGGGTCTAATCAGAGCTATAGCCGCTGGCCTACACCACAGCCACAGCAACGCAGCATCTGAGCCTTGTCTGTGACCAATACCACAGCTCACAGCAATGGCAACGCGGGATTGTTAACAACTGAGTGAGGCCAGGGATCGAACTCACAACTTCATGGTTCCTAGTGGGATTCATTTCAGCTGCGCCACGACTCGAACTCCATCTATTTAGATCTTTTGCCCATTTTTTGATTGGGTTGTTTGTTTGCTTTAATTTTATGGCCACACCCACCACAAATGGAAGTTCCTGGGCCAGGGATTGAATCCAAGCCACAGCTGCAATTTATGCCACAGCTGCAGCAATGCTGGATCTTTTTAACCCACTGCTGGGGACTGAACACACACCTCTGTAATTTGATTCTTAACCCACTGTGCCACAGCAGAAACTCTGCTTGTTTTGTTCTTTTTTGATAATTGAGTTGTAAGAGCTGTTTGTATATTTTGGAAATTAAGCCTTGTTGGCTGCATAACTTGCAAATATTTTTTCCCATTCTATAGGTTTTCTTTTCATTTTGTTTATGGTTTCCTTTGCTGTGCAAAAAAGCTTTTAAGTTTAATTAGGTCTCATTTGCTTATTTTTATTTGCTTTAGTCTAGGAGATGGATCCAAAAATATATTGCTATAATCGGAGTTCCCATTGTGGCCCTGATTAGGAACCATGAGGTTGCGGGTTCGATCCCTGGCCTTGCTCAGTGGGTGAAGGATCTGGTGTTGCCATGAGCTGTGGTGTAGGTCACAGACACGGCTCAGATCCTGCGTTGCTGTGGCTCTGGTGTAGGCCGGTGGCTACGGTGCCGATTCGACCCCTAGCCTGGGAACCTACATATGCATGGGAGCAGCCCTAGAAAAGGCAAAAAGACAAAAACAAACAAACAAAATATATTGCTATGATTGATGTCAAAGAGCGTTCTGCCTATGTTTGCCTCTATGAGTTTTACAGTATATAGTCTTACATTTAGATCTTTAATCCCTCATGAGTTTATGTTTGTGTATGGTGTTAGAGAATGTTCTTTAACATTCCGGATCGTTAACCCACTGAGCAAGGCCAGGGATCAAACCCAAAACCTCATGGTTCTTAGTCGGATTTGTTAACCACTGCACCACGATGAGAGCTCCGAGAATGTTCTAATTTCGTTCTTTTACATGTAGCTGTCCAATTTTCCCAGCACCACTTATTGAAAGGGCCATCTTTTCTCTACTGTGTATTCTTGCTTCCATTGTTGTATATTAATTGACCATAGGTATGTGGGTTCATTTCTGGGCTTTCTATCCTTTTCCCGTGATTTATATGTCTGTTTTTGTGCCAGTGCCATACTGTTTTGATGACTGGAGCTTTGTGGTATAGTCTGAAGCCAGGGAGCCTGATTCCTCCAGCTCCATTTTTCTTTCTCAAGATTGCTTGCTGGAGTTCCCATCATGGTTCAGTGGTAACAAACCTGACCAGTATCCAGGAGGACAAGGGTTCAATTCCTGGCCTCACTCAGTGGGTTAAGGATCCAGCATTGCCATGAGTTGTGGTGTGGGTTGCAGACATGGCTCAGATCTGATGTGGCTGTGGCTGTGGTGTAGGCCAGCAGCTGCAGCCCCAATTTGACCTCTAGCCTGGGAAACTCCATATGGTGTGGGTGAGGCCCTAAAAAAAAAAAGGGATTGCTTGCTACTTGGACTCTTTTGTACTTCCATACAAATTTAAAATTTTTGAATTCTAGTTTTGTGAAAAATGTCATTGGTAATTTGATAAAGATTGCGTTGGACGTGTTGATTGCCTTGGATGGTATAGTCGTTTTAACAATATTGGTTTTTCCGGTCCAAGAACACAGCACATCTTTCCATCCGTTTGTGTTGTCTTCAGTTTCTTTCATCAGGATCATCGTTTTCAGAGAACACATCTTTTGCCTCTTCGGGTAGGTATGTTCCTAGGTATTTATTCTCTTCAATGCAATGGTAAATGGGATTCTTTCCTTAATTTCTCGTTCTGATCTTCCATTGTTAGTGTATAGAAATTCCACAGAGTCCTGTGGATTAATTTTCTATCCTGCTACTTTATGGAAATCATTGATGAGCTGCAGTAGCTTTCTGTGGTACTAGCTGCAAACTTAATCGGCGCCCAGGAAACCAAGTTCCTATCATGTATGCAAGCCCAGGCTCTCAGAGAGGCAGCCAATCAAAATGTGCCGACAGGAGAAGTTCCCTAAGACATTTCTGAGTGAAAACGGCAAGCTGCAGAATGTGTGCTATGCGCGGTTTTTAAACCCTGTGTTTTTCCACACTACCTCCATGTATGAAAACACACAATGGGGCGTTCCTGTGTAGCACAGCAGAAATGAATCCGACTGGTATCCATGAAGATGCAGGTTCGATGTCTGGCCTCCCTCAGTGGGTCTGTGACCTGGCGTTGCCTTGAGCTATGGTGGAGGCTGGCAGCTACAGCTCCAATTAGATCCCCAGCCTGGGAACTTCCACGTGCCACGGGTGCAGCCCTAAAAAGCAAGCAAACGAACAAACAAAAACCACGAGGAAGGAGCCTGAAAAGCTATATACTAGAATGGCAGTACTAGGGGCCCCAGGAGGGGAGGGGGTGGGAGGGGGACCAGCACGGAGAGCCCTTCAGCTTCACGTGCACCCGTTACATCTCTTGGCCAGAGTGTGTTGTCATAAGAACACATCTGCGGAGTCAAAAAGCAAACAGTGTCACAGGTTAGAGCCCGGTCAGTCTCCGTTCAGAGGGTCCCCAGTCTTTGTTCTCCAGTGTGGGCCGCCACACCCATCCTCCTGGGAACCTGTTAAAACTTCCATGCCCGGGCCTCCTGAGGGCGAATGGGTTTCCGCCTTTCCGGGACTCCCAGGAGGAGGAGCCCCCACCCCACCCCCGGCCGGAATAAATAAGGCAATTTGCACATTCACTGTCTGCCACTGAAATAGCTCCCCGGAGCAGGGCGGGTCCTGGGGGCAGGAAGCAGAGCTCCCTCCTGATAAGTCTGGAAAAGTTTACAGAGGGTGGAAGGCAAGAAAGTAACTGCTGAGACATGGGGACTTCGCTGAGCACAGGGTGGCGCCAAGTCCCCAGGCGCTCATTCCTCCACCTCCTGAGCAAAGCCACCTCCACAGCAGCGCCCAGCTGATGATCCCTGGTGTCCCCAGAAACAGGGCCCCAGGGTTCCTATCCCCTGCGTCAGCCAGGAAGGTTCCACTTTGCCCTGTGTGGTTTCCAGCTGTCATTTGGATAAAAGCTTCCTCACTTAAAAACAAACAAACAAACAAAACCCCTTGAAAACTGCATATTGGATCCAGTGCTCTTATTTGAAAGATAAAGAAAACGGAGCTCCTCTTTGGTTCATCCTTCGTTTAATTATCCTCACTATCATCCGTGTCTGTACCAGGCACTGTGTTGGGTGCTGGGGACATTCCAGAAAGACTCAGGCCCTTCCCACCAGGAGACCAAAGCCCAGGAGAGAGAGAAGGGGGCAGGAAAGGGAGTGCAGAGTGAGGAGGAATTGAGAGCTGGTGCTGGGGTCACACGGGGACAGACACAGGTCAGAGAGGGGCTCGGAAGGAGGCCACCCTGCAGCCCATGTCTGCTGTGCGGGCTCAGCCTGCCTGACCACAGCTCCAGCCCGGGCTCTGGGCTGCCCTCTGCCCTCGCCCAAGCTCAGGCCCCAGTGATGTGCGTGTGTGCACGTGCGTGTGCATGAGAAAGAGAGGGAAAGAGAGAGAGAAGGCGCACGGGCCTTCCCTGGGCACCAGAAAACAGCTGGTCCTGCCCTAACCGTGTGACACAGGCAGCTCATCCCACCCTCCTCTGCCTGTTTCCGTTTCTGCGGAGGCCAGGACCGCGCACAGCCTGAGCGGCAGGTTTCAGGGCCTTGCCCTCTGCGCCCCATACCCCCCAAGGCTCCCCGCCTCCCCTCCCCTTCCCTCTCCACGCAGCTTGGGCTGGGTGGTGACTCGGCCTATGAGGAAGGCAAGGGGCCCATCTGCATGGGGAAGTGATACCGCTCAGCCCTGCGGGCCCCCCAGGGGTCTGGAGCAGGATCTGCCCACATCTCCCAGACAGGTGGGGAAAGCACCACCTTTGAGGCAGAGCAGAGGTGCCCCCAGGCTCCCCAGCCCCAAAGTTCTGTCCTGCTGTCCCCACAGGAGAAGAAGTGGAACCCAAGAAAGACAGGAGCCCAAAGTCACAGCCCAGCCACTTGCTGGACAGAGGGGGAAACAGGCTTGGAAGTCAGCTCTCGGCAGGTGCAGGGGTCACTCAGAAGCCTCCCCCACAGCCTCACAGCACAGGTGACCCCCTTCTGGAAGAGGAACCTTGTAGGCACCTGAAGGGAAGCAGGGCACTTGTTCTGGGCCTCAGGCTCCCCAGGAGGGGAGCGTGGACAGAAGCAGGTTGCTTACCTGCTCAAAGCTGGGGGTGGGAGGGAATGCGGGCATGCGAGCCTGGGCAGAAAGAGACCGGGCAACCTAGGTCGGTTATGTCTCACACTGGATCTTTAACCACAGCCTGAAGAACTTAACCTTCTGGGACTGGACCTCCACTTCTAGGCCTGGGCACCCTTAAAGTCTGCCCACAAGGAGCTCCTCGTTCAGCAGGTGTTCTGGAGAAGTCAGTGTGCAGAGCACAGCCCAGCGCGCCCCAGGGCTGCGGACACAGACGGTGAGGCCCCAGCTCAGCAGAAACACACAGGCCGGCAAGTGAGAAGATGTGTAAGAGCTGCCTCTGGCGCCACGTGAAGGCTGAGGGGTGAACCAGGTACAGCAAGGAGCTAGTGCCAGTTCGTATCATGTCTCCAGGAGACTGTGGGCAAGACACCTAAGCTCCCTGAATTGCATTTCATAAAACCTAAAAATGAGGAGTTCCTATTGTGGTTCAGTGGGTTAAGAACCCCGACTAGCATCCATGAGGATGCACTTCAATCCCCGGCCTTGCTCAGTGGGTTAAGGATCCAGCGTTGCCATGAGCTGTGTGTGGTGTAGGTCACAGATATGGCTCAGGATGTGGCATTGCTGTGGTTGTGGCACAGGCTGGCAGCTGCAGCTCCAATTTGACCCCTGGCCTGGGAACTTCCATATGCCACACCAGCCCTAAAACGAACAAACAAAAAACCCCTAAAAACCCAAAAAATCAAAAACCCTAAAAATGAAAATCAAGGATAGAGTCTACCTGCCCGAAATCTGAGGGGTAATCAAATTATCTCAAACTGCTTCCAGCTCTCAGATGGGACAGGCTTATTTGATCGAAAAGAGGAATAAAACCAAAGACTTTGGCCTTGGAAGTCCCCGGGGCTCGCCTTCACGACGTGCTTACAGAGCCTCTCTGCCTGTCCTCCGCCTGTCCCGCAGGCTGCTCTCCTCCTGCTCGGGGAAGCACGTGGCCTCATCACCAGCAGTGACAGGCACTGCCGGCACCTGGAAGTATAGGTCACTGGCGCCCAGCGTGAGCCATTTCAGAGAACAGCTAAAACCAGCTCCCACCTCTTCTCCGCTGGCCCCAAACTAGAGCGCCCTGCTGGCCAAACCACTGCAAAAGCACCTCCATCATGTCTGCTTCAGATCAAGGGCAAGGATCCGTGACTAAAAGGATTCAGGACCAGGGCTCCCGGGTTCTCCTGTGCCCTCCTAGGTGCCCATCTCCAGTGAGTTCCCCTATGAGCACCAGTCCTCATGCTCAGAGGCCATAGCAAGGATATTCTGGGGAATTTCAAGAGGGAGCAGACACCCAAACACATCCTGATAGGAGTCAGGGTTCAGACCTAGAAGAGCTGAAGGGGACCCTCACTGCCAGAGGCAAGACTGCTAAGGGGAGGAAGCCAAGGGCCTAACTGGAGTGGCACTAACCTCCCCCAGACACTAGCTTGGCAAGAGGATGAGAATGGGGTGACGGCATCCCTGAGATGGTCAGTTTGGGGGATGAGGGCTGAAGGGCAGGTTCAGGATGGAGGCCCTGGGGTGTCTCTGGAGTAAGGATGGTCACAGTCCATCCGGCCCGCACCCCGACCCTGAGCCACATCACAGAACGTTAGGGCTGGCGGGCGGGCGGGCGTCCCTGAAATGTCGGTGTTAAGTCTGTAGTTGCGCACGCCCGGGGCCAAGAACGGATTAGGGATTTTGTCGAAAGCCCTCCAACAGCTCCCCTCAGGTCCTCTGGCCTTAAGCGTCCGTGTCCTCATTCCTCTACCCAGGCTGAGCCTCCCAGCTCGAGGCGGGGCGGGGATGGGAGGCAGGACCTTCTCCGTGATGCTCTTCCCGGAGACGGGCCGCTTCAGCCACGGCCCTGCACTGTCATGCGGGGCCCGAGCGTCGCCCCCGACGGCCCTGGGCAGGCCCGTTGCCGGCCTCTCCCTGGCTCTCGGGGCTGTCAGGCCCCGCTGCACCGAGCGCGCGGAGACAGTCGGACCAGGCCCAGCGGCAGCCTCAGAACCGGGCGAGCGCCGCTCCGGCTGCCTGCGGGGCGGTGGCGCGGAGGCGGCTCCTCATTGGTCGGACCGGAAGCTCCGTCCCCGCCCCGTGCGCGGGAGAGCTCCGGCGGAAAGCAGGCCCCCCATTGGCCGGCGCGGAGGCCCCGCCCCCGCGGCGTGAGCGCGGGCCTAGCCGGCGCCGGGCAGGTGTTAGACGCGCGGCAGGTGCCAGGCTGGCGCCCCGCCCGAATCTAGCCCCGGACTCCTACCGGGGAAGGCGTGGCGGGCATAGACTTCTCGTACCGCCGCTCACTCGCAGACAGCAAGAACCAGATCGCGGGCACGCATCGGGTGCAACATATTTATTTAGCACTGATCGAGTCAAGGTTCTGCCCCTGTCAGTTCTTGAGGGCCTTTAACACCAGAATCCCAACTTTGTTTTACAAATGACGAAGCCGCGACCCAGAGCTGGGAGTGAGTCTGGGCCCAAACCAGGCTCCAGCCTCTCCCAGGTCCCGCAGCGTGTGTTGACTCAGTGTAAAGAACGTCCTTTGCACACTTGTTCGTGCCCGGCAAACTCACAAGGACTAGCTGGGAGCCTGGCACAAAAAAATGCTTTGGAAGGGGAGCACCAGTGCTTGGCAATTGCTCCTTCTGTTAGAGCTTGTGTATTTACACAGGGCATTTCGCATTAGAAGGCCTAGAAACTCTGAGCCCTGGGCATCCCGAAGGAAACACCTGAGACTAGCTTTTGCAGCTGAGGGTTAAACTCTCAGCAGCTACACTAGCACCACATCCTGTCTGAACACTTGCTGACAGCCCAGCCCTGACTTGCGGGGCTCCCAAGCAAGCAGAGTCCACAGCAGCACACCAGGGAAGCTGAGCTGTCACTGACGTGGGTACTCGCCCTCACCCCAGAGGTGATAGCAACATACCCATCTGCCCCCAACTCGGTTCACGACTTTAGGAGACGTGTGAGGGTCAGGGGGCAACAGGAAGTGGTTCAACCAGGAGGCCTGAAAACTTCAAAGAGTGCCAGACAAATTAGACAATCAGAGAGCTGAGGAGCCATCACTCCAGCTTCAAAAATCACCCAAACCAAGGGCTGGTCTATAACAGGTAGCACCCGAAGTGGTGCGATCTAAGAGGCACAAGAAACTAGCTGCCATCACGGCTTCTCCATGAGGCCCGATGCTACTGCTGGGGCCTCCCGTCTGGACCTCACTGCTTTGGTAAGAGTTTGTTCCACTGAGGTACATGGGGCTCCTGGGCAGTACAGCCCAAGGGGAAAGTCTTACCTCACTTGGCACCCGTGGGACTTTTCACTCCAGAAAGAAAGGTCCTTCTTGAGTGATTCTGACTAGGAAAAGGGGTGGAGATCAACATGGAAGAGAAAGGGGGCTCTGAACGTGAAAGGAAGGTCAAAACCAGGCTTCCCATGTGCCCGTTGCCTCTAAATCTGTGATGACCCTGGCGACACGAGGTGAGGTAGGAGGCGCTGGGGTTTACCACCTCCCACGGACGAGGAACGAGGAACGTGTGGCTGGAGGCGGTTAACGTTCACCTAGATCTCCTGCTCCAACTCTGCCATGACCCTGAGTTCCAGAAGACAGGCCCTCCTTTACAGTGGCAAGGCAGGCCTGGCAACCCGTGTCCCAGGCTGGCCGACCGGCCTCGCCCAGACCCGGATCTTCCTCTCAAGGAGGCACTGTGTGGGCCCACCCGGCATCTGACCCGTCCACCGCCCCCACGTCAGGGGGAAGCTCACTTCAGCCCACAGTGTGCACACCCACGAACACCGAGACGGCGGGGAGGTGTCATCCGCTCCCGGCCTCCGTCTGGCTCTCAGCTGATGAGCAAAGTCAGTCGTGGGTGGGAGCACGCACGGGCGCAAGGACGAGGATTCAGGAATCACTCTGGACCAAGCGACACACCCCTGGGAAGAGCCCTGCTTTCCTGGGCAGCAGCCAAGGGATCTCCGTGAACAGCCAGGCTGGTCTGGAGAGCGCTCCCGCCACCCCACACACGGGCAGGTGGCGAGTAAGGCCTGCCCTTCAGGAGTTCTCGGTCCCCTTGACAACCACACGCAACACTTAACAAAAGCACTTAGCCAAACTCCATAGAAAGAAAATAAAGTTTCAGAGTAACAGCAACTCTAATCTCCAGAGCCTGTTCTTCAGCCTTCCTGTCCACTCTGTGGCTCCTCGTTGTGACACAAGGCCAGACCTCCGTGTGCGAATTCAAGCCCCAGGCCCTCAATGTCTCTATCGGCCCCTATTGGAAAGGCGGGGACCCCTGGTCCTCTTGCCTGTCCCTGGTCCCTGTCAGAGGCGCCCACCAAACCTGACATCCTCTGAGCCTTACAGGAGCCTTTCGAAGTCAGGAATGTGGAAAAGGCAGCAACGAGTGACAAACTTAGGAAACCGGAAACTGAGACATCTGCTCAGAGGCATACACTCTGTCACCGAGAAGGCCGCGGAATGAGAAACAAAACCCAAACTCCCCAAAGCCATCCCAGCAGGAGCCAGCGTCAGGCGCCCGTGGGAAGGGCCGGCAGGTGGCAGGAGGCCCGGAGCCGGCTCAGCCCTCCTCGGAGCGGCTGGGCCGCGGCAGGCCGGGGCTCCCCGGGCGGGCCGAGGGCGCGGGGAAGCGCGGGCCCAGCTGGCCGCGGGCATGCGTCTGCATGTGCACAGCCAGGTGGTGGTTCCGGTTGAAGGCCCGGCCGCACTGCGGGCACCGGTACGGCCGCTCGCCCGTGTGGATGCGCTGGTGCCGGAAGAGGTCCGAGGGCCGGCGGAAGGCCTTGCCGCAGTAGGGACAGGCCGGCCAGCCCTGGCTGTTGCCCGTGTGCAGGCGCTGGTGCAGCAGCAGGCTCTTGCGCTGCTGGAAGAAGCGCAGGCACTCGCTGCAGTGGTACAGCTTGGCGGCCGCTGGCCTCCGCCCCACCAAGGCCCGGCGGCCCTCGGGCTCCTCGGGGAGCCAGCGGATGACGGGCCCGGGCACCACCACCTCCCCAGGCTCCAGGGCCGAGTGGGCGTCCCCCCACCCGGTGGGCGAGCTGGCCCGGCTCTGCCTGTGCTCCTCCTCCACGTGGCTCCGCTGGTGAATGGTCAGGTTGATCTTCAGGCGGAAGCTCTGCCCGCAGTCAGGACAGGGAAAGGCCCGCTCTCGCCGCCGAGGGAGGATGCGGGGTGGCTCGCCCACCGCCCCTGGGGGCCGAGGGTCCCCTGCCCGCACCCTGGGCACGCCCCCGGGGGGAAGCCGGCCAGAGCCCCCAGGCCGGCTCCTGGGCCCCTTGGGCAGTCTGCACTTGGTCTGCCTCGGGGGATCCCCCAGGAAGAGCTGCTCAGGCATCATCTCGTCCTCGGATCGTGCTTCTGTCTTGACCACACCGCCGGCACCTGGCAAATGGAATCTGCAATGATTTCCAGCAGGCCACATGGCCCCCACAGGTGCCGCAGACCCAGTCCTGGCCTCGGGGCAGCTCCAGCCACACCAGCCCCTCTCCCCTCCTACCCCACTGGCTTCTCTGAGTGCCCCCACCCTCACCCCCACCCTCTGCCTCCTTCACCATCTGGTCCAGTGCTCCACATTTCTAGGGGCAGCGGAGGCCGTGGGGAGAGAGGGAACAACGTTGCAAACCGGGAGCCTGGGGGCAGGGGCAGGGGTCAGAACAGGGGCCTACATCCTGGCCCCTGAGACATGACATGCTGGCCACGGAGGCCCCCACAGTTCCGACGACTTTGGTTCTGATCTGTGAATGCAGTGAACCTTGTGGGCCCTGACGGCCCCGGGACAGGAAAGGGGCTTCGGGCCTGGAGGTGGGGCGTGACTTGCAGCTACTCAAGCATGTTACAAATCCACGCTGAGCATCCAGCCCGTGCCCGGCACCATGCTCTCTGGTGACGCAGAGTAGGCACCAGGGCCTGGGCTTCCGGGCTGGGTGGGTCACATGCGACTCTGAGGTGGGACTGAGGCAGGAACAGGTCTCGGCAGCAGCTCCCAGGGGTCCCTAACGCTGGGAAGGCAGGTCCTGACCTTGGAGCCCTGCCTGGAACACTGCCTTTCCCCCCATCCTCCAACGGGGGCTCAGCTGGTTTCCTCTGAAGTGGCCCTTGACCCTCCTCCTCTCCGGCCTCGTCCAGCCCCTGGCAGCAGCGTGGTCTGCTCAAGGGCGGACAGCCAACCTTGCCTGCCCTCTGCCTATTAGAATAAAAACCTTCAGCCCTCTGCGGACAACTTCCACGGTCCAGCACGAGAGTAGTTTCTATTCTTGCTGAAGCGTGAGCTTAATCCACAAGCCGGAAGGTCACGGAGGAGGAGGGCCCTGAACTGGCAAACCTCCAGGGAAGCCCCTGCTCACCGTCCACCCAGTCATCACCCAAATAACACGTGCAGAACTTTGCTCTGATGTTAGAAATGACCCTGTTTTACATTTGGTCCTTGAGCCAAAGAATCATCTAAACTTTGAGGTTAAACCTTGGTTCATTTAAGAGGCTGCCGCTGTCCTCATCCCGGGCTTAGGAATTAGTGACGTCTCAGGCCTTCTTTGCGGCGGGGGGGGGGGGGGGGGGGGAGCCCAGGCTCCCAGAAGTCTTCATCTGAAGCCCACCTGCGGCCACGCCACCGCCCCGAGGGGGGTGTCTGCCTCCCACTGGAGCGGGAACCAGGAGGGAATGGGTGGGGCAGCTGATTTCTTTCTATTGGTCCAGAGTGCATTTTTGCATTTCTTCCTTCCTTCCTTTCGCCGCACCCATGACATGCCTGGGGATCAAATCTGAGCCATAGCTGCAACCTAAGCCACAGCTATGACTGCACCACGTTTTTAACTTGCTGCGCCACAGCAGGAACGCCGATAATGGCTTTTTTTTTTCTTTTTACTGCTTATCGGAGTGTACACTCGGGTCACAGAAAATACAAGGCTCTGAGCGGAGCTGCATTTAAATCGCACCACATTCAAACTGTAAGACGTGAGAGGCTGTGGGGCTGGGCCGCTTCACACGGTGGTGGGTGAGGCCGTGTCTCTGTCACCAGACCACACTCCTCGTGACAGGCAGCTTGTTTTCAAGCAGCACTTTTCCAGCCAGGCCAGTGGGTGGTAGGGGAAGAACAGGGCCATAGGTGACCTGGGTGCCCAGAAGCCCGGAGAAGTAATACCGGGGGTGAGGGAGGCGCCCTCAGGCGGAAACGCCTCCCCAGGTCCCATCATGCGCCCCCCGCTACTCCCAAAGGGCCCCAAGCTCCTCCGAGGCTCTGCGGTGGCCTGGAGGCCCTGCCTTCACTCACCTGGCCCTGGGCCGGGCGGGACATCCCGGGGAGGGGACCGTGACTCTCCATCTGAAGATTCTTCCTCCTGTTTGATGGAGGACAAAACGCTGGTGCTGGCAGGCGGCCCTGTGAGAGAGAGTCCCATGAGGGTCTTTTCCCAACAGCGGGCTCCTGCAGGGGGACACGGCTGTTCCCCACCAGACCTGAGGTCTGCTCAAGCGCCTGCAGGCCAGGAAGACGGGGCCCCAGGTTCTGTCCCGAGGCTGGCAGGTGGCCAAGGCGCAGCCTCTGTCTCAGCGATGGGAGGAGAGCCATGAAGGCCACGCCCCCAACCCCCCGCTGGTCCCTCAGCATCTGGGTGTCACCCTAATGGGCCTCAAAAGGGCAGAGAGTTTGGGGAGGCCCCAGGGCTTGGCACCAGGCAACAAAGCAGGAGCAACGAGAAGGCCACAGGCCGCAGGGGAAGGACAGACCCAGGGGTGGCAGAGGGGGTCGCCTCACACTGCAGGGGCCACATTCAGTGGGGCAGAGGAGCAGAAATAACTGGAGAAAGCAACCCAGAGACCGACCAGTCGGCCGGGCAGGAGGGGGACCAAGGCAGCGAAGAGCACCCTGGGGACAGAAAACAGGCTCTGGTTTGCTTTTCTCTTTCCGTGGGGCCGCCCGCACCCGCCGCACATGGAAGTTCCTGGGCTAGGGCTCGAATCAGAGCGTTAGCTGCCGGCCTACACCTCAGCCACAGCAGGGCCAGATCCCTAAGCCAATGAGTGAGGCCAGGGATCGAACCTGTGTCCTCATGGATGCTTCTCAGGTTCTTAAGCCACTGAGCCACAGCAGGCACTCCATTTTTCTGCTATGTGCTAGGCTAAATGGCTTCTGAATTATATTTCATTTCTGTGAAAGGATCAGCAGGAATTTTCCTAAACAAAAGCAGGCAGAGAATGGTGGGAGGGGTGACCGGAGCCACAGCCCTCACAGGCCTTCGGAAAGAGGCGTTCACCAGGGGCATGCCAGGCACACAACACACACTGCCCCACAACTGGACTGTCCTGAGACGCCTGAAGAGGCACAACCCCCGCGTCCCGTGCCCTCCCCCTCAGTCCAGCAGGGCCAGCGCACCCAGCCCCGCACGCCCTACACTCCTGAGGAAGCTACGCCTTTGCTCGGACTGTCTTCTCCTGCCCAAATACCCCCTGTTCCCAGCAAGCCTACCTCGAAGGCCTGTCTCAGGGACCCCCTTTCTGGGAAGCCTGCCCAGCCCAGTCTGGCCATCTCTCGCGTCTCAAGCTGTGGCACTTATTCTCAGTACCACTCTCTGGGCCCATGGCTGGGCTCGCGTGTGCACTGCTGCCCAGAGCCCTCACTCACCAGCGCTTGTTTCGGATGGGGTTGCTCTGGCTTCGGAGTCTCGCTGGTGCTGGGAACTCTGACCTTCTTTTGGCTCCTCCTGGGCAGGGCTGACCGGGCTGGGGGTGTGCTCTGGACAAGGTGCAAGGCCTGAGGATGCAAATCGGTGACACTGAGGACAGCACAGAGGAGCGGGGCCTCTGGGGAATGGCTAACTGCACTCCCTGGGCCGTCCGGTCACACAGAGCGTATGGTCATTGAGAGGGCTTTGCTGACTGTCTAGCGACTAGGCTCTAGGCTAGAGCCTCCGCATCTGAGAAAAGAAAGTAGCACACATGACACGGCAAGTTCTCTGACAGCAGCAGACAGGCCGTGACACAGCAGGACTAAGGATCCGACTTTTTAGGGGTTCACGGCTCAGAACATTACAACAGTGGCTCCCAGCCCACATATAACGATCCTTGGGGAAGAATGCCCGTTGTGGCTCAGTGGGTTAAAAACCCAACTAGTATCCATGAGGATGCAGGTTCGAGCCATGGCCTCCATGGGTCCTGTGTTGCCACAAGCTTCAGTGTAAGTTGCAGATGTGGCTTAGATCTGGCGTTGCTATGGCTGTGGTGTAGACCAGCAACTGCAGCTCAGATTCAACCCTTAGCCTGGGAACTTCCATTTGCTGCATATGCAGCCCTAAAAAAAAAAAAAAAAAGATCCCTTGGGGAGCACCCCCAAGATTCTTATCAGTAGTTCTGGGTGGGCCTAGGAAGTATGCATTTTTAAAAAGCTTCCTGGGGAAAATGAATATTTTCAGAATAAAAAATTTAAATGGCCCATAAACAAAGAAAACTACACTGATACCACAGCCAGACAGACCCTACAAGAAAACTACAGACCAAAATCTCTTAGGAGCACTGATGCCAAAATCCTCAACAAGATATCAGCAAACCAAATTCAGCAGCATATTAAAAAGGACTAGGAGTTCCCGTCGTGGCACAGTGGAAATGAATCCAACTAGGAGCCATGAGGGTGCGGGTTCTATCCCTGGCTTCGCTCAGTGGATTGAGGATCCCGCGTTGCTGGGGCTGTGGTGGAGGCCGGCAGTTGCAGCTCCGATTAGACCCCTGGCCTGGGAACCTCCACGTGCCATGGGTGTGACCCTAAAAAAAAGACAATAAATAAACAAAAAAATTAAAAGGACTAAACATCAGAACCAAGTCGAGTTTATCTGCGGAATGCAAGGGTGATTCACGGAGGAGACCAGACGGGTGGAACGCATCACACGGGAGACCCGGGCGGTCACCTCGGCTGAGGCAGAAGAGCCTTTGACAAACTTCAGCACCCTTCGGTGAAGAACAAGAAAGCCTCACAAAACCAAGGGCAGAAGGAAACGAGCTCGCATACCACGTGTCTTGATGAGGAAGGAAATTCCGACACAGGCCACACCACCGATGAGCCGCCGACACTACACGCAGTGAGGTGAAGAGCCGCGCGCACAAAGACAAATTCTGTGTGATTCTACCGACGGAGGTACTCCGAACCCCAGGGACAGAAGGCAGAATTGTGGGTGCCAGGAGGTAGGAAAGGGTGCAACCTAAGGGGGGTGGGTACCATCTGACGGTGGAGAATTTCAGTTGACGACAGGAAAAGAGCTGCAAAGACGGACAGCGGTGACGGTGGCACAACATGACTCTATTTAACTTATTTAATGAATGTATTTAGTCCCACTGAACTGTACACTTAAGAAAAGGTTGCAAATTTTATGGTATGTGTATCTGACTACAATAAGAAAAAATAGAGCACTGATACGCAGTACAACATAGATGAACCCTGAAAATATTATGCTCAGTGAAAGAAGACAGACACAAAAGACCACATATGATATGATTCCATTTATATCAAATTCCAGAACAGGCCAATCTATAAAGTCAGAAAGCAGATTTGCTTTTGCTTAGGGCTGGGGGCCTGGGAAGGGGTTCAGGGTAAGAGTTGAAAGATACTGGGTTTTTTCGTGTTTTTGTTTTTCGGATTTTCCTTTTTGTTTTTCTTTTTAGGGCCACACCAACGGCATATGGAGGGTCCCAGGCTAGGGGTCCAATCGGAACTGTAGCCGCCGGCCTACACCACAGCCACAGCAACACCAGATCTGAACCACGTCTGCCACCTACACCACAGCTCATGGCAACCAGATCCTTAATCCATGAGCAAGCCAGGGATCGAACCTGTGTCCTCATAGATGCTAGTCAGATCTGTTAACCCCAGAGCCACAACCTGGTGTTTGTGTTTGTTTTTTTTAAATGGCCGCACCCATGGCACATGGAAGTCCCCAGGCCAGGGATGGAATCTGAGCCACAGCTGCGACCTGTGCCCCAGCTATGGCAATGCCAGATCCTTAACTCACTGCACCACAGCGGGAACTGCTGTATACTTTAAATGAGTGAATTGCATGGGGTGTGAATTATCTCCAACAGAGCTACCATTTCTTAAAAAACTCCACTGAAATACTTCTTCTTACCTATAAAGAGGACAAAAATCCTACAAGCCTGAGCACATTCTCTGGTGGCGAGGCTGCGGGGAAGGAGACCCTCTTTTACAGGGCTGAAGGGAATGCAGATGATACAACCCCTATGGAGGGGACTGGGTGATAAATTCTTTAAAAATTACATACTCATTACCTTTGGCCCAGCAGTCCAGCTTCTAGGAACCCATCCAAAGATACACTGGCAAAAATATGAACCGGCTTCACGCACAAAATATTCCCTGCAGCACTACTTACCTCGCAAAAAACTGGCTATTCCCCAAATAATCCTCCTGTGGGTACTGGTGAGTCACACCACAGAACACTCTATATTCACCCACGCTCACAAAAAACCCGAGCAAGGTCTCTACGTTTTGCTCTGAAGAATCTCCACGCCAAATATGACGGGGGAGCACAGAGGTATCGAGGTGTTACTCATCTTTGCCAAAGGAAACGTCGGAAGTACCAACAAGAAGTAGTGGTGGTCCTGGCTTAGGAGGGGGAGAGAACAAGGATGGAAACGAGACTTCCCTGAATGTTGCCTGTTCGATCATTCTGACTTTGCAATCAGGGCTTACATATTCAAAAAGTTAATTAGACAAAAAATAAAAAGAGCCATCTCTAAACACACAAAAAATAAGCAGAAACAAATAAACTTAACTTATCCAGTTGGTGGCATAACCACAAAAATAAAATAATTATTTCAAGTGGTTTTAAAAGGCTCAGCCAAACAAAACACTGAATTGTATACTTTAATCCACGAATTGCACGGTGTGTCAATCACATCACAATAAAGTTGATTAAAAAGGATAGAGGGAGGGGCTTTTATAAGTTTCTTAACAGACTTTTAATAAACCAAATGCACATAAGACGTTTGGATTATAGGATCAGGATCCAAACACCTGCAGAAAACATTTTTGAGATAATCAGGAAAAAGAGAACACGAACTAGGTATCAAACGACTGTTAGGTGTGATAATGCTATCGGGTTTGTTTAGAAAAAGGAAAACAACAGACGGACGAAGCAAAGGTGGCAAAATTTTGATCACTGTTGAATCTGGGTAACAATCATTTGGACCCGGTGTTGCCACAAGCTGTGGCACAGGTTGCAGATGCAGCTTGGGCCTGGTGTTGCTGCGGCTGTGGTGTAGGCCGGCAGCTGTAACTCTGATTCAACCCCTATCCTGGGAAATCATATATGCCACAGGTTACGGCCCCCAAAAGAAAAACAAAAATTTTATTTATTTTTGCTTTTCAGGACTGCACCTGCAGCACACGGAAGTTCTCGGGCTAGGGGTTGAATCACAGCTACAGCTGCCGGCCTACATCACAGCCGCAGCAACGCTGGATCCTTAACCCACTGAGTGAGGCCAGGGATCGAACCTGCATCCTCACGGATACTAGTTGGGTTCATTACTGCTGAACCACGATGGGAACTCCTAAAATTTTTTTTCAAAGTAAAAAAACCCCAAAATATGGCACAAATGAACCTATATCTACAAAACAGAAACAGATCCCTGGACAAGGAGAGCAGACTTGTGGTTGCGGAGGGGGAGGGGGAGGCGGAGGGATGGGCGGGGCATGCGGGGTCAGCAGATGCCAACTGCTCAGGATGGATAAACAAGGTCCTACTGCACAGCCCAGGGAACCACATCCAGTCTCCAGGGACAGAACATGATGGAAGAGAATACAGAAAAGAGCGTCCACGTGTGTGACGGTCACTTTGTTACAGAGCAGAAACTGGCACACAACACTGTAAGTCAACTACACTTTCGTCTTTTCAGGGCCGCACTTGCGGCAGATGGAAGTTCCCAGGCTAGGGGCTGAATCAGAGCCGCAGCTGCCGTCCTGTGCCACAGCCACAGCAACACAGATCCGAGCTGCACCTGTGACCTGCACCACAGCAACGCTGGATCCTTCACCCACTGAGCGGGGCCAGGGGTCAAACCTGTGTCCTCACGGATACTACTCGGATTTCTTACTGCTGAGCCACAACAGGAACTCCCTAAATCAACTATACTTTAATTAAAAACATTTTTAATTAAAACAATAAAAAACGAGAGGTTCAACTTCCTGCCTGTCATTTCCCTTAGTCCTAACAACCAAGCAGTCTCCCTTGCACAGACGTGGAATCCGTGAGGCTCCAAGGCAAAGCCCCGCATCCCCGCCGACCAGGTTGGCCCAGGACAGGGTCCTCCCGCCGGGTTGAGGGCCTCTGCTCCTTCCCGGCCTCGCAGCCCCGGGAGTCACGGCAGAGCCCCCGACCGCCCCGCTCACCAGCAGCCGGCCTCCGAGGGCGCGCCTCCTCGCTCTGGCGCCCCTCCTCCCGGCCCCACGCGCCTTCAGGGCAAGGCTCCTCTCCCCTCTCCATGCGGCTGAGGATGTCCGGTTTGGAGATGGCGTAATCTGCGCACAGAAGAGAGAGCTGGGCCAGGACCGGACCCTCGCCGCCCGGCAGCCCAGAGGGACGCCCGGAGGAACAGCAGCCAAAGCAAAGGCCGGCTGGGGACAGCAGCCCGGGTGGCCACCGCGCAGCCTTACCCAGGGAGACGAGCGTCTCGTAGTTGCCTCTCATCACGTGCTTGTACAGCTCCTTCTGCCACTCATCCAGCTTGCCCCACTCCTGCTCCGAGAAATAGACGGCCACGTCATCAAAGGTCACGGGCACCTGGAACCACAGTGTCACGCTTGCTCACCCACACACGCCCAGGCCCAGGCCTCAGGTGTCCCGCCCCAGGTGCCCGGGGGCTCACCTTGGGGGCCTCGCCCTTGCTGCCCGGGGGCAGCCGCAGGATCCAGAAGTTGCGGTTCCTCAGCAGGTTCTCCATGTTCTCCAGGCGCCTCTGCAGCAGCCCGTACTCCTGCAGCAGCGTCCCCAGCACCGCCCACTTGCCCTCCAGCTGGTTCCCGAACTCCAGGGCCGTCTTCTCGCAGTCGGCCAGCTTCTTCTCGGCCGTGCCGGTTCGACCTTCCAGGGTCAGCAGGCGGGCCAGGCAGGAATCCACCTTCTTCTCCACGGCCTGGATGGCGGCCACCACCGTCCACAGCGTGATCTCCGTGGAATAGAGGTAGGAGTCCTTCTCAGCAGCCGACTGGGGTGATGGAGATGGCGTCGAGGGCCTTTCTTCCCCTGGCTGCTTGTCCCTCTCTGGAGCCTGTGCACAAGAGAAAAGAGAGTGGTAGTAGAATTACCCAGTCAAAATGTCTCGTGCAAAGAGAAACCTCAGGAGTTCCCGTTGTAGCTCAGTGCGTTAAGAACCCAACTAATAACCTTGAAGATGCAGGTCTGACCCCTGGGTTAAGGATCCGGCACCACCGTGAGCTGTGGTGTAGGTCACAGACGCAGCTTGGATCTGACATTGCTATTGTGTAGGCCAGCAGCTGTAGCTCCGATTCGACCCCTAGCCTGGGACCTTCCATAGGCCATGGGTGCAGCCCTAAAAAGCAAAACAAAAAACCAAACCAAACCAAACCTCAGAGTGGCCCCTGCCCAGGTAAAGCCGAAGGCTTCTGAGGACCAGTCAGGCAGCCACTCCGGGGGTGGGGGAGGCTAGGGAGGCCATGTGGCCTCAGGACCAGAGCCACTGGCTGGACCAGGCTGTTGGCAAGCAGGAGACAGGAGGGAAAGCATGACCAAAGGGGACGCATCTGTGCTTTTCCTTCTTGGGTGTGACTCCTCCTCCGACACTCGGAGGACTGTTTGAGCCCTGCAGTCAAACAGCCGAGCGCAGCTACCAACGCCACCACTCTCGAGCCGGCCGCCTTTGGCAAGATTTGTTCAGCCTTTTGATTTCAATCCCACTTCTGTAAAACGGGGGTAATACTAACAGCACCTACACGACAGCACCCTGAGAACTAATGACACAGTCTTTGTCAAAAGCACTTAACGCAATGCCGAGCACCTGGCAAATACTCAATAAATGTGAGCCCTGTGCTGTGACAGCGAGATGATGCGGATGAGGATGCTGGCGCTTCTGGCTCAGGGATGCGGCCTTCACACCGCCTTTTCCTCCACCTCTCTGATCGCACTGTCCCTTGGCATCTTGGGAAGGAGCTTCTGACGCGCCTCAGCTGCCCTGGGGCCTGACAACAAGGCCTCAGCCCCAGCTGTCTTGCTGAGAGCCTTGCTGGAAAGAGGAGCTGACGTTCCACCCTCACTGCGCGCGTCCTCATGGTCGAGTCGCCATCAAGTTCTCCGCGCGGGACCTCTGACGTGACCTCAAATCCGTCCTCTTGTCTCCTCTGCCGTCACCGGTCCAGGCCCCGACCACCCTTCCCCTGAACCACTGCACTTCCCCCCAGGTGGTATCCCAGGTTCATCCTTCTCCCCCACAGGACACCTTCCACACGGCGTCAGTAAGCTTTGTTTGTTTGTTTTTTGCTTTTTAGGGCCACACCAATGGCATGTGAAGGTACCCAGGCTAGGCGTCAAATCAGAGCTCCAGCTGCTGACTAAACCACAGCCACAGCCACGGCACTACTAGATCTGAGCCACGTCTGCGACCTACACCACAGGTCATGGCAATGCTGGATCCTTAGCCCACTAAGTGAGGCCAGGACTCGAACCCACATCCTCAGGAATGCAAGTTGGACTGTTTCCACTGCACCAGGACGGGAACTCGGGTCAGTGATCTTTTACACCCACAGACTAAATTTTTTTTTTGTCTTTTTTTGTCTTTTCTAGGGCTGCACCTGCGGCATATGGAGCTTCCCAGGCTAGGGGTGTAATTGGAGCTGTAGCTGCCGGCCTACACCACAGCCACAACCACAGCCATGCCACATCCGAGCCGTGTCTGCAACCTACACCACAGCTCACGGCAACGCCAGATCCTTAACCCATTGAGCAAGGCCAGGGATTGAACCCACAATCTCATGGTTCCTAGTCGGATTCGTTAACCTCTGAGCCACGAAGGGAACTCTGACTAAATCATTTTAGTCACCTGTTTAAAACTCTTCCCTAGCTTCCCAACGTACCCAGAGCAAAATCGAACCATATCCCGCCCATCCCCCCCCCTTATCTCCTCCTGGGTATTCCCTACACTCCAGCTCCCCTGGCCTCCCTGGCTTCCCACAATGCTCCCAGCTTTCTCGCCACCTTTGTGTCAGCTCTTCCTGCACCTCTCTGGACGCCTGGCTCCCTCTCATAAGGCTTCAGCTGACAAACTGCCTCATAGAGCCCTCCGCCGACTAACACCTAAAGCAGGCCCCTGTCCGTCTTCGATTGTGCCCCGTCTCCTGTACTACAGTTTCTTTCCCTCGCAAGAACAGAAGCTCCACGGGGCTCTGCTATCCGCTGCTGCATTCCCAGTTTCTCAGAGTGCCTCGCTCATAGCAGATACTCAGCAAGCATCTAGGTGAATATCAACAGATATTAGGTGAATGAATGACTAAACAATTAAACAACATATTTACTCAATTATGGAACACGAGTCATGGTGGAGCTACAACGGGGATGCAGAGAAAAGACGTGACTCTTCCTTTTCCGGGAGGAAAGTTCTGTACAAAAACAGCCACGATAAATAAGTGCGACACCGCGCACTAGCAAAGGCTGGGGGCAAGTCTCTCCCGCTCGGGGAGTCTCTTGGGGTGGCAGGCGTTGCCAGAATGGCAGCAGGAGAGGAGTGGGTGGGTAAGGATGGTCAAAGAGGGCTGAGAGAGGGCTCCCGGGCTGAGTGGGAGCTGAAAATGTCCCCAGAACCCCTTCGGGAAGGCCCTCCTGGGGCTTCCCCGGGAGCAGGGCCATACACCCCCCGAACGCCCACCCTCTTTTCCTCGCTGCCTGCAGAGAACCCTTTAAAATAAAACACACACAGCGTCTAACTTCTAAATGGCTCCTTTTTTTTTTTTTTTTTGTGCATAAATGTCTTATTTATTTACTTTCGGCTTTGGTCCAGGTTGGGGCATGTGGAAGTGCCCAGGCCAGGAATCAAACCTGCACGACAGCAGCGACCCCAGCCCCAGCGGTGACCGCGCTGGGTCCTTAACCCGCAGAGCCACCAGGGAAGTTTCCAAATTCATCTATTAAAGAGGAGAAAGAGGTTTCTCCTCAAAAAGCATCCAGGAAAATCAAGGCTTCATCACCTTTATTAAGATGAATTAATAGCCGACACCGTTTATTGCGCTCTTTGCAAAGGTTTTTCTAGTAAATCAGAAAAGGCCATGAGATGATTTTCTCCGAACTGGACACACTGCACATTCTAATACCTGCCAAACTAATCTTAAAAAAACCCCCAGCCAAACAAAACCACTTTCAACCCCTCCAGCAAACAACTCGGAACACCTTCCCTGGGATCCTCGAAGGGGCCATGATTCCGGAGCCCCAGCCTGGCCGGCAGGCTCCGACCTCATCCCGGTGGAGGCGGGCGACCCGGGGCTTCGGTGCTCAGAGCCGAACGGGGCCGCGCCCCGCCCGCCCGCTCGCTCGCCCTCGGGCCGCGGACCCCCGGGGAGACGGGGCGGGGGGGGAACCGGCCACTCGGTTTCCACGCGAGGGCTTGTCACCTGAAGTGTGACGGAAAGCCCAGCCTGCGCCCCCGACGTCAGGCGCCTGCCCGCCCGCCGCGCCCGGCCTGGCGTTTGGGCCGCCCGGCCGCTCGGCCTGGAAGCCCGGCGGGGACCAGGGCGGCCCGAGCGGGCCCGACGCGCGGGCGCGGGCCTGGGAGCAGGCGGCGGGCGAGGAGGCCGCGCCGCGGGGCCGCTCGGGCCGCCCGGCCGAGACCCTCGCGGGCCCCGCGGCGGGGGCGGCGGGGGCGGCGGCGGCCCGGCCGGGCCAGGCGTCCGCGCGCGGGGCGCTTACCGGGGCGGGCGCCGCTTCGGCCATGGCTGCCCGCGTCCCCGTCCCGGCGGCTCTCGTCCCGCACGGCCTGTAGGGCCCCGCGCGGCGCGGCGGCGCTGGCGGCGGCGGCGGAGCGGAGCCGCCCAGCCTCGGAGGTCCTGCCGGGCGGCCGCGAGCTGCGTCCGAGCCACGTGCCCCGCCGCCCCTTTAAACAAGAGCTGCGCTCGCGGCCGGGCCCGAGGGCGCGCACAGCGCCCCCTGCAGCCCGAAGGACCGCACGCCCGCGGCCGGCGGCCTCCCGCGCCCACCCGCCCCGGCGGCGGCCCGGGTCTGGCCAGGGGCGCCGGGCGGCCGCCCTCGCCTGGGCCGCGGGAGTCGACGTCGGGGCCGCAAGCGCGCGGGTCCAGCGCAGGTGCGGCTGCGTGGGCCCCGCCCAGGACCCTAACCTCTCGCCAGGGTCCGGGGGCTGAGGGGACCCCAGACACCCACGCGGGGAAATCCAGGCTGCGGAGCTAAGGAAGGAAACGCGCAGGAAACTTCGAAGCTTTGGGGGAAGAAGCGGAGTCGCTGCCAGGTCATCTCGAACGGATGCAGATTTGCCGTTTTAACGCCTCTCTGGACCCTAAGTGACCATTTGGGTAGACATCATGCCCCAAAGCCAGAGGGATGGGAGGGATGGATAAGTGTTTTTAAACCCCTTTCTTCGCTTTCCAGAGTAGACCTCAGGAAAAATTTATTTCGTTAAAACAAACAAAGAGCCCTACTTGCCGCCCCCAACCTCTTTTTGGGGATCCTGGGTCTTCTCCTCCTTCCCAGGGTCCCAACCCTCCGGCAGATACCCTGCTCAGGGATCCTCCGGAATGCTCTGAGGCCCTTTCTGTCACCCCGTCTTCACTGCCCACCAGCCACCAGCTGGGGATCGATCCCCTGTAGCAGGAGTAGATCCATCACCAGTTCAGGCCTTGAGGCATCTCGAATAAATGACTCGATGTAGGCCCTATTTTCCTCATCTGCAACCCAAGAGCCTTACTCTGGAAAAAACAGAGTTAATCACTGAATATAAGGCAAAGTACGCCCTACACAGTTTCGGCTTTATCATCTATCTTTCCTGCATTTCCCATTCATCTCAGTCTTTCTTTCAACAGCCTGCCAACTCTTCCCACTAGAAATTACTCGCTGGTTTTGTTTCTTTTCTTTTTTTTTTAGGATTTTTCTCTTGGAGGGAAGGGAGAAATGGTTTGCCCATATATTCGACCCAAGCAAGATGTGGTCAATTAACATAGTAGAAACATAAAGAAACTGATATCTTCTCCAAGTAAGGTGCACCCCTAGAAATCCTTACGGTAACAAGAAATCAAATCAGTATGTGGCATTGTTCATTGAGGAAATCCTTGCTGAAATAACCCAATCTAACAGTTTGCAAACTTGTGCTGAAGACAGGAAGAGACTTTCAACCCTCCCCCCCGCCCCCCCGCCATTCTCAGGAGGAGTCAGTCAGACCTCAAAGATATATTAAGGATTATAAATTTCTGGTAAATTGTGACCTCATAAAATAAGAGGCAAGCAGAGTCTGAAAAATGGATTGGAGAGAAAGAAAATGTTAGTATTTAACCAGCTGTGTTCAGTGAAGAACGCTCTAATTTTTGACAGCTGGTCTTGTTTAGAAAAGCTTCAGTAAATCAGTGGTATTCAAACTTCGGTATGTGGAGTTCCCATGTGGCTCAGTGGGGTAAGGATCCAGTGTTGTCACTGCAGTGGCTCCCAGGGTTTGATCCCTGGCAGGGGATCTCCTGCATGCTTCAGGCACAGCCAAAAACCAAACAAAAGCCCACCATCAGTGAGTCAGAGTCTGCATGTGTACCAAGCTCCCAGGGGCTGCTGCTGGTACAGAGACCACACTCGGGTAACAAGGACTTAGAATCCAACCCAGACACATGGAACCTGATTGTAGTCAAGCGTGTGGGCTCTGAAGTAAGATGGCCTGGGGTTCACTGCCACCTCTCAGGTCTCTTCCCGAGTCTCACGTGTAAAATCGGGTAATAATCACACCACCACATAGGGTCTTGTGAGGGTTTTTTTTCCTCATGAACTTAAAGCAGTGACTAGCACATGAGTGCTCAGTAAATACCAGCCATTATTATTACTACACTATTCTGACTGCTCAATGCAATTATTTCCTTGCCTCAAGAAGATGCTAACTTTGCTAACTTTCTCTTGTCCTTTGCTTTTCTCCCCGCATGCAAGGCAAAGTCTGGTCACCTTCACGCCCTGGTCGGGAGGTAGGAACCATGAAGTCTATGAGGCAAGAGCCTGGGGGCAGGAGACCGTGGGAGGGATTTAGGAGCCGCTCCGGTTGTCCTCCTCACAATGCAGCTGAGACCTCTCACGGCGAGGCCCTGTGACAACCTCCCTGCACATCCGTACCTACACCAAGTTCACCGATGCCTCACAGCGACCAAGTTCTTTTTTACCTGTTTATTTAATTTACTCCTTTTTAGGCCCGTATCCCACCCACTCCTCCCCTGGGCAACTGTAATGCTTCTATGCAACTTTTTGTTTCTACATGTTCTTGCAAAATGATTTTTTTCCCCTTTTTTTAGGGCCACACCCACGGCATACGGAGGTTCCAAGGCTAGGGGTCGAATCGGAGCTACAGCTGCCGGCCTACACCACAGCCACAGCAACATGGGATCCGAGCCGCGTCTGCAACCTACACCACAGCTCACGGCAACGCCAGATCCTTAACCCACTGAGCAAGGCCAGGGCTCGAACTCACAACCTCATGGTTCCTAGTGGATTCGTTTCTGCTGCGCCACGACGGGAACTCCAAGATGATTTGTTTGGTGTACATGTGTTAATTTACAGACATGGTACTGTTAAAGACCTCCCAATTTCTTAATTTCCCACTCAGCGCCGGATGTTTAAGATGGACCCACACGGCTACACATCCATCTAAGGTCCCAATGCTCCAGGCGCACCTGCTCTCTCCCTCCCACCGTCTAACTCCCAGACCGCCTGCACCCTTGACCACCTCGGCAGGTCCTGAGAACATTCCCAGGCACGCCCTCCTGGTGTGAGGACACAGGTCAGGCCGCGTGCCCAGGCCTCTGGCACTGCTCCAGGTCAGACACTGCCTCCACCTGGCCCCAGAGGGTGTTTTTCACAAGCAGACGGAAACATCAAACACAAGCACTTTTTTTCTTTTCACTAGTAGCAAGTTTTATTCCAGGCAACTGCAGATCATCACAGGGACACCCGCACAGGGCCCAGGAGCCCACTCCCCCCCGACAGCAGTGGGGCAGGCGTTCAACACTCCCGAGAGACAGGCACCCGCGTGCCTTTTCTCCATCATCTCGAGACCAGCCAATCCCAGAACTAATGTGGAAGAGCGTGTGACTGGAACTGCCTCAAGAAACAACGGGTGTGACGGGAACTAACTCAAGCAACCACTGGCACAGGCTGAACGACCTGAAGTAACAAAGCAGGCTTCCGGCCTGGGAGGCTGCAGAACCACTGCGAGGAGCAGAGAGGGCCATGGACAGAGACCCAAGCTCGAGGAAGCAGCGCCGTCCTCTCAGCGCCTTTCCAGGACCCTTGGCGCCCAGCAGGGGCGGGGGGTCTACCCTCCCCACGTCCTTCCCCCGGTCAGCTGCCCACCTCCAGAGTGCCGGGGCCACCGTGCGAGGGAGCCCAGCACATGGCCTGGTCTCAGGCCTAGTGGCGGGTGGGCTGAAGAAGCCCTGGAAATGACCCCCTCCTAGAGGGCAGGCCCAGTCCCCACGTTAGGAGCAACTGCTGTAACTTTGGAAAAGTTTTAAAGTATCAGACTTTTATTTAAATCAACTAAAATCTAATTTGAAAAAAGGTTCTTTAGGGTGAGCAGTTCATTTAAATTATTCCTTCACTTGTTATTAACAGAGAGACTACAAAGGAAGAGGATGTGGGCTCTGCCCCCCCAAGGCTCTTCCCCGCCCAGCTCACTCCTCTGGCCCAACTCCACCCCTGGAAGACCCGAGAGCCGGCAGGCCCTGGAACTGGACACCAGCCCTGCGGGCTCAGGGAGCCAACCCTGGCCCAGAACCATCAGCTCAGATGGGAAACCAGACACTCGAAGGTGCCAAAGAGATGGCAACTCGGCAGCAGGGTGAAAAGACACAGCAGGAGAGCCCTGCCCCAGACCCCTCCTCTCCCGCAGCACCTAGGGGGTCGGCCCGGCGCCTGGTCACGGGGAAGAAGTCAGAGTGACTCTCCTCAGGAAGCATCAGTCCCTGACTCTGCAGTGTCTCTTTGGGGGGAGAGTGCCAGCCCCCTCCGCCCCCCCCAGCCGGGCGAGGGGCTGGCACTCCTAAAGCTGGCCATTGGGCCTTCCCGGCTCCAGGGCCGGCCCACCCCGCTCCCGCTGGTGGATCTTCTGGTGCTGCAGGAGGTGCTGCTTCTGGACAAAGCTCTTCTCACACTCGGTGCAGCTGTAGGGCCGCTCACCCGTGTGGATGCGCTGGTGCCGTACCAAGTCCGACGGGTGGCTGAAGCTCTTGCCGCAGTAACTGCAGATGAGGGAACTCCGGCTTTTCCTCCAAGGAATGTGGCCAGGCAATGCAACCAGGCTGTTGGGCGAGAACCGCTCCTGGACCTGGGGGCTGGCGCTGGGCCCCTCCTGCAAGTGGCAGCGCTGGTGGGTCAGCAGGCTCACCCTGCAGCTGAAGCTCCGGGGGCACATGTCACACTGATGCAGCTTCGCCTTCCTGGATGGGGGCTTGAGCCGGGGCCGGGGCCGAAGGCTCTCTGGCTCCAAGGCTGTGTGAGACCCCGACTCCGCGTGGGTCCGCAGATGGGCGGCCAGCTGCTGCTTACAGCGGAAGCTGAGCTCGCACTCGGAACATTCGTAGGGGCCAGGAATATCTCTTTTCAGCTTCAGGCCCTGCCTGCACTCCTGCCCCAGCTGCAGGGGCCTGTGAGATGTCTGCTTCGGGGAGCAGCCCAGAGTCCGGCCACCACCAGGGTCTCTCCTGCCCTCAACGGGCTCCTCTGCATGCGTGTCCCCAGGACCTGACTCCAAGAGGCCAGAGCCGCCCTGACCGTCCCCGAGCTCAGTCTGCTCCGGGCTCAGGAAAGCGTGCGCTTGGGCGACGCCCGAGATCGCCCCGCGGGGGTGCACAGCGCCGTCCCTTGCGCACTGGAGCTCCTGCTTCATCAGACGCCCCTCTGCTGCTAAGACAAAGAGGAGCCACTGAGAAGAGCACATTCTAGCACCTTCGGTTTTTTTCAGAGCTAAACAAACATCTGGGAATTCCACAAGGGCTCACATCAAAGTACCCAGGACCAAGGGGATTAGGACAGTTTGGAAGAAGATGAGACTGTCTGGTTCCAAGACCTGAAAAACTAAACCTACACTCAGGTAGAGACTGATTGGAAATCTAAATATTTTATTCTTACATGACAATGTTATAAATTCTCCAAGCTTGTCTAAAAGCTTGTATTCAACCTCTGTGAAAAATGGCAAAATAGGGGAGTTCCCTTAGTGGCTCAGGGGTTGACAAATCCGACTAGGAACCATGAGGTTGCAGGTTCGATCCCTGGCCTTGCTCACTGGGTGAAGGATCCTGCGTTGCCGTGAGCTGTGGTGTATGTAGCTCGCAGACGTGGCTCAGATCCCGAGTTGCTGTGGCTCTGGCGTAGGCTGGCAGCTACAGCTCCAATTTGACCCCTAGCCTGGGACCCTCCATATGCTGTGGGAGCGGCCCAAGAAATGGCAAAAAAAAATAAAAAAAAAAAGGCAAAATATACTGTAACACCTATACTAATTTAAGTGCTACAGAGTGTTAAAATAAATGTGAATAAAAGGAAAAAAAAACCCAAACCTGTAGTTTAAAAATTCATGTATCCAGCGCTGTTCTTCCTGCATTTTCTCCCATTACCTGGTTTACAGCTGTTTCTCCTGCCTCTGACCCAGTTAACTTCCCTCCTGAAGAAGTGACAACCCTATTCTCAGTCTCTGGGGGTCAGACTGAGGCCTGTCAGGCTCTGCACTCTGTAGGGTGTGAGGAAGCAGGATGTGGCCATGAGTCTTAAGGACGCCACACAGCAGTTAAGGGGGGAGATACACATATAACAGATGAACTAATGCTAATCATAAAGGAACCTGGAACAAATAGATGCCAGCTGAGGCTACAGAGCATCAGTGTTGTTCAGTTTAACAGTGGGAAAGCTCACTCTAGGTTGCAGGGCGTGGGGACAGGTGGAATATTCTGGAGCCACTCACCTGGGTGATCACCACCAGGGCCTTCTCCCTCCTCCAAGTCTCCCAGCATCTCTGTACCCAACTCTGCTTCTCCTTCTGGCTGGCCCAGCACCTCTGGGGTGGAAATGGCACAATGTGAGCCCAGAAGAGAGGACCGGGTCACTTGCCAATGAAAAAGGTGACCAGCGTCATGGCGCTGACATTAAAGCTTCGATGCGAAAAGGATGGCAATTGGAACAATCCCTTCAGCTGCCTGCTGCCTTCGCTGCTCCTTCTCATCCGCTTGTGGCGCAGGTGGTGGGGCTCTTCTCCAACCCCCTCCCAGTGACACGGTCTCCCTCCCGGGAACCTAATTTCACCTGGGCCACAGCACTGCAAGCTAACAGGGGCTCTGCCATCCCCCCGTGACAGCAGAGGAAACCGCCACTGGCAGAACAGTTGGCCAAGCCGAAATCACAGTCACTTCTGACCCATCTGCCACGCCCGCCCCCCCCCCCCCCACTCCGGTCACACTGGCCTTGCAATCCTCCATGGACCTAGGTTTTAAAAGACTCTGTCAGGAGTTCCCATTGTGGCTCAGCCATCACGAACCTGACCAGTATCCATGAGGATGCAGGTTCAATCCTTGGCCTCACTCAGTGGGTTAAGGATCTGCCACTACCATCAGCTGTGCTGTAGGTCACAGACTCAGCTCAGATCCTGCGTTGCTGTGGCTGTGGTGTAGGCCGGCAGCTTGTAGGTCCGATTCCACCCCTAGCTTGGGAACCTCCATATGCAGCAGGTGTGGCCCTGAAAGAAAAAAAAAAAAGAAAAGAAAAATTTTGTCAACCAAACAAAATGCACTTATTATGTAACAGCCTATATTTTACACACAAAGATGTACATCTATCAGGCAGCGCTTCAAATCAACACAAAACGAACACGGAGACCACAAACACTGGCTGTCAATCCCAGGCAAATGCCAAGAGACCCTGTCTGGTGAGCCTCTGCTGCATGCCCGGCCCCCAGGTAACAGAGGATTTCTTGTGGAACAGTCTTAAGTATTAAAAACATGAGGCCCGCGATGACGTCTTATCTAGCAGTAAATATTATCAAGAACTGACTGTGACCCCAGAAAGAAGGACTTAAAATGCAAAACACCCGGGCCTTTCCAAAAGTCTCCGTAAACTGCAGGCTTGGAGACCCCCATTTCTCAACCCAGCCGAGGTCAAGAGAGGATCCAAAGCCCACCGCAATCACAGATGCGGCCTGGGTCGCAAGCTCCTCGGCCGGGAACCGCAGGATGTCTAGAGAAACGGCTACTCACTCAGAGAGACCAGAGCCTCATAGTTGCTCCTCATCACGTTTGCGTAGAGCTCCTTCTGCCAGCCCTCCAGGTTCTCCCAGTCCTGCTCAGAGAAACAGACGTCATCACTCTCAAGTGACCTGGACACCTGAAATCACAAATGTCACGCAGTGAGGACCGCCAGCTACGGGCACGAGGAAAAGCCACTGTGAATCTTCCCTAAGGGCTGGGCCCCGCCCTCCGGTCGGACTCCCCACCCCGGGCTCACCTTGGGGGCCTCGCCCCTGCTGCCCGGGGGCAGCCGCAGGACCCAGAAGTTGCGGTTCCTCAGCAGGTTCTCCATGTTCTCCAGGCGCCTCTGCAGCAGCCCGTACTCCTGCAGCAGCGTCCCCAGCACCGCCCACTTGCCCTCCAGCTGGTTCCCGAACTCCAGGGCCGTCTTCTCGCAGTCGGCCAGCTTCTTCTCGGCCGTGCCCGTCCGCCCCTCCAGGCTCTGCAGCCGGGCGGCCTGGGCCTCCACCTTCTTCTCCACGGCCTGGATGGCGGCCACCACCGTCCAGAGTGAGATCTCCGTGGCTGGCAAGTAGGAGCTTTTCTCTGTGGCTTGTGGGGGCAACAAGGAGGAAGTCAAAGGGGTGGAGCGGCGCTTCCTCCTGTGCTGAAGAAGCAGGCACAGGGTCAGGTGGTCAGTGTCACTTCCAAACAAGAGGTATAAAGCACAGTGGGTCCAGAAGCGTTTACAGCTGTCCAGTTTTTCTTTTTCTTTCTTTTTTTTATTTTTATTTTATTTTATTTTTTTGTCTTTTTGCTATTTCTTTGGGCCGCTTCTGTGGCATACGGAGGTTCCCAGGCTAGGGGTCCAATCGGAGCTGTAGCCACCGGCCTACGCCAGAGCCACAGCAACGCGGGATCCGAGCCGCGTCTGCAACCTACACCACAGCTCACAGCAACGCCGTGATCGTTAACCCACTGAGCAAGGGCAGGGACCGAACCCGCAACCTCATGGTTCCTAGTCGGATTCGTCAACCACTGCGCCACGACGGGAACTCCTCTTTTTTTTTTTTTTTCGTTTTTTAGGGCTGCACCTGTGGCATATGGAAGTTCCTAGGCTAGAGGTCCGAATTGGAGCTGCAGCTGTAGGCCTAGGCCACAGCCACAGCCACATCAAATCCGAGCTGTGTCTGTGATCTACACCAACGTTCACAGCAAGGCCAGGGATCGAACCCACGTCCTCATGGATGCTAGTCAGGTTTGTTACTGCGGAGCCACACTGGGAACTCCCCAGTTTCTGTTTAAAATTTAAAAAGCATGTGCTTTTATATCCTGATACTGCAAATTATATACATACATTGTAACAAGAAAATACTGAAAAGAAAGAAAAAATTATGAGAGTTCCCACTGTAACACAGAGGGTTAAGGATTCAACATTGTCTCTGCAGTGGCTTAGGTTGCTCCTGAGGCATGAGTTTGATCCCTGGCCCAGCACAGTGGGTTAAGGATCCAGCATTGCTGCAGCTGTGGTGTAGGTCTCAGCTGCCATTCAGATCTGATCTCTGGCCAGGGAACTCCCATACACCCTGGGTGCAGGGGAAAAAAAAGGAGGAAAAAAAAAGAAAAAATTATGTAAAATACCACCATTCAGAAATAAGCTGTTAGAATTTTGGTATATTTCCTATAAGGTTTTTTCATCTTTCAACTTATTTCTTTTTCAGCAAAACTGCAATCATATTGTATATGTTTTGTTTACCTGCATTTCACTGTCAGAATACTCCATGAGACTTTCCTGTGTTTTGAGCCTTTTTTTTCTCTGTTTGATATTTGGGACTGTTTGTATACTTTGCTATGATAGATGAGGTGATTTACACTCACTGCTGACTCCGCATTCCTGCCGCTTCACAGCTGATCATGTCACTCCTGCTGAAAACCTCTCGGCAGCTCCCCCAAGTCAGGACAAAATCCTTAGCAGGACCTACAAGTCTCAACTCAGTCACCTTTGTAACCTAGCAACTAATACAGTGAAAACACCTACTAAATTCCTTTTCATTACTCAATGAATTTTATTACATTTATAGTTGTACAATAATCATCACAACCAAATTTGGGATTTCCATCCCAAACCCTCAGTGCATCCAACCTGTCTCATTAGGAAACCGTAAGTTTTTCAAAGTCTGTGAGTCAGTTTCTGCTCGGCAAAGAAGTTCATTGTGTCCTTTTTTAAGCTTCCACATGTCAGTGATAGCACATGATGCTGGTGTCTCATTGTCTGACTGACTCAGCATAATTTCTACGTCCATCCATGTTGCTGCAGATGCCATTATTTCATTCCTTTTAAAGGCTGAGTAATATTCCATTGTGTGTATGTACCACATCTTCTGGACCCACTCCTCTGCTGATGGGTATTTAGCTTGATCACATGTCTTCCCTGTTGTAGATAAGGTGCTGCACTGAACACTGGGGAACATGTATCGTTTTGAGTCATGGTTTTCTCTGGATAGATGCCCAGGAGTGGGACTGCTGGATCAAATGGTGGTTTAGTTCTCGGAGGAATCTCCACAATTTTCCACAGTGGTTGCACCAATCTACATTCCCACTAACAGTAAAACACCTACTAAATTGTGAATGCACATTTGCTTATATGGTTTAAGTTCTCTGACATTTTCCTTCCACTTCACATTTTTATGGTCTGTCCGTGACAGTAGAAAAATCACTGTGGCTGAAGCTTAAAATGACGAAACCCAACACTTGAGATGTCTTCCTGAAGCTGTCCTCTCGCCCCCATCATCCCACTGCATGTTCATTTCAGTCCTAAACCCCTAAAGCTTCGTATTCCCTTCCACGGCACACACTTTCTTCAAGGCTGCTGCTCTAACCACAATGGGGACAGTGAAACCAAGACGCTGAAAGGAAGTATCTTGGGAAGAACTGCAAGGGCCCGAGCTCATGGTCAGCAGAACAGGGAACAACACGAAACCAAATGGCACAGAACCGAACACTTCGGTTTGGCCGTGACCTACTCCGGTGAACCACCTCAGTCCACTCTTGAGCATAGGAGTCAAAAACTTAAATATGCCCTTAAAAAAATTTAAAGAAAAGTTTAATTAAAAGAAAAACACAAAACAAAACATCAGATTTCTGAATAAATTCATTTCATCATATGCCCCGCTTTTAAGTCTGTAGCTTTTTGGAGGCGCCTCTTTGGCCCAGCACTGTTTTGCCTGCTAGCACTTCTTCCAAACAGGAAGGTGGGCTGGGACCTGAGCAGAAAAATAGCATCCTCCTCCCCCACAGGGTCAAAGGTTAAAAAGCGTGGTTAAGCCAAGTTTCTTTCCCTTCTGTTTTAAATTATCTATCACGATCTATCACAATTCAAATGTCCATCAACTGGTAGGCGAATGGATAAACAACCTGCTCCGTTTATATGTTATGGGTTGGATCACGTCTCCCCAAAAAGACACGTGGAAGTCCTCACCCTCTGTACCTCAAAACGCGCTCTTACTTGGAGACAGTCTTTACTGGGGTCGTCAATTTAGAGTGAGGTCATGGGAGCTGCCACTGTGGCTCGGCGGTAACAAACCCAACTAGCATCCATGAGCACGAGGGTTTGAGCCCTGGCCTCGCTCAGTGGGTTAAGGATCTGGCATTGCTGTGAGCTGTGGTGTAAACTGGCAGCTGAAACTCCGATTCGACCCCTAGCCTGGGAACTTCCAGATGCCCCAAGTGCGGCCCTAAAAAGCAACCACCCACAAACAATCAAGAAAGTGAGGTCACAAGGGTGGGCTCTATTCCAGCGTGACCGGTGTGAGCAGCGCCCTTATCAAGTAGGAGAGATGTGAGCACAGAGACAGACGCACACAGGGAGGAGGGGACGGGCAGCAGAGCGAGAAGAGGGGCACGGGAGAGTGGAGGCGCAGGTACGCTGCCACGAGTCAAGGAAACATGTGGCCCCACCAGAAGCTAGACGGGGGCATGGAACAGCTTCTCCCTCACGGTCCTCCTAAGGAACCAACCCAGCGACACCTTGATTTCAGGCTTCTAGCCTCCAGAACCACGAGACAGTAAGTCTGCTGTTACGCAGCCTGAAGAAGAAACACGCCACACATTAGAATGCAATTCGGCTATTAAAAGGAAGCAATTATTGATACTTGTAACAACATGGATGAACCTCGAAATCACTAAGCCAAGTGAAAGAAGCCAGACACAAAAAGCCACATGCTGTGTGCCTTTTACATGCCATTCCGGAAAAGGCAAACCTATAAGGACAGAAACCAGAGATGAGTGGTTGCCAGGAGCTGGGACTGGGGAAATGGACCACAGCTTTTGGGTAACTAACAACACCTGGTATGACAGGTCCCGGCTCCCTGTCTTACAGGAGTGTCGTGGCTATTTCTGGCCTGTTGATAGTGTACAAGCTTGAATGGTTTCACAAAAATATCTTTAAAGCCTGTGGAACTGTATCAAATCTACAGATTAACAGGAGACGTGACATTTTTAGAAGAAAATGCTTCCACTCATACATACAGTATACATTACTTTCTAAAGTATTTTTAATATATCTTGATATTGAAACATATTCCATAGGTACCTGTCCCAATCGTCAACTGCTATACACAAGCTGTTTCGCTCACGAATCTGCAATTAAAGGAGGTCCGGCAGGGACAGTCTGTCTCTGCCAGACTCCAGCTCAGGAGGAACCAATCACAGGCTGGCAGGTTCTGGAATCACCCGATGAATCCCAAGCCACACGGGACGCGTGCAGGGTGATGTTCTGGTCAACCACCTCCCGAGGTCCCATTTTACAGTTAGCATCAACCAGCAGAACACACTTGCATTCCCTTTTTTTTGTCTTTTTAGGGCTACCCCCACAGCATATGGAGGTTCCCAGGTTAGGGGTCAAATCTGAGTTGTGGCCAGTGGCCTACACCACAGCCACAGCAATGCAGGATCCAAGCCATGTCTGCAACCTACACCACAGCTCATGGCAATGCTGGATCATTAACCCACGGATCGAGGTCAGGAATCAAACTTGCATCTTCACAGTTACTAGTCAGATTCGTTTCTGCTGAGCCATGATGGGAACTCCCTACTTTCATTTCTAATAGGGTGTATCTTTCTGCCCTCTTTTTCCTTCATTAAACTCTCTAAACACTGAAATTATATATTGACAGGTATGTGGATAAAAAGTGAATATTATCCTCTATATCTGTGAGGTCCAATATAACAAACTTAGAAACACATAGACGCTTTCATTAAAAAATTAAAACGTCAGTTCCCCAGCTATTGAGCTACACACTTCGAGTGCTCAAAAGCCACATGTGACTTGTGGCTACCACACTGAACAGGACAGAGGTAAACTCCCATCATCTAAGAAGTTTCTACTGGGTGTACTACACCCTTAGCGATTTTCTTCTGCTCATAAAATACTAAGGTTGCATTAAAATCTCTACTATGATGGTGAATTTTCCTGGTAGTTCCATCAATTTTTCTTTTATATATTTTGAGCTATATAATCAGGTGCATATAAATCAGAAATGTCCTATCAGGCTGGTAAATGAAATCTTCTGCCATTATAAAAGTAGTAGGGGCCCTGTATCTCTAGCAATATTGATGCAGCTGAGCCAATTTTCTTTTGCTTAATATTAGTCTGGTACATATTTTTATACCCTCTTATATTCAACTAATTCTATAGTTTTGTCTTTCAGTTGTGTGTGTGTATATATATATATATATATATATATATATATTTTTTGTCCTTTGTCTTTTTAGGGCCGCACTCATGGCATATGAGGTTCCCAGGCTAGGGACTGAGTCAGAACTGCAGCTGTGGGCCTACGCCACAGCCACAGCCACAGCCACATGGGATCTGAGCTGTCTGCGACCCACACCACAGTCCACAGCAACTCCAGATCCACTGAGCCAGGCCAGGGATCAAACATGCAACCTCATGGTCACTAGCTGGGTTCGTTAACCACTGAGCCACGAAGGAACTCCACCTCTTTTAGCTGTATCTTTTATAAACCATTTGTTGAGCTTTAACTCATCCTATCCATCTTTGCCTTTTAGCTAGAACATTTAGTCCATTTACACTTATTGTAATCATTTTTACTTATTTTTACCTTTGTGCTGCTTATCCCATATTTCTTACCTTTTTAGATTTATTTTATTATTCCCCCTTTTTAAATTGTAAGTTATACAGTTTCTAGTCTTTTAGCAACCATCCTAGACATATGTATGTAATTACAGACATAAGTATGTAATCACCTAGACACACTTACAAAGATCTTTATCTGAATTCTGACCATCTCTTCCTAACTTTTACATCAATGCTGCCATGTATTTTAATTCTGCCCTTGTCTTTAGCCCTGTAAGAGATTATTTTGTTCAATTAACGTTTAGATTTACCCATTTTAATAATGAATCATCATACTTTCTTGTATTTGCATTTTCCACTTGAATTTCCTTTAATGAGTACATTGGTAACAAATTGTCAGTTTTAATTTGTCTGAAAAATCTTTATTTTACTGTTGGTTTCTGAAAGATGCTTTTGCTGAGTATACAAATCTGGGATTACATGGTTATTTTCTTTTAGCCCTTTGAAGATACCATTCTACCGCTGTCTGGTTTCCGTTGTTGTTGGGAAGCTGGACCCCATTAGTCTTACAAGGTTCGTCTGAAGGTCATCTTTTTGCTTTGGCTGTTTTTAAGAGTTGTCTTGTATTCTGTACTTTCACCATGTTTCTAGGTAGAGATTTCTTAATGTTTAGCCTGATTAGGATCTTCTGGGCTTCTAAGAATTAGCATGTGCATCGGTCCTACAGTATCTTCAAACATTAGGTATTCATCAAATATGGTCTCCAGTGCAGACTGTGTGTGTGTGTTCCTACTTGAATTGCAACATGTTTTTCTTCTAGAATAGTAATATCTGAAATCTCTGGAGGTCTACTTTTATTTCCCATTAATTTTACCAGCTTTCTCTTGTAGTTTCTCATTGCTTGTTTGGTAATTTTTTATTGCGAACTTGTTTGTCTTGGAATTTTATCTATGGAGTTATTTGAAGTCTGAGTTAACTGTAGATTCCTGCAGAGAAGATGTGTATTTATATCTGAAAGATAGCTGGAGACAAACTAAACTCTTGGCTTAAGGTTTTTTCCCAGACACCCAGGTTGTATGACTTCAGGCACTAAACCCACTTGAGAGTCATCATGAATTCTCAGGGGCTACCGTGCACCCAGCTCTCAACACCAAGGTTTGAGGTGATTTTCTCTGCAATCGCCGGGGTAGGAGCTTACTTCCAGTTCACTGTGAATGTTGCCCTTTGGAGTCTCGGCTTTATAGGACTGGTGTAGGAGGCATTTTAGACTCCCACCTTAGGCTCTGAGTTTTGTCTTCTATTTTCCAGACCTCTTGAGTTCATAAACACTACAGATGAATGTTCAACAAATCCCCTCAAAGTTGGCTTCAGAACTCTGTTTACCTCTCAGGAGTTCCCTCTTTCACTTAGTCTTTGGGCTCCAAGTATTCTTTACCAGATGCATTTCAAATACATTGGTGTTTTTTCACCTCAGTATTTTTAGGTGTTTTCATCCAGGCACCTACTTGGCCATACTTCAAACAAGAGGTACAGCATCCTCATCTGAAGATGAGGATGGAAATATGTTCACAGGCAATTTAAATATGTTCCGCAATGACAGATCAATAAATTACTTAAAGTGGAGTTGGGGATTTGGAGGCTCTTTAAGATGTCCTTTTAACAAGGCCTGTTGAAGACACGTAGGTAACTGCACTGACTGGTCAGGAAGAAGTCCTCTGGAAGTTAGTAACGTGTCCTCCTGCTCAACTTTAGGACGACGCATTTGGTCTTGAGGAAAAGGCAAGTCTCTGACTGGATCACCTTAGGTTAAGGGAGTCAGATGAGGTAAATACTGTGGTATTGTTAACATCTGTCTTGTTTTCAAAATTCAACTGTAACTTCTTTAAAAGCAAACACCTGTTCTTTAAGTCTTACAATCCTTCAACCCTTAGGTCTTACCCACTTCCTATAAGAAATCAAGTACAGGCACTCTGCTCACAGTCAAGTTTTCACTCCAGCATCGCCTTAGCCCTCAATTCTCACAAAGATCTCACAGGATTCCGAAAGTACTTCTGGATGAAGAAATGCCGGAGTTCCCGCCGGTGGCTCAGCGAAAACAAACCAGACTAGCATCTGTGACAACGCGGGTTCCATCCCTGGCCTCCCTCAGTGGGTTGGGGATCCAGCATTGCCATGAGCTGTGGTGTAGGCCACACCCGTACACCCCTAGCTTGCTTGGGAACTTCCATGTGCTGTGGGTGCGGCCCTAAAAAAGTCAAAAAAAAAAAGTCAAAAAAAAAAAACCCCACAAACAATTAAACTCCATCTGCCCTTTCCATAGCAAATCCTCTAGTATCATCAAAGAAACCAACACTCGGGAGTAATGAGAGTCAGAGGCAGTTGGAACCTTAGAGATCATCTAGTAACTAGTCCAACGTGGAGGTCCAGCGCCAACACTGTTGCCTAAAGTTACTCAACTAGACAGCTGAGAACTGACTGACGCTGAAATCCAGTTTCCCGACTCCATGCCCAAGCCCGCCCAGCAGTCTTGCCGTTCCCGGAAGGGTGATATCTGGGGGAGGGGAAGAGGGGGAAAGATCGACAGCTTCATAGACAAAACCCAGCAACTACACCGTGAGGTAACCCTGTCCCCAAGGAGAGGCAGGCCAGCCTGACTTCAACCCAGGACAGAAATCTGTAGCCGGAGAGCATGGCAGAAGGCATGAGGAAACCCATCAGGCAGAGAACAAGCTGGTCTCTGAGAGCCTGAGCCCTGGGGTGCCCGGGCACGGGCCAGCTCGCTAGCGCTGCTGGGGACCCAGGGTTTCCAACCCGCGCCACCTCGCCAGGGCGCGACGAAAACGTGTCGGGACGGTCGCAAATGCAAGAACATGAAACAAGCCTCCGAGAAGTTTCTCGGCGAAGGCGCGTGGCGCGGAGGCTCTAGCCCGACAGGGAAGGAGCCGACGGGGGTAGAGCCCAGCGCTGCGGCCGCGGGGGGCAGGGGGCAGGTCGGCGTTGGCCTCGCCAGCAGCAGCCCGTGGACGCCCAGCCCCTCCCCGGTCCGCACCTCGAAGCCCCGCCCCGGTCGGGGCGCCACCATCCCGAACGCGCCCCCGGGCGGGCGCCGGGAGGACTCTTACCCGAGCGGGCGCCGACTCCGCCATGGCTGCCAGTCGCCCTTCGACACCCGCCCCGCCTGATACGCCCCGAGCTGTGCGAGGGTCCGCTGGGCGCCCCTGGCCCCTCCTCGAAACCGCCCCCAGCGCTGTGTTGATACAAGGTGCATTGTGGGAATGCGGCCCTCCGGGGCCAAGACGGGCGCCGGCCGCGGATCCTCACCGTGCGGGAGTCCCCTTGCGCCCCCGTGCGGCAGGAGGGTGAACAGCCGCTGGGAGCTCGGCCGTAGCGGGACGGGACTTGGTCCTTCCAAGCGTAGGGCAGGCTCGGAATTTACCGCGTGCCCAGCACTTCTGCGTGCCCAGCACTCTGGTAGGGCTTTGAGGGATTCAAAACTGTATAAACTCAGACTGTGCCCAGAGGGAAGAACGTGTACTCTAGTTGGGGAAAAGAGGTACAGTCCCAGACTGCAAGCGGTTTTATTCCGAAAGTACACTTTTTTTTTTTTTTTTTGGTCTTTTTGTCTTTTTGCCAGTTCTTGGGCCGCTCCCTCGGCATAGGGAGGTTCCCAGGCGAGGGGCTGAATCGGAGCTGTAGCCGCCAGCCTACGCCAGAGCCACAGCCATGCGGGATCCGAGCCGCGTCTGCGGCCTACACCCCAGCTCACGACGGGAACTCCCCGAAAGTACACATGTTACTTCGCTTTTTGGAAATTAGAACTGGGGAGTTCCCGAGGTGGCGCAGGGGTTAACGAATCCGACTAGGAGCCATGAGGTTGCAGGTTCGATCCCTGGCCTTTTTCAGTGGGTTAAGGATCCGGTGTTGTCGTGAGCTGGGGTGTAGGCCGCAGACGCGGCTCGGATCCCGCATGGCTGTGGCTCTGGCGTAGGCTGGCGGCTACAGCTCCGATTCAGCCCCTCGCCTGGGAACCTCCCTATGCCGAGGGAGCGGCCCAAGAACTGGCAAAAAGACAAAAAGAAAGAAAGAAAGAAATTAGAAATACGCTTCTTACATCAACGTGGGTTAGGTGCCCAGGCCAATCCACTGAAGCCTATCAATTATAATAATCACATGCCTTGGAAAATCCAATTTTAGATAAAGCCTAAGTCCTGATTTCATATCCAGCCCGCACGCTGCACGTTAAACCATGCATTCAGAGTTTTGGATTGAAAAAGCATGGTTCGTGTGTTTGATAATGTGAGAAAAAAGAATGTATACATGAATGTGTAACCGGGTCACCTTGCTGTACAGTAGAAAATTGATAGAACACGGTAAACCAGCTATAATGGAAAAAATAAAAATCATTACAAAAATAAAATAGCAAACAAACAAAAAAACCCATGGTTGCAGAGTTCCCATCGTGGCTCAGCAGTAAGGAACCTGACTAATAACCATGAGGGCGCAGGTTGGATCCCTGGCCTTGCTTGGTGGGTTAAGGCTCCAGCGTTGTCATGAGCTGTGGTGTTGGCTGCAGACACTGCTAAGGTCCTGTGTTGCTGTGGCTGCGTTGCAGGCTGGTGGCTGCAGCTCCAACTCCACGCCCAGTCTGGGCACTTCCATATGCCCCAGGTGCAGCCCTAAAAGACAAAAATAAAAATAAAAAAGCCTGGTTGCTTTACCATTGGCGTATCCAACACTAATGCAACCATAATTACCGAATTCGTGCCACACTGTCTCAGTATCATCCACTCTGAATGATAGGTATGAATAAAACTCTTAAGAACAACAGAAAAATGATGATCAAATGACTGGCTCCTTCTTAGCAGGAGGGCTCAGTTCAGATTTACCTCCTGCTCCCAGAGACATCCCGGTCCACCCTGTCTGCATACAGCCCAACCCCCCTCCATCCCAACAGTCAGTCTGCTCACCTTGCTCAAAGTTTTTCATAGCATTTATCACCGTCTGAAATAACCTCTTTTTTTTTATTAGTCTACATAGTAAATTTTGTAAGCTTTTCTTTCACTGAAGTATCCTCCATTTCTTGCACACAGAAATGCTCTTAAATGTGTTTGGATGATTGAATGGTGAATCAGGAAGTAAGGATAGGAGTCCAACTGTGGCTCAGTGGGTTAAGAACGCGACATAGTGTCTGTGAGGATGCAGGTTCGATCCCTGGCCTCAATTAAGTGGGTTAAGGATCCGGCGTAGGTTTCTCAGCTGAGGCTCCAACCTGGTCTTGCTGCGGCTGTGGCACAGGCCTCAGCTGCAGCTCCAGCTCCACTCCTAGCCCGGGAGTAGAATTCATGCTCTCTGTTCTGTCTCTGTGTTCACCAGGCTGCCTTCTGAGGACGCAGGTTCCTGTGTAGCTACTGGGAGACAACCTACAGATCATGGCGACGCCAATGTCCAGACCACCCGTGGAAATTATTCACCTGATTCTCCGCCTACCCATCCGTCCCCGAGAGTCAGCAGGACTCAGCATCCCCACCTGGAACTCTGGGAGAAATATTTAGATCAAATCCCAACGTCAAGGGCGGCGGCATGGGGCACCGGTTTGCAGTTTCTCGGGCTCACAGAGACGGTGCCATGATGGGGAAGGTGGGGCTGAGGAGTGAGAAAATCCGGGTCCGGAGCCCAGCGCTACTGCCCCTTTCTCGGCATGGACTGTGGGCAAGTCATTTGAACGTCTCAGCACCTCCTCGTTTTTAGTGAGGAATAATAGTAGCGCCTAGTTGATAGAGTCCTTGTGCAGGTGAAATGAGTTAGTCCAAATCAAGGGCTTCGAACAGTGCCTGGCACAGATTAAGAGCTCAGGAAGCGCACCTCATCTCCACTGCGCTTTGCAAAATAACGGATGTAAGTGTGCGATGTGCAGCCGAGTGCCTGGTGTGCAGCAAGGACTCCGTACAAGCAATTTCTCTCTTTGCCGACCGGCTTCAGCAACATCCAAGCCTTGAACTGCAATGAATTCACCAAGATCAATGTCACCTTGTTGCATCTCTTAGAAGCCACCCATCTGTTCTTTCCCAGTGACAGTCAGCCTTTTTTTTTTTGCCACACCCGAGGTACGTGGAAGCTTCCAGGCCAGGAATCCAACCTGCGCCACAGCAGCAACTGAGCTGTAGTGACAACGCCAGATCCTTAACCCACTGAGCCACCAGAGAGCTCCTTGAAACTCTTTTTTTTTTTTTGGTTTTTAGGGCCGCACTTGTGACATATGGAGGTTCCCAGGCTAGGGGTCGAATCGGAGCTGCAGCTGCCGGCCTACACCACAGCCACAGCAAGAGGGATCCGAGCCATGGCTGCAACCTACACCACAGCTCATGGCAACACCGGACCCTTAACCCACTGAGCAAGGCGGGGAATCGAACCCGCAACCTCAAGGTTCCTAGTCGGATTCGTTTCTGTTGTGCCACAGTGGGAACGCCCCTGAAACTTTAACTCAAGAAAGTTTTCAGACTACAGCTTTGAGGCTCTATTCTGTTCCTCTTACTTTCCTACGAGCCTCTAGGTGGCAGGGATCACAATTTTTGTGCTCCTGCCGTCAATAACCCCCGGGGAGCCTGCTCCACTCAGCTTCTGGGCCAGTGAGCGCCCGGATGAACACTCCTTGGCTCCAGCTGCCCCCGCCCCAGTCATATCTATGTGTGAAGTGGGCGTCTGGTAACTTCGTCAGCCTGGCACTTCTACTTTCCTCTGGACATCTGTGCCCATCCTTCCCTTTGGGGAGGGTGCCAGGCGGGCTCTAGCATGTAATTCAGGCGGCGGCTGCCATCTTGTGCCATGACAATCCCGGCCTGGTCACAGTGACTGTCTGAAAGGCAGGCATCTGACTCAAGCCAGCCCAATCACAGCACCCCAGCCCCCTGGCCGCAGTACTTGAGCCGGAGGTGGAAATACGACTTAAGCACTTCCCAGGATCCTTCTCACTGGAGCTGAGGGAACAGGCCGATTTCCTCTCTGGTGAAGCTGTGGGTCAGGAATAGTCTTATCCCCCATTTTTTGGAGTTGGTTTGAAAAAATGATCCCAACACTCAGAAAGGCGCAGAGATGACGCATCTGTCCAGGGTTGGTTATTCAACTGTTCCTTTGAGTCTGTGAATGATTCCAGGTTCCTTCCAGAAACTTCCCCTTTCTCTGCGGTTGGCCAGTATGCCTCAGGTAGGGAAGCTGGGTGTCTGGGTGACAAGGAAAGTTTTTACTGCACATCTTATTTTTTTTTTATTTTTTATTTTTTCCCTGGCTGCACCCATGGCATGCGGAGGTTCCTGGCCAGAGATAGAACCAGTGCCACAGGAATGACAAATCCAGATCCTTAACCTCTTTCCCTTTGCGGATGGTGCCAGCCAGGCTCTAGCCATGTAATTCAAGCGGGCACTGCCATCTTGTACCATGTCAAGAACCCCACTGCACATCTTTTATGCACTTTGAATTTGGAAAGTAAAATCTTTTCAAAACTTCGTTAATTGGTTGATTACAAGCTGGTGCCGAATTCCTTTCAGGGGGCGAATAGCATTTTGTTCGGCAAAAGAGTTTTATTGGCTTTCCCCCCACCACTTTTTGTCTTTTTAGGGCCGTACCTGTAGTATTTGGAGCTTCCCAGGCTAGGGGTTGAACTGGAGCTTACAGCTGCCAGCCTGCATCACAGCCACGGCAACACCAGATCCGAGCCGCAATCCGAAACCTACGACACAGCTTGTAGCCGTGCAGGGTCCTTTAACCCACTGAGCAAGGCCAGGGATTGAACCTGTATCCTCATGGATGCTAGATGGGTTCTTCACCCACTGAGCCATAAGGAGAACTCCTTCCCCCCCCCTTTTTTTAATTGGCCATTTTAACTGGGGAACGTCAGGCCCCAGGGGCAAGGCTTGGAAGGCAGAGGAGAGCAAAGACCAAACTGAATTGCTCTCCATAGCAAATCGGGATTTGGGGGTTTCCCTGGGTGCAGCGCACGCGGGAGGGGAGCTGCTCTTCACAGGCTGGGAAGATACAAGACGGAGAGAGGGGTGAACGCTGAGAAATTCCTGAGGTGAGAGTGGTTAGGGTCTTTTTTTTTTTTTTTAAATGGTCACACCTGCAGTACATGGACAGACATTCCCAGGCCCGGGCTCAAACACTAACCTCAGCAATGACCTGGGCTGCTGCAGTCAAATTCTTACGAGCTGTGCCACAGCAAACACTCCCTTCAAGGTCTTTTAAGAGCAGAGATGCTGGTTATTTGGGGTCTAGTTTGGGGTTGTTTGCTGTGCTACGCTGAGATGGAGGCTGTAACCTCCAACGTATGAAAGCAGAAGCATCTTATCTGGGGAAGGCAAAGCAAAGGCACCGCGCTCCCGCACCTGGGTGCCTGAGAGGCGAGACCAGCGGCGTGAAGGTGAGCTTGAGATCCAGAAAGCGTGCATTCACCAAGGAAGATAAGCCTCTCCTCGTCCCCAAGTCCTTGAGATGGGGGGCAGGGGCTGCTGGATTTGACACCATATGTAGCATGGGGACTCAAGACACTTTACGAGGAAAGGATATTGATCGCATGGGGATGGAAGGGGTGGGGACGCCAGGGTAACCAACACTGGCTTACACCTCTAAGACTGGATATGAGATCTCTCGACCCTGAAATGGGAGTCTTCTTTTATGATACGGGATAGTGAACCTACACAGTTTTGTGGGGTTTGGGGGCCATGTCCTCGGCCATGCTGAAGTTCCTTGGCCAGGGACTGAAACCTCGCCACAGCAGTTACTGAACCACAGCAGTGACAATGACGGATCCTTAACTGCTAGACCACCAGGGAACTCCTGTAAACCTACAGACGATGATGCTGAGGGACGGTGTGGGTTTAAAGCGCCTAAAGAGGTTTGAACGGAGGCTCTGGGCCTTTGGGACAGGGCCAGCAGCTCCCCAGGGGAGAGACCCCTGGGAACCTGGCAGGGTGGGGGAGGCGTGTGAGGTTCTGTGACATCCCCAGACCCCTCTTCCCGAGAATCGCCACTTGGCGCCCTCCAGGATGGCCCCTAAGGACTCCGTGTTGGATGGAATGACAGTCATGGCCTCCCTCCCCCCAGCTGCCAGGGCCCCAGGACAAGATGCTATCACATAATTTTCTTTTTTTTGTTTTGTCTTTTTTTTTTTTTTTTTTTTTTTTTTTTTTAGGGCCGAACCAGCGGCATATGGAGGTTTCCAGAATGGGGTGGAGTTGGAGCTGCAGCCGCCGGCCTACACCACAGCCACAGCACCGCAGGATCCGAGCCGCATGTGTGACCTACACCACAGCTCATGGCAACGCCGGATTCGGATTCTTACCAGTTGGGCTCTTAACCTGCTGAGCCACACTGGGAACCCCCGTTACATATCTGTCTAACAAGAACAATCAGATGGGCCAATACTGTGAAGCACAGGCGCAGGCTGGTTCATCTTCCTGGGGTGAGGCGTACCCATTTTTCCCCTACTCTCTGCCACGACCAAAGATCCTGGGACCATGTCTCAGGGAGCCAGGTATGATGCGCGAATCCTTGATGGTAAGAGTACCGTGTTCACCTGTGGCTCTTCATTTGCAGTGGCGTCTAGCCTGAACTTACACCTCTAAGGTCATCCTCTGTGACCTCCTCTGGGAGCTGTGCACGTTCTGTGTCCAAGGAGCTCTAAGGGGGGCAGATGGCAGGCTAGCTGGCAGCCTGTCTTCGGAAGAGCTGTGGCACTGCAGGCCCTCCTGTGGCCTGGCCATGACCCGTCCTGCGTCTTCACCCACTTCGCCCACCCCAGCTCGGGCCAGGCCCGCTTCCTGCCCTACAACCTCCAATTTCTGCCTCCCCAACACCCAGCCTATTCCACCCTCCTCTCACATTGCCTCTCCCTCCTTCCCTGCCCCGAGCAACTCGTCCTTTAAGCTCCGACTCCTCCAGTTCCCGCACACAAGCTCTTAGCCGTGGATGCTTCTCAACGGGAATCTGGTAGGAAAGAGTTTTACTCTTTAAGTTTTTTTTTAAACCAACTTTTACTGCATGCATTCATCTTTTCATTAAAATAGTTACTTTTAATTAACACATCATCAGAAGGAAAATAAAAATCCACCCCAAAGCAGGGCCGTGGTCCAGCTTCAGTAAGGGGACTGCAGGGTCCACACCAAGGATCCTGGCTGCCTGGTGGCTCTGATCAGCCCTGGGGGGAGGGGTCACTCGAGGAGGACACCCCCACCCCCACCCCGGCCCAGGCTGGTGCTGGCGGCTGGGTTGACTTGTCGCATGGCTGAGGGGCACTTGGTGCAGTGGGACCTACCAGACTGGGGCGCAAGAAACCAGAAACAGCCTTTGCTCTCACTCGTCCGGTCGCAAAACCTCTTTGGGAATCAGCTCCTTGAAGGTAAAGGGACAGACTCAAGCTACGTGCTAAACCTTTCAAACGCCTGTCTCAACAGGGCTTTCTCCCCTCCTTCATACTCTCAGCAGCCAAAGGGGGAAAAACACCAAAATCAAAACCAAGCAAAAAAACCCGTGTTGGTCTTGCTTCCCATGACTTAGGTTACGAAATGTTGATTTTCTGCATGTGCTTTTGAAAAGCAGAATACTGCCACCTCCCAACCAACACAATGGACTACAGGGTCCCTTTCTGCTCTAAAGAAAACTCCACTGAGCTTTTTTATAGTTAACATGTCATCTTCTTCTCATTTGCCTCCTTCCGAAAGCAGGATAAAGGAAAAAAAAAAAAATCCCAGTTGGTTGGATTCCAGTTCATTGAGGGTTTACTGTACGAAGCCACGCTGGAGAGCCCTCCGGCCTTGCGAACATGCAGTCTGCAATCTGGACACCTTTTATTTAATTTCGAGAATTCCCTTTGCATGGCAAAAAGAGGTCGGAGGAAAGCAGAGAGGCACGGATGGGGAAGGGCAGAAGCAGAGCGCTCACAAGCGGGCTCCCTGGCTGGGAGGGAAGGGGGATGGATGGAGGAGCAGAAGTCATTCTTGACACAAACAAGGTCCTGGGGCGTGCGGCCCCACCCCAGTGCCTGGCCATGCAAGACGCAGAAATGGAGACTGGGGCCCGTCAGGCCCTTGGAGCAGATGCACCAACACGGGGAGTCCTCTGGGCGCCTCCCCAGGCGCCTGCAGGGTCTGGAGCAGAGCAGGGTCTGTGTCCATGTCCACCAGCACAGTGGGTTAACAGATAGCACCAGTTGGGAGGCTCAGGGAATGAGAGAGACTGAAGCTCTCAGACGCTAGCACCCACCGGCCCGGCCCTCCTGGCAAGAGACCCCCTTCCCCCACGGCCACTCTTGCAGCTCGAGCCTCCCCTCCCGCCTTTGCCCTGGGGAGCAAGTCATCAGGAGGTGGTCTGACCCAGGGCAGGGGCTACGCGATGGAAAGACGCTGCCGCTGCACCAGACCGAGGGGCCGGGGGTGGGAAGGCCAGGCTGGGGGCAAGGGCCCGCCCTACCGCCGCGGTGCTCACAGGAAGAGCCTTCTGGAAACACACCCCTGGGCCTTTTGTCGTCGATTTGTTCCCCATTCCCGGGAACCCAATGGGTTGGCCCCCTGTTGCTTCAGAGCATTTTTGGCGGGTCGGGGAAAAAGAGAGGCCAGAGGCCACAGGCCGGCCCGAGAGGTCTCTCGAATACCAGAGGTAGGCAGTGTGCGTGTGGTGGGGACACTGCGCCGGGATCGGGGGGCCTGGTCCCGGCCCTGCCACTCTCTTCTCGCGCGATCTGGGGTAAACCGTCTCACCTGTGTCTCACTTTTCCTGTTACCAGGTCAGGAAGATCCTACCCCACATCCCTCAGAGGGATAGGCTAAGGGTGAAAATAGATAACGGATAGAAAACGTGTTTAAAAAAGTATAAAGCGCTGTTCAAACGCGAGGCAGTGTTGTCACCACAAGAGATGCTGTCCCTTAGCACACCCCTCCTCTTGGGCACACCTTCGCTTCCTTTTTAGGGTCTCAACCTTAGGACCTTATTTCTGTAGCTCAGAAGGGTTTCCAGGCTCCCTGGTGGCTCCCCCTGGTCACTACCTGTGACGGCAGAGGCCAACCGGGCACGCTCGGTGTCCAGTGGGGCTGTGCCCGCAGGGGGGGCGCTCCCCTCACGGTCCTTCTGGCCCCTTCCCTGCGGGAAGCCACTCGGCCGACCCCTTGGTCCACCCCGTGAGAATAGCTGGGCTGTCCATTCAGGCCCGGCAGGTTCAAGGGACCCCTGCCCAACCCTCGGGGGACCCTGTCTGGAGTGCAATTCCTGTTCCCGATCTTCCAGCAGGCGGCGGGGAGAGGGAGGGAAGGCGCCCCTAGAACCAAGGGCAGGATCGTGGGTCCTCAGGACGCCCCCGGGCTCGCCCCCCCCGCCCCTGCTCCTGCTGCCAGGCCTCCCCTCCCCCCCGCCCAGCCCTAGTCTCGCTCGGGCGGCGCCTGGAGGGGCCGCGGGGCGCCGAGGCCCGGGCCACCGCTGTGCACGCGCAGGTGGTCCTTGAGCGACTCCTTGTAGCGGAAGCTCTTGCTGCACTCGCCACACGTGTAGGGCCGCTCGCCCGTGTGGATGCGCTGGTGCTTGAGCAGGTTCTGCTTGCGGATGAAGCTCTTGCCGCAGAGCGCGCACTGGAAGGGCCGCTCGCCCGTGTGCAGCCGCTGGTGGTTCTGCAGGTGCTCCTTGCGGCTGTACGTCTTCTCGCACTCGGAGCACTTATAGGGCCGCTCGCCGCGGTGCGTCATCTGGTGGCGGATGAGGCCCGAGTGGCAGTTGAAGCTCTTCTCGCACTCGGCGCACTCGTAGGGCCGCTCCTTGGTGTGGCTGCGGTGGTGGATGATGAGGCTCTTGCGCACGCCGAAGCTCTTGCCGCACTCGGGGCACGCGTAGGGCTTGCTGCGCGCGCCGTGCAGGAGGAGGCTCCGGCGGAGGCCGCCCGGGCAGCAGCTGCCGCAGCCCCCGCCGCCGCCGCCGCCGCCGCCGCCCGGACCCCCGCCCGCGCCCCCCGCGTCCCCGCCGCCCGGACCCGCGCCCGCGCCCCCGCCGCCCGCCTGCGCCCCGCCCGCGCGCTCCCCGGCCAGCGCCGGGAAACTGTCGTCCAGCAGCGCGCCCCCGCCGCGGCTCGGGGGGCGGCCCGCGTTCTCGGGGGGCGCGGGCAACGGGGGCAGGCTCTGCGGCGCGGGCTGGGGCTGCGGCGGGGCCGGGGGCGGGTTCTTCACCATCAGCAGGCTGTCACCTGGGGAGGAGACACGAAGAAGAAGTGACGTGCTGACCGCGCTCAGGCCAGGAGCGCCCCTGTCCCTGCCAGGAGCCCCCCCCCCCCCCCCCCCCCGGTCCTTAACTGCCCTCTGCGACTCTGTGTGAGTCACAGGCTAGCCAGGCCTCAGCTTCTCTAAAGGGTGAGGGGACAAGGCAAATGGTCATATTCCCTAGGGCTCTAGGGCTCCTTGACCTCCAGACCCGCCCAAAGCCACCAGCTGGAGAGGGTCAGGCAGGCGACTGGCAGTTAGGATGGCAAACACCGCCCGAGGTTGGGGGCGGGGGCCGCTCTGCTGCGGTCTCCTTGGAGGGCAGAACTGCCTGACAGTAATCAGACTTCATTGTATTCTGCTATTCGCCGCTCATTTATCTAAGGAGACTCTCTCCACTGGAGGGAGAGAATCTACCAGAACCTATCCCAGGTTCTAAAGGCTTGCAGGAGCGGAATGAGGGAGCTGGGGCGTAAGCACCCTCCACTTCAGTCCTGCTTTTGCTGAGCAGGCAGCCTTCCCTCCCGAACCGCAGCAGCGGGGTCAGCTGGGTCGGTGTGACCCTGGCCGGCCTCCCCAGAAAGCGCCTTTCCTGCTCCCACAATGAGGCCCTTTCCTTGCGCCCGGGAGTCTCCTGACTCCACGGCTCCCCACTGCCTTGGGGGTCAGTGGGGCACAGCGGCCAGGGTCCAGGCATCAGAGCATGGAAGTTAGGCCCAGGACTCTGACTTCCGACCGAGGAAAGCCTGGGTTTGCTGACTGTACTTGGGAGTCTTCTCTCCTTCGCCTTCCAGCGTCTCCCTGATCCTGTTCACAGTCCTTTCTCCCTGGAGGAGCCCCTCCCCATGGCACATGCTCCTTATGTGACACAGACGGGGCCCAGCCACCCCTGGCTCTATCCTGACCAACACGGACCAGGCAGAGAACCGTCTCCAGAGGACGCTAGCCAGGGGCAGAGGCCAAAGCCCTCTCCTGGCTCAATCCCGGATGTCACGGCTCTGATCCTGCAGCTTTGGCTCTGGTCTCTGACCAGCCGCACCGAGGGCTTTGCTTCTCTGCTCAAACGGCTACTCTCACTCCTCTGTAGGTGTTATTCCCAAGAGGACCTCCAAGGAAACCGCGTGCAGATAAACGTCCATGTCAGGGGCTGCTTCCCAGGAAACCCAACCCCAACCAATCCCAACCTGAGTCTGACAGTTCTTCAAGCTCGGTGTGGGTACCAGGCCGCTGTTGTCACTGTCCTGACCTGCTCCTTTGGCCTCCCTTCCTGGCCCAGCTTGGTTCCCATGGACCCTCGGCCCTTCCCTCTGCTGCTGGGCTTTGCCTGGGGGACCCCGTGCGGTGACTGCCCTCATGCAGCTGGAGAAGATCCCGCATCTCAAAGGCCTGGCATCTGACCTCAGGACGGGGCGTCCCACTTTTCCACTCTCCGTGGGGGTCACGCCATACCTCCTCCTCCAGCCTCTCACGGGAGGACTTTGCTCTGGACTCACTGGCCAGTAACTGCTTCAGAACAAGCATGTGACCTTGTTCTGGCCAATGGTGTGTGTTTGCCAGGACGCTTCCTCTCTCCTTAGAGAGAGCTCAGGGAAAAAAGACAGCTTTTCCTTTCCCTCTGGGTCTGGAGGTGATGCTTGGAAAAGTGGCAGCCTCCTGGCTCCATCTCCACCAAGGATGGCTGAGCAAGGAGTTGAAAAGAAACCGGGTCCTTGGTAATAATACAGCTGTGTCCTTGAATCCACCGAAACTGAATTAGCCCTTAGTTATGTCACAGAAGAAATGTCTTGATTCTTCAAGGCAGGTTGAACCAGGGTTCTAAAGCAGTGGGAGCACCCTGCCAGACATAGTGGTACAGCATCGCTCCACCCAACACTCCCTTGCCCCGTGGGCTGCCCTCCCCAGCTCCCCTCTCCTCTCATTTCTCTGTTCCTTTTCATAGCAGTATGCTTTTTTCTCTTTCCTTTTTTTGGCTGAGTCCATGGCATGCGGGAGTTCCTGGGCCATGGACCAAACCCATGCCACAGCTGTAACCAGAGCCACAGTACTAACAATGCCAGGTCCTTAACCCCTTGAGACGCCAGGGAACTCCTTTAGCCATAGTCTTTAAGAGTCGTGTACACTTGCTTTAACTAGTTCTTCGCCTCCTAACTGTTTCAGACCATTGCAGTCAGGCATGTGTCCCAGCAGGCCAGTCAAACTTGTCAAGGTCACCAACAGCTCCCAAACTGCCAAATCCACAGGCCTCTTCCCTGTCCTGTCCGCCCCGCCCCCATCACAGGTAACACAGTTAAGCCCTGCCCTCTCTTGAAGGATTCTCCTCTCCTAGCCTCTGTGCCACCACGCTCCTCTGGGTTTCCTTTAGGCTCAGACCTGGAGTCTCTTTGTCTACACTCTCCCTAGATCTCAGACAGTCCCTGGCCTTAAAACAACTTCTGTGTAATACTTTGTCAGGCCTTTGCCTTGGTTTCTGAGAGGCAGCTTCTAAGTCATTGGAATTTCCCAGGTGACAGGCGTGTCTTTGTTACGCTCAGTCGGCCCTGATGGTTTATGCTCACGAGGTGACTAATGTGCATCCCTAGATGCTTCAAGCCAAGAAGATGACTCAGGGTGGGAGCTGGCTGTGCCAGAGAGATCAACCACATGATTAGAGGCTTGGCAGTTTGAGCCCAACCTCCGGAGAGGGCACAGGGGCTGGAGAATGAGTTCAACCTCGTGGCCAATGATTCAATCAGTCATTCACATGTGAAGAAACCTCAGTAAAAACTCTGGACACAGAAGCTCTCTGATAGGCAGTATTGTCACGTATCTCCAAGCTGCATATTGTCACATGTCACGGCGGGGAGGGTGGTGCTCCTGATTCCGCAGGGGGTAGATAACCTGAAGCCTCATGCTTAGGACCCTCCCAGACCTGGTCCCCTGGGTCTCTCCTCTTAGCTGGTTCTGATTGAGTCCTTTTGCTCTAATAAAACGAATGGTAAGTGTCGTGTGTTCCTGAGCTCTGTGAGTTGTTTTAGGGAACCACTGAACCTGAAGGGTTAAGGAAACCTCTGCGTTTGCAGCCAGCTGGTCAGAAGTGAGGGTGGCCCGGGGACCCTTGGAACTGCAGCTGGTGTCTAAGGGGAGAGCGGTCCTGTGGAGGACGAGGTGCTCTGCCTGTGGCCTTTGCCCTAAGCCCAGGTAGTTGGTGTCAGGAGTCCTTGCAACCTGTCACTCCCAAGTCCATCTAGCCCCAGGCTCTCAGACGTCAGACTCTTATGCTCATCTGTCTATGGGACATGGCTACTTGGGTGTCATCTTGAGTTGAACGGGTGCGGAGGACAATGCTTGGTTTACACAGCTAAATGGTGCATCTCCGGGACTCGGCATTCCAGCAAAGAACACCGACGTTCTCGCAGGTTTTCTTTCTTTCTTTTTTTTTTTTTGTCTTTGTCTTTTTAAGGCCGCATCTGTCGCATATGGAGGTTCCCAGGCTAGGGGTCTAATCAGAGCTATAGCTGCCGGCCTACACCACAGCTACAGCAACTCGGGATCCGAGCCGTGCCTGTGACCTACACCACAGCTCATGGCAATGCCGGATCCTTGACCCGCTGAGTGAGGCCAGGGATCGAACCTGCAACCTCATGGTTCCTAGTCAGATTTGTTTCCACTGCGCCACGATGGGAACTCCCGCCCAGGTCTTCAAGATCAAAACCTAGAGGTTGCTCCTGACCCCTGTCCCGACACTGATGTACAGCCCATCAGTTATCCCTCCAACCGTCATCTCCTCACCGGCCTCTACTCCCTGCATTCGCCTCCTACGTGGTTTCCTGCTTCTGCTCCTGCCTGAAGCCCAGTCCAGTCAATCCCCAAACTTAGTTTTTTAGAGTAGAAACCAGATCACATGACCCCGGTGTCTAAAACCCTCAGGAAGTCTCCTTTTATAACAGAGTGAAACCCAAACGCTAACCTGGCCCACAGGTCACGTGTGCTCACACAGCCCCTTGTCTTTGGCTCCAACCTCATTCCTGACGCCCCGCGAACGCCCCGCGCCCATCAGCCCCAGGGGCAGCCCCTTCTCATCATCTCAACGCACGCAGGGGTTTCTTCCTTTCCTGCCCCGACTCCCAGACTCCTCTAGTCATTATTCAAACAACAGAAATTTAAAAGGGTGGGCAGCCCTGTTTTCACCTGAGGCAGTGAATAGTGTGGGGATTTTAGGAGGGTGCTTTCAAACCATGTCTGTGATTTGCAAGGGCGAGTGCGGAGGGCTGGCATCTGGGTGGCGCGGTCCGGCTGGAGCCTCCCCAGTCACTCTGGAAACTCCTAGTGGCCACTGACCCCAGACTCCTCTGATATGTCCTACTTCGCTGGAGCCCCGTGCATGTTACCTTTGCGAGCACGAGCTTGTGTTCCCCTGTTACTCTAACTGTCACAGAGCAGAGAGGAAGAGTCTCACTAATACGTAAATCCAAGAATCCTTTCTACTTAAGCATCAGGTCTGGTTAGGCTGATGTCTTACTGTGAGCCAAGCAGGATACCAGATCTTTCCCTCTCGTGTACAGCAGGGCCAGGGAAGGATCTTTAACCCACTGAACAGGGCCAGGGATCGAACCCACGTCCTCATGGATAGTAGTTGGGTTCTTAACCCACTGAGCTACAACGGGAGCTCCTAAGTTTCTGTTGTTTTAAGCCACCCGGTTTGTGGCATTTGTGAAGACAGCCCCAGGAAACACACACACCTGCCATCCTCCAAAAGGAAAGAGAACAGTGCTTTGATACAGGCCTTTGAAAGGCTGCCAAGGCAGAGCATCACCCCCAAAGGGGTAGGCCTGGGTGAGCATCCATCCCTCTGGACAAAAGACCCAGGGCCCGGCCGGGGGCACCACTCACCGGGGCCGGAATCTAGTCCGAGCTCGCCATCCATGGAGTCGCGCGGGCCCCACGGGTACGGCTGCTCCTCCTGCTTTATCCAGGACAAAATGTCATGTGCGGAGATCAGAGCCTCTGTCCGTGGAAAGAAGGAGGTCTTAGATCCTGTTCGTTTCCACCGAGCACCCCCAAGGTTCGAAAACCGTAGATGCAGAGGCTGCTGCTCTGCTCAGAGGGCGGGCGGCAGTGCTGGTGTCTATGCCGCCCTCAGCACAGGCCGTCCTCCCCTCTCGATGGCCTCCCCGACCGGGACCCCACTGTGCTCGCTGCATCCTGACTGGGCTGAGGGGGAGGCTTGTCTCAAAGGCCTTGGGGTGGTAGAGTCGGAACTGGAACCCAGGTCTTCTGAGTCCACCGAGCTCCAGCGCAATCTGTGGTCCTGCCCGGCCGCAGGGAAGCCTGGCCTCTGGGGCCCACAGGACGGAGGCAGGAGGGGTAGGACTTAAAGACTAGCAACGGTGAACAAAGGTCATTAGTAAGACGTGCAGTGGACACCGCCACCCTTTATCATGAAGGGTCTGCTTTCCCTTCTGCCCTGGACCCCCGCACCTTCCCACTGAAAAGCTATAGACCACCTACAAGGAATCTTAGGTTTTACGTCTGCTTCTCTTCCTGCTAGGGGGTCGGGGGTGGGATGAGACTTTGGGGTCATAACTACCAAACACGATGACACTGGCTTTCTCCAGCTCTGCAAGCAGCACACACACACACTCACACTCAGTCTTGCCTACTGTTCTTTTATGTCTCCTTTTATGCCTGGATACTTCCCAGAAGTTTCCTGGGAGATGTCTAACTAGTCGTCACTCAAGGAAAATTCCAGGAAAATGTAAATTACTTTTTTTTCTTTTTTATGGCCACACCTGCAGCATATGGAAGTTCTAGGGCTAGAGGCTGAACTGGAGCTGCAGCTGCCAGCCTATGCCACAGCCACAGCAATGCCGGATCCAAGACGCATCTGTGGTCTATGCCACAGGTTGTGGCAACGCCAGATACTTAAGCCACTGAGTGAGGCCAGGGATCAAACCTGCATCCTCATGGAGACTATGTTGGGTCTTTAACCTACTGAGCCACAGTGGGAACTCCGACTTTTTTTTTTAAGTACTGCCCTTTTTTTTTGGCTGTGCCCATGGCATTCGGAAGTTCCCGGGCCAAGGATTGAACCCAGACCACAGCAGTGACTTGAGCCACAGCGGTGACAACGGGGGATTCTTAACCACTAGGCCACCAGGGAACTCTATAAATTGCTTTCTGTCACAGAAACATAGGCAACTTTTAAAAGACTTTCTGCTTGTATTTCAGAAATCAGGGACGTCATTGTAATGTCAGTTACACTGAGGTAGCAAATTATCCTTTAACGGGTCCTTTAGGAAAGCTGCCTCCAGTGATGTGCCAAAATGCCTGCGCCGGCCTACTGAGGACCCCATCAGGCTCCAGGCCCTGAGCCTTTCGCTGGCCTTGGACCCAGTGACGCGCCATCGATCGCAGCGACTCCCCGCAGCCACCGGTCTCCCTGCTCCCGCGGTGGGCTCACCTGAGCTGGGGTCCGTGGGCATGTCCCTCTCCGCCAGGTCCTGCTGATCCCACACGCACGGGTGCTCCTCCTGTTTGATCCGGGACAGGAGGTCTTGGGCGGAAGCCGGCGAGTCTGCTTGTGGGAACAGAGCGGCACAGGCGTCAGGGACCCGGCCGCGCCCGCCGGGCCGCGCTGTCTGTCTCTCCCGTCAAATGCAATTCTGTCTCTTCCCTAAACGCCAGCAGGAATTACTCCACTCAATTAAAGCCTTTGGTCGGTTTGGCCCAAGTGAATGGAGTGTTTCTGTCCTTCAGAAACTTCACCCCTTCCAGCGAGGGTCACGCTGGAGCCTGCGCGCCACTGTGGAAGGAGGTTCCCCTCACGCGGGGCTTTTCTAGAACCCGCTGCCTCCCGGGAAGCCTTTTATCGCGTCCATTTTAAGGGGATTTTCTAAGACAAATCCTACATTTTCTTTCCTCCGCAGCGTCTGTTAACCCTCATTTACCCTCTATTGCCTTCTTATCTCTTAAGGCGCCTTTGCAGATCGTGATACTGTGATGCTTTCGAGGAAAGTGTCGGATGAAAAGGGAACCAGCCTCTGCTCGGGACGATTATCACGGACCCAGGACGGCGAGGCCCCGACTACGGGGGAGGAGGCTTGTAGGGCTCCAGTCCGGGGCCGATAAAGGGCAACAGGGCACGAACATATCTTGTGAGGGTCACCTTTCTGTGTCCACCACCGAGGCTGCGGTTCTCAGCCATCGGGCCAAACATTGTTCTCCATGTTTTGGGGCTGTTGGTATTTGTTTGTTTGTTTATCTATTGAGGAGTTTAACTTTTAAATCAGTAGACTTGGGGGGATTACCTTCCATAACGCGGGTGGGCCTCCTCCCACCCGCTGATGGCCTTAATAGAAAAAGACAGACGTCCCCTGCAGAAAAGGGGGTCCGGCCAGCGGACCGCCTGGGGTCCGCAGCCTGCTGGCCGCTGGCCACTCTGCACAACCGCAGACGCCACCTCCTTAAATCCAATCCACCAACCGACCTCTCTCCACACACGTACACACACGCCCACGTGCATGCACGCCCCCCACTGGCCAGTCGGGGGGCAGGTCTTCAGGACCGCGGTCCCCGGCCCCACCCGCAAGCCGCGGTGTGCCCTCACGCCGGGTACTTCCGCGGGCCCCGCTCTTACTGCTCTTCGCGAGGAGGAAGGAAGAGTTAAAAACTGACAAGTAAAGAAGAGGAAACAGCACGGCTGAGCCCAGGTGTGCTGGCAAATCGTCCAGGCCGAATGCCGTGTGCCCATGCTGTCCCCCGCCCGCGCTGGGCCCGTCCTCCTGCAGCCGGCGTGGGCGGCCGCTCACCGGTGATGGACTCGGTGGGGATGGTTCTCTCCTCCAGGCCCCGCTGACCCCGGATGCACAGGGCCTCCTCCCGCTTCACCTGCGAGGACGCGTCCTGGGCAGGCACCAGGGGCTCTGCTCCTGGGGACAGAGAGTCGTGTCACGTAACGTCACCCGGACAGCCCCTGGGGGCAAGAGCACAGCTGACATGGTTCGTGATGGTCAGCTTTCATGGGAAGAGCAGGGGGTCTTGGGCTCCCGTGGGCGACTGCGGGGAAACAAAGAGCGTTCTGGGGGCAGAGAGGTGACGAGGCTCGGGACAGAGGGGTGGGCAGAACCATGAAACAAGGGGAGGTAAGGCCGGGAGAGGGTTCTGGAAGCTCCCATGTTGGATGGCTGCTAATCAGCACAGGCCCCAGGTCCCCTTCTGTGTGTGAGACATTCATCCCTGTTCTAACCCCAGTCAGAAGGATGGGCCAGGAGTTCCCACTGTGGCCCAGTGGGTTAAGGACCTGATGTTCTCTAAGTGAGTTTGCAGGTTCGAACCCTGGTCTCGCTCACTGGGTTAGGGACTGGTGTTGCTGAAAGCTACGGCTTCGATGACAGATGTGGCTCGGATCTGGGACTGCCATGGCTGTGGCACAGGCTGGCAGCAGCAGCTCTGATTTGACCCCTAGTCCAGGAACTTCCATACGCCACAGGTGTGGCCCTAAAAAGCAAAAAAAAAAAAGGGCGGGCCAGACACAGAGAAACGCTCACTCTTGCAGGTACACACACACACACACACACACACACACACACGATTGGGAGGAAGTTCGACTGGGCAAAGAGAAGCAACCCAGGCTCTCTCTGGATGGGTAACGCACAGCATGCTTATGGATAAAAGACAATAACCTATCTTCCAAGTAGACCCCGAGACGTGACAAATGGGGTGCTTTCCTCTTGGGGGGGGCTCTATGGTGTGACGTGCAGCACTAGCCCTGGCAGGACGCAGCTCAGGCAGCAGGAAAGAGGTGGTGGGTGGGGAACCGGAAGACATGGATCCGGACGAGTCCTTGACTTGACCTCTTTGGCTCAGACTGCTCGGTCCAGCCATAACATGGGCACAGTGGTCCCCGTTCCAGCCGGTGCAGTGACCGATGCTAAGCCGGTGAAACTGCTGAGGTTACTTTATGGGGGGAAGGTCACCACCGCTGCTGACCTCAGCCGTGTGCAGCGCTTAAGATGGGGAAGGAGCCGCGTAGAGGAAATATCCAGAAGAGGCAAATCCATGCGGGCTGTGGGTGTGGAGAACCGGGGTGACTCCCTGCTATGCGAATGCTTTGGTGTGTGAACCACTGAATGATGTACTTCCAAAGAGTGAATTTATGGTATGTGACTTATAGCTTAATAAAGAGAACGGACAGAAAAGGGGGAGCTGCCATCAAAACACCTTCTAAGGGACGTTTCGGTGACACGCACTTGCCACTTAAAAAGGAGGAAGCACAGGACTTCCCGTGATGGCTCAGTGGTAACAAACCTGACTAACATCTATGAAGACGTGGGTTCGATCCCTGGCCTCGCTCAGTGGGTTAAGAATCCAGCGTTGCTGTGAGCTGCAGTGTAGGTTGCAGACACAGCTTGGATGTGTGTGGCTGTGGCTGTGGCGTAGGCCAGCCGCTGCAGCGCTGATTGGATCCCTAGCCTGGGAACTTCCATATGCTGTGGGTGCGGCCCTAAAAAGACAAAAAATAAAAAAAAGGGGGGGGGGACGAAGGACAGAGGGCACTGATGGATGAAGGTTCATGTGACCAGGCAGAGGACACAGGAGAGCCAAGGTCTGGAGAGAAGACGTCAGGGGCAGAGCCGGGACTAGAACCCTCACAACCAGTGAGAGCTGACCAGGTGTGACATTCTCAAGGACCTGGATGTCCTCAGAGCGCAGGGTCCTTATCGGGTGAGGAGAAGGCCTTGAAGGGTAGGTCTGCCTGTGTCGGGGTGTCTGTGACAATGGGCGAGGGCACTGAGGTGACAGCCAAGCAGGCAGCCACACCAACGACGCACCCATGCCGAGCGTCCCCTGCCCCTCCACCCACCTGCCTGGCCCGGCTGCTCCCAGGTCTTCACAGGCCCCGGTCGGGCCTGGGGGGCTGCAAGGTGGACCCTTCCTCTTCTCTCTAGGTTACCTGACGTCTCGAGCTGCACGGCTCCAACCCCAAAAGACACACATCCACGGTGTGCTTTCTGGCCCTGAAATCTCTCCCTGTAAGTGACCGCCAAAGTCCAGGGGCGGCAGAACTGGCCTCATGAACAACCATGAGAAGCCCCCCAGCCCCATGCCTGGAGGGTGGGGCCCCGCCCAGGATCCCTAGCTGCCATCACCTGTGTCCGGATCCATCAGGATTTCTCTCCCTTCGGGGTCACGCTGCTCCCACACGCAGGGCTCGTCGCTGGGCTCCGCCTGGGAGGGAGCGTCTGGCTTGGGCACGGGCCCCTCCGCGTCTGGAATGCGGTGGAAGGGAAGGAGGACGGAGGGAAGTTAGCGGTGGGTCCCCAGGCGGGTCCCCTCCCCCGGCTCCCCCGCCGCCGCCCTGAGGGGCCCTTAGGTCTGCCAGGTGATCGCAGGAGGAGCCATAAGAGCAAGTTGAGGCGCTCCGCAGTTTCGGTGCAGAGAGCTGGTCTCTGCAAGCCGACAGCGGGGCCAGCCTGGCTTCTTCCAGGCTGTCGGGATGCAGCGAGCAGCGAGGGGCAGATGATGCTATCCGACTGCTTTCCAACAGGGCAGCAGCAGCGCGTTCACGTCTACAGCCACAGGCCCTGTTCCTGGCTTGTCCCTTTTCACCCTGGTTTAAACCATTTAGCCTCCTAGCACCACAAACGGGCCTTTTCTGCTTTTCTGAGTTCCCTGCGGTGTCAACAGGGAGCACCTTGCCCAGGGGGCGCGGCGTGGGCGGGGAAGATGCTGCCACAGGGCGGAGGGCGTCCTCACCCAGGGACATCAGGGTTTTGTAGTTCTCCTTAACGAGGTTGTGGTAGAGCTCCTTCTGCCACTCGTCCAGGTTCTTCCACTCGTCCTCGGAGAAGTAAACGGCGATGTCGACAAACGTCACGGGCACCTGGGCCAACGAGAGAGAGCTCTGGCCTGGCGCCACCCGCGTGCTCCGCGCCCCCAGCGCCCAGCGCCCCAGAGCCTGGCCTGGCTCTCCGCCTGCCCACCCTCCGCCGCCCTGCCGGCCCGTTTCAGTGGGGTGGCCCGGTCTCTCCCTGCGCTTCTGGCGACAGTGACGGTCGCCGTTGCCTTTCTCAACTTAAGCAGTTAACCACATCGTTTGTAATTTCCCTCTGAGGTCCAACTGGGTACCTGAGGCTAACGCTTTCGGTGTTCAGGGGACAGAGATGTGGGAGGCTTGCGGAACGGGTCTCGGAACCGACACGACAGAACCCTGTTATAACACCTGTATTTCCGGTCAGCTCACCCCCAAGCACCACTGACATTTTTGTCACTGAAACTAGCACGTGCCAAGGTTCTGGAATCCTGGTCTGTTTCGGTCACCGCTGTATCCTAAGCATCTAGAAGCGCCCGGTTTGGAGTCGGTAAGTGCATGTTAAATGCGTGGAATAGCTGTTGCCCGAACTAAGAGGGTCTCACTGGAGCCTGTGTCATCCAACGTCTAACGTCAGTCACTGGCAATTGAGGTAGTCTGATCTGTTCCAGAAAGCTGCTGCTTCCCTTTAACAAGGATTCTCCCCACCCCACGGTCATACCCATGGTATCGAGGAGCCAGGGATGGAATCTGAGCGGAAGCTGCAGCAATGCTGAATCCTTGAACCCACTGCGCCAGGCTGGGAATCGAACCTGTGCCTCTGCAGCAACCAGAGCTACTGCAATTGGATTTTTTTTTTTTTTTTTTGGCTGCCCCACGGCACATGGAGTTCCTGGGCCAGGGATTAGATCTAAGCTGCTGTCACAACCTAAGCTCCAGCTGCGGTAATGCTGGATCCTTAACTCACTGTGCCAGGCCAGGGATCGAATCGGAGTCCCAGCGGCCCCAGGACGCCGCTGAGCCCACTGTGCCACTAGGATTCCCGTGTGTCCTCATTTCAGTGGCCAGCACAGCCGCATCCCGGACAGTGTCGTCCAGGAGGGTTTCGGGTTCATGTCCTCAATACCTGTGCAGCCTCACCTGCTGCCACTTTCATCCCTTCTGGACCAGCCTGTCCCTCTCCCTCTGAAATCCAAGCCCTCGATTCTCCCCAAGGCCCTAGTCCTAGGCTATCAGTCTTTGCACCTGCACAAGAGGCGCCCTGGAGCGAATTAGAACAAATAGCCCTCTTGATGTCAGACCCACAGGCGCACGGCTAGGTGGGTGGGCGGAGCCTGTATGTCCATGACAAATGCCAGCCCTGCATCAGATGCCTGCATCAGATGCTCATCACCCTAACAGTGTTCTAGCATCCTGGCAGGTGCCACGGGCACACCTGGAGGACACCTACTGACTGGCTCACCCCCATCTTTAGAAACAGAACTAGAACTTTTTTTTAAGGGCTGCACCTGCGGCACATGGACGTCCCCAGGCTACGGGCTGAATCAGAAGTGCAGCTGCCAGCCTACACCACAGCCAAGGCTTTGCCAGGATCTGAGCTGCATTTGCCACCTACACCGCAGCTTGTGGCAACACTGGATCCTTAACCCACTGGACAAGGCCAGGGATGGAACCCACATACTCATGGATGCTAGTAGGGTCTTAACCTGTGAGCCACAATGGGAACTCCAGAACTAGAACTTCTAATTCCCTGGACCTTCCACCAGATTCGGGCAAATCCCCAACCCTTCTTCATTCTAACTGCCTGCCCCTAGAGAGAAGTCACCAAATTCTGCAGGTGACATCCACACATACTCATAGCCCTTGTCTCAAGGCTGCTCCAGAGCCTCTTGGTGGTCGTGCTGACATCTCTGAGTCTTCTGGGAGGCTTCTTCCACACTCTTCCCTCTCCCCGGCCTCCTGGCCTCCCCCATCCTCCGGGCTTCCCCCGTCCCGTCCCACTCCCCCCATCCTGCCCCATCCTCCCGGCCTCCCCCATCCCCCCATCCTCCCCCAAACCCCATCCTCCCGGCCTGCCTTTGATTGCAGGTGGCTGTTGGCAAGCGCTGGTCTCTGCCTTTCGTCCTGCCAATCCAAGCCCCACTCCCTGCACGTGCCCTTCACGTCTCCTTGACCTCCCGCCTGTGGAACTTTGCCCTCTGCCACCTTCAGTCTGTCCCTCCCCACCGGCTCTGCCCTTGGGATCCTCCGACCCAAGGGCGACCCACTCAGCTAGCCGCCTGCTTTCCGTGAAACATCCCCAGACACATGCTCTGTGTGCTCGTCTCCACAATTCCCACGGAGGCCCCTTCAATGTGCTCACGACACCCCCTTTCCGAAACCGCCCCCGGAAGGTCGTCGGGGGCCTCCTGCTCGGTTTCCACAGCCACGCGGCCTCCTGCGCGCAGCTCGCGGCCTCCTTGCTGCTTCCTCTTCCGCCCCCAAGACCAAGGCTCTGGCCTCACCTTCCCTGCGTCTTCACGGTTCCGTTGGCAATTCACCCTTTTCAGCACGTCGGTGTCACCTCTTTGCAGGGGCCCCCTGCAGCCCCCCTCGCTCCCTTCAAAGCTCACCAACAGTCTCCTGAGTGGCTTCATTCAGGCACCTTTTAAGGACAGACCTCAAACTAAATGTGTCCAAAAGCAAGTTCCTTATTTTTGCCAAAACGCCACCGCCTCGGCCTCCTTTCCCCACATCTGTGGAGGGTCTAGAATCATCCTCACAGCTGGAGACAGACATGGCTTTGCCGAAACCTCGCTCGGCGAGGATGCAGCTGAAAGCGGAGCCGCAGGGGGCCTCCAGACCCACCGGATAGAAAAGACTCGGGGACTGTCTGCCAACAATGAACCAGCTCACAGAACCCGAGAGGCACAGAGGAGCGGAGGGACCAGAGCCTCCCTTGACTCCGACAGAGAGAACGAATGCGTGTGGCGAGGCCCAAAGCACCTGCATTCTAACTCCGACCGGCGACGCGCACGTCTGACAGGTGCTTTTTGGCTGTGGAGGTTTGAAAACATGCCCGCAGGAGTTCCCGCTGTAGCGCAGTGGAAACGAACCCAGAAATGAAGCGACTAGCATCCATGAGGATATGGGTTCGATCCCTGACCTTACTCAGTGGGCCGGGGATCCGGCGTTGCTGTAGCTCTGGTGTAGGTCAGCAGCTGTAGCTTCCATTTGATCCCTAACCTGGGAACATCCATATGCTGCAGGTGCAGCTCTAAAAAGAGGTAAATAAATAAATAATTGTGTTTATTAAAAACATGCAATACAATACAATAAAGTAAAATATATCTGCAAATTCTTTGACGGCCCCTTGAAAAAACAGAGCCTAATTCTCCCCCACTTTGAGTGTGGCCAGAATCCAGTGACTCGCTCCCAACAAAGACAGAAGTGATGGTGCCTGACTTCTGAGCCTGGGTCCTAAGAGACACTGCAACATCCATCCTGGCCGCTCTTTGCTGAATCATTCTCTCTGGGGGAGGCAGCTGCCATGTGGCAAGGACACTCGAGCAGCCTCGTGGGGCAGGTTCACACCATGCAGAACGAAGGCTTCCTGCCAACACAGGTGAGTGAGCACAGCTGAGGCCGATCCTCCAGCCTCAGTCAAGCCTTCAGATGACGGCAGCCCCGGGCAGCAGCCTGACTCTAACTTCATGAGACTCTGAGCCCGAACCACTCAGCTAAGCTGCTCCTGAATGCCTAACCCACAGAAACTGCAAAATGATCAAGGATATTGGGGGGGCTGTGCCAATGGCACATGCAAGCTCCCAGGGCCACAGCAGCAACCCAGCCACTTCCGTGGCAACATTGGATCCTTAACCTGCTGAGACACAAGAGGACTCATAAATACTAATTTTTTTTTTAGGCTGCTAAGTTTGGGGGTAACTCATTACACAGCAAAGTAGACAACTAATACAATGAATTACTTCATGTTGTCCCATCAAGAAAATCCGCTAAACCTCCCCACTCCATGGACGAAGCGTATTTTACAGGGGAGAACACTGAAATGCAGAGGGGCCACCTGGTAAATTACTTATGGGATTATTTATTCTAAATTATTTATTCACTTCTTTTGAGAGAAAAGTTGAGGAGGCTCAGAGACAACGCAAAACATACTTAACCAGGGTGGGAGAATCAGTGTGGCAAAGCCAGGATTCAAACCCAAGCCTCCGGCTCCCAGAGCCCACAACCACTCCCTTCTTCCACGAGGGCACGTGTCAACTCAAGCCCCAACACCAGATCCAATGCAGAGGGCACACAACAGGGCCACGTAAGGACACAGCCCTGAGTCAGAACGCAGAGTTCAGGCCAGAGAAGAGAGCAGTGCGGGAGGAGACTGGCTGCGGGGCACAAAGCACGTGCCAACCTGTTCTGAAAACCAGGCCCTGTGGGCTGCAGTGCAGGAGGTGCCTCAGGGAAGAATTAAAGCCACCTGTGCCACTTAGTCCTGTGCAGCCTCAATGTCAAGCACCTCCTCTAGCAAAGCCGTGGGTTGGCTGCCAGCGACAAAGACAAAGAAGACCCAGAGTCCCTGGCGCGGAAGCGGAAGCCCTCCAGCTGGAGGGTCACTGAGCAAACGTTTTTGCTCTAAGCCAGGTACGGTCACAGGCATGGAGACACTGCAGTGAACCGAGCAGAGGAAACCAACCAAGAGATTAAAAAAAAAGAGTAAGTATTCAAAACATCGGATGCACAAGTGCTTTGGAGACGACGAGGGCAGGGCTGGAGGAAAGAGTGTGCTGGGGTTGGGCGGCCAAGGTCACGCTGATCCAGTGACAGCTGAGCAGACCCCAGATGGAAGTGACAGGGAGCCGTGGGCGGGGACCCAGAGATGGAGACTTTCAGTGGAGGAAAGTCCCTGAGCTTGGACCCTGTGGCACCCTGGCAAGAAGGAGCGGACAGGGGTCCCGAGGGGGTGCAGTGGAGATGAGCTTGGGGGGGTGACGAGAGGGAAGGGAAGGGACCATTGACACGACGGGGCTTTTCCACTGGATAAGATGGGGAGCCATCTGTTTTTTTGTTGTTTTGTCTGGTTTTTCCTTTTTAGGGCCGAACCCACGGCATATGGAGGTTCCCGGGCTAGGGGTCGAATTGGAACTGCAACAGCCAGCCTCCGCCACAGCCACAGCAACGCCAGATGCAAGCCACATCTTCGACCTGCACCACAGCTCATGGGAACACGGATCCTTAACCCACTAAGTGAGGTCAGGGATCAAACCTGCATCCGCATGGATATTAGTCGGGTTCATAACCTGCTGAGCCACAACAGGAACTCCCCATCTGGGGGTTTTAGGAAGAGGTGTAATAGACTGATTTATATATGTTTCTAGCCGTGCTCTTGGCATACAGAAGTTCCAGCACCAGGGATTGAACCCACGCCACAGCTGTGACCTGAGCCACAACAGTGACCATGCCAGATCCTTAACCTGCTAGGCCACCAGGGAACTCTAACTGATTAATATATTTTAAAGGATCACTCTGGCTGCTCTGCTGAGACTAGACTCTATGGGGTGGGGGACAAGGAGGGAAACAAGGAGGCCAGGGAGGAGGCGTGGTGATCACAGACGAGAGGTGACGGTGGCTTTGACCAGACGATGGCAGGAGCAGTGGTCAGGGTTTAAATATATTTTGCAGGAAAATCAGATGGTATTTACTACAGCAGTGGAAGCCAGGTGTGAGAAAGAGAGGAGCCAAGGACAGCCCCAAGGCTGTGGCTGGAAGGATGCGCTTATCTTCATGGAGACGAGGATGACTTTGGGTAGAACAGGGTTTAGGCAGAAATCAAGAGTTCAGTGTGGTTGAGTTAAATCTAAGAAAGGTACTGACGTTCCGAGGGAGATGCTCAGTCAGCAGGTATGAAGGTGAATCTGGCATTCGAGAAGAAGTCTGGAAAGGATACAGAGAGCAGAGCTCCCTTTGTGGCTCAGCCAGGAAAGAACCCAACATAGTGTCTGTGGGGTCGCGGGTTCGACCCCTGTCCTTCCTCACTGGGTTAAGGATCTGGTGTGGCCGTGAGCTCTGGTGTAGGTCACAGATGTGGCTTGCATCTGGCGCAGTCATGACTGTAGCTTGGGCTGACAGCTGCAGCTCCAGTTCAATCCCTAGCCTGGGAATTTCCATGTGCTGCAGGTGTGACCATAAAAAGAGGAAAAAAAAATGGGAGAGAAAGTGGGAGGAAAAGACTGCATCTGGGAGTTAAAAGCAGGTGGACTACCTCTAAAACCCGGAGCCAGGGAGTTCCCTGGTGGCCTAGCAGTTGGGGATCTGGTGTTGTTATTGCTCTGGCACAGGTCTGATCCTTGGATCCTGGCCTGGGAATCTCTGCATGCCATGGGTGTGGCCAAAACAAAACCAAAACCCAAAACCCCGAGCCTGGATGAAATCATGAGGACAGGGTGTAGGGAGTAGGCAGAAGTCAGGACTGAGCCCTGGACCACTCCAAATATAAGAAGTCGGAAAAGGAGGGAAGGCAGCAGAAAGGACTGAGAAGGAACAGCTAGTGATGTAGGAAGAGAGCCAAGGCGGGAGGGGTGCCGGAAGCTGCACGAACAGGTGTTTCGAGGAGGGATGGGCCTCCTGCATGAAATGCTGCTGACAGGGCAGGAAATGAAGACTGGGACGTCAATGCCACGGCTTTAAGGGCCCTGGCTTTCAGGGTCTGACATCTAATGGTGTCATTAAAGCTTTGGCGAGACGAGCAGGGTGGAGACATGGTAGCAGCAGCCTCATCCTGCTCCAGGGAGATGGGTCCAGTGACGGACTTACTGCAATCCTGGGGGTAGAGGAGCATGTTACGTGGGACCACGGAGGATGCAGCAGCAGAATCCAGCCTGCGAGAATTCCACAGGACAGGTGGCCTAGTTTCTCCCCCAGATAAACTACAAAGAAGAATGAAAGAGATGGAGGAGGAACTTACAGATTGAAATAAGACTTCAAAGACACAGCAACGACCGTGTGTAGACATATTTAAGCTCCGATTCGGGCAAAAGCTAACAGAAAGAAAATGTATAACATTTTTGGAAAAAATGAACATTTGAGGATGTGTGAGGAGGCTGAGGTTTGTGTTGGGGCGGTCATAATAACGAGATCATTACGTACAAAAAAGAGTCCTTACCTTTTAGAGCTAAAATATTAACAATTAAAAGGACTGCTGTCTGAGATGTGCTTCAAAGTAAGATGGGAGGAGACGTGGGTGGGGATTTAGACAGAACAAGACCGTTTAAGAGCTGGTAACACCGGAAGCTGAAGGATGGAGTCACAATTCTTTTTTTTTTTTCTTTTTATGGGTGTTCCTGGGCTAGGGGTGGCATCAGCGCTGCAGCTGCCGGCCTTCGCCACAGCCACTCCAGGTTCTTAAACTCCTGAGCAAGGAGGGATCAAAGCCAAATCCTCATGGATACTATGTCAGGTTCTTAACCCATGGAGCCACAACGGGAACTCCTCATTAAACAATTCTATTTACTTTTATGTAGATTTGAATTTTCTGTAATAAAAAAGTTTAAAAGTAAGGGATAGAAAATGGGGAAGAGAGAACTGGACACGGCAAAGTATCGATTTCTCTAAAGGGGGGCAGAGCTACGAGGTGGCGCCACAGGCAGATGAGGGTCTAGAGGGTTTTTTGGGCTTGTTGGGATCAAACCCCAGCCACAGCAACAACCCGAGCCACAGCAGTGACAGTGCCAGGTCTTTAACCCACTGAACCACCAGGGAGCTCCTAGGGAGTTTTTTATTTCAGTGGTGGGTGGTATTGCAGAATGCCTCCAGCTGGTGAAGGAGCCAGCGGAGGTGGGGAGGTGACAGCGTGGGGAGAAAGGGGTGAGATGCCAGCGTGGCCTCCTGGAGGAAGTGAAGGGGGGCGGTGAGCCCACGGTAAAGGGAAGGCAGAGGACACCGGCTGCGGGGAGGTCTCCAGAGAGTGACCCCGCTTTCTCAGAGGACTGGAAAGCTGGGCCAGCGACTGGGAGTGTGGGGCCGATGAGCCGGGGAGAGTGGGAGAGCCAACGGAACAAGAGAGGAGCGAGACCTCCTGGCTTCGAGAAGGGCCCACGGGAGGGAGGGGGCGCCTCAGGCGACTCTGCCAGTCTGGTTTGGGGTCTGCCTCCAGCCGCGTTCAGGCGAGCACACCCAAAGACAGCCAGCGACAAGGGGCCAGCTGCAGGTGCCCGGGGGAAACGGAGGCATGAAAAGCTGTGAGAATCTGCTGACGCCCAGCCCCCTTGGGAGGGCCTGGGAGCAGTGAGAGCGAAGGCTCCCAGACAGGACGTGCGGGCTCTGCGGGGACCGGTGGAGGCCAGCCTCACGGCGGTGGAACGTCCCGACGAGGTTGTTGGAGTGGAGCCAGGCTTTGAGGAGACCCTGAGGTTGGGCAACAGGGGGGCCAGAGACGCCTGGGAGAAGGCCTGCCAGGACGCAGTCAACGGCCTTGTTCCCCCGTGCCGCTCCTCACGGCCATCCCGGCCCCCGGGGACACACCACTCACCTTGGGGGCCTCGCCCCTGCTGCCCGGGGGCAGCCGCAGGACCCAGAAGTTGCGGTTCCTCAGCAGGTTCTCCATGTTCTCCAGGCGCCTCTGCAGCAGCCCGTACTCCTGCAGCAGCGTCCCCAGCACCGCCCACTTGCCCTCCAGCTGGTTCCCGAACTCCAGGGCCGTCTTCTCGCAGTCGGCCAGCTTCTTCTCGGCCGTGCCCGTCCGCCCCTCCAGATTGAGCAGCTGGCTGGCCTGGGCCTCCACCTTCCTCTCCACGGCCTGGATGGCGGCCACCACCGTCCAGAGTGAGATCTCTGCCGTGGGCAGCTGGGGCTCCCGCATCATGCGGTCGGGGAAGACGGGCGCCCTATCTGGGAAGGGCGGGAACTGAAAAGGCATCGGTCGCCGGGCATCCATGTCCCATTCTTGAGCCTGTGTGCAGGGGGAGAGCGTGTCAGCAGGGACGAGACCCGCGGGAGGCGGGAGGTGGCCCGAGAGCAGGGACACCTTGTCACAAAGCGGCGTGTCCCAGCAGTGGCTGCCGCAGCCACTCACCCAACCTGCCCACTTCCTGCCCGGTGAGGCTGGTCACCAGGCTGCCACCCACCTTGATCCTCGGCAGGTCTAGGCTGGGGACCCCGGCCTGAAATGTCACAAAACCATGTTTTTCTGACCAGAACAGCCGCTTTCTTCCTGGGTGCAACTCAATGTTGAATTCTTTTTTCTTTTGCTTTTTAGGGCCGCACCTGCAGCATACGGAAGCTCCCAGGCCAGGGGTTGAATCAGAGCTACAGCAACACTAGGTCTGAGCTACCACTGCGAACTTTGCTACGGCTGATGGCAATACCAGAGCCTTAACCCGCTGAGCGAGGCCAGGGATGGAACCCGCATCCTCATGGATACTAGTCGGGTTCTTAAGCCACCGAACTACAACAGGCACTTCTTAACATTGAACTCTTTAGGGCTGCCCAGGGTTGGCTGCTTCAAAGTAAAAATTTTCCTATCCGTCATCATTCCCTAATCTCCCAGCATCTCTAAGCAGGTTGGGGCAAGAATGTTGATCTCTCTCTGCTTTAAAGATGATGAAATTGAGGCACAGAGAAGCAGCTGGTCATCCTCCAGCACCTCACAGCACTGCCAACTGGAGCAGTTCTAGGTGCTGCAGGTAACGCAGTTCAGTAACTGCTCCTGCCTGAACAGCAGGACAGTGGCCAAGGGAGACACAGGGAGCCCGAGCGAGACAGCCGCCAAGCAGCCGTTTCTCCCTATGCAGTTGTGTATTCACGTTTTCCAAAATTCAAATGGGTCTGCCAGAAAGTGTCACTCACTGAGGAAGGCGGGAGGGGACATTCCCTAAGAGGCAGAGAAGACCTCCTGGCCCCCTCCTGCTTCCTGGGGGAGGGGTTCCCGATGGCCAGGCCCTCTGGTACTGCCCGGATCCGGCTCCTTCACCCTGGAAGGCAAGGCCCCACGGGTGCAAGTTAGGAGCTGAGCCCTATGACCAGGAAAGGGTGGTGACAGGGCACTGGTGACCTGGAAACTGGCTCCATGTCATACCAGCACCTGGGGCTTGCTGGACAACAGCAGGGCTGATATTGGCCTCTCCTGGGTGCTTGGGACAGGGGGAGGTGTCACCTCCTGTTCTCTCTGTGATTGCTGAAGAAGCCCTCAGGCTGGGTGGAGTGGAGACCTGTGACTTAGAGCTGAGCTGGGCAGGAGGGGACAGGCATGCTCACTGCCCTACCTCAGAGCAGCTGTGCCAGCCAGGAAAGGGCATCACACAGCTTCTGGGTGATCACCTCTGCCGTGGGAGAAAGGGTAGCAGAGTGGGGACCCAGACCCTGTTCTGTGAGAGGTGACAGTATTTCGAGCAAAGCCACGCACCGGGGCTCCCGTGAGCCTCGCTCCAGCCTGGCCCACAGAGGGGACGAGGGCTGACGGTAGAAGTTCAGAGAGTCACTGGGCCCAGTTTACTTTCTGCAGGTGTTGGGGAAGAAAATTTTTCTTTTTGGGTTTCTTCAGCTAGTCCGATAGTCAAATTGACATAAGCCAGATTCCCACGAGAAAGATAAAGTTTGCTAACATGTCAACCTCCTGAATACACGGGAGAGACCCAGAAAAACGGACTCACTCGCCCAAATGGCCCAAGCCCTCACCTTCAATACCATCTTCAGCTAAAGACAAAGGATGAGGCTGCGGGTAGGGGTCAGTTATGGGAGGTACCAGCAAAAGGACTGCATACAAGACTGCTGTGCAGACAGAAATCCTTGCCTTCTCATTGATAAGAGTTCTTTGAGATGGAGTCATGCCCTCTTCCTGGTACAGCAGTGGAGACTTCCTTTCACAAAGGGTAACTCCTACTTGGTTTTCAGAGCGTCTCCTGTGCCTGCAGTTTCTTTAAAATAACCGTCTTAAAATAATCCTTATGCCACAGAGGCTATCTGGGGGCGGCAAATTCTGTTCCCTCTGCAAAGGTTTGGAGACCTAAGGCTGAAAAATGATCAAACACAACACAGCAACTGCTGGAAGACTCGTCAGAACCCGGTGGGCTAAGAACCAGGCGCGGGGGACGGAAGGGGCCTCCGCGGGGTCCAGCCCAGGGTCAGCTGGCACCCTCTGCTCCTGGCAAGGCCATCCAGGCCTCTCTCGGCATCACGGTCCTCGTGTTTTATGCACAGCTCCGCAGCCCTGGCCCTGGAACTCCTGCGCACCCTGAGATCTTTAGGGACCTTTCAGAAATGATTGCGGCCCACTCTCCACCCCGGAGACGGAGCCGCAGGTTTAACCCGGCCTGGGACCCGGCTTGGGCTTCCGGAGGCCTCCGAGCCGCTCAGGTGCTTCTATCGTGCGGCCAAGTTCACCCACCGCTGGAAAGAAGGCAAAGTCACCGCTCCACGGCCCCTTCCCTCCGTCACACCCGGTGCAGGGGAAGCGTGAATCGCTCGTTGCACTTGGCCCAAGAGGGCCACGCCGCGCAATGAGGACATCTTTCCGGCCAAGCGGCCGCGGCGGACCCCGACGAGGGGTCCTGCGCGCCCCCGTGCCCGGCCCGGCCCGGCGGGCGCGAGCGCGGCCGGCCCCCGCCTCGGCCTCCCGGCGCGCCGGCGAGCCCGGGCCCGGGCTGGAGGCGCCGCCGCGGCTGCGCCAGGCCCCGGGGATCGCGCGTTCGGGGCCCCGGGCCCGGCCTGCGCTTCCGCCCCGCGCCCCGCCCCCACGCAGCCGGGCGGCCATGGCGCCGCGGGCACCCACCTGCACGGGCGGCATCCCCTCGGCCATCTCCCCGCGCAGCGCCGGCTCCTGGTGGCAGACCTCCTCCGGGGGCAGGGCCTGCGCCCAGCTCCAGCTCCCGCTGTCCAGCCCCAGGCCCTGGATGCCCAGCTGCTGAGGCTGCGGCCGTGTTGACACAAACTGCATCCTGGGAGCGCTGTTCCCCGCTCGGGCCGGCCAGGGAGAAGAAGAACGTTTTCCAGGCGCCTTCCCCCTCGCCGGGGCCGGACAGCTCCATCTACAGCCCGTAGGAGCAAACAGTCCCCCTCGGCGGCGCTCCCGCCCCTCCGCCGCCAGCGCGCCAGCCAATGGCCTCCGAGCTCGCGCCCGCCTGCGGGGAGCGGCGTGGCCACTCCGGGGCCAGAGGCCACGGCCGCCCCCCAGGGGGGCCCTGTGCGGCCGGGCTCGGTCGAGCCCCTCAGGCCGGGGCGGCCTGCCCTGAGCCCTCGACAAGGCAGGCTGCTGGGCCGCAGGCTGGGGTTCTGACCCTTCTGCCCGCGTGTCTCGGGCATCCCAGAGGACCCGACCCTTTGGGGACACGGGCAATGGTCTCCTGACTCTTTGTTCTGGCCTCTCCGCTTCCCTCAAGCAGGCCTCGCCCCCCCACGCTCCCTCTTCCCAGTCCAAACTGACCTGGACCAACTCCGGCCGCCTTTGTACTGGTCTGGGTGACAGAGAAGTGATCCAGCTGGGTCGGAAGAGGGCCAGGCTCTTCCTCCCAGGTAAGGTGCCCTGCACTGTAACAGCAGCCTCTTCCGGAACCCTCTCGTGGTGGTCAGCGTCACTTTGAACCATCAGGCCAAGGCACAGGAGAAGCTGGGAGGAGACAGGGTAGACTGCTGGAGAAGTTACGAGAAGGAGGAAGGGCGTTCATTCCTTCCGCAAATATTTACTGAGCACCTACTAAGTGGCAGGTGCCGCTTAGAAAGCAGGTGGGCGTCACAGTTGGATATACCTGAGTTTAAATTCCCAAATCCCCACTCACTAGCTGCGACAGCGAGCAATTTCGCGTCTCTGAGCTTCGCTTGGTCTTTTCGTATGTAAATGTAGAAAATCATGCCTATTCCACAGCTATAGAATCAAATGAGAGGCGGACAGTGCTTACAGGCGCTCGACAAAGGTAACTGCCCCCCAAAGGTAAGTCCCCGTGATGATCCTCAAAGTAGTGTCTACGCTGCCTTCCCGAATGACTAGTCCCCACCTTGGTGAGACAGAGACCTCCAAGGCCTATGGCCCGAGTGGAGGCAGGCCCGCCAGAGAGCCACCCCTCCCCCCGAGACTGGTCCTCTTTTGTTACCCTGCACTTAGTGCGATAAAAGGCGTTATCGGCCCAAGCGAGACCTGTGCCGAGAACAGCGACTTCAGAAGGGCCCTTGCCAGGGGCTTTCTCCGCCAGGCGTCCTTCCAGCATCCTGAAGAGTATCTCTCAGACTTTGCGCTGTCCTCAAGGAGCTTACGGGTCAGCAGGTTGTGTCTCAGAAGCCAGTGGTTTCCTTGCGTCTTGTTCCCCGACTGTCCCCTGATTGTAAACATCAGGTCGCTATTGTCAGGGGAACCAGGCAAGTGGAATCTAAGAAGCCTTTTAGGTAAATTCATTTCCACCAGTGAGACACAATGCAGTGCACACGTGCGGCCCCGTTCATCGTCAGCCTCGCCCTCCTTTCCTGGAGGTGGAAGAGAGGCTGGGTGAGTCCCAAGGGCTTAAGCTGTCATTTCAGTAGAAAGCAGTTACGACTGCTCCCCTTCCTAGGCCTGAAACCAATAAGGGTAACTACCTCCCTTTTCACACAGTAAGATGCCACGTGGCACGTCCTCTTTCCGCCTGTCCTTCCTGGAGGGTACATTTTCGCATCGCCATCACATGTTCACCCCTGGCGGCCGGTTTGCTGTCAGGAGAGAGGAGCAGAGCTCCTGCGCAGGAGACAGTAAAGACCCAGGCTTCGTGGCACCAGCGTTATTTTACACCCGCCAACCCAGCAACCACAGGTCAAAGAAGCTGATGGTGGATATAGCAGATGGGTGGGGAATGAGGGGATTGGGGGACCGTCCCAGAGGGAAAGCAAGGTTATGAGGAGGGGGCGCTGTAGCAGCACATGCCACAGACCTAAGGACTCCAGTGATCGATGGGCTGATGGGGCTGAGAGATGCTGGGCCTCAAACCTGCATCCCAGGGCTCCAGGGACGCCACGGATCCCGTTGTGCCACAGCGGGAACTCCATAGGAAGTGTTTATGGGAGTTCCCGTCATGGTGCAGTGGTTAACGAATCCGACTAGGAACCAGGAGGTTGTGGGTTCTATCCCTGGCTCAGTGGGTTGAGATCCGGCGTTGCCGTGAGCTGTGGTGTAGGTTGCAGACATGGCTCGGATCCCACATTGCTGTGGCTGTGGTGTAGGCTGGTGGCTACAGCTCCAATTGGACCCCTACCCTGGGACCCTCCATATGCCGAGGGAGCGGCCCTAGAAAAGACAAAAAGACAAAAAAAAAAGTGTTTATGAACATTGATACTTGGAGTTCCCGCTGTGGCGAGTGGGTTAAGAATTCGATTGCAGTGGCTCTGATCACTACAGAGGTGTAGGTTCTGTCCCCAGCCTGGCACAGTGAGTATAGGTCAGCAGCTCTGCTTCAGTTTTTATCCTTGGCTCGGAAACTTCGACATGCCACAGATGCAGCCATTAACAATATTTTTTTTCTGGTTATGGAAGGTCCCAGGGCTGGTCCCTTAGTCTCGGGTGGGAATTGACGGCTTTTCCCCTCCTCACTTAGGAGTTAGACAGCTTCTGCTCTCATGGTGTGGACAGGGTATTTGAAGTGAAAGATGCTGAACTAAAGGATACAGGAGAGGCCAAAGGAGAGTGAATTCAAAATTTCCAAACATGTATATGTTGCGATGGTTGGTTTCATGCATCAATTTGACTGAGCCAAGGGAAGCCCAGAGAGCTGGTAAAACGTCATCCCTGGGTGTTGCCAGAGAATTTAGTATTTCATCGAGGCTGATTAAAGAAGGCTGCCCTCTTAATCTCTAGAATATATAAACAACTTATACAACCCAACAGCAAAAAAACCAATCAATCAATGGAAAAATGGGCAAAAGACCTGAATAGACATTTCTCCAAAGAAGATATACAGATGGCCAGCAAACACATGAAAAAATGCTCAACATCGCTGATTATAAGAGAAATGCAAATCAAAACTACCATGAGATATCACCTCACACCAGTCAGAATGGCCATCATTAATAAATCCACAAATAACAAGTGCTGGAGAAAAGGGAACCCTCCTGCACTGTTGGTGGGAATGCAAACTGGTACAGCCACTATGGAGAACAGTTTGGAGATACCTTAGAAATCTATACATAGAACTTCCATATGACCCCGCAATCCCACTCTTGGGCATCTATCCGGACAAAACTCTACTTAAAAGAGACACGTGCACCCGCATGTTCATTGCAGCACTATTCACAATAGCCAGGACATGGAAACAACCCAAATGTCCATCGACAGAGGATTGGATTCGGAAGAGGTGGTATATATACACAATGGAATACTACTCAGCCATAAAAAAGAATGACATAATGCCATTTGCAGCAACATGGATGGAACTAGAGACTCTCATACTGAGTGAAATGAGCCAGAAAGACAAAGACAAATACCATATGATATCACTTATAACTGGAATCTAATATCCAGCACAAATGAACATCTCCTCAGAAAAGAAAACCATGGACTTGGAGAAGAGACTTGTGGCTGCCTGATGGGAGGGGGAGGGAGTGGGAGGGATCGGGAGCTTGGGCTTATCAGACACAACTTAGAATAGATTTACAAGGAGATCCTGCTGAGTAGCATTGAGAACTTTGTCTAGATACTCATGTTGCAACAGAAGAAAGGGTGGGGGAAAAATGTAATTGTAATGTATACATGTAAGGATAACCTGACCCCCTTGCTGTACAGTGGGAATATAAAAAAATTATTAAACAAAATAAATTAATTTAAAAAAATAAAGAAGGCCGCCCTCACCAAGGGTGAAGACGATGGGCAGCAGCTGACCCGTCGAGGGCTTGAATAGAACAAAGAGGCAGAGGAAGGGCAAGTTTGCTTTCTCCTGGAGCTGGGACGTCCCTCTCTCGGCCCTTGGACGTCCGCGGTGCTCTTGGCTCTGGGGGCCTTGGACCTGGAATGAATCACACCACTGCTTTCCTGGTTTTCCAGCTTGCAGTTGGCGGCGCATGGGTCTTCTTGGTCTCCGTAATTGCGAGAGTTAATTCCTAGGATAAATCTCCTCTTAGATATCTCTAGATATCACCTGGTTCTGTTACTCTGGAGAACCCTGTTATTATTCCCTAGGGATTCCTGATACTCGGTGTCCTTTCAACAACCACGAGCTTTCTTTGAGGAGGAAAATGCCCAGATTAGCCCTTGTGAAGAGGAGAACCAGACTCGGACTTCTCCGTGTCTCTCCATGCGTCAAGCAGGCTAAAGGACCACAGCTCATCAGCGGAGGGGACAGCCTCGAGCCCCCCTCCTCCGGCTCGTCCCTGGTTACGGCATCCTCCCCTCACCTCAGGACACTGTCCGTAGTCACACCAACCCGCAAGGATAACGCATCGGGTTTCCAAGTGAGGGACATCCTAAGTACCACCGACAATCAGAGGCGAGGCTTTCGGAAGGCGTGTCGCTAGGGTGCGGTGACAGAGCACCAAGACCACTCAGAGGAGGCAGAAACTGCTAAAGTGGGGGTCACAGTCAAACATTTCGTATTACACAATTTAAAGGTCAATTTGCTCTTGCTAATGAATTCTTAATATTTGTGCCTTCTCCCCTGTGCCAAGAGTTTAATTCAGTATTTCAACGCCCAAACACACACACACACACACACACACACACACACACACACACACACACGAGATCTCGCTCTTACTCTCTCCCTCTTAGTAACGTCTGAAAGTTTCCGCTTTACACTTATGCAAAGTTTGGAGAAAATACTACTCTTTTCCTTTAGAATTTATTCTCAGCCTACTGGACATAGGATCCCGTCACTTTCTTTGCGAGCCCTGACCCAGCAGATGAGTGGTAGTCACTGGCTTCTCTTCCTAAGGCCTCTGTGGTCCTCTCCCCAAGTGCAATTGTCTGCTGACTTAAGTGAACGGCACACCCATCAGGCCTGACACACAGCTGGGGCTTAGAAATCCTTTATGTAGAAGATGTGTTTTATGTTTTCAATTTTGTGTCTATTTATTTACTTATTTCTTTTTAGGGCTACAGCTGCGGCATATGGGGGTTCCCAGGCTAGGGGTCAAGTCGGAGCTACAGCAGCCAGGCTACACCACAGCCATAGCAACGTCAGGTCTGAGCTGCATCTGCGACCTACACCACAGCTCACGGCAACGCCAGATCCTTAACCCTGTGAGTGAGACCAGGGATCGAACCTGTGTCCTCCTAGATACTAATGGGGTTCTTAACCTGCTGAGCCACAACAGGAACTTCACAGAAGACATGTTTTATGTTGGTGATAATTGCGGTATATTCTCTTGAATCTTCTCAATGGACAAAGCTTCCACATTTAAGTGTGGCTTGATTATTAAAAATGGTCCAAATTCAGAGCTCCCGCTGTGCCACAGCAGGATGGGCAGTGTCTCTGCAGCACCAGGACACGGGTTCAATCCCTGGCCCAGTCCAGTGGGTCAAAGGATCCAGCGTTGTTGCAGCTGTGTTGTGGGTCACACAGAGGCTCAGATCTGATCCTGTGCTGCTGTGGCTGTGGTGGAGGCCGGCAGCTGCAGCTCCAGTTCGGCCCCTAGCCTGGGAACCTCCATATGTCGCAGGTATGGCCCTTAAAAAACAAACAAAAACGTTAAGCCAGTCTCTCCAGTGAGGTGCCTGCCTTTCCAGGTTGTTCCAATTCCTCACTCACATAAACCTGGTTCTCTTGCCCGAGTTACTGGTGGAAGTCAGCACAGCACAGAGGCCACGTTATATGCGTCACCCTGATATTTTCTGCATCGAACTTCGCTTTCAGTCTCCACTCGCATGCGCCTCTGTTCTCTCACTGCTCTTCCCAAAGAGCCGGCTCAGGCAGCTTCCCCGCCCCCAGCAAAGACCAGCAAGTCGGAAGTGAAGACTGCCCAGTCTTTTTTTTTTTCCTTTTGTCTTTTTGCCTTTTCTAGGGCTGCTCCCTCGTCATATGGAGGTTCCCAGGCTAGGGGTCGAACAGGAGCTGTAGCCACCAGCCTGTGCCACAGCCACAGCAACGCCAGATCCGAGCTGTGTCTGCAACCTACACCACAGCTCATGGCAACACCAGATCCTTAACCCAGTGAGCAAGGCCAGGGATCGAACCCACAACCTCATGGTTCCTAGTCGGATTTGTTAACCACTGCGCCACGACGGGAACTCCCAAAACTGCCCAGTCTTGAGTGAAGCTTATTAAGGAACATTCGGGAAATTGTTTAACTGATCCATAAGTAATCCTCCGGCACCTACTATATCCACGCTTTTTCCTTAGGCCTGTGGTAAGTTTCAAAGCCCTTTCTAAGATGTGCCCTCATGTGAGCCTCGAAGCACACGGTAACCTTGGTAAATTGTGTCCCGGCGTCTCTCTGCAAACGAGACCAAACAAGATTGAAACTCTGGCCTCTGATCTCCTTTCCAGGATCTCTTTCTTTTTTCCTTTTTGCTTTTTAGGGCCTCACGAGGGGCATGTGGAGGTTCCCAGGCCAGGGGTCTAATCGGAGCTGTAGCCACTGGCTTACGCTGCAGCCACAGCAACTCGGGATCCGAGCCGCATCTTCGACCTACACCACAGCTCACGCAACCCACTGAGTGAGGCCTGGGATCAAACCCGCATCCTCATGGATACCGGTTGGATTCGTTACCGCTGAGCCATGATGGGAACTCCTTCAGGGCCTCTTTCACTAAGATAATCCTTATTTTTATACAAGCATTACAAATGCCACATACAGGAAGTTCCTGTGTAGTGCAGCAGGTTAAGGAGCTGGCGTGGCCACAGCTGTGGCCCAGGTGGGATCCCTGGCCCAGGAACCTCCACATGCCTCGGGGGCGCCAAATAATAATAATAATAATAAACAATAATCTATACACAAAATGTTTCACATCACGTAAAATCTACAGGAAAAAAGTAACCACTGAATGACCCCAGCACCTAGAACAACCATTGTTATTACGGTGTATTTTCCTATGCTAAAAATACAACCCAACACACACTATTTATTTAAAACAAAATTTTTATAGTTACTAGAATTTTGTCAGATTGTGTGGCTTTGGAGCAATCATAATACAGTTAGAACGAGGTGTTTTTTTTGGTTTCTTTGGGGTTTTTTTTTGTCTTTTTGCTATTTCTTGGGCCGCTCCCGCGGCACATGGAGGTTCCCAGGTTAGGGGTCTAATCGGAGCCGCAGCCACCGGCCCACGCCAGAGCCACAGCAACGCGGGATCCGAGCCACGTCTGCAACCTACACCACAGCTCACGGCAATGCCGGATCACCAACCCACTGAGCAAGGGCAGGGACCGAACCCGCAACCTCATGGTTCCTAGTCGAATTCGCTAACCACTGCGCCACGACGGGAACTCCAGAACGAGGTTTTCATTCCGTGCTAAAGCAGACCTGCCTGAGGGGTTCTTTCTGCTGCATCAAAGCATCACTCAATAGGGCAGAATCTGGGGAGAAGCCAGACAAGGAAAACTGGACCAGAAAGTAAGACCTCAAATTCTGTGATTGTAGAGTTGAAAGGGACCTTGTGTCAGCCCCTCGGTCCATCGGCCCCCTAGAACGAGCAAAGTGAGGTCTGCACAGATGAGGTGGCTGCTCTCTATCAAGTGGCAACAGGCCGCCGCGCTGCGACCAGTCGCTGTTAACCCTGACTCGGTGGGCTTCCCACTGCGCAGTGACCTGTCAGGCACCCACGCCCCTAACAGCATGTGGCACTGGGAGGAATACAAAATAAGACATGGCCTCGGGTCTTGCGTAGCTTAATTTTTAGACCAGATTCAAGCTTCTGCAGGAAATACTGGCCTTGCTGAGAGCAAACACAAAGGTACATAGGCCAGTGAGGGTTTTTTGTTTGTCTTTTGAGGGCCACGCCCGTGGCATATGGAGGTTCCTAGGCTAGGAGTTGAATCAGAGTTGTAGCTGCCGACTTAGCCACAGCCACAGCAATGCTGGATCTGAGTCGCATCTGCGATCTGTATCACAGCTCACGGCAACGCCAGATCCTTAATCCACTGAGCAAGGCCAGGGTTTGAACCTGCATCCTCATGGATACTAGTCGGGTTCATTAACCACTGAGCTATGATAGGAATGCCCCAGTGAGGTTTTATCAGATATTTCATTTGAAATGTAACCTGGGGATCACCTGGGGATCTTAAGAGCATTGCAGCACCGTGCGTTTAAGGCCTCTCTGATTTGGCTGCATCTCTGCATTCTTTAGTGCGTGGTTGGTCTAAAGGGTGAAATGCTTTTTGTTTAGAAGAGGCGGCGTCACTGTGTGTGCGCGCATAGGGTTGTGGCCAGAGTTACTGACTTATTTATTTATTTAGGGCCACACCCGCAGCATATGGGAGTTTCCAGGCTGGGGGTTGAACCGGAGCTGCAGCTGCCGGCCTACACCATAGCCACAGCAGCACCAGGTCCGAGCTGCATCTGTGACCTACACCACAGCTCACGGTAACACTGGATCCTTAACCCACAGAGCAAGGCCAGGGATGGAGCTTGCATGCTCTTGGAAGCTAGTCGGATTCGTTACTGCTAAGCCACAACAACTGCTGAGCCACTAAGGGAACCCCCAGAGTTGCCAGCAAGAAGGGATAACACCCGACAAAATTATAAACGATAGCTTTTGCGAGAGAAGCAGCAGCTTCCAGGCCCTTTACGCAAAGGACCGTGAGCTCTGGGCCTGTGTCAGCCTGATGAAGCGGAAGTCTCTTCTTGTTCTGGCCGTGCTGGAAACGCCCCACTGGGCATCGAAGTGAATCTGCCAGGCCTGCAGCTCCTGTGCAGGGCCCTTAGGACCCTCCCTTCTGACGGCAGCTGACGGAATCAAGATGAGCTTGTCTCCCAGGGTAGCCAGTCCAAGGGCGGGCTGGAAACTTCTGTAGCCTGGTATGGCAAGAGGAGGGGGGTTCCCTACCCAGATTCCACAGCCTAGGATCTGAAGAAAAGCCAAGAAAATCAGAGCCACGTGGTGTCACACTCAGAAACTTTGGAGAGCCAGAAGATACAGAAAAGACAGTGAAAGCCACCGAAAGTAGGCAAAGCGAAGCCATGGAGCCACCCGGGGCCTCTGCAGCGCAGCCCCCGTGAACTGTTCTCCAAGCTGTGCCATCTCCGGTGGTTCCGCAGCAGCCCCCCACCCCCATACCTCTGTGTGCACCCCGACATGCCTGAGACGCAGCATCGGTTTATTTTACAGATACGCAAAGTAGGCCTGTGATGGTTACATCATGTACATTATGTTACTTCCGATGAGGTGTCAGGACTTGAATCTAGGTCTGACTCAGAGGCCGCACGAAGCCATCGGGCTGGGCTGTAACCAAGCCACAGGCTGTGTCCTTGGGAGGCCCGCGCCCTTGGGTCCCCATCCTCCACCAGCTCGAGCTACCTGGAGGATCTCTTGTGGGAAAGCACCTGACACTTCCCAACTCAAAGGTCGTGCCTGCGTAAAACCCTGCGAGAGGGCTGCTTTCTCTGCAGTGCCGAGGACGAAGGCGAAGCTTCCACCAGGCGTGGAGCGCCCTCCGGGAGACTAACCAGCTCCTGGTCTGTGAGACGCTTTGCGGAGACCTGCTTGTCCTCGTGGCTCTGAGCCGCCCTGAGGGGCCCAGGAAGATGCTTCTCATTGCCGAAGAAGCGACAGTGTCCAGCCGCTCTCCTCAAAAGGACGTCTGAGCAGAATTTCAGGTGCTCCATCCCATTTGAAATGAACAGATGAAGGAACTTAGGTCCTTTTTTTTTTCCTTCTTTTTAAACTAACATGACTTGCAGCCCTCATCAGCCATGGGGTCTGGTCCTGGCTGAGACAGGCATGGTCACCCAAATATTTTATTTTTTATTTTTTATTTTTTTTTTGTCTTTTGTCTTTTGTCTTTGTTGTTGTTGTTGTTGCAGTTGTTGCTATTTCTTGGGCCGCTCCCGCGGCATATGGAGGTTCCCAGGCTAGGGGTCAAATCGGAGCCGTAGCCACCGGCCTACGCCAGAGCCACAGCAACACGGGATCCGAGCCACGTCTGCAACCTACACCACAGCTCATGGCAATGGCAACGCCGGATCGTTAACCCACTGAGCAAGGGCAGGGACCGAACCCGCAACCTCATGGTTCCTAGTTGGATTCGTTAACCACTGAGCCACGACGGGAACTCCCAAATATTTTAAAATGCTCCAAAAAGAAGCCCAGCAGAGTCCTCCGACAGGCACCCTGCAGATGCTTCCTAAGGATGAGCTGAGTTATGTAAAGCGCTGCTAGAAGTTATGGGCAAATGACGGTGTTCCAGTAACAAATACCCAGCAGAAAAAATCAGAGTCGTCTTCTTTCACTTTCTAAACCGTCAGCTCCCATAGGTCCACCTCTGTGGCTGAACCAGAGATTTGTCTTATGGTGACATTAAAAAAAAACCTAGTGAGCAGGAGTTCCTGTAGCGGCTCAGTGGTTAATGAATCCGACTAGGAACCATGAGGTTGAGGGTTCGAGCCCTGGCCTTGCTCAGTGGGTTAAGGATCCGGTGTTGTCGTGAGCTGGGGTGTAGTTTGCAGATACGGCTCGGATCCCATGTTGCTGTGGCTGTGGTGTAGGCCAGCAGCTACAGCTCCGATTCGACCCCTCGCCTGGGAACCTCCATATCCCGCAGGAGCGGCCCAAGAAATGGCAAAAAAGACCAAAAAAGACCAAAAAAAAAAAAAATCGAAGGAGCAGAGCGTGAGTCTGGTTACGGTCAACAGCTGGGTCCACTGCAAGGAAACGGTGCCTCGTTCTGGGCAAAGCCCAGAACTGTCAGCCCAGAGGCGGATGGACCCCTGTGCGCTGCGGGATTTTCCTCCTTCCTACTGGGTCGGGTCACAGTGACCAGCCCTCGGGCACCCTTAAGAGTCTCAGGAGCCCTTGATGGACTGGGTTTCTCCGCACACTGGAACTCGTCTCTGGACTTACCTTTTCTGATGATCTGTTACCCACTTTGAATCTTTTTGTTGGTTGTTTTTTAGGGCCGCACCCGTGTCGTATGGCGGTTCCCAGGCTAGGGGTCAAACCAGAGCTACAGCTGCGGCCTACGCCACAGCCACAGCAACGCCAGGACCGAGACCTGCACCACAGCTCATGGCAACACCGGACCCCCGACCCACTGAGCGAAGCCAGAGATGGAACCCGCATCCTCATGGGTGCTCTCTAGATCCATCTCCACTTTGCCTCGACGGGAACTGCTCCTTTTGAATCTGGAGCAAACTCTGATTTCCAGCCGGCGGGCAGTTCTGGCCGGTGGAGGGAGGAGAGACCTGACGGGTGGTCGCTGGACCCTGGTGTGTTCGAGGGCTGAGGGTTGGCACAGCACCGCTTCCGTCTTTCTGGCCTGAGCCTGCCCATTCCCTTTCGCTGGGCTTCATGGCTCTTGCCTCATCGATTGGGGTCTGAACTCTGCTCGCTTCTTGCCAAAGTGTGGGTCCCTGCTGGCTGCCGTTCCGGGCAGAGGGGACTGTGGGCTCTACCTGCAGCGTGTCCGGCATTAATAAGCTCTGTGTCCTTGGTAAACATTTCCACATTATCGAGTCCATCATTGCGCCTGGTGTAGGAGCGCCTTCCCCACCGAACCCTGGCGAAGGCTCGGGTTCATCTGCTCAAAGAAGAGCGAGCTCACGGCCTAAAGACAACGCTTTGACCCGCCCCTCTCTTATCAAGATGCTGATCGCACACTCAGGTTCCCAGGGGGTCACCAGTGAAGCTGGAACCCTAGCCTTGGGATCCCCATTATCCCGCAATTTCCCAGGTTTGGGTCCAGAAAACACGCACTCCCAATGTCCAGAGGCCCTTGCTGTCACCTCTCTTGGTCTGCTCTATACCTTTGCCTTCACATTGACCACATGGCGATATGGCAGTAGACGAGGTGTCACTCACGTGTCTCGGGCCTCCCGTGACCCCGGGTGTTGCGAACGTCACAGAGCAGACATTTTATAAGGGCGGCTATTCTAAAGAGCCGCATGTTCAGACAGGGCCTTCCCAGGAGCAAAGCCAGCCGGGGCAACACTTTTTCCTAGTGGGCTCACATATAACTAGGCTCTGAAGTGTGCGCTGGGCGATGGGGGGAAAAAATGGGTCCTTCCAGGAAGTTGCCGTTGTGGCTCAGTGGTGACAAGCCTGACTAGTATCCGTGAGGATTCGGGTTCCATCCCTGGCCCTGCTCCGTGGGTTGAGGACCTGGCGTTGCCGTGAGCTGTGATGTAGGTTGCAGACATGGCTTGGATCCCGCGTGGCTGTGGCCGTGGCCATGGTCGGCAGCTGTAGCTCCGATTCGACCCCTAGCCTGGGAACTTCCATATGCCATGGGTGCGGTCCTAAAAATAAAAATAAAAAAAGTGTCTTTCTCTTATCATTTCCTCAAGGAAGTGGCTTGTCTAAATACTCAAAGAACTTGTCACAGCCCACCCGGGAGATTCAGGTGGTCCTGCAGCAAGAGGGTGCAAGACAAAACAACTCTTCTGCCCAAGATCTGGGGCTTCTGTGTCCTCTAGCGTTGCCTCCAAGCAGATCAAATGGATTTCAGTCAAGTTTCAGCAAGAATGTCTCCGCATTGGTTTTGCTGTCTTACTTGGCTTTGCTTGGATAAAAGCCAGAGACAGACATAGGATTTTAGCAGGAGAAGGCGTGTATCACAGGATTTTTTTTTCTTGTTTCTAAAGGTTCATTTTTTCCCCCTTCACCAGCCTCATTTTGCAGATGAAAACCTGAGATCCATGAAGGAAAGTGGCCCCAGTGCAAAGCCACCTAGGAGTGGGACTGACTCCGACCAGAAGACACATGGGGCCCAAAGTCCCCAGAAGCAAGGCCACAGGAAGAGGCTGTCTTGAGCTGCGTGCTCCGGGGTCTCCAAAGCCCCTGAATCTGTCCATCGCCAGGGGGTGAACACTCAAGAAAGCTGCATTGTCACTGTCATCTTGCTACCGAGGAAGTGAAAGCTGAGAGTCCACTGGCACTTTCTGAAACTGTGTAATGCTTCTGGAAAGTGCCACCACCTTTTCTGCTGATGATTGTCAGAATATCAGGCACCAGAAATGGAAAAGCCAGCTCACTAGCTTGGAAAAGATAAGGAAGAGTCTGACATGAGTCAATTGAAGAACATGGTTCAGGCGTAAATTCTAGGCTGCTCTGTCATTTCTCTGGGATCTCTAGCTTTTAAAGTTGGGGCTAGAGTTCCCACTGTGGTGCAGCAGAAATGAATCTGACTAGTATCCCTGAGGACACGGGTTCGATCCCTGGCTTCACTCAGTGGGTCAGAGATCTGGCGTGGCTGTGGCTGTGGTGTAGGCTGGAGGCTACAGCTCTGATTCGACCCCTAGCCTGGGAACCTCCACGTGCCTCGGTGTGGCCCTAAAAAGACAAAAGGAAGGAAGGAAGGAGGGAGGGAGAGAGGGGGAGGAAGGAAGGAAGCTGGGGCTGAGAATAGTGCTCCCAAATTTTTAACCAGAGCTTAAAATGGTTTCTAACAGTTTAAATGCCAGAAAAAGCCTGGCTGCGCCACACCAAGCTAGTGAAAGAACTGTTCTTGAGAAGCCTTTAAAGTCAGATTTCTTGCTCCCTCAATGTCAAACACAGTGATCAGAAGAACGGATGCAGGAGCCCTCGCAGCAGTCCCGAGTCCTCATTTTGGGAGACACAGTGCCTCGCGGACTGCAGTTGTTAACTGGGGGGAGCAGAAGCTCTGGGCCAGGTTCCCACACTTTTTCCCAGCCACCAGCACACCGCGCAGGAGGTAATGAAAGGCCCAGTTAAACGTTCTCTGCCTCACCGTGGGCCTCAAGCCTTGGAGGCTCCCAAGCACCCAAGTTTACCCAGAGCTGAACCGTGATCCATCTATTACCCTGGGATGGGTCACCAGAGGCGAAACCTTGCTTTCCAAGCCTCTGCACCATCCTGACCACTTCTGCTTGGCTACTATTTTTGAAAGATGGGGACGCTGAGCCCTTGCCCAGGTCTTCTGGGTTTCTAAACAGGGCGCTTTTGTGACGTTCAAACTCGAGCAAGTCTCCAGGCCAGCGGAGGGGCTGCGGGGGTGGAGGGGCTCCGGGCTTTCCCCCGGGGCTGGATTTACAAAACCCCGGCTTCCACTCCTTTCCCCTGATTGGCCTCTGATTGGCTTCTAGACCTGCAGTGCTAACGCCCTGCCGAGGCGTCCTGCCGAATTAGGTGGGGCCCCGGGGACCAGGCGCCTGTGGCTGTCCCGAGGGGTCGCGAATCGCCCTGCGGCCTCCGCCGTGGCCTGCGCGCAGGTGGTCCTTGATCGTCCGCTTGCAGCGGAAGCTGCGGCCGCAGGAGGCGCAGGGGTGGGGCCGCGAGGAGGCGCGGGTGCTGCCTGGGGTGGTGCTTGCGGATGGAGCGCCGGGCACCGTGCGCGCGGCTGCAGGGCGGCTCACTGGTGCGCAGCCGCTGGGGCCCGAGCAGGCGCTCCTGGCGCTGGTCGCTCTTGCTGCCGGCCGGGCACCGGTGGGGCCGCTCGCCCGTGTGGATGCTCTGGAGGCGGATCAGGGCCGAGGGGCCGTGGAAGCAGATGCAGCTGCGGGCAGCGGCACTGCGCGCGGCCCCGCTGGCGGCGCAGCAGGCCGAGCTCCAGGCCCAAGTGCCGGCCGCACTGCGCGGCGAAGGGCCGCTCGCTGGCGCGGGCACGCCGGGGGCTGCCCGGCGCGCCTGGTCGGCGAAGGGCTCGGGGCGGCGGGGCAGGGCCAGGGGCGGGGGCGCGGGCGCAGCGGCGGGTCCCGCAGACGGTAGGCGAGTCCCCGCCGCGCCTCAGTGCGGGGCGGGCAGGGGGCGGGCGGCTGGCCGGCGGGGGCTGCTGGGGCAGGTGCTGGGGGCACTGGGCGCGGGCCCCGGGGGCTCGCTCGCGCTTCGGCAGCGTGTTCCGACTGAGGCTCTTGCCGCAGGAGGCGCTTGACCACACCTGCTCCCCGCCGGGGGCGCGAGGGGGTGGCTGCCCAGCTGCGTGAAAGTCACTTGTTTCTCCGCGGCTTCGGCCAGGTCGGTGGCTGGACGGCCAAAGGGCATCGCAGGCGCGGGCCGCTGGCTTTCGAAAGCCACGCCTGGGGAGGGATCCTTAGCGGCTGCCGCCCGTGGAGGAGAGAAGGGGACAGGAACCTCAGGGCGCAAGGAGGCTCTGGCGAGGCGCTCAGCTTTGGTGACAAGCTGCCCGTCGGAAAGAGAGGCCTCACACCTGTCAGCTCTCCTGTATCCCTGACCAGCTCCAGCAGACGGCCGCTCCCAGCTCCTCACCGGCTCAGGGGAGAAAGTCGCCGAGGGCTGAGGTCCTCGGCGGAGCGGTCGCCGCTGAACCTCTCCAGGGCGCCCTGTTTGCAGAAGGACCAACCCTGACTTCTGCCTTCCCAGCACCCCTCTCAGTGTTTCGCCTCTGCTTTGAAATGCTCTCTGTTGCCCATTGTGACAAAAGCTCTAACGTCGCGTGTGCATGAACCCCACTCCTTTCTATTCTGCCAGGTAAGTCCTTCACTACCCTCGGCTGTCTCTTTACTTTCCTGAGAAATAAAGGACACGTTTCTGCTTATAGAGCCTCGCTTATCCTGCGCCCCCTTTTGGAGACCGCACCTCTTTCCTTCTTCCCGGGACACAGGACACAGCCACCACATCGGCCGACTTTCCAAGGCCAGTTCCAGCTTCGCGCCCTCCCTTAGGCTGTCTCTAAGCACCTCACCTAAAAGGAACTTCATGTTCTTCAGACTTAGTTCTCGTTCCTAAGTCACCCATCCCATTCGTCCCCGACGTTAATAAAAGGCGTGCCTGGTATTGATCTCTGCGTCCCCAGTGTAAACTTCTTGAAGAGCAGAAACGGTCTTATTTTTCTTACTTTTTATTTTCCAGGGTCTAAACACAGAGGGTAGAAGAGAAACAGGTGGCATTAAGGTGCATAAATGATCGTGTCTCTTCTGACCTCGAGAGTCTCTTCCGTCCAGATGGCAAACTACAGGCGGTGCTAAATGTGGTGGAAACAGCTTCTCCTCCTGCCGCCGTTTCCCCGAGGGAGTGCCTTCATGAACATTCCTGTTGGCGCCTCTCCAGTGACGCTGCCCCTCCACCCCCACCTTCATTCTGTCCTTTCTGCCTGATCCTCGAACAGTCCTCTCTTTCCCCCAACCTCGTCCTTTTGGTCCACCTGTGGCACTTCTTTTTCTTCCTCTGACCATTCTAATTTGTTTTCACATGTAGGAGGATTTTCTCACTTAAAATTTATCCTAGGAGTTCCCATCGTGGCTCAGCAGTAACTAACCTGACTAGGATCCATGAGGACACAGGTTCGATCCCTGGCCTCACTCAGTGGGTTAAGGATCCGGTGTTGCCGTGAGCTGTGGGGTAGGTTGAAGAGGCAGCGTGGATCCCGCGTTGCTGGGGCTGTGGTGTAGGCTGGCAGCTGTAGCTCTGATTCGACCCCTAGCCTGCGAACCTCCATGTGCCACAGATGCGGCCCTGAAGAGCAAAATAATAATAATAATTAAAAAAATCACCTTGGTTTGCTTCCAGTTGCACTTCTAACTGGCTTGGACGTGCCTCTTTTTCCCTCTTTTCCTCCTTCCTCACCCACTCCTCGCCTCTAGAGCCCACTCCCTCTGTGGTTTCTTCTCAGGGGTCCTGGCATAAGCTGGCTCTGGGGGGTTCAGCACTCACTGGCATAGGTGCCTGTGCCCATGGCACTCTCCTTGGGCCCCTGCGGGGCACCCAACAGTCTCTTCCTCTTGTTTAACCCAAGACGGAACATCCGATGTCGAAATGCTGGGCTCTTGTGGGGAAGAGAATGGCCTTTAGGGCCCGACTCAGAAAGTGGAAATACTGCTGGTTTGCTCAATATTACTTTCTGCCCAAATATTTCTCTCTCATTAACCATTACAACAAAACAAAGCCAGCCTTTAAACAATGCGTGTAACATCTAGGAGTTCCCGTCATGGCCCAGTGGAAATGAAGCCGACTAGGAACCATGAGGTTGTGGGTTTGATCCCTGGCCTCGCTCAGGGGGTGAAGGATCCGGCGTTGCCGTGAGCTGTGGTGTAGGTCGCAGACGCGGCTCGGATCCCGCGTTGCTGGGGCTATGGTGGAGGCTGGCAGCTGTACTCCGATTAAAGGTTCCCTAGCCTGGGAACCTCCATATGCCGCAGGTGCGGCCTAAAAAGCAAAAACAAATGAATAAATAAAAATTTAAAAATGAATATAACATCTAAATAATTAGTTGAAAATGAAACCAATTTTTTTGCAGCACCCACAGCATATGGAAGTTCCCAGGCCAGGGACTGAATCTGAACCATAGCTGTGACCAATACCACAGCTGCAGCAATGCTGGATCTTTAATCCATGGCACTGGGCCCGGGATCAAACTCAGGCCATCAAAGAAACAACTCCGGATCCTTAACCTACTGTGCCACAGCGGGAACTCCAAAATGACCCAATGTATGAATTTTTACATGATAGACTCAGTTTGATTCACTATTTCTGATGAGCACATTTTAAAACAAATCAATTTCTTATTTCGGAGATGACAGCCTGAAAATCTAGAATCAATAGCACCTTTCATTTTATTAGCAGACTTACTTTCAAAGTGTTTTCACCTTTTTCTCTCACAGCTTTTTAATGAAATAATGAAGCAGGTAATATTTTCTATGTTTAAGTAGAGAAAGCCCACAGAGGTTAAGTAAATTGCCAGTAGGAAGCATTTATAATGAAAATGCCATATTATCAAAGTTTGGTTTAAAACACAGCAACACTGACCAAAAACTTTTTAAAAAGGTTAGTTAAAAAACATGGGACTTCCCTGGTGGTCTAATGGTTAGGGTATGGTGCTTACACCGCTGAGGCCCAGGTTCAGTCCCTGCTCTGGGAACTGAGATCCCGCATCAAGCAGCTGCACATTGCAGCCGAGAAAATAAAAAACAAAACTGAAAAAAGCAAATACACTTCCAGAATCACAAAGTTAGGTCAGTTTAAACACAGATCTGACTGTTCAGAAACATTTTTCCGTTTCCCAGTTCTGTGTTATTTCCAAGACGTACAACCTTTGCCTGTTAAATGGCGCATGGTATTGTTTCCTGACCGCTGAGCGTGGGGAGAATCATACTTGCAAGTTCCTCAGGTCTTGGGGATTCTTTCGGAAAGAAAAAAAATAAAAGAACTTGGATTTCCCCTTGAAGTTTAGCAGAAACAGATCTGACTGGTATCCGTGAGGATGCAGGTTTGATCCCTGGCCTCGCTCCAGCTGGATGTCGTCACGGTCGTCCAGCTAAGGGCACCTCTGAGGGACCACGCAGACCCCCAGCCCCTCAGCGTCTCTGAGCAGCGGGGCACCCCCTCAACAGCCCTTAGACGTGTGGTGCGGATAGGGGAAGGCCTTGGATACGGCAATTTCTAAGCTCGATTTAAACGTCCCAGGACCAACTCACAGCTCTTGCTCTAGCACCGAGAGGCTCTAGAAGCCCCAGCCCTGCAACCTTCTCGGAGCCATCCTCTCCGACCGGGACGAGGAGACAAGGACTGAATCACCTCTTCTCCCACTTTCCTTCGCGGGGCCGCTGGCACTCTCGCTCCCTCCGGCCCTGCCTGCCCTCTGTCTGAGGGTCTCCCTCCGGCTGGCTCTGCGTGGAGGCCTCAGGTTGGTTCCTGGCATAATTGCGGAGAGGAAAATGGGAACGAGGGAAGGACAAAGACAAACGAGGATGACAGCCAAGGGCCGGCAAGGCTGAGCCGACGGCTCTGAGGTCCACAGTCCCGGGCAATTCCTCCTGGAGTCTGGGTCGCCTCCCCCCATCCACTCACCTCCATCTCGGGAAGGCAGGTGAGCGCAGAGGGGAGGCTCACGTGCACACGGGCTTCCGTCGGCTAAGAGAGCCCGTGTCTGCGGGGGCGGCAGGGCCCTTCAGAGGGAAGGGCCCCCGGGAAAGCACAGCAGCCGGCGCGCCCATCCCCAGACCTTCCTTCTCTGTCCTGTGATTTGGCAGGAGGAGCAAGCAGGACTGCCTGCGTGGCCCGGGCGAACCGCACCTCTTTGGCTTGGAACCGACTCCGAAGTGGATGAGGACCCAGTGGGAGAGAGGACCTCGCTTGGAAATACTTCGGGGGGTTCTTTACCTGGTCAGTTTCTGTCTGAGAGACCCTCTGGTTTCCTGCAGTCAGGAACAATCTTCCTTTTTTTTTAGGGTTGCATCTGCAACATATGGAGGTTCCCAGACGATAGGGGTCGAATCTCGGGCGCGGCTGCCGGCCTACACCGCAGCCACGGCATCACCGGATCCAACCTACACCACGGCCCGTGGCAATGCTTGATCCTTAACCCCCTGAGCGAGGCCAGGGATCGAACCTGCATCCTCAAGGATACTAGTCAGGTCCATAACCCACTGAGCCACAACAGGAGCTCCCAGGAATGCTTTTCTTCATATTTTAACCCTACTGCCTAGCATACTCCATAGAACGCAGTGGTCTTGGAAGTGCGAGGATGTAGAGGGGAAAATACTTGGAGAGGTTTTTTTTAAGTGGCTTTACACGGGTTATTTAAAGGTATTAAAAATACATTCAGGAGTTCCCGTCATGGCGCAGTGGTTAACGAATCCGAATAGGAACCATGGGGTTGCGGGTTCGGTCCCTGCCCTTGCTCAGCGGGTTAAGGATCCGGCGTTGCCGTGAGCTGTGGTGTAGGTTGCAGACGCGGCTCGGATCCCGCGTTGCTGTGGCTCTGGCGTAGGCAGGTGGCTACGGCTCCGATTAGACCCCTAGCCTGGGAACCTCCATATGCCGCGGGAGTGGCCCAAGAAATAGCAACAACTACAACAACAACAACAACAAAAGACAAAAGACAAAAAAAAAATACATTCACTTTAATGCCTCCTCTAAGCCAGCCTTCTCTCCACTCAATCTGTGTGGTTTGAGTGGCACTGACTCCCGTCCAGTGGCTCCAGGTGAGTACCTAGGAAGCAATTTGGGTCACTCACAGTCACCATAAAGAATTTTCTGGAGCTACAGGAAGAGAGGTTCTTTCCTCTGAATGGGACCTCAAATGGACTCTTAACTGCATTTCTGGGAAAAACCTTAGCTCAATCCTCCTGAAGCCAACATGTCTTTTCCATTCAGAAACTTTATCATTTGTTATTGAAAAAAAAAGTAAGGTTCCCATTATTTTTGTAGCCACAGAGAAAAATTATAGTCATAAAACCTGAGTCTGGATACGGCCAGTTACCAGCTTCTGAGGTTATTAAAGTCATTTTTCTATATTGTATGAAAACACGAAAGCGAAGGTGCTTTGGGGAGAAAAACCACCATGCGTCCCCAGCCATCTCGAAGCGGCACCCTAGCCGTGCAGCGGGTCACCCGGACATTGTGTGGCAGGAAGCGAAGGTGCGGCAGGCGGGACCGAGGAGTCGAGAGGAAAGCAAGCTGACACCAAGGGCTTCGTTCCTTCTCGGGGTTTCCACGTTGCCCACCAGACAGCGTGGCACCCCGTGGGAAACGGCCAGTCTCATGAACCCTGGATGGAGGACCACGAGGTCGAATCCTTCTCCCACTGCCTGCTCCTGCTTCTGCTTCTGGATGGAGTTAGTGAGTCGTGAGCCCCGGAGAGGCCAGCCCTTGGCAAAGCCATGGCAGCTTCTGTTGAGAGCATTTGAGTCAAAAATGGCTATAGCTGTCTACATAGACAGACAGACAGATGATAGACAGATAGAGATGTGGATTCCCCCCCCCCCCCTTTTTGGCCGCCCCACAGAATGTGGAGCTCCCGGGCCAAGACAGCACATTGGGTTCTTAACCCGCTGAGCCACAGAGGGAGCAAGAATTGAAAGCAGAGATGCTAATAGATACTTGGTTTGTTTGTTTTTGTTTTTCGGCCACCCGGTGGCATGTAGAGTCTCCAGCCAGGAGTCAGATCGGAGTCACCGCTGTGACCTATGCCTTGGCTGCAGCCATGCCGGATCCTTGAACCCACTGTGCTGGGCCGGGGATGGAACCTGCGTCCCAGCGCTCCCAAGACACCGCCGGTCCCATGGCGCCACAGCGGAAACGCCTGGATAGATACTTTTGACTCAAACAGAAACACATGTGTGTGTGTATATGAGAGAACCTACTGTGTTTAAAATACTTAGTTAGGAACAGAAGCACAGAAGCCTCATCTTTCGTTCTTACTCGTATTTCTGTGACAGGATGGCATGTGGGTGTTTTGTTTGTTTTTTTTTTAAAGTCTGGCATGAAAATGGGGAACTTGCTTACAACTTCTGACTCCTTCCTTCCTTCCTTCGTCTTTTTGGGGCCTCACTCTTGGCACATGGAGGTTTCCAGGCTAAGGGTCTAAAAGGAGCTAGAGCTGCCGGTCTACACCACAGCCCCAGCAACGTGGGATCTGAGCCACAGCTGCGACCTGCACCACAGCTCACGGCAACGCCAGATCCTTAACCCACTGATGAGGCCAGGGACCGACCCCCTATCCTTATGGATATGAGTTGGGTTTCCTATCGCTGAGCCGCGACGGGAGCTCCTGCCACCTCTGTCTTAGGCAAGTTACTCTTCCCTCTTTGGGTCTCAGCTGCCGTCTTTGTAAAGTGAGGGCAACGCCCTTACCTCGTGGGAGCATAATGACGAGGAGCGGACCGTGTGCCGGAGATGTGGCTGTTCTGACACATGGCAGATGGGCGTGGGATCCGAGCGTAGGAAAGCAGCAGGGCACGAGAGAAACTGACCAAGTGTGCTGTTTCTGGAGGACGTAGATATGCTCAGAGCAGAACGAGGCTCTACAGACCAGCTCCTCTCACGGGCAGCCTGGGGTCCAGCCAGCTGCAGCCCCAGCTGGACCGAGCCCGGCTCCTATGGGGCGTGACCCCCAAGGCGGGTGGCCACAGGCCTCTGCTGCTGACATCATGGGCCTTCGAACATTCTCAGGCTACACTCCTCTAGCCAGAACTTCCACTGGCCAACGTCAGCCTTTGGGCTTCCGAAGCAACGTGAATGCATTTCTTTCCCTTTGCACATGGCAGCCTTGCAAATCGTGCCACGCAGTGTGGTGCCCCTTCGACTCTCCCGTTGGGGACAATGTGCATCCCATCCCCTCCCATGTTCCTTTCACGGTATGATTTCAAATTCTGTCCCCATGCGACCACTCCTTCCTAGGTGGTCAAAATCTCTGCTAACAGAGGACACTGCTTTCTGGGAGCAGGACAAACAGTCCATGAAAATGTCACCTTAGATTTTTTTTTTTTGTCTTTTTGCCATTTCTTGGGCTGCTCCCACGGCATATGGAGGTTCCCAGGCTAGGGGTCGAATCGGAGCTGCAGCTGCCAGCCCACGCCACAGCCACAGCCACACAGCATCCAAGCCACGTCTGCGACCGACACCACAGCTCATGGGCCACGCCGGATCCTTAACTCACTGAGCAAGGGCAGGGATCGAACCCGCAACCTCATGGTTCCTAGTTGGATTCGTTAACCACTGCGCCACAACGGGAACTCCACGTTAGATTTTTTGAGGCATCACGGCGGGTCCGTGTTTGTGGGCCTGCAACCGCGAGCAGCCTAATGATTACTAAGCACTTGCTGCATCAGTGAGCCACTGCTGCATAACAAATTATCCCCAAATCTAGCAACTTCAAACAACAAGTATCTCACAGTTTCTGAGGATCAGAAATCCAGCTCGGGTCTTTCAAGAATTTTCAGTCAAGTTGAGATCTGTCAGGCGCTGGAGCATCCCTTCCAGGCGCCCTTATGCGGGGCCTTGGTGCCTCGCCAAGCGTGCCTCCCCGGCCCCAGTCTGCCTCCCCCAGGGCTGGTGTCTTTTACGACCTAATCGTGGGAGTGGGGTGCTGTCACCTCTGCATACCTGTTGGGCACAGACCAACCCCGGCAGAGGTGGCCATCGCCACGACCATCCGGGAGGCTGGCACTCCTGAGGCACTGGCTGCGTGCGCATAACTCTTCCTCTGCCTGTGACCTGACGCGTTCCGTGTGTCACCTCATGGATGGTCTCAGCATCCTTCGAAGCAGGTGCTCTGATCCTCATCCCATTTTACACCTGAGGCAACTGAGACTGAGCGATATTAAATAACACACCCACTCCTGGTTTTCACCCGAGGTCTCTTTCCATTTGGACAACTAACCAGGGCTCTCCCGATCCGTCCTCGAACAAATAACTTTTCTGAGCATAACCAAAGGCTTTCACATTTGACCCTTAATCAACTTGGCAGACTTCTTAAATATCACAAGGTGATTTTTATTCTTTTCATTTTTTCTTTTTGCTGCAGTTGATCTACAACATTCTGCCAATTTCTGCTGACAGGACAGTGACCCAGTCGTGTGAATACCAGACGTACGTCTGCACATGATATCCGGTATCTGTCAGTCGCGACTTCCTGTCACTGTCTTTGCACCATCTACAAATCCTCCTCTCTGCACACAGACCTCGACTGCAGACTGAAGAAACCAGAATGAACGGATGTGTCCTTAAAACAGGATACGTATGAGGACCAGGATAAAAGCCTGGTGATAAAACACGCATAGTTTTTGAAGTGAAATTAGCCAAGAGACTGAAGGTTAAATTGGCCTCTGTAGCCGAACTGTATGCATGTGGACGTGGACAGGTGACTCGACGTGGCTGAGGTCCGTCCTTTGACATTTACGTGAATTATCTCAGGGCCTTTATCCACCTCCCTTGGGAAGACTGGCCTTCTGCCAACATTTTAGCAAATTCCAGGGGTTTTACATTCTTCTTGTCACTTGAGGGTCTGAGCAGCTGTTCCCAGGCGTCAGGCTCTCGCCTCCGGCCACCGCTGTTCACTTCTTTCTGCTCTTCACCGTCCAGGATGTAGAACGCAGCTCCTCTGTTTTCTCTAAACACTACTCACGGGTGACTGTTTCTGCGCCAGACTTCACTGAGCATCCCGGGAGGTGGAAGGTCCAGCATCACTGCATCACAAAAGTGAATACTAAACTCTCCTTTTTTAAAATTGTTTCCCCAATACAATTTTTTTCCCACTGTACAGCCTGGTGACCCAGTTACACATACATGTACACATTCTATTTTCTCACGTGGTCATGTCCCATCACAAGTGACTAGACATAGTCCCCAGTGCTACACAGCAGCATCTCATTGCTAATCCATCCCGAAGGCAATAGCCTTTTTTTCCCTTTCTTTTTAGGGTAGCAACTCTGGCACGTGGAAGTTCTGTCTAGGGGTCGAATCAGAGCTATAGCTGCGGGCCTTTGCCACAGCCACAGCACTGTGGGATCTGAGCTGCATCTGCGACCTACACCACAGCTTGTGGCAATGCCTGATCCTTAACCCATTGAGCGAACCTGCATCCTCATGGGTATTAGCTGGGTTCGTAACCTGCTGAGCCACAACAGGAACTCCTAAACCAGGATAATTTTGTTTTTCTTTTTAGGGCTGCACCTGAAGCACATGGAGGTTCCCAGGCTAGGGTTCAAATGGAGCTGCAGCTGCCGGCCTATACCACAGCCACAGCCATGTGGGATCCGAGCCACATCTGTGACTACACCACAGCTCACGGCAATGCCGGATCCTTAACCCACTGAGCAGGGCCAGGGATGGAACCCACGTCCGCAAGGATACCAGTTGGGTTCATCACCGCTGAGCCACGCCAGGAACTTTCCTCCTCTTAAAAGTCCCTGCTCAGCCAGGTTTTGCCTTGTCACCCGTTCCGTAAAACCCTCCCTTTCAACTCCCAACCCTGGAAAGCAGAGCAGCTCGGCCCATTTCCTTCCCTCTGGGCTCATTTCATCAGCTAACGATTCAGTCATGTGCTCTGTCGGCAGCAGGGGCTCAGAAGAGGTTTTGAAGCTGTGGTGTTTCCTCTCTCCTCTGCAGCCTCCAACATTCCGCACGGCTTTCTAAGTGGAGCTGGGCAGAAAATTCATGACTGTTTTTTAACTGGCACGACTTACACGATGTGCCTCAGCAGCGGACCCTGGTGTCAGTTCGGCTTTTCCGGTAACGTTATTTTTTCCTCTGTTACTTGTGGGATTGACCCAGTGGTACTCTGAGTCACAGGGAAGGTGACAGAATTCTTAGGTTGACAGACCTGTTGGCTGGGAGGAGTTCCTCATACTGCCGCTCACATTCGCCAAAGGTCCTGCTTGGGAATCACAAATTATCTGATGATATTCCAGCCCAAGAGAAGCGGAGGGATTTTGAAAACCCATCAGTGATGTGCCAACATCAACGTGAAAGGGACAGTTGAGGCTACTTGGGACAACAGGGGCAAAACAGGAGGGTCACAGTAGAAAAAGATATTTTAGTTGAATTCCTTGGAATATATGGACCTGGGATGACCCGGCCTATTCAGGCATTCCTGGTGTCTGGAGCTCAGGACCTTACAACGTGTCTGGTTTGTGACAGTCAATAGGCTCAGCTTTAGAAAAGCCGCAGCAAGAGAGGGGAACTATAGAGAGTGGAGCCGGGAGTTCCCGTCGTGGCTCAGCGATAACGAGCCTGACTAGCATCCATGAGGTTCCGGGTTCAATCCCTGGCCTCAATCAGTGGGTTAAGGATCCAGCATTGCGACGAACTGCGGTGGAGGTCACAGACTGGCTTGGATCCCAAGTGGCTGTGGCTGTGGCGCAGCTCCAATTCGACCCTTAGCCTGGGAACTTCCATATGCTGTGTCTGTGGCCCTCAAAAGCAAAAAAAAAAAAAAAAAAAAAGACAAAAAGTGGAAGCATGAAGTTTCAAGAAACATACATCATAGGCACTGGCCAAGCTTGCAAGGCTCTGCCCTCCTTCTACCTGCCCTCTAGCATCCCCAACACCTGCCTCTGGAGAAGAACGCCACGCCCAAAGGGAGAACGAGGTCTTGCTCGGTCTACCGGGGACCGCGGTGAACGCCCCTCTGCAGCACGTGCCTTTGGAGACGCGAAGAGATCTGTCTCCTTTGAGGAGCAGTTCCCCTGAGAAGCTAAGACACGGGTACGGAATGCTGTATCACACAAACAACTCGGTTATGTTGGGGCCACAGTAATGGGAGGTGGGAGAGAAATCTGCTTTAGGCTGGGGAGGAAGGCACGGGGATGGTGGAACATGAAGCTGGAATTTGAAGGCTGATGGGCTTTAGATGGATGAGGAGGTGGAAGAGGGAAGTGAAAACCTGGGGAAATTGTTATCAGTGGAGATTTCGAGGATTCTGAGTAGCCAAGTATCTGGGAAGGTGACTGGATCATCTGGAAGATTAATTTAGAAGCTGGGTGCAGAATAAATCAGAGACGGGTTGGTACTGGAGGCAGGAAAGCTGGGAAGAAATTGCGTATAACCAATCTGGACGCTAGATAAGAATCCGAGTCCAGGACGACAGCATCGAGAAAACAAAAGACAGTGCGATGGTGAGAAAAGACGGCAGACTGGACGCAGGCACAGGAGGAAGAGTTCCCAGTGAGGAGCTTTCAGGTAAATGAAACTTTTCTGCTGCCCCGTGGCGTATGGAGCTCCTGGGTGGGCCAGGGATCAGACCCCAGCCTCAGTCGCAACCTATGTGGCAGCTGCAGCAATGCCAGATCCTTTAACCCACTGTGCCGGGCTGGGATCAAACCTGCGACCTGGGGCTCAAACCTGTGACGCTGGCATCAAACCTGCGACCTGGGGATCAAACCTGCGACCTGGTGCTGCAGATCCCATTGCATCACAGTGGGAACTCAAGTGCCTCTTTTGTGTCCCTCTGCCATGGGAAAGATACACATGAAACGTTCCTCCTTCTCCACCGAACTCGCAGGGGCAGCACGGGACAGACACCTGAGTGGAACGAGCAGGATATCTGGTACAATAAGCAAGGCGGGTGGTCTGGCCCCTCAGGTTTTCTGCTACTGTTGCCTTGTTCGCAGAAGCTGGAGCGACGGCAGGATGGATACAGCAGTCACTGCAGAACCACTGCTCTGGGCGAATGCAAAGACAGGCCGGGGAGCCGCTCCCTCTGGGACACCTGCTCCCGGAGGCTGCCTCGTTCTCTCCCCTGCTTATCTTTGCCACTAACGTGAGGGCGACTCTCATCACCCCAAAATCTGCACTGATGGCAAAGGAGGAAGGCACTTCTTTCCAGTTTTTGTAAGGTGACAGTCGGCTCCACGCCCAGGACTGTGTTTGGGAAGAGAAAGCTGTTGTTAGGACCACAGTTGGTGCAGTTTTAATGGCCCAAGTCTTGATGAGAGAAGCCAGGGTAAACTGGGGTGATATTTAGGAGACAAAAATGCCTCCTGATGCAAACACGGACGTCACCAACCTTCCTTATTTAGTGCTCCCGAGAATGAACGCGAAAAGAAGCTGAGAAATGTATATATTTTTACTTACACAAAGTTTACTTAAAAGTAGCAATTCCGAGGTTCTGGCTGTGGCACAAGAGGATGTGGGCGGCGTCTCTGCAGCGTCAGGATGCAGGTTCGCTCCCAAGCCCAGAGCCGTGGGTTAAAGGATTCAGCACTGACCCAGCTGCAGTGTAGGCTGCAACTGTGGCTTGGATCTGACCCCTGGCCTGGGACCTCCGTATGCCACAGGGCGGCCAGAAAAGAAAAAACAGAGCCATTGACACTGCTCTGTGCCAACTTGTCCTCTGATGCTGGGGGCTGGGGCGCCCTGGCAGGCCTGTTTTGGGGGCTGCTCGTGGTGTTCCTGGAAGCGCTCCCTACTGTCTGTTTCTGCAGCCCTCTCAGCGATTCTATAAGCCATTCATTCAATTCTTTATGACACATCTCTTTCTCCTGCTAGAGTAGATTTTGCTTCCTGTACACTGACCAAAGCATGGCAAATAAGCACTTCTTAAAAGGATCAGGAGTTCCTATTGTGGCTCAGAGGGTTAAGAATCCAACTAGTATCCATGAGGACATAGGTTCAATCCCTGGCCTCACTTGGTAGATTAAGGATCTGGCGTTGCCACAAGCTGTGGTGTAGATGGCAGATGCAGCTCAGATCCTGAGTTGCTGTGGCTGTGACGCAGGCCGGCAGCTGCAGCTCCGATTCAACCTCTCTCTAGCCTGACAACTTCCATGTGCTGTAGGTGCAGCCCTAAAAAATAAATAAAGCATTAACACTTAAAAAAAAGGGTCAAACATGCACGGGTTGGGATCATGGACTCCTGCGTGTCCCGTGTCTCTGGGGGGTTAAGGATCTGGTGTGGTCACTGCGGTGGCCTGGGTGGGATTCCTGGTCCAGGAACTTCCATGGGTGCAGCCAAAAAAAAAAAAAAAGCAAAACAAAACATGACCCTAAACGCCATACTGCTTAGGCCTGAACTCCAGCTGTACCCTTTGCCCTTGCCTGCTGCTCGACCTCAAACAGTTTGACCTTGAGGTGCTCCAGCGTCCTCATCTGTAAGACGATGACGCCTGAATCGTGTGGTTGGTATGATGACAATACAGGCAGGTACTTCTAACACTGCCTGACACACAGGGACTACTCAACAAATGTTTGGTTTTGTAATATTAAATATATATAGTTCTGCACTAAAACAATCAAAGTAAAAATTTGAGAAGGTCTCAAATTCACAAAGACGGACCTATTGAAACTAGTGTAAAATCCTTTTGGCTAAGAACAAGAGCAAAATAAAACTGCTATCACAAAATAACTTTGAACGTGGTGGTTTCACAGTCAGAGAATGGCTTTCTTTTTTAGGGCAGCACCAACAGCACATGGAAATTCCCGGGCCAGCGATGGAATGTGAGTTACAGCTGCGACCACGCCAGATCTTTAAGCTGCTATGCCAGTGGGAGCTCTGAGAATGGCTTTTTTTTTTTTTTTTTAAGGAGAGGACAGGAAGCATGCGGTCTTTAACTACGTTCCTCTTCCTCAAGGCAGAGCGGCTTTGCTTTTTAGCTGTGTTTCAAACTGGGCTCACTTGTAAGGTGTTTTGTGGAGGGGTTTCTCTGGTTAAAACAAAAAACCCCCCTGAAAACTAGCAGTGTTGCAGATCCTTAGTCTTGGAATACTCAAGTACCAAGAGGGCTAAGGACTATACTCAGTAACAATAAAGACTTTTCTAATTTATTTTTTAGAACCACACTCAGGGCACACGGAAATTCCCACGTCAGGGGTCAAATTGGAGCTGCAGCCGCTGGCCTACGCCACAGCCACTCTGGATCCGAGCCGAGTCTGTGACCTGTGCTGCAGCTCATGGCAACGCTGGATCCTTAACCCACTGAGCAAGGCTGGGGACTGAACCTGCATCCTCATGGATACTAACCCACTGAGCCACAATGGGAAGTCCTCCTGTTCTAAATATTTCAGACTAACACAAAAAGTCTGCTCTCTGCCACCAAATGCTCTTTTTTTTTTAACCTTCAGTGTGAAAGACGTGTTGTGCCTCTTCTGAACCTGGCCATGTGATTTCTTAGAGCAGAGCTGTGCTCTGAAGTAAGGCAGTCACCTTGGAGACTGTGAAAACATCTCTGCACTTTGGCTGCTTAGTGGGTAAACTCGGGGATGCACGTCTTCTTCCCGGGGGGGGGGGGCGGGGTCCCTTGAGAATGAAGTGAGATGCTGCCCACGGGACTGACCGAGCCACGTTCAGTGGCTGGTCCGCGCGTGCTCGTCATCAGCAGCCCAGCTCGCCTTCTCCCCAAAAGGCAGACTCTGAAGATGCGTTTATTCCCGTCTGTGGGACAAAGAGAAGGGGGGACGGCGAGCACACGATTTTCACGGGTCGCAGGACGGCCGTGGATCCCAGAGGACACAGGCCCAGCTTTGAGCTCGCAGCCTCTGCTCTCTGCTCCCCCGCTCGGTGCAGGCGAAGGAGGCTCCAGCGAGGCTGCGGGAGACGAGGCCGGGCTCCCCGCCCCCCCCGGCGCCTCGCAGGCCCCCTGCTCGCGAGCAGCCCCCTCAGGTTCCCCCCCTCGCTTCCTCCCTGAGCACGACCTCCCCACGCCCCCCACTCCCGCTGCTGCAACTCCTCTGCTCCTTACGAGGGTGCCCATGCTCGTGCCACCCCGTGCAGGCGAGGCTTTCACAGTGGGCAGGGCTAACATTCCTTCTCCAACCGACAGCGAGCGCCCGCCAGGCCGGACAGCCTGCCCTCGCTGTCCCCAGACATGGCCGAGTCCGTGGCAAGGTGCTCGGTGCTTCACTCGGTGCCTTGAAGAAGGTACCACAGCTGATGACACTTAGAAAAGAGCCAAACCCAGACCTGGGGAGCTGTGGCCGGCGGAGCGCATGAACCCGAACCAAGCAGCTGGCGGGGCCAACCCTCGGGAGCCCATTTTATGGCTGGACAGTGCCACCAGGACCTAAAAAGTCCTTTCCGACTCAGACGTTGGCTCATTCTTTATTTAGGAAGGGAAACCTAACAGATGAATGATTAAATAATGACCAGGAACCCACGTCTTTCGAGGCGAACATCTTTCCACCCACTTCTTTCGTGGAAAGGGGCAAACCCCAAATTCCTTATCAACTGCAAAGAGAAACATCTAAGAGACAGGAGAAGAGGAAGCAGCTTTTCTCCAGCAGGACACACACGTGCACAAATCTCTCAAGGGCACTGGGGTCAACAAAAGCTTCGGTTGCTGCAAAAACCGTCTTCAGAGCAGCGAGGACGAGGCGGACACACAGAAGGAGCTATTTTTTCATCTCCAAAATGGCACTTCCCGGGCCCCGGTGCTTGGCGCTGCAGATGTTGCAGAACTGTGCAGGGGAGCTCTGCAAACGTAATGACACGCAGAGTTTACAAGACAACCTGGCCGCCCTGCTCGCACACTCAGACATCTGACGGGAGCGGCGCTGGTTGGTGGCGGGGGGGTGGACGAAGCGATGAACGCCTCGCTCCTTTTCCTGGGGGGTTTCTGTCGGTCCACATGGGACTCTGTCTGGACCAGCTTTTATTCCGAGACTCAAGGGACACCCCACCCCAAGACAACGTGGCCTGGGGGTCCATGGGGGACCTGACACTGAAAAACAGCAGCGTCATGATACAGGCATCAGGGCAAGAAGGTTACATGCAAACAGAAGGGGCCTCTCACTGTGGCTCCCGTCTAGAGTGGACGTGCCACCATCGGGACCGGAGCAGGTGCGCTTTCACGCCTCTGCTCTTGTGAGGTTTAGTGTACCACGCAGAGCTACCTGTGAGAAGGAGGCACACTCATTTCCTGATGTGACCATAAACTATCTTGTAACCGTGAGGACCCGCGGAGCTGACGGATGATGCTTATGATGCGGAGCGCGTCCCTCTGGCTGCAGCAATTTTCTCAACTCACCATGCTGGGCACAGGCAGGCATTCCTTGTGGAACGTGTGCCGGCAGTGGAAGACCACCACGCTGAAGGGCTTGGCCGCGTCTAGGGGAGATGGCAGGACGGTGGGGGGAGAGTTCAGGGTGACAGCAGATGCTGGGTTTTCCAGCAGCGACCTGCCTCGGGTGGCGGTGGGGGGATGGCTACCGCTTAAGTTCACTCCCGAGGGGCAGCGTGGCTGCACGCGGGGCGGGTCTGAGACCCCTGTTGCGACGGGGGTCCCAGGTGACCCGCCTGGGCTCCAAGTCAGTGACACAGCTACCTGCTGGGGACAAGGCCACCGCACAGGCAGCAGCCAGCCGTCGTTGCACAAACGCGCATCAGTGTGTGTGCACGTGGGTGGCCTCCTCCCACCAACCCCACCGGCCACGTGCACACAGTCAGGACACACTGCGCGCGGAAGCGGATTCGGCGGCTGCGTAAGAACGCATCCTGCTGTTCACCTGCTGCTGCCGCCCTGGCCAGGACCACGCGCTGACTTCGGGAGGGCCAGGCTAAAACCCTAGGCAGTGACCTTGCCCTGCGCCCCACTTCTGCTGGGACACCTCACCTCATCTGCTCCTGCTCTGCGGGGCCAGCTTACCTCTCGTGAGATTGAGGACCCTCAACAGACTAAATGAGGAATCTCACTATCTAACGCAGGTGCCTGTGTCTCTCTCTGTTAAAACACTGCCTAAGACGCGACGAAAGCGCACTGCTTTCCCTACACCCACTGCAGTTTTCAACACAAGCCCTGAAAACCCAAACCTCTAGAAAAGACCCTAAGGTGGAATGACTTTTTCTGTTCTTGCCTCGTTTTGTTCTGTTTTGCTTTTTAGGGCACACCTGCGGCATGTGGAGCTTCCCAGGCTGGGGGTCCAATCGGAGCTGCAGCTGCTGGCCTACACCACGGCCACAGCCATGGAGGATCTGCGCCGTGTCTGCGACCTACACCACAGCTCACGGCAGCGCTGGATCCTTACCCCACTGAGCGAGGCCAGGGATCGAACTCACATCCTCATGGATGCTAGTTTGGTTTTTAACCCATTGAGCCACAATGGGAACGTCCTCGCCTTGTTAAATAATCCCTTAAAGCTAAGTAAATGGTATAGAAACCAGGTCTTTTAGTATTTTTCTACGCCAAATTTATATATAAGAAGCATTTTTTTAGCATCTTAAAATGAGGCTTTAAATTCCACTTTCAAATCACGAACACTCCTCATGTCCTCTGATCTTTACTTAAAATGCTTTGATTATATGAAGATAAACACAGCTACCAAAAACTGTAAATAAACCAATGCGTGCATCTTTTAAGGAGTCACAGTTGCCACAAGAAGGCGAATGTTGGTCCCTGTTGACCTGAGACATAACGTGGGTGCCTAGAACCCTAGAGCGGTGCAAGGATGAAAGAAAAGGAAAAGCTACCTGCAGGATTTTCCCAGATACACACGATTCTCCACCGTGGAATCTAAACAGAGTGATGGTGAGTTTTCACTGTGTTTCGTTCCATAGCAGGAGGACTGGCCCTGACCCGGTAGCCTCAACATCACCCAGCAACTCGTCAGAAATGCAGATTCTCAGGTCCCACCCTGAACTACTCAATCAGCACCTCTGGGGGTGGGACCAGCAATCAGAGTTTTCACGAGCCTGCCCTCGGATGCTGACTCAGCCCGGAGCTTGGGAACCTCGGCTCTAAGGAACCAGCGCAAGTGAGTGGGAACGTTGGCTGGCATTCCTCGCGAAGCTGATGATTCCAGAAGTTCCATCGTTTTCAAGATAGGAATTAGCTAACTCTGAAGTGTTAATTCCGCTGGTCACTAACACACACTCGGGGGTTTTCTGCCCCTCCCACGTCTCACCTGACGGGAGGACCGGGGACAGGCACGACTCGCAGATGTTCTCCTCTGCAGGGACACAGACGGTGGCGCTCAGACCACGCTCCTCCCTGCTCTGGCCTCAGCAGAGCAGGGCAGCGGGGCCACGGCCGCCCTTCCCTCTTACCCACCATCCACCAGGACGCCTTTCATCTGGGTTCGGTGCATCTTCTTTAGCAAGGACAAAGAGTCGGCGACGAGAATCTTCTTGCAGCCTTCACGAAGCAGAATCTAATGCACACATTGCAAAGGGAAGCCACCTTAAGAAGACTCAGCTACTGGGGTGGCGGGAGAATTCAGATAATTGCTGTGCTGGAAAGACTCCGCCGAGGCACCCGCTGGTCTGCGGCCCTCGGGACCCCTCCCTCCCAGCGGCTGTCAGACCACAGAGCAGCTGCTCTGCTGGCTTCTGCAACATCACAGACGAATCCCAGTCTGGCAAGGCAGCCCCTCTACTAACGACCTTATTTGTTATTCTCTCACAGGGCTTCCTCTCTCTGGCAGAGCCTGGCCTGCCGTGCTTGGCTCACTCCAACCTCCAGATCTTTGCCCCAGAGAGCAAACCTGCTAGGCCCAAGTCATCCATTTTTTCCATAACTCCATCTATTATCGTACAAATATGCACTGGGTCCCTAGAACGCACAAAGCACAAGGCACAGACCAGTCAGCTAAAGAGCCACGTCTGTGTCCCAAACCCGTGCAGGGTGCAATCTTTTCTTCCAGTCTCATCCCCCTACTAAGCGAGGTGCTCGAGACGTGCACGGTGGATAAAGTGTCGACTGTACTTTCTCTTTCTTTTTTTTTGTCTTTTTAGGGCCATGCCCGTGGCATATGGAGGTTTCCAGGCTAGGGGTCGAATCGGAGCTACAGCTGCCGGCCTCCACCACAGCCACAGCCACACCAGACCCGAGCTGTGTCTGCGACCTACACCAAAGCTCATGGCAATGACGGATCCTTAACCCACTGAGTGAGGCCAGGGATCGAACCTACAACCTCATGGTTCCTAGTCCGATTCGTTTCTGCTGCGCCACAGCGGGAACTCCCAGATATTACTTTTTTTTTTTTTTTAACAAATTGAAGGTTTGTGGTAAACCTTTATCATCAGATAATGGTTAGCACTTTTTAGCAATAAAGTAGTTTTAAGTTAAGGTATGCATTTCTTTTGAAGAGACGTAATGCTGCTGCAGACTTAGACTACAGTACAGTGTAAGCATGCCTTTTTATGCCTTGAGAAATCGAACAATTACAGTTGCTTTTCTGACCCGTCTGCTTTATTGCAGAGCCATGAACCTACAGGACCACCGAGGTTTGCCAGCACACACCTTTCTGCGGAGCTGCTTTTCCTCTCGCGGGGAAACACTTGTGAATGAAGCTGCTGGTCACGGAGTAGGTATATATTTTAATTTCTAAATTAACTGTCAAACAGTTTCCTAAAGCAGTTTACTCTTTACTCTCCTCAGATATTCTTAGCCTTTTCTTTTTTTGGTCTTTTCTAGGGCCACACCCGAGGCATATGGAGGTTCCCAGGCTAGGGGTCTAATCAGAGCTGTAGCTGCGGCCTTTGCCAGAGCCACAGCAACACCGGATCCGAGCCTCGTCTGTGACCTACACCACAACTCACGGCAACACTGGATCCTTAACCCACTGAGCGAGGCCAGGGATCAAACCCTCAACCCCATGGTTCCTAGTCGGATTTGTTAACCACTGAGTCACGACGGGAACTCCCAGCCTTTTTATTTTTGTATCAAATTTATGACAAGAAAAAGTTCTTTTGGGATTTTGATTACAATTTTATTGAACATATGGATGGTGGTTAGTTTGGAGAGAACAAAATTTTGATAAAAATCTGTCTCTGGGAGTTTCTGTTGTGGCGCAGCAGAAACAAATCCGACTGGGAACCATGAGGTTTTGGGTTCAATCCCTGGCCTTGCTCAGTGGGTTAAGGATCCGGCGTTGCCGGGAGCTGTGGTGTAGGTCGAAGACGTGGCTTGGATCTGGTGTTGCTGTGGCTGTGGTGTAGACCGGCAGCAATAGATCTAATTAGACCCCTAGCCTGGGAACCTCCATATGCCGCAGGTGAGGCCCTCAAAAGACAAGACAAAAGACAAAAAAAAAAAAATCTATCTCTGAAGTTATCTGTGTAATAGGGCCTACAGGTCTATTCTGTTTGCTCTTGAGTAAATTTTGTTAATTTATATTTTCCTAGAAAATTGTTTACCTAAGTTTTCCAATACACTGATATAAAACTGTAGCATTTACTTAAGCTTGTGTGTGTGTGTGTGTTTAGAGCCACACTCTCGGCATATAGAGGTTCCCAGGCTAGGGGTCAAATCAGAGCTGCAGTTGCTGGCCTACAGCACAGCCACAGCAACACAGGAGCCAAGCAGCGTCCTCGACCTACACCACAGCTCATGGCAATGCTGGACCCTTACCTCACGGAGCGAGGCCAGGGATTCAACCTGCGTCCTCATGGAAACTAGTCAGGTTCCTTTCCACTGAGCCACGACGGGAACTCCATCACTTAGTTCTTGATGGAATCCTGTCTGCATCTCTCGGTACACTCTCCCCCCTTTTTTTATGTTCCCGATCAACTTTGTTAGAGATTTTCTTATTGTTTTGGAGTCTTCTGAAACCCCTCTGGTGAGGGTGCTTTCCTTCTAACCTCCACGTCCCTGTTAACGACACTTCTCTATTTTCCACCTTAATTATTTTGTGTTTTACGTGGAACAATGTCATCAGCTCTGTTTCGGTTCTTCCAGCCTCCCCTTCAGCTGTGTTTAATCTGCCACGTACCTTGTCGCTGAAATAACTTGCATTGGCTAGCCTCTGAGAGCACTTTCAGAAACCACGACCAGCTTGAAACCACTTTATCTTGTCATCTATGAAATGCCTCCACTTGGCAAATAAGATGGAACCATGACTCGCCTTCTCCCCTCACTTTCTACCTTGTCTCTTTCCAAGGAGCAATTCACTGAGGAATCAACTCCCCAAGCGTGTCTCTGCTTTATTGTAACTCTGCCCCTGGGTCCCCGAAGCAAATGAGCAAAATGCGGTGCTGCCTAACTTTCTCCAACATCTGGCCTCGGGGGCCTGCGTCTATGGAACAGTCGGTCCTGTCCCCCAGGACCATTCTCCCCCAGCCCCGCGGGCACAGCAGGTCCCAGATTCTTGCAAATACACGGGCCTGCAAAAATTTCCCTAAATTTCATGAGTTGACAGGGTAAGAAACTTTTTATCCTGCTAGGACAGGTGAAAATCAACTGCAGTGTTAGGAAATGAACAAAGGCCAGACCGAATACAACAGAATCAAACAAACACGTATGTGAAACCTTTCTGGAAACTTCGGGCTGTCCTATAAATAGATGTTGTTTTACAGTGACCCCCAGAGAAAGGAAATAAGTTTCCAGTAATGGGAAAAAAGTAGTCTTTTTCAGAGAAAATCATTGTAAACTCTTTCTTCATATACCAACAGGAAGGCCCTCCGGAATTCTTTGCACACCCTGCTTTAGCGGAGCGTTTTCTCGGGGATCCACGCCTAAGGCTCCCCCCCCCCCCGCCCCACCCCCAGGAGACCCCAGGAGGGCGGCTCCCAAGGCTCCGGCCCTCCCCTCCGGCCCCAGAAGCCCCTCCCTGGTCAGGACCGACGCAGCTTAGCCTCCTTCACACACCAACTGCGTTTTGCTTTTTTTGTCTTTTTTGCTATTTCTTGGGCCGCTCCCGCGGCACATGGAGGTTCCCAGGCTAGGGGTCCAATTGGAGCTGTAGCCACTGGCCTACGCCAGAGCCACAGCAACGCGGGATCCGAGCCGCGTCTGCAACCTACACCACAGCTCACGGCAACGCCGGATCGCCAACCCACTGAGCAAGGGCAGGGACCGAACCCGCAACCTCATGGTTCGTAGTCGGATTCGTTAACCACTGCCCCACGACGGGAACTCCCCAACTGCGTTTTTCTTACACAACTGAAGGAAAAGCTCTTAGGACATTTAACAGATAATTAAGAGGATAAAATATTGATTCAGCAGCTGCTTAGTGGATAATTTTTCATACAGGATTCACTTTGCACCCAATAATAATTTTCTTTTTACTCCTGGCTGACTCAGAACTATGTAAATATAGCCGGAAAAAATGAGCAGTGAGACACAGTGGTACCCTGAGCTTGGCTCTCGGGAAAGGGCCTTGGAAGAGGGATCTATTAGGTGTTTCTGCAGGCACTGCAGAGGCTGAGAGAAGTGTTTTCAGCCTAGGAGCTAGGCTGCAGGCCGTGGAGCTGGAGGACAGAGGGGTCATTATTTCGTCCCCTTCCTTGGGGTAGAGCTGTTCACAGACACTTAAAGGACTTCCCGACAAGCTGGAATCTGCAAACCTGGAGCACATCCGGGAAGACCCAAGGGGGGTGAGAGCCCAGGAGGCACAGAGCATGATCAGGCTCCCCCGCACCCCGAGCTTTAGAAGGGCTGACGCTGGGCCCGCTCCCCCAGAGCCCAATTCACACTTCAGCGTTCAGTGAAGCTTTCCCGCCTGGACGGCTGCCCTGCAACCCTCGAGAGCCACGCACACCAGCTCCCGGGGCTCCTCTCCTGCGCCACGTAACCCCCCATCCCCACACGTCCCCTTCCTTCCCCGCCTTTCTCACCCTCCCCATCACCTGTCCCTGGGTCGCCCGCTCGCCTCCACCTTCTACCGAGAACAACTCCTGTTCGTCCTGAGATCTTCTGACTACCTGCCTGGACCTGGATTTCCCACAAGCCTCTCCGCGAAGGCTCCTAGTTTTGTCACATCCTGTCCTCAGGGAAACCTCCGCTCCTCTAAAGCTGCCTCGCCCCGTGAGACCCCGGTCACGGTGGGCTGCGAAGTTAGCCTCTGCCTTCAAGGACATCGCGGGACCCCAGCCCACCGCCCAGGGCCCACGCGGACGACGCCTGCCCCAGAGCCGGGTTCTGCACCGTGACCTCTGCCCTCACCCTCCTCTTCTGAAGGAGGTCACAATGACCCCTTTGGAAATTGTAATGCAACAACAGCCCACTCCCCGGCCACCAGCTCTTGGCCCTCCAGCTGTCACGGCCTGATGTCGCTGGCTCCTCCTCTCGATGCTGCGGAGCTGCCGCCTCCGGCGCACCCTGCCTCTCACTGAAGCAGGAGACGGATGGGCCCGGCTGAGCAAGCGCAAGCCCTTCCCTGTGGACAGAAGGACAGAGACGGGGGAGGACAGGGAGCACCTAGGCCTCGTCCTCGAGGTCCAGCAGAACCCCCACAACTACATACTCGCAAAAAGCTTCCTCAGGGGTTGGAGACCGGAGGGCATGGGCCACAGGACGTCCCAGCCCCTTCCCAGAGGCCCGGGTGCTACAGTCCGTCCGTCCCGAGAGGCGGGATGAGTGCGGCCAAAGCCAGAGGAAGCCCGGAAGGACCGCCCCACACGTGCTTCGCTCGCCTCCAAAGCCCTGCGTCTACCTCCCCCCCTCTCCGCCCTCCCCAGCCTGCCTGTGTTTTCTCTACTCCTGTCTTCTCCCCTGATTTATTTATTTATTTTTGTCTTTTTTTTTTTTTTTTTTTTTTTGCTATTTCTTGGGCCGATCCCGCGCATATGGAGGTTCCCAGGCTAGGGGTCGAATCGGAGCTGTAGCCACCGGCCTCCGCCAGAGTCACAGCCACGCAGGATCCGAGCTGCGTCTGCGACCCACACCACAGCTCATGGCAACGCCGGATCCTTAACCCACTGAGCAAGGGCAGGGCTCGAACCCGCAACCTCATGGTTCCTAGTGGGATTTGTTAACCACTGTGCCACAACGGGAACTCCCCTCTTCTCTCTTTAAAACTCCTATTTGCCTCATGACCCTTTCTCTCTTTGCAGAATTCTTTCTCCAAAGGGACAAGTTCTAGGGACCTACGTCCAGTGGTCAGGGTTCAGCATTCCCACCCCACAGCCACCCCAGCACATCACCTAAGGCCACCGCCCCAGGTCTGGCAGGCAGGCCCCCACTCTGCACCCCTGCCGGCATCCCTCCCTCCCTCCCCCGAGACCACCCTTCTCCCGCCATCTCTCTTTCAGCCCTACCTTCAAAACCTCTGCGTTTCCAGGAAGCAATTCCACCCACATTCTAAGGAAAACCCATGTGCAAATGAGATGGAGAAAGAAGAGTCAGAATTTTAAGAGAAATGTGCTGTAAACAGCTTCAGGTTCTGTGGGAGCTTCCAGGACTCTGAAGGGCAGCCTTTGCTAGAGGCTTTGTGAGGAAAAGGTCAGGAGGCTGCGTGAGGCGCTTAGTAATTATTTACATCAAAGTAACAAGTTCCACGGCTCTCATCACAAATTCTGAGTTATCGAGCATAATAAAGTGAGAGTGCTCAAGAAAACAGACAAAAGCTTAACCATAAATCCTGAATTTTAACATCTTTCAGGCCCTAGGTTACGAAGCGGCTTCAAGGAAATTATCCAACTATTTGAAAAACATTTTAACGCCCCTAAGTGGACACAGTACCCAAGCTGCTGAAGACTGGTTTGGGTGGCCTGATCTCACAGCCACGGTAACCAAAGCCTGCTGTGTTTTCCACGCAAATGTAAGAAGGCTCACCAAGAGGAGAAACTCTGGGGATGGTTAAAAGCATGGATGGCTTCCGTGGAGGGTGGTGGTTCCAGTTTCTCTGTGTGAACAGTGTTCCAGGTATCCCGGCCAAAGTCAAGCCTGGCTATCGAACTGAACTGGTATCTAAAGGAGACCCAGAAATGCTGATCCAGGCGTCACCTCACTCAGCACACGCCTCTGTCCCGGGAACCGCTACTTACCTGCAAATTGTAGTCTTGCAGGATTTTGACCAAGGAGTCTCTCAGGTTAGGAATCTCCATCCCTTCCTTGATACGGTGAATCAGGAGAATTGGGTCAACATGGGTGCCGATGTTATTCAGCAAGCCAGTGATAAACGCTGCAAGACAGCGCGGAAGACACCTGTCAGCAGGGCAGCTCAGGCGACTTCAGGCTGCGAGTGACGCCAAGAAAAAGGGACTTCCCTCCGGTAAGTGTAAAACCACTTGCATTTCTAAATCCCCCCAAGAGCTAATCTTCCTTTACTTTCCTCAAAGGAGAAGCTAACTGAGAAGCGAGAAAGGAACTGGAGAACAAACGATTCCTTCAGAACAGAGCTCGGGACATCGAAGGCAGGCAGCTCATATGTACTGAGAATTGACTGTGGCTCAGCTACGGAAGACTTTTCTCCAATGTTCTGCAACGGGGATGCTCTCTGTTCCCATTTTACAGACGAGGAAGATGGGGTGGCTAACGAATGCGTCCAGGGGCCACACAGCTGGCAACTTTAAAACCCAAATTCAAGGTCAGACTGGGCCAGGTTACAACGTGCTTCCTTAACCCACTTTGCCGCCTTTTGGTCCCTAAACCACCACCGGGCAGCGCTAAACCACAGTCTCAAAGATACTCAAATACACATGTACACGCAACCACCTTAATCTGACACGGACTCCAACACCACCAGCCTCTTGCATCTTTTTTTTTTTTTTTTTTTTTTTGCCACACCTGTAGCTTGCAGAAGTTCCTGGGCCAGAAAGCAAACTGGAGCCACAGCAATGACAACATCGAATCCTTAACTGCTACGCCACCAGGGGACTCCTTGCATCTCTTATTAAAAAACAACCAGGAGTTCCCGTTGTGGCGCAGTGGTTAACGAATCCGACTAGGAACCACGAGGTTGCGGGTTTGGTCCCTGCCCTTGCTCAGTGGGTTAACGATCCGGCGTTGCCGTGAGCTGTGGTGTAGGCTGCAGACGCAGCTCGGATCCCGTGTTGCTGTGGCTCTGGTGTAGGCCGGTGGCTACAGCTCTGATTCGACCCCTAGCCTGGGAACCTCCATGTGCCGCGGGAGCGGCCCAAGAAATAGCAACAACAACAACAACAAAACAACCAGAAGTTTCTAGAGCTTGAAAATCTTGAAATATATAAGCCTTCCTTCGTACCAAAAAATGCAAAGGAGGGGAAAGATTTTAAATCACGACCACTAGTTTCTGAATCTTATCTGCATCTGCTAAAGAGGATCTGTGTTACTATTAGGTAACTGCTTTTGTTTCTTTCCAAGATGGGAGATGCAAGGCGAACGGCCGGGGCAGGCAACAAAACACACTCGCTGCTACGCTGATCGAACGGCAGGAAAGACAGACGAGACACCCCAGGAGCAAAGCTCCGAATACAGTCCACCTCCAAGCATGAGTATGGGTTTCCAGAGACTGGGTGAGGGCTGGACTATACGCTTCCAAAGTAAAGGCCCCCTGTATCCAAACAAACCCCAAATCAAGGCTGTTACTCTATTTATTCCATTTGGGGGCAGTAGGTAAACGTATGCTTTGGGGGGCACAGCCGACAGCATCAGGTTGGCCTCACGTCCTTCTCAAGTTCAGGTAATAGGAGGCGATGAGGCTCCAGGCTTCCCTGTGCAGGAAGAGGACTGGAAAGCGTTACTAAGTACCTGGCCTATGTTGATTTTTTTAGTTTTGTGGGGTTTTTTTCTTCCTTTTTTGGCTGCTCTGAGGCACATGGAGTTCCTGGGCCAGGGATCAGATCTGAGCCACAGCTGAAATTGAAGCCACCGCCGCAGCAACACCCACTGTGCCAGGCCGGGGACTGAACCTGCGTCCCAGGGCTCCGAGGACGCCACCGGTCCACGGTGCCCCCCAGCGGGACCCCTGGCCTGTTTTCACTACACATATGTCACCATATGGTCAACCCAGAGCACCCTGAGATGACTCCTACTCTACAGACAACTGGCTAAACGGAGAGGCAAAAAGTCACGGTCACAGATGGCTTTCCTGCTCACGTGGCTTGTCGATGGAATATAAAATCAGATCTTCCCAGAGCTCCCCGTCGTCCTGCTCCTTGGCGAATTCGATGGCTTTGTCGACGTCGTGCAGCTCCTGCATGATCATCTTCAGGGCCCTCCGGCTGTTGCCCATGCGGCCTAGCGAGACGCGACAGGCACCACTGAGGACGCTGTCCCGAGACACTCCGCAGACGACCGCCCCCGCGGCCCCCGGACGCTGCCAGGCCAGGGGTCCGATCCGAGCCGCAGCTGCGGCCACACCACGTAGGATCCTTAACCCGCTGCGCCACCGCAGGAACTCCTCGATAAAACATCTGAGGGAAATCAGGCCTCTCTTGGTTTGTCTACACGTGGGAGAGCCGCGGCAGAAGCCGGCTTCCTCACGTGACACCGGGAACTGGCTGTGACAGGCATCGCTCACAGGGTGTGCACTGTGGGCTGAGCCCTCCCTTAAGTGCGTCACTCCAACCACACCACGTGCCGTCACGACAACCCTGTGCGGTCGCGTCTGCCGCCTGTCCTCTTCGGCCAAAGAGGACACAGACCTGCGAGGGCCTCGCCGAGACCACCCGGCTCCTGAAGGGCAGATCTGGAATCCAAATCCAGAGCCTGGCAGGTTCTGACCCCCTTCTGGACATTACAAACAACGTAAACTTAGCGACCCATCCGCCGCGGGTCCTCATTTAGGCTGTGAGGTGGACACGGACCCCGTTCTGTTTACTCCGCGGCACGACTATGTCACCTCAGTATCACCCATGAGATGACGCCTCCTGCTCTTGAGCTGAGACGCCACCCGTTCCTTAGCGTACAGGGGCCCAAGCGAAAAAGGGCTACTTACTCAGAAGATAAACTGTCTCTTCCACAAAGTTCCTCTGTTGACAGATCTCAAGAGCCTGCAAATAAAGCAGAGTGGAAAGGTCACCAGGGGGGAACCGGACAAGAGCGCATGTCAACAGGGCCAATCACCTGCGTTGGAAAGACTCTGTCCGCTGCTTCCCTTGAAAAACAACACGAAGTAGGAGTTCCCTCTGGTGGCTCAGCGGGTTAAGAACCTCGATCCCTGGCCTTGCTCAGTGGGCTAAGCATCTGGCGTTGCCATGAGTTGTGGTCTGCGCCACGGATGTGGCTCTGCTCTGGCCTCGCTCTGGCTGTGGCGTAGGCTGGCAGCTGCAGCTGATTCAACCCGCAGCCTGGGAACCCCCATGTGCCGCGGGTGTGGCCCTAAAAAGCAGCAAACCAGACCAAAACAACAATATCAAGTAAAAACCAAACACAGACCTCCTCAAGCTTTGCTGCGGCTGTCTCGACGGACCTCTCAGAGGAGCAGGACACCCTACAGCACTTCACTGATGACATATTTGAGGCAACTCAGAACCTTCCACGAGCAAAGGCAGATGATGCTGGGAGAAAGCCTCTTTCCCACAAACTTTCACGCCGCGTGAGGATTCTTCTCGGCACTGCTGCCCCTCTAGTGCACAGGCGGCCGTGTAAGCCTGGTCTCCGTCCTGGACTGCAAACGCCAGGAGAGGACTGCTGTTTGCGGATGTGTGTCCCCAGGACGAAGCGCCCTGCAACTCAGTGAACCCTGCTGCCTAAAGAATTAAGCCCCGGGAGGAGTTCCCGTCGTGGCGCAGTGGTTAACGAATCCGACTAGGAACCATGAGGTGGCAGGTTGGGTCCCTGCCCTTGCTCAGTGGGTTGGCGATCCGGCGTTGCCGTGAGCTGTGGTGTAGGTTGCAGACGAGGCTCGGATCCCGCGTTGCTGTGGCTCTGGCGTAGGCCGGTGGCTGTAGCTCCGATTCAGCCCCTAGCCTGGGAACCTCCATATGCCGTGGGAGCGGCCCAAGAAATAGCAACAACAACAACAAAAAAGACAAAAGACAAAAAAAAAAAAAAGTATTAAGCCCCGGGAATATGCTGGGAGGTCCCTTGTGGCTCAGTGAGATTGTCACTGCAGTGGCTCGGGTTGCTGCTGTGGCGTAGGTTTGACCCCTGGCCTGGGAACTTCCATGTGCTGCAGTGGCGGCCAAAAGACAAAATAAAACACAGGAATGTTTATATTGCTGGTTCACAGGGTCTAAAAGAGAACTCCGCACAAGGACCCGTCACGAGTGGGAGGATGCAGCCCATGTTCATCGTGGCACTGACCGCGACACCCGAGTTACGGAGCAGCCTGAGTGTCCCTAAGAGAGCAGTGGACCAAGGTGAGCTGCATGTACACAAGGCAAGATCAGGCCTACGAAGGAAGGAAACAGTGCCACTTGCAGCAACTAGAGATCACACTGGGTGAAGTCAAAGACAAACATATCACTTACATGTGGACTCTAAAAAACCGATACAAGTGACCTTTTTACACAACAGAAACACAGACAGCGCAAACAAATGTAGTTACTCAAGGGGAAGGCAGGCAGGGATACATTAGAAGTTTGGGATTAAGAGATACACACTATACATGTAAAACACGAAGGTCCTACTGTATAGCACAGGGAACCTTATAAAAAAATAAAAGAGGAAAAACTATCTGACAAAAATCCCATGAAGAAACGAGGGACTATACAGATGACAGCCTCTCCTTGAGTGTAAGGGAAAAAGACACACTGAGAATTTATAGAGTCTGATAATTCTGGATGAGCTGGCACACACACGCTCTGCCCTCTGCCTGGCATGAGGGGCCCAGGGTGGATGGAGAGGCACAGACAGTAATAACACTGCCTCTGCTGCCACCATACGAGGGCAAGACCGCGGCAGGGGCAGCGGTGGAGAAGCACCAGCAGGAGTCCAGCAGAGGCGTGCGCGGGGCCCGGCCAGTGCGGAAGCCCAGGACTTCGATCGCCAAGAAAGGACACGGGCCCAGGCTTGGGACAAGAGGTGACACTTGAGCTGGATGCACTGTGACGAGCAGGTCCACCAGGACGCCTCATCCCGCAACCCTCCCACGTAACCTGCCTACTTCCTGGTTCTGCTCCGACTTAAATCCCAGAATCTTTCCCAGAAGATGAGGCATCTGCAGTCTGGCCCTGCCTTGCGCCGCAGCTCCACCTCACACCTTGCTGGTCCCCCAGCTGTGGTCCCCACTCCCCACCCCTTGGCGAGTCCCTCAGCAAACACTCCTCAGACCCAGAGCAGGGCAGATCCCATGTCCTCACTCTCCGCGCCTCCCGCACACTTCACCACCGTCACAGGGACGTGAACGGGCTCCCCCAGCTGGTCGTCTGATTTCTGGTGGCAGGAACCACGTGCACCCTAAGCCCTTCTGCACACTGCCTGGCTCACAGCAAGTGTGCAAGAAGTATTTTTTATATAGATGAGCAGGTAAATGGGAGTTCTTTGATGACCTAGTGGTTAAGGAGCTGGCACTGTCACTGCTGTGGAGGGGATTTGATCCCTGGCCTGGGAACTTCTGCATGCTGTGTGGCAGCCAAAGGAGAACACAACAGAGGAGCAGGCAGAAAAGGTTTCGGAGGAAGATTACTGGGTTGCATAGTCAGTCATTTAAAAGTAACCAGGAAGTTCCCTTGCGGTGCGGTGGGTTAAGGATCCAGCGTTGTCCCAGCTGTGGCTCGGGTCACAGCTGCAGCAAGAGTTCAGTCCCTGGCCCAGGGATTCCCACATGCAGCAGGTGGGGCCAAAAAAAAAAAAAAAAAAAAAAAAGCAACCAAGCAAGGATGTTTTCAAAACAAGAACCAAGGAGATGAAAAGAACTGCACAAGTTCATTGGCTTTCAGCTCCACGGTCTGTCTTGAGAAGTAACAGCAGGAGCTAGTTTTGACGTTTTGATTTTTGACTGAAAACCTGTGGGCAGAATATATCTTTAAATCCATGTCACTGGTTGGACATTACCAGCTAAAAGGGGTGGGGGGGTGGGGGGGGAGCAGGTCATAGAGATCAACGGGGGCGGGGGGGGGGCAAACTAAACATGACGCAAGTGGAAAAACCTCTGACTGCAGAACTGCGATGAAACCAAGACAGTGTTTGAAGCACATATCCATTTAAAGGAGAAAATGCAAAGACCTAAAGGCCGTCGTGAGGAGGAGACACCACTCCTCTGATCACTCACAGGGCCCTTTAAAAAGGCAGAGACAGGCGTTCCCTTACGGCTCTGCGAGCTGGGAATCCAGTGCTGCCGCAGCTGTGGTGCAGGTCGCTGCTGCGGCACAAGTTTGACCCCTGGTTCCGGAGTGTCCCCGTGCCACGGGTGCAGCAGAAAGAAAGAAAAAAAGGCAGAGATAGCTAGGTGTCCCCAGTATCCCACACCCGTTTCTTCTATAGTAACGAGGTTTTAGGGGGTTAAATAGACTCTCCAGGGCTCCCCGGCGGCAGGAGGGCTATGTGACTAGAGTCCATCACGAGTCCCCCACGGAGATGAACCAGAAGCGCGGGCTGGCGGCTGCCGGGCTGTTCTTTACGAAGCGGTGCGTGTGAGCCCCCGGCTCTCTTATTTTTAATCCTTTCATCCAAAGTGCTCCTGGAAACACGGATGGCACCATTTTCCAACATGAGGTTAAGGTTGTGCAAGGTGGGAAACGAGAGAATAGAGCCTGGGTCTCTGACCCGCTGGCCACTGAAGTTAGGACTTCTGTGTGACAGAGAACTAACCTGCTGCTTCCGTTTAAACCACTGCCAGTCGGGGATTCTGATCACTCATACTGAACCTCATCAGAACACTTAGAACGTTCTCATTGGTTTAGATTTAAGAGGTGATTTACCCACATCTCTGTATGGTCCCGCCCAGTTGTCATCATTTGAACAGAACTTTCTTAAAAATATTTCACTCTCCTGGAATGATACAAGAGCAGAAACAGGACACACAGGTGAGGCGTTCAAGAGCCACGGGAAAAGCAAAACAATCCGAAGTCAGAGGACCTGGGACTATTCCAGTGAAAACACGGAGAAACCAACCAACTTGTGCTAACTGCCGGACGTACAGATGGACAGACAGTTCACGTTCTGGTAAGACCGTGTCATGCACAGACAATGGCACAAGGCAATACAGTCAGAACGGGATGCTTAAAGTGATTTATTACTAAAAGGAATCCATGAATCACCTTTGTACCTGGAAATTTACCAACATGTTAGAGCATCACTCAGACGTTTCAAACAGAGCCACCCTCCTTTCCTTGAGCACAGGAGGCTGCTTGAAAACACACACGTCTCAAACCACAATGAGTCTGAAGTCGGAGGGCTCACCTGAGCTGGCTGAGACAGGAGCCGCTTGCTATAAGTGGCTCTTGAAATGAAGGGAGTTCCGGTTGTGGCTCAGCGGAAATGAAGCTGGCTAGTATCCATGAAGACTGGTTCCATCCCTGGCCTCGCCCAGTGGGTTAAGGATCTGGTGTTGCCGTGAGCTGTGGTGTAGGTCGCAGACACAGCTTGGATCCCACTATGCTATGGCTGTGGTGCCGGCTGGCAGCTGCAGCTCTGATTTGACCCCTAGCCTGGGAACCTCCATGTGCTGCAGGTGTGGCCCTTAAAAGTAAAATACACAAACGCACAAATAAATAAACCAAAAGAAAACTTCAGTTCCTCACCGCCAACAGCTCCAATACTCAACGGCCACGTGTAGCTAGTGGCTCCCTGATCCGAGGAGATGATGGCCCATTTCTCTCAGCGCCGAACATTCTGCTGCAAAGCGCAGCCCGAGGCTGTTTCAGGACATTATCAGAAATGGCCATTTGGGTGGAAGAGGTGTCTGAAGGCAAAGCCTGAAGGCAGGAATGGTCTGAAAAGCCAGCAGGTGTGTAACACTGAGCTCAATGACAACTGAGTCTCCGAATTTGAATTTCACAGATTTTCTTAATGTTTTAGGATGTGTTTCTAGCAGTATCTTAAATTAGCCTTTTCTCATATATGAGGAAGTAGAGACTCTAGAAATCTCTGCACATTGTGACTAAAGTGTAAAAAGCAAATATTTCTGGTACAGAGGATTTTTCTAATATTGAGACAAGTAAAGCATAAAAGCATGTTTTCTTATTTTAGCTCCTGGCATAATCCTGGGCCAGAGTGCTCCCTCTAGAGGAAAGAGCAGGGAAACTAAGATTTTTAAAGCCAGGAGGGGACACGGACACACACACACACACACACACACACACACACACGCATGCTAGCACACGCACAGAAAAGGAGACTAGAAAACAAAAATGACGAGGCAGAATAATAATGTAAATTGAGTAAAAATGATGTAAAAAGAACATTTTAATGCCCTTTTCCTGATTTAATGTAACGGTAAGTAACAGAGTTAGAAGTTTAAGGATTTACTAACAGAAACCCTGTCAACTATAAATTCTGTGACTTCCACCTCGCCTGGACCCTGTCTCTTTTATCGAGTCTTATTTTTAAAATGTCTTTAATGAAAATCTATAAGCTTTGCATCTCCCAGCTGTAGTCCTCCAAATTCATAAGTGCTGCCACCTCGTGAATGCCATTAGGTGTGACAGTGGTCGTGAACTCAGGTGTGGATGATGAAGCCGATTCTCTGCGTTGGACTGTTCTGCGCACAAGCACAGCCGGTTTGCAGGTGAGAACTCCTGCCTGAGGACCACACGTGGAAATTCAGACGCAGGGACAGTTCAAAGCCTGGTGTCATTCCCGAGTCCTGCGATACTGAGGAGCAGCTTTCTTACTGTTGCTGTGGTGATGATTTTAATGAACCTCCCCTGGTGTTAAGAATGTGGGACCCGAGGTGAGGAGGCTCAGGTCCCAAGGTCCTGGCCCTCTGGCTTGGCAGCTCCAGACCCTGGGCCGCTGCTTTCAGCTCCTGAAGGCTCGGCTTGTCCGTATGAAACGACTTTCTCCAGCTGCTGCACTTGGGAGAAATCAAATCGAAACGAGGAACTTCGAAGCACAGCACCGAGGAGACAGCACAAAAAAGAGCTGTTCCAAGACAGTCTTCTTTAAAAAAGACTCTCTGCATTGACTTTGCTGAGTGCTGTGCTGCTGGGGTCTGGGGTCTGGGGTCTGGGGTGGCTGTGGCTGTGCTGTAGGCCGGCAGCTGTGGCTCCAATTCAACCCCGCGCCTGGGAACCTCCATCTGCCGTGGGAGCAGCCCTAGAAATGGCAAAAAGACAAAACCAAAGCACCAAAAAACTGCTTTGAGATGGCAAGGACAGTGGTGTACTTTTTTGCAAATATACAGACTTCCCACAGTGGAGCCTGATGAAAAGATAATCTCTTACGAAGATGTCTCAATGACCTATATAACCTGAAAGCCCATTTAGGGAGTTCTAAAAATGTGGATTATTGACTTGATTATAATGACACGTTGCTACCCTTAGAATCTCTAATCCATTTTGCTCACAAGTCTCTTTCAGGGGAAAACATGGGGTAATGTAAAAACTGTTTAAACCATAACTGTTTTCAGACGCTTGCGTGGCGCTGTCTTACATGCGGCTGGTTCTTCCAAGTGGGTCGGAAAGAAAACCCCGCCAGGTCGACGCATGGCGCGGAGCGAGTTCGGCCTGTTCAAAGCACCACGCGTGGGTCCGAGGTTTTCCGACGCTCCCTTTTGGGCGGAGCAGTGGGCTTGGGTTGCGCACCACTGGACTGGAATCCGTAACCCAGAGCGTGGAGGCCAGGTGCCTTTGCACCTTGTTCAGTGAATGGGAAGCAGGAGCCCCGAGAGGACATGGATCCCTCTCGGGCGTGAGGCTCTGGCTGAGGAGGCGACAAAACACAGCCCGGAAACAAACGAGGCTTCCTCCGCAAGGGAGATACAAGAAGGGGCGCTGTTCAGAGAGTCAGAGTCTCCCCTGTTCTAGAAGACAGAGCCTACCATGAGAAAAGAGAGGAACGTTTGCTCTGCCAAGATGATGTGTTTCCAAATTTACTTCTGAGAAAAAGCCTTAGGGCTCAAACATAAGATGTTAATGTTTCTCATAAAATCATAGGCAGGCAAGATTTTTTTTTAAGTTAACTGCAGAATTTGAAAATTCACTGAGCTGAGACTGGTTCACACTAAATTCAACACATGTGGAGTTAATCCTGGGCTGAAGGAGCAACTGCAGAAGCTGTGGGGGGCGCGCGGAGCAGGCGTCACCGCCACCCGCGCCACACCTGTGCCTTATGGGTCAACCACGAGTTTCTGTCTTGTCGACACACCCAGCTGACCTCGACAAGTACTTGCCACCGGGCTGTCTGAACCTGCTGACACGTGCAGATGGTCTGGGGAGCCGCAGGAAACAGCAGTGACGGTCGGCGACTGCCCAGCTGACACAGGTTAAGTGCCTTAGTTCCCCGTGAGACAGCAGGCTCGCAAAACTCCCGAGTCCACAGTCGAGCCCAGTGGGTGTCATTTACTCGCTCAGGACGCAACAACACGTGTGTCAAATGCCTGTTGGCTACTGAGTTTATCAAAGTGAGTGAGTGAAGCTCCTTGTCCTTGAAGAATTCACAGGACGGTGGGAGAGAGAGTCCAGTGATTACAGTTACGACGGGATGTAGTGCGAGGGAGAAATACACACATACCTCCGGTGGGTATTTCAAGCAACAGGCTGCAGGACCCCAGTGCTCCACTTTGACCTCTGGCTTGTGGCAGTCCACGCCCCTCCCGGGCTGACCCCGCCAATGTGCCTCAGACCCCCAGGGTTTACGGTGGAGTGACTCCTACACCCTGGATCCAGCTTTTACCCCAGTTCCACCCTCATGGGAATACCTGGGCTCTGCACCACAGTCAAATCCAGCAGGGCCTCTAGTTCTCAGCAGGAGGCCCCGCAAACCTACTGCTTTGTGAGCGGGTCTCCGTCTTGAACGGATGGATGAGCAGAGACCCGGAGTCACCGCTGCTGCCCGCTGCGTGGCCTGCGGCGCGTGGGCCGGGCACCCGCGACTCACCTTCTCCAGGGGGCAGTGGATGCTGTCTCGGAGAAACGGGAGCAGGTTCGGACGGTCGTATTCGGCGTAGAGGCTGATCTGCTTCTCGTGGTAGCGCTGCCCCTTACGATGGTCTCTCCGGAAAAGCTTGTGCAGATACTAAAAAGAACGGGGTAACGCGGGCGTGTTCAAAGCGGAAGAGCAGTGCCTGCTGCACACGGCTCTTTTCGGTTCTCAACAGCTTCCGTGGGGAGGCGGGCGAGGGCCGTCTCCGGAAGACCCTCTAGGTGGGGGGGGGGGAGCGGGGAGGAGAAGGCCCTGGGGAGCCGGGAGATGCCAGGCTCCCTCCAGAAGGGCCCTGAGTCGCCTGGCTCTGCCACACCCCAACCTCGTCACCTTGGGTAGGTCATAACTTCCCTGCGACTGGGCATCTTCACTGGTAAGCATCTCTGGGGGTTGCTGTGAGGCCCGAATGAGTTACCACTCGTGGGCGCACACCGAGCACCGCAGAGATGTTCACGACGGGAGCTGTGAACTATCATCACCACACCTGCGCTGCCTCCGAAACAACACGCGTGATCAGCGGGGCTCCTAGGTCATCAAACCCCCATCCTCTATAGAAAGGGGCAAGAATATGTCCCTAGCGCCCCCCAAGAGCGACAAGCGCTACACAGACTCTCATTCGGTCTGCAGCTCCTCTCTGACAGTCAAGATCTGTCTTTGCAACAAGATGCCGCCTGTCCTGGCGCCGGCAAAACCAAAGCAAGAGTTCCCGCTGTGGGGCAGAGAGTTATGCACCCTGCTGCGGTGGCTGTGGTTGCGGTGGACGTGCCCAGCCCACGTCCTCCTCGAATAAGCCCTGTTTTCACTGAAGATTCTCCTTGGATAATTTTGAAAAAGGCCACAGAACACAGCCAGTGCTGCTTTCCTTCCATGACAACAACAACGCAGAGCACCAGAGACCACCTCCCACCCCCCGAGTAACAGGCCTGTTGGCCCCCCCGCCCCGCGAGACCGCATGAAAGACGCGGGCCCAGGGTGAGACACCAAAACTGAGACTGGTCTGGGATCTTTCTGGGTTCTGGACAAGGACCACCTTGCATGCTACGCCCTCGGCTCGAGACCCTACTGTCTGCAGTGCACAGGGCCGGCTTTGCTGTCACTTGCGCCGTAACTGGTTCTATGGAAGCGGGGACGAAAAAACGTTGCCTGCGATTCTGGGAAACAACGAACCAGTGACCCCACCAAGCCCTCGGCCACAGCGGCCCAAGGATGGTGGGCTCTGAGGGGCCTTCGGACGGAGATAAACAGGACACTGGCCCAGGGGAGGTCAGAGGTATCTTTGAGGGATGATTTCAATGGGCCCAGACGCGCGCAGCGTCCCAGGCAGAGAAGGGCAGTAGCGTCTCTAACGGGAAGCGGCTGCTTTCTGCGTGTGCTTCGCAGGCAGCTTCTCACACTTGCCCACACTCCGCCCCCGCCCCCAGCAAAACTCCTACAGACCCCGGCCCTCCCTCGGCCCCTCCGACCAGGGCCTCCGCAGGCCACGGGCTCAGGAACGTCCCTGGGAACACGTCCTTCTCGCTCTCAAGCTGGGTGCTGTGCTTCTGCCGCCAGAGGGACAGGGCTGTGCTCCCAGGCGCTGCGTGCCAACGCAAAGATGAATGGTAGCTTTTTAAAAATCACCATTCAATCGTGAGACAAAGTTCAAGTGCCTGATCTGGTACCGTTAGGCCGGAATCAGAGCATACGCCGCATGTTCCACCCGTCACGGAACACTGTTTGCGGGCAAACCTCCCAGCTGAACGCGTTCTCGAAGCAGCACTGGAAGGTGGGCCGCCGCACTGTCCAACCAAAGGGCAAAGGAGGAGCCTGTCGGAAGTTCCCACTGTGGCTCAGTGGCAGCCCCCCCCCCCCCGCCGACCAGGAGCCATGAGAGTGCTCGCTCAGCGGGCTAAAGGACCCAGCGCTGCTGTGAGCTGTGGTGTAGGTCACAGACCTGGCTTGGATCCCCTGTTGCCGCGGCTGTGGCCTAGGCCAGCAGCTGCAGCTCCAATTCGACTCCTAGCCTGGGAACCTCCCTAGGTCACAAGCGCAGCCATAAAAAGCCAAAAGAGAAAAAAAGGAGACCGTCACGCTTACCACGTGCTGCAGCTCCGGTCTGTCTTCCAATTCTTCCACGACCTTTTTAATCTGCAGAAGAAGATTAAATGTTTGAAATGTAAAATCAGGAGAATGTACACACGGCAGCAAAATCACCTGAGAAAACCTCTCTCTTCCGCATGGAGCCAGGGCTCCCGGACACTCATCCGTCTGAGCACAGAGGAAAGACGACACTCACTGAGATTTTATCTTCGTTGTCCAGAAGCATGTCGACAGCTTTCTGCAATATGAGAAAATAACCACAGTCACTGAAGTTGGTCATACGAAGAAAAGAGAACACAGAACACAAGGTACTGGAGAGGACACCACCACGAAAGGCAGGGTCTTAGTTTATGCAGAGAGGAGGTTCTGGCTTTAGAAGGGTCTCGAAGAGAGAGATTCCTAAATATACTTTAAAATGTGCTTCAATCTGAGGTCTTGGCGCTTTGCTACAGCTCACGAACACGGGCCATCTTGGCGTGTCCGATATCTTTATCAGTTTTCAGGTGATTCTCAGTAGTTCTAGAGTGTGTCATTCACAGGACCACAAAAATGAGCTCTGCTTCTGGCCAGCTGAAGACTGACTAAGCCCCTCTAACAGATTCCACAGATAAAAGGAGCTGGTCGTACGTGGAGAAGTGTAAGAGCCAGAGGTTTAAAAAAAATAAAAGATGCCTGCGGTTTCAGGCCAACACAAAGCTTACAGATTTCTGGAACTGACCTTAGCTTACCTCGAACATTCAGGAAACGAGACAGACTGTGCTTGTAACAAGAGGTGGTGGGAAGGGAGCCCAGACTGAGCCTTGTACAGACCACCTGGGGCTTATTCTATTTGTTTCTTCTTCTTTTTCAGCTGCATCGGTGGCATATGCAAGTTCTCAGGCCAGGGATCGAATCCAAGCCACAGCTGTGACCTACACCACAGCTGCGGCAACAGGGGATCCTTAACCCACAGCGCCAGGCCAGGGATCAAACCCGCGCTGCCACAGAGACAGTGCCCCAGCACGAATGCCCTAAGATTTGTTTGTTTGCTCTGAGCCTCGTTCTTGACTCTACTGCCGACCGTCTACTTCAAAACTGTTTCTCTCTGAAACATCGGGATCTTTATTTTCTAATTAGAAAGTTCTATGACTTTGTAACTTTGGTTCCTGTCCTTGAGCTCACTCACCTCTGTCTACAGCTACGTGTGCAAAACTAGGCTCCTGAGACACCCGGCGGGTGGAAGAGGCAGAAGGGGAGACTGGGTGTGGGAAAGGGAATTCGGTTCTGTAGGAGGCTCTCATCTTAAGCCTCTTCTGTCAGAAAAGCAGAACCTCTGTACCCGAACTTTCTCCAGAACTGCACTCGTTCAGAAGACTCAGATCTGTACTCCCCGAGGACGTGACCCATTTCGTATGAAAAATGGGCTAAAAGCTTCTTTCAAAAAAAAGGGTAGACGTAGCTCCTATTTAAATTGTTTACATGTGTGAAGACTAATATACAGCACATCACAGATATATGACATAGCACATACTATCCATAAATACAGCATCATAAACAAATCCCAAATAACCCTTTCAGAGACTTAAGGGTTCTACTCTGATTTACATAAAATTTTAATTTTTCTGAATGAGAACTACTGTGGTTTTTTTAATCTGTTTCCCCTAAGTAGTTCGGGAATGCTAATGTGGGCATTAGCCTCCTCCCCCCCCTCCCCTCCTTCCTCGCTTCTTTAAGGTTGCACCTGTGGCATAAGGAAGTTGCCAGGCCAGGGGCTGAACTGGCGCTGGAGCTGCAGCCCACACCACACTCTTCGGCAACACCGGATCTTTAGCCCACTGAGCGAGGCCAGGGATTGAACCTGCGTCCTCACAGAGACCATGCTGGGTCCTTAAACTGCTGAGCCACAACAGGAACTCTGCAGCTTTCGTTTTTAAGACACACACACAGACAGAGTTTGTATCACTTTGCAAGAGCCACTATGAGGGTGAGCGGTGGAGGCTGGTGCTCTCATTTGACAGACGCCACGCTATTCGAATTCGTCCTACATGTAAATGACACATCCCACGCGTCCCGGGCTGGGGCATCACCCGAGAACAACGGGAACTGTTGTGAATGGGTAAAACGGCAATAAATGGACCGAAAGAGGGCACTTAAAATGTTAATGCTGGGACACAATTAAAATGAGCTAAAGCATATGGCTAGTTTCTCTGTTTCTATGAATATATGGATTGTTTTACTAAAAGACAACTTCTCACACACACATACACACTTCGAAAGTTCCACAGCAAATGTGGATCGCTGTTATAGACCCACCACCGGGAGGAAAGGGCTCCTGCATGCCGATCAGGGTAACATCCACGGAGGGTCCGGGGGGTCTGAACACGAATGTGACTCGTTAACGACGCCAGGGTGTGGGTAAACGGTAATTACTAAAAATCTGGTAGAGCACAAAGAATTCGTCAGCATGAACATGAGGAACACGTTACCTCGGAGTCAAAATCCATTAATAAAACAATTTTATCCTTGATAGAACTGAAAAGGTTATGCTTGTGGATCAGCTGGAAGGCGTCCTTGTGTCTTAAGGTTAGGTATATCTCCAGGGCGCTGCTGTAGTTCTTGTCATAGGTGTACCTGGGAAGACACAAGGCTTTACACCGATGCTCCCCAACACTTCCGATGAAGCACTCACACACTCGCACCGTGTTTTACACTCGGGAACACAGAAAAACCTGCTCAGAGAGGAAAGTGAACTTTATGTAGAGAAGTTTTCCTTGGGATTTAACTACATGGGACCAAAAATACGTATTTCTTTCTCAGAACCATCTCACGCAAATTTTAGAAAACTTGCAATATTCAACTAATACAAATTTTCTTAAGAAAGAAAAGCCTCAACATTTTTTAGAGAAATCCATATACCAGACAAAGAAATTAGACTCAAAATGAAGGCAATTCTTATTCTTTTTTTTTGTCTTTTTTTTTTTTGGTCTTGTTGTTGTTGTTGTTGCTATTTATTGGGCCGCTCCCGCGGCACATGGAGGTTCCCAGGCTAGGGGTTGAATCGGAGCTGTAGCCACCGGCCTACGCCAGAGCCACAGCAACGCGGGATCCAAGCCTCGTCTGCAACCTACACCACAGCTCACGGCAACGCCGGATCGTTAACCCACTGAGCAAGGGCAGGGACCGAACCCGCAACCTCATGGTTCCTAGTCGGATTCGTTAACCACTGCGCCACGACGGGAACTCCTATTCTTATTCTAGTAATAGAAAAATCAATTAAAATTCTTACAAGCAGTGTTCAGCTGACAAGTGGATGATATTCCAAAAAGCTTATTTGCAAGGAGACTGTATAAAGTTTAAATGTGTTTTTTCTGTTGAAACAATGTTTTTCACATTGTGTAACTCCCTAGGTTGGGCAAAAAAGGTGACTGGACCTAAGTGGCACTGTGAGTCCACCATCAGTGCCACAAGACTATCAGTGTTGTCAGGACAGCCTTCGTGCTGCAGAGGCTGATGAAAGCTGGAGCAATGTTTCTGGAAGAAAATGGTTAGCGTTCCAACACAGAATGCCACAGTCATGACTTCTTCTGTGGAGGCAAGTTTTGTTTTTGCTTTTGTTTTTAGATGACACAGAAACTTTAATAGCATCCTAAATTTCAAGGTGCTCCTTCCCAACAACCATACAAATACATTTTTTCCAAGTCAAAACAGATATTCTGATGCTTGAAATGCTCCTGCTAATTTCTAATTTATTCTTCTAGGCTAATATGCAAATGAAATTGTTTGGATGATTGGTTAGTAGTAAGCGTGGCAAACCAAATCGGCTTTTACATTTAGAGAAAGGCTAAGTCTCCTCTTGTAATAGTCAGGAAATATTAGAAGCATTAACGATAATGAAATTTTCATAAGTAAAGAGTCAAATTCTGAAACAACAAGCAGAAATGAGCATGAGTAGGCAGCAGCAACATAAACTGTAATTCTTGCGAATGGTTATTTTTGAGCTCTTGTCCTGGGATAAAGCAACGTCTAAAATGCAACTTGCTGAACGATACATGGACCACCAAGTTCCATGGTCTCTGGGGAGTTTGGTAGAGTATTAAACAGAGCAAAGATACTTGAAACAGTGCATAAACTTCTAAGAACTGTAAACGGAAGACAAAGTTGTTTTAATAGATGCTATGATTTCTAGGTCTGATATTTTAAATTTAAAAAGTAGGAATTACTGTTATCCATATAAATGTGTTTGAGGAAGAATCTTGTTTACATATGATAGGATTTGAGCTTTCCGGGGCAAGAGCGTTTTTTTTTTTTTTTTTTTTTTTGTCTTTTGAGGGCTGCACTCGTGGCATACAGAGGTTCCCAGACTAGGGGCCGGATCGGAGCTGCAGCTGCCGGCCTATGCCACAGCCACAGCAACATGGGGTCCGAGCCTCATCTGTGATCTACACCACAGCTCACGGCAACGCTGGGTCCCCAACCCACCAAGCAAGTCCCGGGATCAAACCTACAACCTCATGGATCCTAGTGGGGTTCTTTAACCGCTGAGCCATGGAGGGAGCTCCTGGAGCAAATCTTAAAAAGCCCTGAATTCTAGGCCATGTTGACGTGCCTTTCTTGGTCTTGGGTACAAGGCGTAAGATGAGGGTGGCAGGGGGCTCATCTGAGGCGGTGGGAGCCTGAGGAGGGCTGCTTGTCTCCTAGCCCACAGCTCCCAGAGGGCACGGGCATACCTCATCTAACTGCATCACGGCTTTGGCGCAAAGCCCGGGTCCCTCCAAGTGCGATGAAAAGCATGAACTGAGCTTCCATTTTCTGAGCCTGACTTAGTGCCAGGCACTGCACTTAGTTAGCTCTTGATTATGAAGTTCCATTAACATCATCCCATGAGGAACTGGCCCGTGTGGTCTTACAGATAAGGCATCTAAGGTTAGAGACATTTGCTGACTTTCAGATCCAAGAAAGACAGGATCCGGAGCCTCACTGGGCAACTGATTTGCTGGAGCCAAGACCTGGCACCGTCCCTCCCCGAACCACCGCCTCTACCCAGCGATGCCAACCAGGGCTCCTCTCCTCCGGCAGACAGAGGTCCTCACGCTGGCATGGCTTCACACGCCTTCCCTCCCTCCCTCCCCGTCCAGCTGTTCGCTGGAGTCCCTGGAAGGTTTTTACCAAGAGCGATTAGAGCAAAACGATAGAGAAATCTGCATCTTCCCCACTCAGCTTTTGCCAAATCTAAAAGATGGCAAACCTTTCAGGGAGATTGGTCTGGAAAAAGAAGCACTAAAATATACTCACAGTTCTGCTAGGGTTTTAAGTAAAGTCCTGTTCTGACTGTCTTTCTTCAGGTGACCCCGAACTGCCTGAACGATTACCGCGTTGTTGTACAGATCTCCAGGCCATTCCCGGATCAGCGTGGCAAAACCCTAACCGAGGAGGGGAAAAAAAAAATACTCTTTAAATGGGAAAACAGTCCAGAGAGTTCAAACAATGCCCAGAAGTATCTGGAAAACAGAAAAAAATCACTTCACGATAAAAACACTGGTCCATAAACCTATCATCAATTTTCAGACTGCGGGCTCGGGGGGTGGCGGTGGGCTCCTCTCCCCTCGCCGATCCTGGGAAGTAGGCGGTGCCATCTCTCCCCTTGTCCCTGGAGGACGAAATGCACAAGGAAGAAAGGCCCTGGGTGCTTCCATAAAGTGCCAGTGCGCAGACCGAGTCTAGCCTGACTTCCCGTCTCCTCTTTCCGGACCAGCTCGGACACGCAGAGGGCACATCTTTAACCGCTCACAGACACTGTCTGGGCAGCGGCACGGCCGCCACGCACGGGAGGCTTTGCTCCTCACAGAATCGCCCGCAGCCCACCTCCAAGTCATCGTCTCTGTCTTCTTTTCACGCCTGCCGCTAAACCCAGCTTTGTCTGGGGGTTTGGGGGCATCCTGCACAGCACCAGGAGATTTACTCAGTACTGTGTGGGAACCTACGTGGGATCAGAACCTGAAAAGGAATGGATACATGTACAACTGATTTACTTTGCTATATGCTGAAGTTAACACGGCTTTTTAAGTCAACTATATTCCAATACAATTTAAAAAAGAATAACGTTTTCCTTATGTGTAAAACATGACCTCAGATGGTACGGAGGCAATGACAACTTGCAACGTCCTGTGAGGCCCCAAAAAGGAAAACTTATCACTGGGTTAAGCCTCTGAGCTTTCTAAGGAGCTGAAGATGCTGCTGCTGCCACAACAGACTCTGAGGGGCGAGCAGGACCCTGAGGACAGCAGCCCGCGTCTGACACCTCCTGGTTTACGGATCTTCCCAGCACCGGTGACAGCTCTGCAAAGGAGCTCAGCAGCCTTGTCCCGAAGCTGCCCAGCAGAAACCCTAGCTTCTCCTCTAGTTACAAGCGGGAGCAGACGGAGTACCCGCCACACTGCATCGACAGCCTTGTCGTAACACGCAGCACACTGTGCACTGATTTTTCTGCTCACATCGGGTTCTCAAGCTCAGTACTGTCGACCTTTGAGGCCAGGTAATTCTTTGTGGCGCGTGGGGCTGTCCTAGGCCTTGCAGGGTGTTCACCAGCTGCCTTGCTGGCCTGTACCCGCTAAATGCCAGCAGAGCCAATTCCCCAGTCATGACAATCAAAAGTGACCTCAGCAATCGCCAAAGGTCCCCCCGGGGGCGCAGTCCGCCCCTGCTGAGAACTGCTCATTTGCATGCTTGGGTGTGACCCAGACAACGAGGGAGCAACCGCTAAATATGCATTGTGTCATTCACATCTGCATGCCTCGGGCCTAGCACATTCCTGGAATATAGTGAGCGCAAAAGATTTTTTTGAATAAATGTGTGTTAAAGGAACAAACCTGAAACATTATCATCCATTCTGGGTGCACGCAAAGATGAAATTTAAATCCAAATCCAGGCATACCTACTATGTACGGCTTTGGGCAAGGAATTTAACTCCTTTCATCTTTGGTCCCTGTAACGTTGGTATTATTATCATGCACGATGTTGTGGGGAGTATAACGTTGCAACAGGCACATCAAAACACAGAGCGTAGGGTAGCTATGCAATTCAAGGGCTGCCTTCGGAAGCAGACAGACCATTTCCACCCCTTCGCCACTCCTGCCTCTCAACTTTTCTCCTTTTTACTCTTTGGCTCTATCAGTGACATAGAGACGTTCCCAGGCCAGGGACTGAATCTGAGTCACAGCTGTGACCACAGCTGCAGCAATGCCAGATCTTTAGCCCACTGCACCCGCGCCTCAGCAGTGACCCAAGCTGCTACAGAGACAATGCTGGATCCTTAACCTGCTGTGTCACAGCGAGAACTCCCCAGTTTGTCTCTAACCCCCCTTTGGCAAACTCAGTTCTGAGACTCAGGTTTTAGAAAGTTCTGTTCTTTAGAGGCAGTAGAAGCATCAACAGTAGATGCTATTTTATTTATGAAATCCCCCAAGCGGTGCTTGGTCCTGTTCCTTTAGCTATTATCTAGGAGGCAGCTTGAAGGAATTCTTCAAAGTGTACATGGATTAGATATTTTCTCTGTCAACGTCTGCAAGAACACTAGTTGTCACCAGAGTGTATGGACCTCAGGTTTTTTCCGGTCTTTTATTTTTTTTTTTTGCTTTTTAGGGCCTCGCATGCGGCATAGAGAGGTTCCCAGGCTAAGGGTCTACATCTGCGGCCCACCCCCCAGCTCATAGCAATGCCGGATCCCTCACCCACTGGTCGAGGCCAGGGATCGAACCTTTGTCCTCATGGATTCCAGACAGATTCATTGCCACTGAGCCAAGACGGGGACTCCCCCTGTTTCATACTGCAGAGAAACTACAACTCTGTTTCTCTTAAACCAGCTGCTTCACTGCACATTTTTTTCTAGATTTCTTAATATTTTCCACTGTGAACAAGTAAATACGACCATGTTAGAATGTCCTACCTCATAATCACTTTCCAAAAATTCATGGAGGGTCATTTCATAGATGAGTGGTTTCAGAACTGGATCCCCTCTTGGCAAATAAGGACTAATAGCCTAAGGAAAGAAAAGAGAAAAAATTTCTTTACAATGTAGCAAAACAAAACTGTACTCCAAACATGCAGCCAACAAAAAAGCACACATTCACTTAAAAAACTCAAGGCAACTGAGTACTTTGGAAAAATATTATGAAAAGATTCAAATAAACTCTACCTTCCTTCTTCTTCTTCTTTTTTTTTTTTTTGCTTTTTTAGGGCTGCACCTGCAGTATATGGAGGTTCCCAGGCTAGGGGTTGAATCAGAGCTGTAGCTGCCGACCTACGCCAGAGCCACAGCAACGCGGGGTCCAAGCCTCATCTGTGATCTACACCACAGCTCACGGCAACACGGGATCCCCAACCCCCTGAGCAAGGCCAGGGATTGAACCTAAGTCCTCATGGATACTAGCTGGATTCGTTTCCACTGCACCACAACGGGAACTCCCCTAAACTCAACCTTCTTTTAGCAAATTACAATATAATTTAAAAAGCATATGTAAGGTGTCTATATGTATGAATAAATTTGAATCAAAACATTCCCTCAGTTAAGTTAAACCTTCTCTTCTTCCTGATGAATTAATGAAACGCTAAGTAAGAGGAGGGAGAATGTCACCGAGATGATAAAAGTCAGCTTCTTACAGCAGTCACAGGTCATCTAGTCATCATTTGAAATTACAGGGAAACACACTCAGTGCTTTTAGCTATCTCGGTGCTGCGTTAAGTGTCGAATTTCCAAACACTACAGGGGACTCTGCAGTGCACTACCCACCAATCACCAGGCTCTGTCCCGGGCACCTCCAGGGGCTCAGTCTCGGAGGGAAGACAGGCAGGTATCTAAACAGCCAATCGCACCACTGCCTGCTACGTGTCACACGACACGGGTTAACAAGATGCTGTGGCAAGGCGCATCTCGCAGATGGAAGCAGAGCTGACAGATGCCAGGGCCTATCAGAGAGAGAGGGAGAAGGGGAAGGGTGCTCTGGCAGAGGGAACAGCATGAGCAGGGCAGAGCAGGGCACCCTGGATGTGTACTCTGCACAGAAGGAGGCCAGAGTGGCTCCGGGATGCAGAGGAGGGGTCAAGCAAGGGAGATGAGGCCGGAGGGGGAGGTGAGGGGGGTCATGAAAGGAATCTGGATGAAATACTCTGAGAGGGGGAAGTGAGGGAGCATCTTTAGTTTTAAGGGGCTAACTTGGCTTAGGGTTGTCCAGAGGTCTACCAGAAGGCCCTAGCAATAGCTCTGGCAGGAGATGAGGCCGGAGAGGGGAGGCGAGGCCTGGGTGGGTCTGACAAAGTAAAGCTGCGAGAGAATGAGGAGGTGAGGCAGATGTGCTCGGCAGGACGGAGGCTTTGGGCCACTACGCGTGGCGGTGGCTGTGACGTCGTACACACAGACTGAAAGGAGAAGGACCAAGCATGGGGAGGAGACGCATTCGCACGAGCTCGAGGCATCACCATGGGCGGGACACACGAGGAAAAGCGGCCGACACGCGCTCGCAACACAGGCATGCGATTCCAGGGGGCGCGTCTCGGTCGACGCGGCCAAAGCCCTGGACCAGATCCTCCACGACAAGCCCCGTAACCTCGACGAGGAGTGTCCCGGCGGGTCTCTCGGAGAAAAGTCACATTTGGGGGCAGGCACAGGACAAGATACAGGGTTGGGCAGCTGAACAAGTGGACTTTTTGAACGCATATTCAGAACACTAAGAGAACACGGAAAAGGCTCACAAGAACTGGAAAATAAAAAAAGTCTTAAACAGATCTACATGGGTATACTTCAGTGGTGTGCGTCTGGATACTGTACACTCAGCTGGAAGTCAAAGAAAGTGAACTATCAGAATCACTGGTTGGAGGCACCTGGTCAAAACTCTCCATCTGTCTGCCGGCAAGTGAAATGCTTTTTGAAAACGCATTCATTTCTTGAGGACATTTGGAAAATGTTTTAGTCTACCGGCTGAGACTACACCCGTTTTCCACGGTCACTAAGGAGAATGAAGAAAACTTCATCTGAACAGACAGGGAAGTAGAGGGAGATGAGAAAGCGAACACATCATACATGTACATGTTGTGAGCACATAAAACATGCGTCAGATTTTCATTTTTAACTAGTTGCTACGTGGCACTTTTAACGGATTTCTAAATGTCTGATTTCTAGCTTTAGTACTCGCTTCCCAGTAAGAACTGGTTATTCTCTTATTTTGATATCCATCTCAGTATTAATATACGACATACAAACACGAAGAGTTAAAAGTAAAGCTATTCTGGAGCCTCCGCTGTGGTGCAATGGGATCTCTGGTGCTTCTGCAGCGCCAGGACTCAGGTTCGATCCCTGGACCAGCAGAGCGGGCTAAAGGATCCTGTGTTGCTGCAGCTGTGGCGTAGGTCACAGCCACGGCTTGGATCCGATCCCTGGCCCAGGAACTCCCTATGCCGCTGGGCAGCCAAAAAAGAAAAAAAAAAAAAAAAAAAAAAGAAAGCTAATCTTACCTTAAGCTGTCCAATTTCTTTAAATTTATAAACTTCATATTCCCAGAGTGCTGCATTTTTCCCAAGAATCTTCTGGCATTTGCTGGCAGTAAAAACATCCCAGGGAGAGAGAAAGTATATAAAAAAGAAAATAAACAGAGGCAGAATAAGGAGCCATTTCCCCCAGTGGTTCAGACCCAGCTCTCATCCCAGAGTTTGGACAAATTTCTATCTCAGGTGCCAATGAGCATAACGTTATTACTGGTACTATTTGACCACATATGCAAGGTTGCTGGAAATCATGCAAACACAAAACACTTATAAATAAAGATGAGTCTCCTTCAAAAGACGTTGGTTAGGTGGTTTCCCAATAATCTTCCTGTTCCGAGCTGAGCTTCCTACTTATCCAGACAGTTTGGGGACCCTTTTTGCCTTGAAGAAATATCATACCTAAAAGCGTCAATTTAAACCACTTCTTCACTGGCTTTAAATAATGGACCACAAAATCAGACTTTAGAAAACTGGACTCCTACCTTAGTACAACCTGGAAAAATGTTTATGTGTGAATAAAACTTTGATTTACACATCAAAGAAACACAGCCCCCTGAGTCAAGGGACAAAACACAGGCCTGAAGGCGACCTTCTGGGCTACCAGGCAGTTCTGCGGGGGGCGCTGCACGGCCTGAGGGGGGACCGCGCCCAGAGGCCCGCACGAGCGCTACATCCCATTTACGTGTCTGTCCACCCACAGGCTCTGCAAACCAGGAGCCTGGGGTCTGATCGTTTCCATCCACTGCCGCCCTCCTGGAGGGAGACAGTTCTCCTTGAGCTGTGAGCAGAGGCACAGGCGGCCTTTCTCTGGACCATCTTTTTGGGGATGCTTGTAAAGTGAACATTGTAGAGACAGATGGCATCCCTCTCCAGAGCAAAATAAAAATAATCTCTCCCTCTGGAGTCAAGGGCAGGCAGGCAGGCTTACGGCCCATTGTAAAGAACCAGATACCCCAAGCTCAGGGCCCCTCTTCTCTAGCACAACCCACTGCCTGTGCAGGGTCATCTGGCTCTCTCTGCGTTGTGCCTTGGGAACCAGAGCAAGTGCTGGAACTCTGGCCACAGCTGTTGCTGAAGTAGATGGTCCTGTGTCTCTGACCCAGGAGAATCAAGTCTTCTTCCAGCACCCGCGAGACCAGCGGGTACCCCTATACAAAAGGTAAAATCTTGGCCTCTTCGTGGGGATTTTTTGTTGTTGTTTGTTCTTTTTAGGGCCGTATCCCAGGTATGTGGACGTTCCCAACTAGGGGGTTCAAGTAGAGTTGCGGCCACCGGCCTGCGCCACAGCCACAGCAACGCGGGATCCCAGGCGTGTCCGCCACCTACACCCCAGCTCACGGCCACGCCGGATCCTTAACCCACTGAGCGGGGCCAGGGATCCACCCTGCATCCTCATGGATCCTAGGTGGGTTCTTAACCTGCTGAGCCACGGTGGGAACGTCTCCTCAGCGTTTCTGACACCTCGCTCGTTAAACAACGAGAAGCCCCGTTCTCATTTCGGGAACATGAGGATCCCAGGCGGGTCAACAGCATCGGTCCGTGATTAAAACCGTCACTGCTGAGAAACGACCCGTGAGGTGTAAAAAAAAGTGCCTGCCACCCGCAGAGAGCACCTCATCTTTGCTGTTAATGTGACTCCACCCTACTTTCATTCACAAACCACCACGAGCCGCCCTGATTACCGTGCTGCTGCGTCGTACTCCCCCTTCTCCACCAGGTGGTTGATGTAGGCCAAGCCGATGTCCTGGGGAAACGAAAGCAAGGACTTTCCTGATGAACCGGAACAAACGGAAAAGGCCGCTCTCGGATCCCGAGAGGCCCGCGCCCGACCCGAGGGTCCCGCCGCTCGGCCGACTGGACCTGCGGATGCGGCTTCATCGCTTTATGTAGCTACACTCGCTTCTTCCCCGGGCTTATTTCAATGTGCTGGAATTGTCACAAATTTCAGAATTCACAATTATTTTTTTCCTTTTTTTAAAGTTACTACTTCAAGGCTCCTAACCTGCCCGCTTCTAAAAAATTTCCCACCAAAGAAACCTCCGATACTAGAAAGATGATCTGACAATTTCATCTTGTCACTGAAGGTAAAATTGCTTCTTGTGCTTTCGTCTATAACATGTGAGCATATCCTGTCTCCGTCTGTATCAAGGGTGAAGCAAGGCTGTAAGAAAAGTTATAATAGACAGATCATAATAAAGTGAAATACTAAAAATCAGAAAGTGAAAAGTGAACACGAGCTCAGGAAAACCAGGTCATTCAAACCCGCGTGTCTGCGCAAGAGGAAACGGGCCCAGAGCAGTGACCTGACCGGTTTCGGTGTCTGTGCTCTGTCCCCCATTCCACCTCGATCTTGAAGGGACCGGGGGTGGCCTGTGTCACCAGAGCCATGGCAATGCCTACAAGCATTTTCACGAGAAGCCTAAGACAGTACAGACAACGAAACGTGGTTCTAAGTTCTACTTTATGCGCAAAACAATTTGGGGCCGGCAGTGAAGATGCTTCTTTTTCTCTCTGCTCTCTTGTCCCAGGGGCCTAATGAACGTATAGAACACACGCCCTTTCCAGAGTGAAGGGACGTCCCCACAGTTCTTCGCTTATGAAACGTTGACTCTCACGACCGCTACGCAGCAAACTGTAGTTCCAGTCTGCTGGAAAGGGCGCCAACTTTGTTTCTGTGAAGAACCCTCACCTCTCGTGGGAGCTCTGGGGAGCCCTTCTGGGCCAGTTCCTGGAAGAGGTGCTTCCTTCTCCAGACTCTCTCCTCAGGTCCGTGCCCCCCGCCCCCCGTCCTTGCTCTCTGTGCTCTTTTAACCTCAACCTGACCCGGTCTCTTCTCTGCACATAAGCAGATTACACGAAAAGCCCACCGCTGCCGCGAACCGGCCCAGGCTGCCGGACCCCCAGCCGCAGCCTCCCCACTTGCCCACTGGCCCATCTGTCCATTTCAGCTCGACTCGCTCGCCTCCTACTTGCTTTCACTCCAGCAAGCGTGCATGGTAAGAACAGATAACACAGACCATGCACCCGCCGCCTTCCTGTGACCGGACCCCGTGCGCAAGCGCCTCGCTAAGCCTGCCTGAGCTGCTCCCTTCAGCTGTACCCTCCTACTGGGAGGGGCGCGCCAGTGCTAGACGGTCCCTGCTCATCTGCTACAGTTTTGAAGGAAGCGAAAACACAAGACGCTCTGGTTCTCGTTCTTCCTTTTCGTTCCCGGGTGACTCTGCTCGTACACGCCCTGGGAATGAGGCTTTTAGCGAGAGTTTCAAAGAGAAGGCCACGGTGGGGAGCGTGCGGGCAGAAGGAATTTCACCGAAACCCAAACAGCCGTCAGCGATGACGTTTCCAGCTTCCATCCAGAAACCGGGATCCGGGGCTGGGCCATCTCGAGGGACACTTCATACTCAGAGGATAAAGTTTCTCTTCGGCTTTCCGCCGGCACAGTCACTGTCACGTTTAGGTAGGAAATGGGCTTTCCCGCAGTCTATTTTCCCAGAGTCTGCGATGCAACAAGGAAGTACTTCACGTCCCAGACTGGTCTCCGTGACAAAGTCAACTGAGCCTGCTATTTCGGAGACACTGAAGCAGCCTAGTTTTATGAAACGACTCTTTTGTAAATTTCATGACCACGTGACTTTACCTATGATTTAAAGAAACTTTCCCACATGTAACTGGAAAGCTTGGTGTTTAAAGTGTATTTCATAAATCCAGTTTCCAAATTACCTACAACTGCCTCCTAGCAGGTGTTCAAGTTTCTTGTTTACAAGCAGAAAGTGATTCAATACAATGAAATATTTGGACCTCTCAGGTCAGAGAATTCGTTTGAAATAAATTCTCAAAAGGTAGGGAGAATCTGTTCTTTTCAAATTATTTTCCGTCTCATTACCACTTATTGAAAGGTAAATTTATGTTTCGAATAGTAAGATTACATACTTACCAGAATCTTATGTCTTTTAATGTTCTTTTGGCTGATTTCAGCTGCCATCAGAGCTTCCTGTATTTAACGATCACGGTAAAAGGAGCAGAAAAGGGAAAACGGGAGAGAGTGGGAGAGAAAGATAGTGAGGTTGTAAATACTACATTTATTATGTCTTAAAGTTCTAGGCTACATAAATGAGCCCCCCTTTCCCATGGCTTTTTCTTCAAGCACAGGAACTGTTTGTGTTTTGGTTGAGTGAACCTCGCCAAATTCAAGCCCAAACAAAAGCAGTCAACCAAAATGAAGACTCCGCTTATTTCCATTTGAATCCATTTCCACATGAGGATGCGGGACTCGCATTTCAGACACAAATCAAAATATCAAAATACGACAAAATTCCTAGGTTCCAATAACAAAAAATCCATCTGTCACTTAAGTACGTACGATGCGTGTTAACACAGGACACTTGTCCTTCACGAAACAGAAGAAGTAAACTCTATGCAGACTTTCAGGCGTGAACACACTACGATGTTGAAAATCTAATTTTACCTTTTATCTTGGTAAGCTTACAATAGTTACTTTAACAAAAATCTTTGAGACACAACATTTCTCTAAGAAGCTACTGGATCTAAAGCAATAATGGTAATAACTGGGGTAGGAAATTGGTATCAACACTTGGACACTAAAATTAAACACATTTTACCCCAAATCCTTTCAGGTGATTACAAATAAGTGGACCTTTTTTTTTTTTTAAGCTGATTAGCAGAAAGTTTCTTTTTTTTGCTTTTTTTCTTTTTTCCTTTTATGGCCACACTCACAGCATATGGAAGTGCCTGGGCTAGGGTTGAACCGGAGCCGCAGCTGCAGGCCTACAAAACAGCCCCAGCAACTCCAGATCTGAGCTGCGTCGGTGACCTATGACACAGCTTGCGGCAACGCCAGATCCTTAACCTCCTGAGCGAGGCCAGGGGTCAAACCTGCATCCTCATGGACACTATGTTGGTTCTTACCTCTCTGAGCCACGATGGGAACTCCCAGAGGGTTTCTCTAACTAAGTCAACACCATCATGTCTTTGCCGCCATTAAAATTAAAAAACGTTTTCCTTTTTAAAAAAAGCCACGATGGGACATTATCTACTCAAATTAATCTGAACCAAGACTTAAGAAGCCTAACGGGTCGTCCGAATCATCCTGAGCGAGTGTAGCCAGACGGGTTTACTGTTACACGTGAAATAAGCACAAAGTAACAGCTTCCCTAAATTGACCAAATGGATGATTCGGAAATACTAGCTCTTCTGTATCTTCCTGGAAGAACCACTCAACAAACACGGCAGCGGGCTGGATCTAACCCACCCTCCCCCCCAGCTCATTCCCTCCATCGCCAGCTCCTCCTCTGCAGAACAGTGAGGCCAATCAGCCTCCTTGCAAGGAGTTTCTGGGGAGTCCTGGCAAGTTATTAGCCTCCTACATGTTAGTAGGAGGTAATAATTCACCTACATAAAAGATTTATTACAAAAACCTTGCGTCCCCTCTCTGCTACCGCTATGTCAACACGCGGAAGAGCGTCCGAGCAAGGCCACCTCGTATTTCCTCTTCTCCAGGAGCCAGTCGATGTGGTCATCTTGGTCGCGTTCCTTGGCAACGACAACATCTCTTGGACTCACGATGTAGAAGAGCGACTCCCCTTCCGAGTGCTCTGCAGGTGAGAGGAGAGGAGGACAGCCTGGGTGACTCCACCGGAGGAACCTTGGCGGGGGCGGGGGGGGGGGGGGGGTCAGGCCACCCGGGCTGAGCGTTAACAGAAAACGCTCCTACCTTTGGCCCAAGTGTGCCTGGCTGCGTTTCAATGTAGGGGTGGGAGGCAGGGTAGAAAAGGATGGAATATATTCCAGGGCTTAACAAAATATTTACATGTGAGATCACTTGGAAAAAAAAAAAGAAGGGAAGGAGGAACGAAGGGAGAGAGAAAAGGAAGGAAGAGGGAGGAAATTTCAAAAAATACGGTCGGCTTAAAAATTCTGTTTCGTCCGCTGACATTCTGCCCTCCGCTGAAAGAGAGTCTTCAAAATTTGCCGTGTCTCCTGCATATAATTCATCTACTGTGTATACCCTTTCTTTACGGCCATTTACAGCACTGCTCTATTTTCACAGAACAATTACACCCCACAGTTGGCCGTGATGGTTCCCTCCTCCTCAAGGTCAAGGCCATCTAACGCATAAAGGACAGACGCCCCGAGCCCTCAGGACGTCATCCGTCCCTTCGGCAGCTGCGATGCTGCTCGTAAGGCCTTCCTGCAGAATTCAGCGACGAAGCCTGCTCTGCAGGGTTTCTAAGTGTGCCGCAGAGCTTTGCTCTGAGCGAAACACGACTGGACGCGTTCACTTGCAGTGTCCACCCAGAGTCCATGCTCCCACTTCTCAGCGGATCAAGGGCTTCATCTAAGAAAAGCTCAAATGGATTTAGACGAGTTCCTCCTTTCTTTTGACCAAAATGTGAACTGAGAATATTCTCAAAACACGGCAGTTGTTTTTAAAGCAGGAAAGAACTTCTCAACAGCCAAAGCTGTTCTGATCAATGCATTTTTCAAGGCTATGACGCCCCTGCTATGACTCCGTGGCAGTGGTTCTCCCTTTATTTCTGAGTAGTCACTACCTAGTCACCCACCCACTCAGCAAATATGCCGCGAAAGCCTAGTAGGTACCCGGCGCCCTTCCGAGTTCCGAGCACTGGGTCACAGAAAGACGACTTCTCTGCAGCCCAGAGAACGCCTTCTAGGGACACGGAGTTGGGAGTGCCTGGCATCAGTGCGAGTCAGGCGCCACGGGAAACAGGAGAGAAGAGCAAATACAAGAACCAAGGCCAGGAAGCCTCCTCTCCTTGGTCCTGACTCCATCTCTCCCCCTCCCTCCTGCTGTGGGAGCTCAAGTGAGTTCTGCAGCACCTCTGGGCCTTGATGCCTTCGTCTGCAACCTAAGAGACCCGCCCAGGGAATTTCTAAGATCCTTTCAGCACCTCAACTGAAATTGCAAACTGCGTTACTTGAGCAGAGCAGCGACACTATGAAAGCAATGAAACGAGTCGGATCCTTCATCTCTCTCTCACCTAAGTGATAATCTCTGCATTCATTTTCCTGGAAGCCCCTCACAGTCAGAGCATCAGAAGAAATCTCTTCACAGGTCTCCGAGAGCGGCTGGATGATATCCAGCCTGGGCCTGGCGCAGTATTGACTTTCCTGGGGCAAAGAGAGGGGAAAGGCTCGTTTGTTTCTCTTTTTGTCTTTTAGGGCCCCACCCGCATTATACGGAAGTTCCCAGGGTAGGAGTCCAATCGGAGCTGCAGCTGCCAGCCTACAGCCACAGCCATGCCAGATCCGAGCCGCGTCTGCGACCTATCCCACGCTCATGGCCATGCCAGCTCCTTAACCCACTGAGTGAGGCCAGGGATTGAACCTGCATCCTCATGGATACTAGTCAGGTTCTTAACCCACTGAGCCACAATGGGAACTCCAAAAGGCTCATTTAAATTGCCTTTCTCTAGATACGAATTAATTCTAGTCAGCCATAATTAAGCACTTTGGGTTTGTAAGTTCAGCAGCTGTAAGCCCTTCTGACCACCTGCCGTGGATGGCCCCACAGCAGTAGTTCACTTTGGCCTCTTGTATGAGACACACAGGATGGACACCACTGGGCCAGGTCCATGGTCCCCCGCTGCAGCCCCTTCATCTCCAAGGGCAGCCCCCGCATCCTTCGACCAGGTGGTTAGGAAGAGCCGGAACCATCCCAGAACCTGCCCCCCGAGTCAGACCACGGCCACCCCTAGGAACTTCAGTGGCTGCGCTGAAAAGCCAGAGACCAAGAGTTATGTCCACGGCCGTGCCTGCCAAGCTGATGGAAACGGTCTCGGCCTGCACCAGCCGGTGGGACGGACACGGGTCCCAGAGGGACCCCGCTCGCCTGACCGGGACTCCTGCGACCGAGAAGCAAATGCAGCCAGCACAGGAGGGCCGCGACTACAGTTTCGGCCATGGCAGTTCTAGAGCCGGACAGAAGGGGTACAGATGCTTTGCTGAGGGCCTCTGACAGTTCTACTGACTGACCAGGTGACTGTCAACAGATTATTCTCCTTGAGGCCTTAAATCACCTCCTGGACTGTTGTTCCCAGGCCTTAAATCACCTCCCGGGAAATACTGTTGTTCCCAGGCCTGCAGATGAAGGAGGTGAGAGGATGAAGACGTTTATGGAGGCCGCGGCTGCCAAAGGGGGAGGAGGAGGGAACAGGAGGGACTGGGAGCTTGGGGTCAGCAGATGCAAATGACTGCATTTGGACTGGATGAGCAACGAGGTCCTGCTGTGTAGCACGGGGGACTGTGTTTAGCCACTTGTGTTGGAACATGATGGAAAATAATGTGAGAAAAAGAATGTGTGTGTGTATATATATATATATGCATATATATAAAAATGTACACACACACACACGTATAGATTGGGTCACTTTGCTGTATAGCAGAAATTGATGAACCATTGAAAATAAACTATAATAAAAAAATTAAAAAATTCTTTTTACTAAGGCCAAAGTTACATGAATAAAGAGTGAGACAGTGATTTGTGGAAAAACTGGAACTATGGATTTGAAATCCAGTGTGTTTTAGATAAAGCTCACATGCCCTCTGACCATTGAGCACAGAGGCATAAAACATACACCTGACTACTTCGCAAGGCAACAAGACCTAAAGCTGCGTGGCACTGATGCAGAGAACATGGATGAAAGGAACAGAATGAAACAAGTCTAGAACATTCCCCAACTCTCCAAGGTCCCTCAGTAAAACAGTAAGCCTCAAAGATTTTTTTTCATCCGTTCTGTTAGGTTAATTGAGAAGCAATTATGTTAGCTTTGCATCTCATATATTTAAAGCATTCCAAAAGTGAAAAGGCAACTAGGAAAGATCAATTAGTAGGGGAAAAAAACCCCAGTGGATAGGCAGGATAATTTAGTGGTTTTGTGGAGAAATAAACAGTATCTGAATTTTAAAACAATAGCTACAAAAAGAAAAAAAAAAACTCAGACTTGAAAGTTTTAAAAATTAACTGCTGTGATAATGACAAAAAATATCAAAATTAAAATAGCAAAATAGAAAAAAAAAATTGAACCAAAGAATGTTAAAAGAAAACCATCTCGCTAGGCCATATAAATAGCTCCTTTGTGTGTATGAGGACTCCATCAGCCAAATGCGATGGATGAGAAATGCATCCTCTCATTATTTTACAACCTTTGCTCCCTGGTCAAAGAGCCCTGCTTACATGTGAATTTCCAGGAGCCGGAACTTGGCCTTGCTGATCTTTGAGAGTCAATGCTAAGCACCATTCTTAACATACATGTGTTTAATTAATTAATTTACGAATTATTAGTTGCACCCCCGACACGTGGCATTTCCCAGCCAGGAATCAAACCCATGCCACAGCAGTGACCATGCTGGATCCTTAACCAGGAAAGAAAAACAAAACACAAATTGATAACAGCTTCATAATTAGGTTTCATCAGCCAGATGAAATAATTCACAACCACCAGAAGTGAGGCTAGGAGACCCCACAGCCATATGGAGAGAGAATATGCAGAAGTGCTCCTAAAAATACAGCTATAACTGTGTCTGCCACTGTGTGAGGGGACCGGCATGCGTATAACAGGTGCAACGAGGGAAAATATGCTGGGATAATATTGTGACTCAGAGAAAAACCAATTCTGTTTACTGTTGCAGTTAAACTGGCTTTTTGTCATGAAGAAAAAAAAAAAGAGGGGGCATGGCTGGCCCTAGGCTTGCTTCTTTATTCCTTCTGTTGTATCGGTTTGTCTGTGTGTAAGGATTTCAGGGCACTCTGGGGTTGGAGGAGGTCCGTCCGTGCGTGAGGGTCTCTGGGCCCTCTGGGGTTGGAGGAGAGGAGCAGTCACACACACTGGCACACACGCTTGTGAGTCCCTCCAAGACCCTCGCTTCGTCCTCTGGAAAAATCCCACTTTTGCATTTGCTCTCCGAGGCTGGCCTTTCTTGATTTTTCCTCCTTTCCAAAGGTCTCTTTTATTAGCAAAGGTTTCCTTCCTTTCTTTTTTTTGGGTCAATTGTTGATTAGGCTTTCCGTTTTCATTGTACTGCTTCTTTCCTTATATCTTTCAATCACCTTCTCAGTCCTCCTCACACTCATCAAAAAGCACTGTATTTACTCCCTCAGGAGCCACTGCTTTTCTTTATTTTCCAAAAAATAAATAAAATAATAATAAATGGATGGCCTGCAACAGGGCTAGCAGCCAGCCCTATTGATTTCAGCGGGTTTGAGTGTTCACTTAACGTCTACAGCATCCCATTGCCTAGCAACACGGGCGCCCAGAGCGCCCGGTTACCATAGTGATGGCTTCCTGATGCAAGTGCTTGCTCGGAGAAATGCTGGAGAGCAGCTACCCCTTCCAAACCAGGACTCCCAGGGTTCTTCTCCCCACCGTTTGAAAAGGGGGCAGGGGAGAGAACAAGACAAGGAGAATCCACTCCTTGTAACGATCAACTGCGGTTCTTTTACACACAGCATCCAAAAGAAAGTCCTCCGCAATGACTACCCTTGTCTGTGCCTTGAAGCCACCCCTAGCCTCTTCCTGGCAGGGCCCCTAGACTCTGACAATACAGACAAACCGGGAACGGGACCCATCTAGCCTTCAAACAAAGACTCAGCACACAGGCCCCTCTGCTGGACCTCCTAACAGGCTTCATTTCAAAGTCATGTACAACGAGATTCTGATTCTTGGCTGCTTACCCTCAGCCATTCATTTCATGCCATCATTCGCACTGATAACTGAGACTTAGGAATGATCCAGCTACTTCAAAACAAGAATCAAGTTCCTCAGCATCACTGGGCCGCTGGGAAGTAAACAAAGACGTCCGGACCCCAGACATAATGGCCCGCGCTCTCTGTCATTCGCTCTGACCACAGGCACCCCTGCTGTTGCTGCAGGTCAACTTCCTTGCTGTCATCTCCGCTAATGCAGAGTGTCAGCTTAGCTGCTGTGCCTCCCAGCAAGAGGAATCCTTCATTCCTATTGGCTGAAATATCAAGAGAGGTGGAAAAAAAGAAAGAAGAAGAAGAAGAAGAAGAAAATAAAAGACTCCCCCCTGCTTGGCAAAAGGAACAAAGGCAACCACTGAATGGAGCTCCTGAAAGGTAAAGACGTCAGGTCTGCAGGGCGGTCTCTGTCGACCTTGTTTTATGGGTCAGAAGGTTCTGCTTGGACTGGAGCTGAGTCCTTTCAGGGGCAACGTGATCTGGGCAAAGCAGTACCAATGACCCACGCTTCCCATTGTACCGGGGGTGAAAACAAATTACCGTTTTTTCCGAAACCTCCTTGACGTAGGAAAGGACGACCAGCTGATCCCAGAGAGGCGCCAGCCCGCTGATGTAGAATTCAGTTTCAAACTGAGACACTGCAAACAAAAGGGATGCGAGGGTCACCACCAACAGCAGCAAAGAGCAGCTCGCAGAGGACAGGACACACCGACTCCGAGCGCTGGAGGCACTCGCTCTGGAAATCCAGCGTTAAAGAGGGCACAGATAAACACACCTTCTTGACAACAAGCAGTACCAGAAAAGGACAGCTGGGAACTTACACTTGAGAATTTCTATTACAAACAAAAAGCGACCTTGACAAAAATGGCAGCATGAATGATGGTCAAGGGTGATACCCACGTAGCGAGTTTAAAAATGACAGTGAAACCTCATTGAAGACACGCTGACATCCAGAAAAACCCAGTGTAAACAATTATGAATAACAGTAACTTTAAAAGAGTTACATGGTAAATAATTTTAAAATATCAATGACAAAATAATTTTTAAAGAAACATACATTTATGTCTTCTGCGTTATGGCGGTACGACGACCTCAAGGAGCACGCTGTTTGTAATTATGGAAAAACTGTGACTACTTTTCAACATCTAATAAACGTTTTCTCTAAAGACTTAACAGTTTTTATAGAAAGCATGTAAATACAGATCCCACTATGATGAAACACCAGTTTCTTAAGTGAAATGAGCTCAGAGGAAATGAACTTCTCTTTCCTTCTTACAGCTAGTTATTCAAACTCAGCCATTGCATCAGTTAAGAAATACACAGATTTAATTACAATGGACCTCTAAGATCTTACAGAAGGCGCAACGGTACAAGCATTGCTACAGTATGATTTTAAGGACTAGCTGTTGTTGAACATTTATAATAAATGGCTCTTGTTTTAAGCAACTAAGTTTTGGGAGGGTTTGTTATATGCGGTAAAGCTGAGACAGCAGCGGTCCCAGAAAAGCCCTCTTCCAGGAATCGCATGTACAGATTCATTCGGGAGTAAATGCTCATTTGGACCCACCACATTTTCTAAGAGTTTCTTTTTTCTTTTTTATAACGATTTTTATTTTTTCCATTATAGCTGGTTTACAGTGTTCTGTCAATTTTCTACTGTACAGCAAGGGGACTCAGAGTCCGTTCTTCTCCACACTTCGGTGGTATTGGCTTCAGGTTTCGTTAACTTTTATGGTAAAATGACCATCTTTTTCAAACCAGCGGAAGTCAGCATATTGTAAACGATACTGAATGTGGAGTCGGGAAATCTGGGTTTTACTTGCAATTGAACTCAACTTGGAAAATTCAAGTGCATTTCTGTGGGTATAATTTTCCCATCTACAAAAGAAAGGAATTGGCCTAGAAATAAACCCTCTAGCGCAGATGAAACAAGAGGGCCCTGAGTTTTTCTTCCCCCTCCATTCTCCTGGTAAATCACCTAGTGATACTTAGTGCCGGTCTGCAATGCGTGCTCCTTAAACAACTGTCTTGGAAATTTAATTTTCTCGCCACAATGAAATTTTATTTTGCGAAAATACTAAATAGTTAATAACAAAAGGAAACTATGTTAAATGTTAAAAAGGATACTATTTCTTAAGCTCTGTCCTTGGTTGGACTGCGCAGGTGGTCAGGGTGCCCTGGACAGAGTGCGAGTGGTGCCAGCTCTGCCACGAACCCTTTTTCCTCCACCTCTGAGGATCTGAACGGAACACTCTTGTTTCGCACATGAAGCACCTGAGTAGAGAACTACCTCCCTCACAACCACATGCGCAGAGCCGAGCACGTCCAGCAGGCACTGAAGGTTCTGGAGAGGCTCCCCCAGTGCTGGGTGTGAACATGGGGGGGGCAGGGGGTAGGGACAGGGAAAGGCTAGAATGCACCCTGTGGGGCGACACACGACCCATCGGTCAAAGAGGTGACAGGTTCATGTCCTAGAAGATACACAGGCATGTAAACAGGAGCTTTGGATGCCAGCACTCCTGAGGTTGCCTAAACTCTGGTAGAGATGGACTTGAGTTTGGTTTTACTAAATCTTTCTATCACTGAAATGTCACACACACAGTTCCCTCACCAGCAACCTGCGTGAAGAACGAGCCATCAGAGATGCCGCAGAGATTGCTCAGGGCACCCACACGGAGGCTTTGATGTGCTTGTCTGCCGTAGGCACCCAGGGCAGAGCATCTTCTACGGCTTGGTGGGTGAACGAGGTACCCTCCCCCTCTGGATGCTAAATGGGCTGCTTAGGCTCACACGCAGCGTCAGACAGACGCCCTCCTAAAGTTAACGGAATCCACATCAAGGCCTTGGTTTACACGAATAAGCTCTAGGAATCAGAACTGAGAAGCTAGGAAATAATTTTACTCCATGGGAAATAATTCTTTCCTCCTCTACATCCAGATTTCTGTCCTCAAGGTCCAGAATAATTAATACCACAGAAAACGTCCTGTCCTTCAGCTGCAAACATGCAGAAAATCTAATGTGTAAACAAGGCAAGAGACGAAGAAGCACATACCCACCTCCTCAGTTCCAGATACTATAACAAATGCTTACTTGCTACGTACTAAATCCTACCAGACTTTACCAATTTAAAAGTAGTAACAATTTAGGTAAAAATTACAAGAAGTGACTCAATTACAAACCAAAAACCGTTATTTATGAAGGTAAAATGGTACATAAAAGAGCATGGTCGAGATTTCCAGGGCTACAGTAAGCAAGTTTCAACATTCGGATAAAGCTGCAATTAAATGATTCTCTTCATTTTATTAAAGTGATTTAATATCAACAGAGATCTTCTTATGGAAAACAAAATTGCAATTACAGTCATACCCAGCATGGGTCACAAATCAAGAGATCTAACAACGGCTGCTTTGAAGAGTCCACCCCTTAGAAATTCATCTCCATTAATACTTGCTAGGAATGCTATCAGGTGGAAAAAAGACATCTTCCTAATGCGAGTTCCCAGTTTAGGGAAATGTCTACAGCTACTCTGGATTTTAAAAAAGACATTTTGGAATGAATGGCGGGGTTCTGTTTTTTTCATTACTAATTACGAATGCAGAAAAACAGGACTGTTTTAAGATCTATCATGACTCAGTATATCCTTTATATTAATGCTGAATCCACGAAGGGCTGATTGGAGGCAGTGGCGTCAGAATGAAGTATAAGGAATATTCTTAATGAATAGATAATTATGAACAGATTTAGCAAAAGAAATGCTGAATGGTAATATTTATTCACCTGAAGAACATATATAAATGATGTACGAGTTTATTGACCGGCTGTATAAAATATCTTCAAATAGTTACTGCCTTTCTATTTCAAAATTCCAGTGGACCAAAATTTGTTTTCCCTGAAACTGATTTTTCCCCACATAACAATTTTTAATACTTTCAATGAAAAAAATGTTCTTTTTTTTTTTTTTGGTTTGTTTGTTTGTTTTTTGTCTTTTTGCTATTTCTTTGGGCCGCTTCCGCGGCATATGGAGGTTCCCAGGCTAGGGGTCGAATCGGAGCCGTAGCCCCCGGCCTACGCCAGAGCCACAGCAACGCGGGATCCGAGCCGCGTCTGCAACCTATACCACAGCTCACGGCAACGCCAGATCGTTAACCCACTGAGCAAGAGCAGGGACCGAACCCGCAACCTCATAGTTCCTAGTCGGATTCGTTAACCACTGCGCCACGATGGGAACTCCGAAAAAAATGTTCTAAAGGAAAGCCAGTTTGAATACAGGTGGTTTATAGGTCTCCTACCACAGAAGCTCAACCTTCCAACTACATCTGGAAAAGCGAGATTGTAAAGAAAATAAGGACAAATTCAGCTGGAGAGCACTAAAAGAAAACAGAATGCAAAAGCTGGAGGAGGGGCAAAAAAGGAGAGAAACCTGCAGAGTTTCTAGAAGGAGTCACAAAAGACTGCAGCTGGCCAGATTTCAGTCAAGGAGACCCAGAAAGGGGCGCCTCGGGAATGCCCCGCAGGAATTGCTCTGCGGTCCCCTGGACGCCGATGCAGGTGAGCTGAGGTACAGCCTTCGTTCTGGCAGAGGTGGAAGGCCTGCTGTGCTCTGGTTTACTCCAGAGGATAAAGCACTCCTAGACCTGCTAGAAGAAATAATTCAGGAAAAGGATTCTAAGCAGAATAAGAGAATAAGAGGAAGAAATATCAAAAGGACCATTCACATAAACATGCTATTCAGGCAGGTCCTAGGGTCCCAGAATGAGGGCAATTCTGTACACAGCCCTGATCCAGAAAGGAGGCTTGAGTTCTAGATCAGTGCTATCCAACAGGACACTGATGAAAGCTGAAAGCACGGCTTCTGTATGCAATTTAAGATTTTCTAGTAGCCACATGAAGGGGTAAAAGGAGGTGAAACTTTAAAAGTATATTTTATCTCATGTAACATAACCAAAGCATGATCATCTCAACGTGTAGCAGCATGAGAAAATATTAATGAGATCGTTCGCTTTTAATTTTCATTCTAAGTCTCGGAATCCTGCACACTGCACGTCCCCATGGCACCTGCCGCACGTCGAGCACTTGGTATCTCTGAGCGGCAGGTGGCTGCCATGGACAGTGCAGGTCCAGGGCCCCGCAAGTTTGTTTTTAAAGTGGGAGGAATTTTACTCAAATACGTTCTGGTGATGCTCGCCGTGGGTCATAATTTTCAGATACACACTGTATTACTTTAATTTGTAGTTTCTAGGAGGGGGTTTTATTTGCTTTTTGTTTGTTTTTGGTCACTCTCTCAGCGCACGGAGGTTCCTGGGCCAAAGGTCAGGCCTGAGCTGTAGCTGTGACCTACGCCACAGCTGCGTCAATGAGGAACCCTTGGCCCACTGCGTCCTGCTGGGGGTTGAACACAAGCTGCTGCAGAGACAATGTTGGATCCTTAACCCACTGTGCCACAGTGGGAACTCCCCACGGTTTCTACTTTTGTCTCTCCGTAGTTTTAGGAAATTTTTCTTGAACTACTGTTTCTGGTATTTATTCCATTCTCTTGTTTTGTTTTGTTTTCTGGGACTCTAACCTGGAGGCTGAATCATCTTTGCCTACCTTTAATAGTTACCATTTAATCAAATCTTTTTTCCCTTTATTTGTGCTTATAATTTTTTTCCTCTTCTAGTTCCTATAGCTTCTATTATCTTTGTTTCCATTTGTTCCTGCATTTCTTCCAGTGTGGTTTTCATTTCTGAAATAATCTCTTACCTTGTTTATAAATATTTCTTGAGTTCTGTCATTTTGAGATTTCAAGACTCTGATTCTTACTGTTCTTTCACGCCGTCCAGCGCGCCTTCAGAACGCCTTGGAGGTGTTGTGAGGCAGTACAGTTGTGACCTCTTTTGTGGGCGTTTCTCTCTGGTGTGCTTTCATTGCCAAGGAGGTTAATTCTGCTCCGTGTTCGTTTTTCCTTAAACCTTAGTGTGGGATCCAAGCTTGGTACTTTTCCGTGCTTGCTCCTGGGGGAGGGGGGAGTCCCTGATGCCTCAGGAGGAGGCAGGAGCTGGGATCCGTCCTCTGACCTCACGGAAGCCCTCAGCCGCAGTCCTCATCCCGCGTTAAAGCGCCGGCCCCGCGCTTTCTGGGACTTCATCCGGACTCTGCCTCTCGCTCTGCTTTCCTCTTGCCCATCCACTCAGGGTTTATTCTCCGTGGGCTCGGCGCTTGCAGGAAGGGCTGGCCACTCACCTGTGAGGGTCCACAGGGGCTGCTGGGCTGTCTGAGCCCCTCACCCTAACGCAGCCCTGCACCTGCCCCTCGCAGGGCAGCCTGTGGTCTCTTCCAGAAAACACCCTCCGGCTGTTGTGGAGTTCTGGCCTCGAGTGCCTGAGAAGCCCCTTGCCTCCTCTGTTTTCTCTCAGACACTGGAACCACAGTGGGTGCTGGGCTACTGGTGTGTTCTGCCATCTACTTGTGTCTGGGGGTCCCCAGGGCTATGTCGGAAAAGTGCTGTTGGGTTTTTGGTTGCGTGACCCGTACACTGTGGTTGAAATGCAAACTATGCAGTCACTACGGAAAACTTCAAAATTCCACAAAGAACTGCCATATGATCCAGCCATTCCCTTTTGGGTATGCATCCCAAAGAAGTGAAATTAGGATCTTCGAGAGACATCAGCACACCTGCTGTAGCATCACCTACAACAGCCAAGATACACAAACAACCGAAGTGGCATCACCAGAGCAACAGGTAAAGCACGGACGGTGCATATACATAAAATGAAATATTACGCGGCCTCAAAGGCAGAAAATGCTGCACCATATGCAGCAAATACAGATGAACCTTGAGGAAGGCAAGTGAAAGAAGCCAGCTGCAGAAAGACAAACACCACATGGCCACTGACACAAGGCGCTTAAAACAGTCAAATTCATAGGATCAAGGTTTAAAGGGGAGGGGAACTGGGGCGCTGCGAATCAACAGGCATTAAGTTGCCCTTAAGCGAGATGAATGAAGCAGGAGACCTGCCGGCCAACATTTACACCTGTGGCCGCTAACAATGTCTCGTGTCCTTTAAAATCTGGTAAGAGGGTAGATCTCATGTGAAGAGTTCTTACCACAATGAGATGATCTTTTAAAATAAATAAACAAACAATAAGTCCCGAGACCTACCCCCCCAACCTCTCTGATGCAACGACTAAACTTAAGTCAGACACTAAGAACAAGCACACAAGAGCGCTTCTGTTTCAAAGGGTCACGTCACGGTTTGGATTTGATTCCCTTTTCTCAGAAATCTTTTTTTTTTTTTAAGGGCTAAAGGCGGGGCACATGGAAGTTCCCAGGTTAGGGGGCAAATCGGAGCAATAGCTGCCTACACCACCGCCACGGCAAAGTGGGATCCGAGCTGCATCTGCGACCTACACCACAGCTCGCGGCAGCGCCGGATCCTTAACCCACTGAGCGAGGCCAGGGATCAAACCTGTGACCTCACGGATGCTAGTCAGATTCATTTCCGCTGAGCCACGACGAGAACGCCCTCCTTGGAAATAATTTTGACAGCCATTCAAGGCAACTAGCTTCCAGAGACTCCCCACGAATTTGGAGGAAACACTGAAGCGCTGCCAATCCCAGGATACAACAGGGGAAAGAGAATTCCTACTTTTCCAAATGAGACACTTCACTGGACGCGAATAAAACCAACACACTGCCTTTCCATTTCATCTTTAAAGAACAGGTGAGCAGACATTATCACTGGCATAGTTAAAGGGTCTTTAGAGAATTTCTACCCCATGGTTTTTATCTGAGAGCCCAGCTTCTTTTCTTCTCATCAGCGCCTCTGGCTGCAAAGGGGGGCCCGGGGTTGGGCGGAGGGCATGCACAGCGGTTGGGAGCAACAGCTCTGAAACACTAGGCTTATCCCACGCTGCCTTCTTTGCGTCTGAGTGGGCTACTCGACCCCTCCGAACCTCAGCTTCTTCGCCTATGAAATGGGCTAACAGCCCCACGCGTTGGGATCACTGTGAGGAACAAATGAAACTGTCAGTAACGTGTTCAGCACGTGCCTTGGTGGGGCTGTTATAAAACGGACACAATATACGTATTACTTCAGATGCTTCGGGTTTCTTACTGCTACTTACTGTGGAGAACATTTATCAACTCCACGTCCAGCACACGCTCGAGTCTCCAGCACAGAGCGGGGAAGAGGAGGAGGAAGGGCGAGAGGAGCAGACGTGTAACAGAACAAACAAAAGCAGACAGAGCTAGATCCTTAAGCCCCAACACCCTGACCGGCAGCAGAGCCGTCCCGGCTCCTGGTGAGACTCAGACACGGAGAAGAATCGCGTCACTCACGTGCACGGGAGAACAGCCCCACTGCTGGGACCTGTGTGTCTGGGTCAGAACGGTGACAGGTGGATGGAGAGAGACACTTAGACCTAAGAAAGGCATTAATCTCCAGCTCTGCTCCACCATGTGCACCAGGCCTTCCACTTCCAAGTCACGGCTTCCCCAATCAGTCAAGAGCTGAAAACGCAAGAACGCGCTCAACAGAGCAAGGCAGAGAGTCGCTTGACTCAGGTGAAAAAGACGCCCCTTGTTGTCTCCTCCCTCTCTTTCTTCCTGGCTTCTCTGTCGCTTCACACAGATTCCCATGTGGCTCTCCTCGTGATTATTACTGGCTGAGAAACAAACTTTCGCCTGAGCTCAAGGCCAGGAAGTCAATCATTAAATCCTCGCATGTAAGTTACATCTACCCCAGGCAGGCAGCAGATGCCCCCAGAAGGACACACACGTATTGGCTTCATTTCCCAAACACAGCATCAGCTCCCAAATGCCATCCCATTAAGACCGTGGATGACTTTGGTAAAAAGTGCCAGAGGGTCAGAGAGTCCTCTGACAACCAGAGACCCAACTTCAGTTGAAATAAGTACAGCGGGAATGGGCCACAGCCTACTTCGCACACTGTCACTGGAAGAAGAAATGACATCCCCGGCGTCTTAGGTAACCTTATGTTTTCATGGATTGGAGACTGGCCAGTGAGCTTCATATTTATTATCATTATTAGTGTTCATTTGTAAGAATAAATTACTATCCGCTTGAGAGGAATACCTGTGTGTTGTTTCTGAGATTCTGACTCAGGAGGAAGAGTGATAAACCTGCGGCTCCTAAGAGGTGTCCGGCCACGGATATCCCCTGCATCTCAATGCCATTTTTCACCTCATTTCCTAAGGAAGGCTGGCTCAGACTGTTCAGGGCTAAAGCGGATTGTAATGCAGCCCTCCTAATATTTCTCTTTTCCTTTATCCTAGTCAAGGACTCTTATCTAAACCACTTTGCCTCCTGCTGGGGAAATGGTTTATATCCTTAAAGGTTTGCTCTCAAGAGGGGAAAAAAACGGTACTTAACCACTAACCATAGTAGTAAAACGTCCAGGAGGTGACACTGTGAGTCCCACACACGGTCTATTTCACGTAAATTGAAGCACAGACTCGCCTCACTTTGATACCGGGATCCCAGGGCTCTAGGGCCACCGCCGGCCGGCTGTCAGCAGCCCCGTGGCTGGGCCCGAGGTCCAGCGCCGTGATAACGTGCTATGTGCCGTGAGTCAGCCAGCGCCCCTGCAAGCCACCTATGGTGACACTCCTTCCCCCGCTGACGTCTGAGGCTCACGGCCCCCTGGGAGGGTAGAGGTCTCATTACCTCCATTTCACAGGTAATGGGCAGAGGTCAAGCGACCTGACCAGACAGACAGGAATCTGGCAAAAGGCCTGGTCCCCTTGAGAGTGAAATCTGAAGGTTCCGCAGAGTTAGATTCTAGGCATTTTAATGCCAAGGCAGGATGACCCTGGAGCTTAGTTGCCTTCCTGAGCCTCTGTTTTCTTCAGCTGCAGAGCAGGGGACATGCCACCTGCCCTTCAAAGGGCCGCTGTGACAGGGACGTGAATGGCAGCAGGTAATGCACACAGACAATGCCCCACACCTAGGAAGCGAGCAGTAAATGCCGACCAAGGAGAGATGACGGCGGCTGCATTTTTATGTTTTCCTGGCAATTTTTACATCCTAAAATTCCCAGAGTTCTTGGTGGTGGTGGTGGTTGTTTTTTAAACTCGTCTGCATGTAAATATTCTAATACTTATCTCTCAGGATACTATGCATTGAGATGCTCAGGTTTTTGTTTTTGTTTGTTTTTTCCTGGCAGGCAGGGAAGGGGCAGAAAAGAAGAGGGAAATACTGAAAAAAATTATCTTTATCTTCCAGTTCTCAGTCTTTTCATTTTGTTCCTCAGTTTTTCTCAGGACCACTATATTCTGCATATACCTGTTTTGTTCATATGCTGAGAAATCTGAACTATGAATTTATGTATTTATTTATCCTTCTAAGGCAATGCCTCCCCCCGAAAAAACTACCAAAACCCTACCACCAACTTCTGACTTCAAGCACAAAATATCCCAGGTTTAAATGCTGTCACCGTATTAGCCAGGTCGGCGCATCTTTCTCTGTTCCTAGAAATATAATCGGGGCAAATGATTTATCTCAGCTTTGCCCTGTTTTAACAAGCCACCAAATGCATATTCCCCATCCACCACGGAAATGGGTAAATCAACTTTTCAGTTGACTCATAATAGGGCAAACTTTTTTTTGGCCACAAAACTCTGTCTCCTATTGCTCAGTTCTAGGTAACACAAAAGGAGCTTTTACCCTCTGTTTAATTGACAAAAGTCAGTCAATTTTGGTCCTTTTTGTCTGAATAATTTTGGCACTAGGTCATGAACTAAGTTCTAGAGTGGCATGTCATCCTTGGCATACTTTTCCTGAATAGCTGTTTCCCACAGTCACCGAGTCATTCAACACCATAGATATTATTTAACACCGACTATGTGCCAGGTATTAGGTCACATGCCTGAGATACAAACACTGGGCAAAAACAGACCCTCAAGGAGGCTTCAGTCCAGAAGAGACAGAAACGCGCTGAGGAGCCACCCGATCACCGCACAAGATCCAGGGCCGGAGAGAGGAACCTTCTCCACGCCTGGCACGGATCTGACCTGCTTAGGGAAGGGCCAGTGGGTTTTCCCAAGAAAGCAACACCTGAGATGAAGTCTGATCAAAGATGACAAGGGGTCAGTGAAGGGAAAAGGGGCAAGAAGAGCATTCTAGAGAGAAGTGAAGCAGCAGCCTGGACGGGCACAAGCAGCCCCGTGTGGCTGGAGCCGAGGCCGAGAGCCGCGCTGAGGCTGGGGAGGCAGGCGAGGGCCAACGCAGGTCGCTGTGGTCGTGCTGAGAAGTCTCACCTCCACCCTGAGCACCAGGGCAGGGGCGGAGGTGGTGACACCATCTGACGTGTGCTCTGACTGCAGCGGGGCCCAGGTCAGGAAGGCGCAGTGGGAAGAGGGACACCAGGTAGGAGGCCACTGCAGGACCCAGGTGAGACCGCGGCAGCGCGGACCAGACTGCCGACGGGGCCAGGGGTGATGGCGGTATTACGAGCTGGGCAGGCATGACTCGTAGAATTTTTGTGAACAACCTGTGGGACAGGTATTCTCTTCTGCATTTTTTGTTTGTTTGTTTTTGCTTTTTAGGGCCGCACCTGCAGTACATGGAGGTTCCCAGGCTAGGGACTGAATCGGAGTTGTAGCTGCTGGCCTACACCACAGCCACAGCCACAGGGATCCAAGCTGCGTCTGCGACCTACACACAGCCCAGGGCAACACTGGATCCTTAACCCACGGGTGGGGCCAGGGATTGAACCCGCGTCCTCACGGATGCTAGTCAGGTTCGTTACCACTGAGCCACAACGGGAACTCTTCCTCTTTCCTGCCTTTTACAGATGAGAATTCTGAGGCACGTGGGGCCTGTCCAGAGTCCAGGTACTAAGTGACAGAACCAGGACCCCACCCATGGTTGTGCAACTTCAGAGCCCACGACAATATCGTTGCGTAACAACAGAGCTGGGAAAAAAAGGGTCTCTCCCGCCAAGTTTCACAACTTAACAAAAGCTTCCTGCTCCATGTCACCGAGGGGCAGGTGGCGAGCCCTGCAGAACAGGGCGTCAGGCCTTTCCTTCCCGACACGGTTCCCTTCGGCAGGGTCATACCTATTTCAACGTATCGACTCGGTAGGTCCCGCATCTCGCCGGCGTGCCGCTCCTTCACCGAGCATATCTGAGAAGAGAAACCCGCAGGTTACTTTCTTCATCGGCTGCAACACGCGTCATCCCATTTCAATCACACCCGACACGTCGGCTCAACGAGCCACGCAGCCCTGCAGTCGGCGAGCGAACCGTCGGCCCTGTGACTCAAGGGACAGAAATGACCCTCCACGACTTAGACTCTCCAACATCATTGCTCCATAACGTCTTCTTGGAGGGCCAAGGAAGGAAGGGAACTATAATTCGGTTTTCACGTGTTTCCAACGACCCGTTCTCTGCAACTGGACTCGGCCCACCTCTACCACCGTCCAAACGAAGCTCTGGCAGAAGCAGTGGCCAAAACCGCCCAACGGCCAATCCGGCAACGTGCACAGCAGGGCTCCCCATGTTTCTGATGATACAGCAGTAAAGGCATTTCACTGCTGCTCATGACACTTCGCAAAAAAAGTGTCACATGCTCTTCTCCCGGGCACGTTAAAATCAACCGATTATAAAATTTAAATCAGCGCTGGCGAAGTCCAGTGCAGCCACTTGTCTGTTTTTTTATGGCCTGTAAGCTAAAAATAGTTTTTACAATTTTGAAGGCTTGAAAAAATGAAAAGGAGGGAGGGAGGGAGAAAGGGAAGGAAAAAGAAAAAAAGAAAAATCCTCAGCAGAAACAGTATATAGTGTGCAAGGTTTAACACATTTACCACCAGCCCTTTACAGAAAAAGCTTATCAGCCCCTATTGTAAACTGTATGTATACAGTTTGGATACAGGTCCCCCCACCCCAGTTTTTTTCTTTTAATTGAAGTATAGTTGATTTACAGTGCTTTGTTAGTTGCAGGTATACAGCAACATGATTTTAGTTCTAAAATATACATATATATACCTAGGAGTTCCCGTTGTGGCGCAGTAGTTAATGAATCCGACTAGGAACCATGAGGTTGCGGGTTCGATCCCTGGCCTTGCTCAGTGGGTTAAGGATGCGGCGTGGCCGTGAGCTGTGGTGTAGGTCACAGACCAGCTCAGATCTGGTGTTGCTGTGGCTGTGGCGTAGGCTGGTGGCTACAGCTCTGATTAGATGCCTAGCCTGGGAACCTCCACATGTCATGGGTGTGGCCCTAAAAAGACAAAAAAAAAAAAAAATATGTGTGTGTGTGTGTGTGTGTGTGTATTTTCAGATTATTCTCCCTTCTCTGTAATAATCTTACAGGTTATTACAAGATATTGAGTACAGTTTCCTGTGCTAAACAGGAGGTCTTTGGTGGCATCTATTTTACACACAGCCGTGTGGACAGGCTCAGCCCAAAGTCCTCATCTGTCCTTCCATCTGCTTTCCCCTTCAGTCACCGTACCTTTGTTTTCTGTCTGTGGGTCTATTTCTGTTTTGCACATAAAGTCATTTGTATCAGTTTTTAAAGATTCCACAGATAAGCGATACCATACGAGATTCGTCTTCTCTGTCTGACTGACTTCGTTCAGTGGATAATCTCTAGGTCCCTCCACGTTGCTGCCAGCGGCATTATTTCATTCCTTTGGATAGACATTTTATATACTTATTTTTAAATACACCTCACTTATACACACACACAACACAACAACAGTGGGTGTTTCGGTTTTAGGGTGAGGACCATGGATATTTTACATTTTCTTTCTTTCTTTTTTTTTTTGTCTTTGGTCCTTTTAGAGCCCCTCCCGCAGCACATGGAGGATCCCAGGCTGGGGGGCTAATCGGAGCTGCAGCCGCCGGCCTCCACCACAGCCAGAGCAGCACAGGATCTGAGCCACGTCTGCGACCTACACCACAGCCACAGCCACGCCGGATCCTTAACCCACTGAGCGAGGCCAGGGATTGAGCCTGCAACCTCACGGTTCCTCGTCGGATTCGTTTCTGCTGCGCCACGACAGGTCCTCCGATATTTTGTACTTTCTTTGCTTCATTTTCTAAAGTAAGCACGTTCTATTTCATTATAAGAGATGAGAAAAAAATGCACATTAAGTCCAACCATCCAGGTTAAGACTGAGCCTCAAGGTAAGCGCTGACCCCTCTCCAACTTTCAAGAGGGGCCAGGTTTTTCCTTCTCTTAGACACAGCATGTATTGTGCTACTTTACAGCTGTAACCCTAAGCACAGCCACAGTGGGAAAATTTCTAAAATGCAGAAAACTCACAGGGAAGGAATGAATTACTACCTGCTGCTCCAGGAGGACGTGAACCACTATTAACAATCCGTATTCTGTGGAAGCTGCTTTTATTACCCAACATTTACTACAAGTAACTTAATGTATTTAGGTATTCCTCCACAATTCTTTAATATCTTCACAGTGTTTCATCACAGGAACGTCATGTAATTTGTTTACTCAACACTGCTTTTTTTCCTTTGTGGCCACACCCATGGCACATGGACGCTCCCAGGCCAGAAGTCGAAGCGGAGCCTCAGCAGCACCCCGAGCCGCTGCAGAGACAACGGTGGATCCTCAACCCGCTGCACCACAGCGGGTCCTCCTACTTATTCCTGTTTTAGACATGAATTATTTGCCTTTCTCTCTCCCTCTGATGCAAGCCCAGGGCAATCAACATACCTGTATATAACACTTTTGGACTTTTGTTTCCTTAGCATAAATCCCTAGACGTAGAACTGACAGATCAATGCACATTTTGCAAGGTTTGGTTTTGTTTGTTTAATATTCAGACCCACATTGCTGTCTAGGAATGCGATGACTACATGGCAGCAGAGCCATCCACAGGACCCCGGATGACACGGACGTCTGAGGATGCTCAGGTCCCTTATGTAAGACGGCACGGTGTCTGCACATACCCTACACACGTACACAATGACTCGTGTCTGGATTACTTATGATACCTAATACAATGTGGGTGCTATCTAAGTAGTTACTGGTGTCCAGCAAATTAGAGCTTTGCTGTTGGAAACTTTCCGGATAGTCCCCCAACTATTTTCAATCCGAGGCTGGCTGAATCCACCGCTGCAGACCCACGGACACAAGGGGTCTTGATGTTCTTTCTCTGACACTGAACTTGACCCCAGTGCTGTGGAGGCATAACCACCGACTGAGAAGAGCCTGCTCTTTTCCTCCTTGACTGCTTTCTGTCGGCTGTTTCCTGTCCATCTCAGACAATTTCCTGTTCCCTTCCCCAGTTTTCCTCCTCTTTCAATAGACTTTTGATAAGTTACCTACTCTTCAATCCACAGTCAGGAGGGAAACGACTCAACTGTCCAATAGGCACAGTCCACATGCCAAAGGGACAACCGCTTTAATGCGCCGACAAAAGTGTATGAGGAGCAGGCTTTCAAATGGTTTTAAATACCTGTGTGTATATGCGTGTATGTGTGTGTCTAGGCATACGTGTACATGTGTGTATGTGCCTACATGCATGTGTATATGTGTGTAGGTAGGTATATACATGTGCACACATATCTGTATGTGCCGTGTGTACATATATGCATACACATGTGCATATGTGTGCACACCTGTGCATGTATGTAGCTATATGTGCATGTGTGTGCGTACACATATACACAAAATAGCGATATCGACTGGGCAGCAGTCCTGAGTTATGGGCTTTGTAAAACAGAGGTAGCTCTGTTCTTTGGAAGATCTGGGGGCAGTGAGGGAGACATGCTCAAGGCATCTCACTCAAGGGTGAGGGGGAAGCACAGAAGTACAGAGCAGAGGCGTCTACCAGCAGGGATGGAAGGCTTCCTGGAAGAAGTGTCTTGTAAGCAGGAGGCATGAGACAGGTGCAACAGGGCAGCCCGACAGCATGGGGCCCTCAGCTGGAAGGTGATCAGACAGCAGAGAGCACGGGGGCAGGAAGGTGCGGAGGAGCAGGGAGTGGATGGGGCGGAAGCCTGGGAGTGCGTGAAAGAGGAGGCGGCTGTTCTCCAAGTAAGGGGACTCCCTGGGGGGCTTCTAAATCTGCCCTCCAGAAAGGTTGTCCTGGCTGCACTGTCTAGGGCGGATTTAAGGGAGGATGAAACTAGAGCCAGGGGGACCCGACAGGAGAGTGGAGGCTAGAGGAGAGACGTGAGGGCCTGTGACAGGACTTGAAGACAGCCTGGGCCTCCTCCAATCCTCAGACACCCCTGAAAGGTGATGCTTTCAGCCCTAAGGTAGAAAGGCTCCCCCCTACCCCCCCCCCCGCCCACAGCCTCTCTAAAGACAAGGACATGTGATGCCACTGGTGGCTGGGCTGTGACCTCTTCTTCCATGTCAGCTGTGGCCTAAGCTCTTATCCTGGCACCTGCCTCTTGGGGGGCAGGGGGTGGGGGCAAGTGCCACCAGGGAACAGGGAAGGGCCAGCCTTCGCTCTCCTGCTGCATGAGTGCAGACTGATGATCTCAGGAGCCCTCCGCATGGACAGGCACATTCTGGGCCCCGACCCCTCATCTGCTTGGTCTGTCTCCTTGAGTCTAAGAGGCATCGCTGGCACCATCCAAAACCCTCCCGTGTCCTCCTCCTCCTCCTCTCAACACCTCCGCCAGCAGCCTTCCCATTTCAGTCAAAGGCAGCTTCGTTTCCTCCCAGTTTTTGCTCAAGTGAAAAAAAAAAAAGACAAGACTTGCCATTCTCTTCTCTCTTTTGTCTTACTGCCCACATCCGACCATCCCCAAATACCAGGCAGAGCCCAGCCGGCCCTCAGCAGCGGCACCGGGCTGACCCCAGACCCCGTCATTTTATACTGAGGTTACTGCCGCAAGCTCCTGGCCAGTGTCCTCTCTTTTCCTGCCCCTTTGCTGTTTAGCTCTGCACAACAATCAGAAGAATTTTGTTAAAATCCAAGTTAGAACACGATGGAAGAGAGTAGGGAGAAAAAAAAGTGTGCGTGTGTGTATATGTGTGTGTGTGTGTGTATATACATATATATGAATGACTGGGTCACTTTGCTGTACAGAAGTTGAAGGAATCGACTTTAATAAAAAATGAAAAAAAATCCAAGGTAGATCATTTGACTAATTCACTGCTCAAAACCCTCTGCTGCTTCCCGAGCTCGCTCAAATCAAAGCCCGCAATCTCATGAGGGGCCCAAGAGCCCCTGCGACCTGCTCCATCCCAGCACCCGGCCGCCGCCTCCTTCCCTCCCTCCCCACGCCTGCTCCCTCCTCCGCCAATAACCCCGCCCCCGCCCCGCCCCCGGGGGCTGCTCCCTGCGCCGCACCCCTCCCTCCGGATCTCCGCCCACGCGCCACGCGACTGGGCCCCATGCCCGTCCCTTCCCCCTCCTGGCACTGGTCACCATCCACCTGGCATAGTCACCTGCCCGTCCATCTTTGCACACTAGAGCATCGATGTCTCCGGGGAGGGAGTCACCCAGGGGTTTCCGTGTGGACCTGCCACACCAGAACCTTCCTGGCGCTCGGCGAGGAGGGGTGCCCGCGTGACGTGGGCCACAGACACACACACACACACACACACACACACACACACACACACTCACACGGCTGTTGTGCTTGGTTTTCCCTAAGGATGTTCCCTCTCTGAGGGGACACACCCCGTCTTCTCTTGCCTCAGCAGGACACTAGGATTCTCACCTGGGAAGCGGTGCCCCACCTGCTACTGAGTCGGAGGAAATCCCCAATTCCCGGCAACGTGTGGCATGAAACACTGCCTGGGAGCTGGGCAGAGAAGGGCAGTAGCTGCCAGTGGCTGCTGTAACAGATGACCTCAAACTTGGAGGTTTGAGAGGACAGAAATTCATTCTCAGAATGAGTTCTGTAGGAGGAGTGTCTGGTTTCACTGGGCCGAGGTCAAGGTGTTGGCAGAGGCTCCAGCAGAAGGGGCGTCCTCTGGCCCCCGGGCTCCTGCGTTCCTTGGCCGCGTCTCTCCAGCGCCTGTGTCCCTGCTCACGCTGCCTTCTCCTCCCTGCGGCACCACTCCCGCCTGTCAGGATGCTGCATTTAGGGCCCACCCAGAGCACGCAGGGTCACCTCCCCATCCCAGGATGCCACACCTTCTGCCCCATAAAGAAACAGGGGTTGCTATCCCTGGAGACCATTTTTCAGCCTAACAGAGGAAGCATTTCTGAGGCAATCAGCAAACTCCTTACATGTCCCTACAGGCCAATTTTCCTTTTTTTTTTTTTTTTAACCAAAAGAAAAGAAAATTGCAACTTTAAAACAAAGGAGAAAGCGACTTGGTCCATTTAAGAAATTTAAAAGTATTAAGAACATTAGTTCATTGGATCAGTGAACACACGCAAGGGAAGGGGGACTGGGAACGGGGAATCACAGAGCACACGGAAGCTCCTGGACTGGGAACTGAATCTGAGCCACAGCTGTGACCTAGGCCGCCACTGCAGCAACGCTGGATCCTTTAACCCACTCTGCTGGGCCGAGAATGGAACCCACATCTCTACAGCAACCAGAGCTGCTGCAGTCAGATTTTTCTTTTTTTTTTTTTTTGTCTTTCTCCTATTTAGAGCCACACTTGAGGCATATGGAGGTTCCCAGGTTAGGGGGTGAATTGGAGCCACAGCCGCCAGACTACACCACAGCCACAGCAATATGGGATCCAAGCCACGTCTGCGACCTACACCACAGCTCACAGCAACCCTGCATCCTCAACCCACTAAACGAGGCCGGGGATTGAATCCGAGTCCTCATGGATACTAGTTGGGTTTGTTAACCATTGAGCCACAACGGGAACTCCTGCAGTCAGATTCTTAACCCACTGCACCACGGCGGGAACTCCCTGGGATCACATTTTCTTTCTTTTTTTTTTTTTGTTATTGTTGTTGTTGTTGTTGTTGTTGCTATTTCTTGGGCCGCTCCCACGGCATATGGAGGTTCCCAGGCTAGGGGTTGAATCGGAGCTGTAGCCACCGGCCTACGCCAGAGCCACAGCAACGCGGGATCTGAGCCGCATCTGCAACCTACACCACAGCTCACGGCAACGCTGGATCGTTAACCCACTGAGCAAGGGCAGGGACCGAACCCACAATCTCATGGTTCCTAGTCGGATTCGTTAACCACTGCGCCACGACGGGAACTCCTGGATCACATTTTCTAATCCTAGACTACAGGGTACCACCTCTTTCTTGTTGCCCTAAACAGGAATCACACAGTGTTCATTTAACACATGCAAACAATGACGGCATGTTCAATTAAGGAAGAGAACCCGAATCCTATCAATGCGAGGGCCGCGAGGACCTTACCTCAAATGAGCAATGCTTATTTTGGTAATAACAGTCACTGCATTTATAATTTTTGTGCTTGCTTTTCCACAGAAGAATTTTAAATAGCTATGTCTCTTTCATGACTTTCCCAGAATTGTGTGGCCTAACGATGGCAGCTGATACTTATTAAACATGATATGTCAGATTCTCTGCTAAGCTCTTGGTTGAATCCTCTCGAAACCGTGTGAGGTGAGAGCAAGGAGCACCCCTATTGGGCGGAGGAGGGAAGGAGCCTAGGAGAGGGTCACACGGGAGGACGCGGGGAGGCCCGAGTGGATCCCGGGTCTGTCTGCCTTGAAAGCCTGGGCTCTTCCAGTAACGAGACTATTTATTGCTGGGCTCCTTTCCTGTTTTAATCTCCGCTGTTATTTTACTTTGCTTGGATTAAGCTATATCTTTCTAAAGGGAAGCAAAGAACTTTGGGCTCTGAAATTCCTAATACCAGCCAAGCACTGCCCGGCAGGAAATAAAGGTGAACGAACTTCGTTACTGAAAGGCACCTAAGAGGCAGGTAATATAAAGTGACAAAACCATCCCCAGCCTTATCATCAATAATGAGTCTGGGTCTTTACCCGACCAAACTATTAGCAGGCAAGCAGGATGACTTAGTTTCAACCTTCTTTTTCCACCCCCAGCTTGAATGAAGATGCCCAGGATCAAAGCTAAGGGAGAGGGAAAGAACGATAAAGAAGGGACCCAAGTGGACCACCACCACTAACCACGTGCTCCACAACAGCTCAGGCCAACCGGGTTAGGGGAAATTTTAAAAAGATCCACAAAGGCATTCCAAACACGGAAGCATTCCTGATTTGATCTGCATGGCGTGGAGCAGAAAGGCTCCATCTTGAAACTTATGCAGATGGAAAAATTTCAGCATTAAATGATTATCACATGACGATGATGTGCAGGGGAAAATAGCCTGGCTCCCCTGGACCATCAGCCGTAGATTTATAGCAACATGGACTCAGGGGAAAGACAAGCAAAGCCACCTTGACAGATGTTCCCCAGCCAACAATCAGGGTCACGCTGTCCTTCCAGCAGAGGCTGCAAGGGTACATGTCCGGGCGGAGGCTCACATCATCCCTGGGCACGTTGGTGATTCTCTGCTTTGAGGTGACGTCAAAAATCTTCACACCCTGGAAGACAAAAGAGCATGAGGCAGCCTCTGCTTGGGAAAAGGGAAGGAAAAGCCATGAACGGCTCCTGCTGAGCAGTGATGACCGACCCTGCAAAGTACCGCACTGCCAGGAGCCACCCAACAGAACCACTCCTATTGCACAGGAACCCTGCGGAGAGCCCACACCCCAGGAGACCTCCGCTCTTCTTTCTGGGCAAATGCGCTTTTACAAGGGTTTGGTGTGAGCGACTCGAACCCAACCCAAGTGGGAAATGCACTGACATCCACAGCTCCACTTCCAAGACAACCGGCGAGTGACAGGCCTCTGTGTTGTTCCACCACGAATACGGGGTATGGTTTTCAGAGAAGCTTTGGATCTGAAAAAACGTTACGTGAAGAAAACCACACTCGACATTTTAAACGTACGCAACTGGAAACATGAGAGCAGCAGCTAAATCGCAATGAACCAAGAGGCTGGACGTCTGTTTACCTTGACCGTGACCCAGGAGGAGGAAGAAGTCCTGCCGGGCACAGTAGATTCTGGGAGGTTGCTACCAGTCAACGGATTTGCCAAATTATACCCCAAATTCCCAAAGCTATGCCAGGTGTCCTAAAGGTCATATTGAAACATCCTCCTGGGCCCTAACTCACACGGGGTAAACTTGAAACAAGTGAAACACGGAAAATTAGGACCGTGATTATACTGGGGGGTGAAAGAAGAATCAGCAAAACCCTGCCCTGGCTTCCTATCGCTGGCTCTCGCCCTTGGCTAATAGGCAAATAGTATTTTCAGACTACATTCCCAAAGCCGCGCTTCCGTTATTAAGATGCCTTTTCATTTTCTGGCTGTTCTCTCTGCCTCGGGCTCTTCCTCTGAAACAGAGGCCAGAATACACTGGAAATGACTCTCTGACGAAAGCCAAAGGCAATCTAATTTCTTCATGCTTCCGGGTAAGGTCTCTCTGGCCCCGGGTATCTTTTAGGAAGGGCAGCGGCGGGAGCGGCGTCTCCGCCCTTTGCCACAGCGCTCGGGTGGGTCCTCTGGCTCTGAGCGAGCAGCAGGCAGACGGGGACGCGCTCTTACCATGTTGTTCGCCCAGGCAATCAGATGGCCCCTCCACTTCACACTCCTGATGTTCCCTTCTCCTTCATGCAGAACCGACGACTTCCACCTGCTCATCCAAGACCGTTCGAACAGCAGCAACTAAGGGCAAATATCACAACACCAGAATTTGAAAAACTGAGAATCATACATTAAATGCATTATAATTTTGGCCTGTCCATTCATCAAGGAGAAAACAAATTATTTTCCACATTTTAACTGTAGACTTGCAGTGGTACATGGGTTTGTGTGTGTGTGTGTGTGTGTGTGTGTGTTTTGCCTTTCGTCCTTTTAGGGCCACACCCGCAGCATATGGAGGTTCCCAGGCTAGGGGTCCAATTGGAGCTGGAGCCACCAGCCTACACCACAGCCACAGCAATGCGGGATCCGAGCCACATCTGCAACCTACACCACAGCTCATGGCAACGCCAGATCCTTAACCCACTGAGTGAGGCCAGGGATCGAACCCGAAACCTCATGGTTCCTAGTTGGATTCATTTCCACTGCGCCATGATGGGGACTCCGTTTTTTGTTTTTGTTTTGTTTTTTCCATTTTGGAAAGTACTCTGTCTATGTTAACCTGCTCAAAATGTGTTTGAGTGTTGAAGTTACTATGAAGTCCAGCCACAAGATGGCACCAAAACACCAAAATTCAGGGAAAATTCTGTCTATTAGTTAAAAGATTTTTCTTACACAAAGTTCTCCAAATAATTGACCAGGAATTAATTTAGTAAATTGGGGAATCAATAGCTCATAATGCTTTCCCCTTGAAAATAAGATATTAGCCACAGATGAAACTGCAATGATTAGAAGGGGTCTTTCATTTAATCCAAGAAAAATAACAATGACTTATGAGCAGTAATTCATGTCATAGTATAAGAGAAATCTGCTTTAGGAGTAAGCTTCTTTAAAAAAAAAATCTGAGTAGCTAAGGTCTTTATTTTAACAGAGAGACTCTATTTTTCAAAATCTGCTGAACAAATTTTATTACCAAAAATAAGTGATCAAAACCTCTATATACAGATGTAATTCTAAATTCATGCATTACTAAGGATACAATTACAAACATTTTCTTTGCTCTCTCTCTCTTTTTTCTTTTAGGGCCACTCCTGTGGCATATGGAGGTTCCCAGGCTAGGAGTCAAATCGGAGCTACAGCTGCTGGCTTACACCACAGCCACAGCCACCCGAGATCCAAGCCACATCTGTGACCTATACCATGGCTCACAGCAGTGCTGGACTCTGAGCAGGGCAGGGATAGAACCCGCATCTTCATGGACACCAGTCGGGTTTACTTCCTCTGACTCACAATGGGAACCCCCAATTACAAAAATCTCTTGATATAGCCAAATTAAATCCCAGAAGAAAAGATTTTTATACTTATATGTATATAAATACATACATATAAGATATGCTTCATACAATGGATAACTCAAAGCATATAACTTTTAGACATATAATCCAGAAATACACAGTTACTTTTCAAAAGCAAATGTTGACTCTACAAAATTTATAAATTTATATTAAATGTATATTATTTATTTTACAAAATTATTTATTGCCATAGTACAGCCCCCCCAAAAAGGGGGGAAATAGGTAAGAGTAGAATAAATTCACATTTTATTTATATTTCTTATACATCTTTTCCAATCATTAGGCTCCTACAGACAAAAGGGGCACAAAAAGCGGGGTGGGGGGAGGCTCAAAATAAACAAATGTTAGTCTTCACAAACGAGCCAAGTTGAGTCCTTTGAAAACGGCAGAAATGTTTCAAGTTCTCTACCACCCGGTAAAAGCACAGTGTCCTCACCACGCCCAGAGGGGGGCCTGGAGACAAGGCTTGTCCTGACACGGGGAGTCCTCTGTTCCCAGCGGGTGAACACAGCACAGGGCTCCCCTACGCTCCCCAACCTGCTGCCTCGTCACCTCCCCTCCCGCCTGGGCTCTAGGGAATCGCCCCCCCCCCCCCCCCCCCCGTCAGCGACCCTGGGGTCCGGCCCCCCCCGTCTGCGATTCACCCTCTCCCACAGCCACTCTTCTCAGCAGAGAACAGAGCGCAGGTGGCCAGTGAGGGTGTCCAGTGTCTTAGGATGCGACAGGTTTGAAGTCTGGGAATGGTGAAAGCCTGAGGACGCAGCTCCTGCCCTGCCCGAGATGACACTGCACTAAGGTTCATCTTCCCTCCGCGGCGGGGTCAGGCCGAGTGGAGAGTACGAGGCGGGGAGGGGGGGTCCACAGCTGCCTGTGGGAAGGGATGCTGGATGCATGGGCAGGGGGAGACCGTGGGCCAGCAGGGCCGCCTCAGCTTCCCCGCCCTCACCAAGTCCCACCTGGAAATGGCCCAAGTAGTAACACAAGGGGAGCGATCGGCACCCGTGGGAGAACAATGACATGCGCCCCAATTTTTAAATGAGAAGTCCTGTACAACGTGATAGAAAGAAGACTCCCAGTGAGGCCTGTGACCCGACGCATTACAAGGACGAGCCCTCCTTGGTCAGGTGCACAGCAGGAATACGGCAAAGCACTCCCATCTCCGTGCCATAGGGCGCATCTCAGGCAGGGACACAGTTTCTGGTGGCTGGAGACACAGCTTGGGAGGGGACACAGGCAGGCTGGCACAGGAGGGTGTTCCCCAAGGGTCGTTGTGCCAGTTACATAAGTTGGGCACATGAACTGTGGCAATCCATAAAAACTCTGAACTGTCTCAATAAATACGGAAAGCAAGCTTGAAAATATAGCCCTTCCCTGCTGCACCAACGATTACACTCTCTTTCAGCCACTTTCCCAACAGACAACTGTGTTCCAGTTCAGCAACAATGAAAACATAAAACTTCCTTCTCCCACAGTTGCCCAGAATAAAAAATCCGGACAAAGTTCTCCCAAAATCTATGGGCAAATTCACCGTCACTTCTCGTAAATATGAGATAACAAGAAGAAACACTAGCAATATGGGAAAATGTGGTATTTGAAAACAGCAGAACTGATCTAGGGAAGAAGAAAAAAAAATCTGCCTCTCCTAACACCACATAAATGAGATATTCCGTACAGCAGAGACGGACCTTAAAATAATTCTTATTCTCAGGTGACAAGAAAATTAAGAAACTAATTTTGAAAGACTTACGGTTACCAAAGGGGACAGGCGGCGGGAAAAGGACTGGGGTTTGGGGTTGGCGCATGCGCCCTGAAGTCTGTGGAACGGTGGGCCAGCGGGGACCTGCCGTCCGACACAGAGAATGGGATGGCTCTGCTGCACAGCAGAGACCATCACGAGCCTGTAAATCAACTCTACTGCAATACAACTTTACGAGAAAAGTAGAGCAAAACAAACAAAAAAGAAGTAAAAAAATTAATATTCTCTGTCCTTGGGTAAGAAAGGAAATCAAACTGCAACCACAGCACTTGGAAATGAAAACACAGACAGCATAAACCGAAACTCAAGAGGACGCAATCAGAGCTGTAAACAAGGGAGAGATGGTAGCTCTAAAACTTAATAATGAACAAAACCAGATGTGTGTGAACCAGCTACACGGCAAAAACAAAAACACCGTGCTGGGGGACAGAGAAGGAGAACGAAATGAATAGATAACATGTTCCTGGCTGTTACAACTTAAAATTCTCACTGAGGAATGACGTTAGGAATTACCTATGATTCTAATGCAAACCCAAAGAAAATCCCAAAGGAATGGTTTCTAAAGCTTCCAAAATGCTTTGAATTGATTTGAAAATGTGTGAGAATACCAAGAATTTTTCAAACAGGAAGCCATTTGAGGCTGGGGGGTGGGGGTGCAGATCTGCCCTGCCAGATGGGTAAAATATTGTAGGAAATTAACACCAGAGCGAAGATAGCAGTGGTCCTAGAATGGACAGGTGAAGAAAGAAGGAAAGAAGGACCTGACAAAGATGAATCCAAATGCTAAGGCCAGACCCCGGGAGAAGCTGGGCACATGTGTAAGACCGTCCCATCGTCTTTCTGGAGGGCCCTTTAGCGTTACGGACTCAGAGCTTTAAATATGACCCCAGACGTCCATGTCTAAAAGGTTTTGCTCACAAGTGACCAGACAGGTGGGTAAAGGTGTGTGTAAGGTTATTTATGACAGCCAGAAAGACACTGGTAAAACGTGGCAGAGCTAGACGCTTGAAGAGCGTGTTTCTGTATGTATTTATTTGGCCCGTCCTGCAGCATGTGGGAGTTCCTGGGCCAGGGATCGAACCCACGCCACAGCAGTGGCCCAAGCTGCTGCAGGGGCGACAATGGATCCTTAACTTGCTGTGCCACAGGAGAATTCCTGCATCTGTTTTTAAAGGATTTTATATACGGACATCAATGCACAGAAAGAGATGTTCAGGGCATATTAAATAAAAACGCAGACTGCAAAACAGGCTTCAATAGGACGACCTCTAAGTCATCCTATTTCGTTTTATACATCCATTTTTACAAATGGATACACATACATCATGAATATGTGTCCGTATATAAAAATCTAAAAGGCACATTATGAAGTACTCATGATTCCAGAAAGAGGTGACAGGAGACACTCACATTATTTCTATTTTATAATTACTCTGCGTGGCACAGGTGGGTCGTTTTTGTGACGTTAACAAGTATGGGGACAAAGTCCACTCTCCCGTTTTCACAGTCAGGATAATTCAGGGGAATGTGTGAAATAAAACAGCATCAAGACTCACTGGGGAGTTCCCGTCGTGGCGCAGTGGTTAACGAGTCCGACTAGGAACCATGAGGTTGCGGGTTCGGTCCCTGCCCTTGCTCAGTGGGTTAACGATCCGGCGTTGCCGTGAGCTGTGGTGTAGGTTGCAGACGCGGCTCGGATCCCGCGTTGCTGTGGCTCTGGCGTAGGCCAGTGGCTACAGCTCCGATTTGACCCCTAGCCTGGGAACCTCCATATGCTGCGGGAGCGGCCCAAAGAAATAGCAAAAAAGACCAAAAAAAAAAAAAAAAAAGAACTTCATGGGGAGTTCCGATCCTGGCTCAGTGGAAACAGACCTGACTAGCTTCGTGAGGATGTGGGTTTGGTCCCTGGCCTCGCTCAGTGGGTTAAGGATCCGGTGCTGCGGTGAGCTGTGGTGTAGGACTCGGCTCGGATCTGGTGTTGCTGTGGCTGTGGTGTAGGCCGGTGGCTACAGCTCCGATTCGACCCCTAGCCTGGGAACCTCCATATGCCGAGGGAGCGGCCCAAGAAATAGCAACAATAACAACAACAAAAAAGACAAAAGACAAAAAAACAAAACAAAACAAAACAAAAAACCTCACTGGACTTTAGAGAAAGAAGGATATTTGAGGCCTCCTGATTATGCCTGAGAATTAATTCCTGTAAACTGTGCCTACCTTTTAAACAAGACGCTAACTTCTTCGGGAAACTGTTAATAAAATCTTGTTGCAATTCTGTTTCAAATCCAAGTCACGCCAACCCACCCTTTCTGCTGTGGTTCTGGGAGGGAGCTGGGGCCTCCCTTTGTCTGCTCTGGCTCCAAGGAAAACATCCAGCAGAGGGCAGGAGGAAGAGGAGAGAATTCTGAATTCAGCCGGGTTTCCAGAGTTCCATTACAATACACCTGTGCACCCGGCTTGGACAGGAATCCGGCAACAAAGAAGCCTCTCCATGTTATTTGTATAGTTTTGAGGGTAGAGGACATCCCATCTGTGAGATGGGTGCTCCCCATTTTCATGGGTGCTCCAAAACAGAAGCAGGGGGCGGTTAATACCTAGCTTCTGGGGATGAAGCAAATTTTAACTGATTCCATTACAATTTCGGACACAATTTGCATTATTCTCTCGTGTTTTTCAAACAGCGGTCGTTTCAGCACTTTATACTTGAAAAATAAGAAATGATCTGGAAAGAAATAGCCTGAAATGTATGAGAGAAGACTGTCACTTCAGGGAATTGTTTTGTAAGTGAAATAATTTCCGCCTAATTTCCTGGTTTTACACTCATGTTGGGGGCAGCCTGGCTCCGGGTCATGGCACCATGAGCACCTGTCATACGGAGTTCGCTGAAATCCACGTATTTACTTCTCCTCTCCCCGATGGACTGCACATCCCTCAGAGGATGAAACCAGATCTTACGTGCACTTTGCCAGACACCAGGAGAAACCAACATCAGACCCGGAGGCGGCTTTCCCAAGTCTACAGCGCCTTCCTGCCTCCGTTATCCGCAGACTCGAGGTGAGCTCTTTTCCATTACAATTCCACACAGGGTTCCCGTGATTCTCACTTGCTGCTGGCATCCTGTGCGATTCCCCATCCATCACTCAGCCCAGCTTTAGGAAGAAATGGCTGTGAAGCTTTTTTTTTTTTTTTTGTCTTTTTTGTCTTTTGTTGTTGTTGTTGTTGCTATTTCTTGGGCCGCTCCCATGGCATATGGAAGTTCCCAGGCTAGGGGTCGAATCGGAGCTGTAGCCACCGGCCTACGCCAGAGCCACAGCAACGCGGGATCCGAGCCGCGTCTGCAACCTACACCACAGCTCACGGCAACGCTGGATCCTTAACCCGCTGAGCAAGGCCGGGCATCGAACCCGAGACCTCATGGATGCTAGTCGGATTTGTTAGCCGCTGAGCCACGACAGGAACTCTGGCCGTGAAGTATTTTTGACACACTGGAATCTGCCCTCATCTCACAGACCTAAAGGAGGGAGCCCCGAGACTGAGTCATCCAGTTCATTCGTTGCACGCCGAGGAATGGCTCATTTATACTGACGCCATGTCCTTGTCCTCAAATGGTGGCCTCCCTCCCTTTGCTCAAGGCCAGAGGATATGATCTGTGCCCAACTTGGCAAAACTTTGCAAAGTCCTCTGAAGGTGAGTCCTTCCCTGTTTGGTTTAGGAAACGGAGGCTCCCCGATGTCAGGGATGCTTCCTGGCCTCTCCTTGGCCTGAGCAGTGAGCCCTGGAACGGATCTGTCCCCGAGCACAAGGCTCTTCAACGGCCACAGTGCCCACTTCCGGTCATCCTCCACCTGGCCTGCCTCTCCAGCCTCCACATGACCTGCCTGGCCCTGGAAGCACTTCTCTCCATCGTCCCCCCCCATCCAACTTCCTTCTTTGCTCCTGAGCCCTATTCACACACAGCATAGAGCTGTAAGTCTCAGCTACTAGTTAAGGAATTCTTCCCATCACTGGCCTCCAAAAGTTCTCCAAAGGCAACGGCGTGGTACATGAGGATCGGATGGGTGACATTCTGCAGGACACACGGTCTCAGACGGGAGCGATGAGGATTTCTTTTATCCTAATCCATGGGAATTGCAGGCAGAGACACGCCGTCTGGCAGCAATGCCCAGGGAAGTTCTGCTTTGGTGATTGAAGACCAGAGAAGCTGCTTTTCTCACAAACATTCTATGCTAATGTAACTACCACAACACTGATATTTCACTGACGTTTAATAAAATCCTTTGCTTTCTTCCGGCCATCAAACCTCCTAGAGACCTACTGAGTGTGAATGTTCTACAAAGCATTTTAGGGGAAGCCACTGCGGGGACCACTTTTCAAAGCAGCTGGTTAATTTATTTGGTTCATCTTCCGCATCCTGTCATACTGAATTGTCATTATCACAAATACTGACAGCAATTTAAGCTCAATGGGAGGAACTGAAGCTCCATAAGAAAACACTGTTTCCAAGAGGTCTATTTTTTGTTGGAGAAAGTATGTTAGGGCTTGATTTCCCATAAATCCGCATTCTGGCAGTCAGCACTCTCGGTACTTATATTTCAATAGGAGCCCTCGCATCCTCAGCAATATACTTTATTCTCCCATGTTCTGTGCTGATAAATCTATCCAGTACTTTCCTACAGCACAGAGTGGGGAGGACACACATCCCACAATCTCCCACTCACGGGGTGGGATTCCTATCGGGCTGCAATAAAGCTGCCGATTCTGGGAGCATAACACCCATCATTACCCATCACCCATTCTTCCCTGATGGAGGCAAGGGAGCGTGATGGGCCCCTTTTCCATCATCTTGGGATCCTTCAAGTATATAAATCACTCAAGTCCTTCAGTCTTCCTAAACACTAGCAACACTGTCAGCTCTGAGGCTGGGGTCTAAGACTACAGGCAAGGGTGTTCCATCAGGAAGGACCGAAGGGCTTGGAGAAAAGACAAAATGCTTGGTCAGAGAGGATGCTGGAGCTTGAGATCATAAAATAGAGAAAGAAAGAAAAGCAAAGCCCAGCAAGTTAGAATGTGCCAGGTAAGACTGCCTCAGTAAAAGACACAGAGGGCAAGGGGAACGAGGGGCCGGAGGCTTGTCACGGAAGGATTTTCAATCCAAGGTAGGAGGAGATTAGGAATAAAATTTTAGGAGTTCCCACTGTGGCATAACAGGATCAGCGGCGTCCCCAGAGCACTGGGATGAGGGTTCGATCCCCGGCCTGGCACAGTGCGTCTGGGTTCAAGGCTGGACCCCTTCCCCATCAGAGCAGAGCAAACACAAAAGCCATCCATTGGGTGATTAACCCTGAACGGATGTTCTGTGAGATGAGCCAATCGCTCTCATTTTAACTACACACGACCTCAGTCACAGACGACCGTGGGGAGGTCTCTGCACAGTGAGGCTATGAAGGAGAAATACCAAGCGGCTAAGCCTTGAAGAACAGAAAGGGGCACCCGAACGCGCAGGTTTGTGGATTCGAGCAAGCACCTGACTCGACGCAAAGTAAAGCAGAGGAGGAACAACTAAAAATCAGGACGCGGCAGAAGAAACCAAGTCAGATGAACTGCTTTTAACTGGGCATCTCGCCTAGTCTTTGAGGAGGAGGCGCAGGACAGAGGTCTGGGGGCGGACTTGCATCGCGGGAGCAGTACGTCTTTGTCCGCTTTTTACGCAGTTCGGCATCTACCCGAAAGTCTCATTATGACTCCAATATAATACATGCCTCCTTAGAACAAGAATAATTATTCCAGATTTCTCCAAAATTGGAGAAAAGGCTGCAGGCTATTCAGGAAGCAGCAATAATTTGTGCTCAAACTGACAATAAATATCAAATGGACAGTCATCATTGTCCTGGCTTCTACGGTAATATTAAAAGCTGCCCCGAGCAAAGAACACAGAGAAATCACAAAAGAAGAGATATAAGTGACTAGTAAAGAAAAACACTCAAAATCACTAATAATTCAAAGAAGTTACAAAATAGAACAATGGAATCTCTTTCGCTGTATATCAGATTGGCAAATCGATACCGCGAAATGGGCCTTCGAGCGCAGCTGGTGCAAATCCGTGTGTTTTCTGGAGTGCAACTTTCCTTGGCAGTATGTGTCCTGAGCCTAAAAATCATCATCGTCTTTGACCTAGGTGTCCAATCCGGAGAATCGGTGCTAGGAAAACATTCAGGAAGCAAGATAAAAGTCCATGCCCAAAGATTTCTGGCTTCATTACAGTATGATTTATGGTGACCGAAAACCGGATACAAGCAGTAATATGAGAATGATTAGGAAAATGAAATTGACCCACAAGATGGAATACAATGTAACCACTGAAGAACATCTGAGCTAAGATTAGACTTCAATAAGGTGGGGAATTTCATATGCTTTAAGATGCGGAGTTGAAAAGGGAACCAAAATAGTTGAGATGGCTTTGTACATTCTTTTATTATTGCCTTTTATTATTAGGAAAGGCATGTTTTCTGCCCCCAAAAAGCAGAGAATAAAAGCCAATGAAGGTCAGAAAGGATGCAAATGATCCTGCCCAGATATGAGTATGTGTCAATATTACTGATATTGCTGGTCACTCGGTACACACAGCTTTCCCTGAATACTGTCACATTATACATGATTATATTTCTACCAAAGGAATAAAATCAGACTGTACATATATTTTCATAAAGTTTCTTGATAGAAGCCATCTAGAAAATGCTGGGCATTTTATCTGTCACATCAGAGCAAAGCTGGCAGGCAGGAGCTGGCCTGGCATTCGTAGCTGGGCCATAGCGTTCTCTGGGTGAATATAAATAATTTCACACAACGCCGACATCAGACAAGGCCCCCGACCATGCCATGAGGCCACTCCAGAATCACATCTGGACACAGCCTAAGTTCGAATGTTTTCCAAGCCGCAGAAATGACCCAACACTTCCCTGTCCTGACTAGCACGAGAGACGGCTGCGTCCTCGGCTGCATCCTCACCGTCTTCGCTTTGCTTTGGTCCTTCCTCCCTCTAGATAAGGTGTATGCTGATACCTGGTGATGGGGTTATTCTTGCTTCCTGAGAGCATCCGATCTAGAGCCAAGCCCTGCTTCCCTGAACCCTCTCCTACCACCTCTCATCAGCCCAAATCCCGCAATGCCCTCTTTCTAACACCCCCTCCTCCTCATGCGCCACGGGTGTGTTCCTGGAGATCTCTGGCTCCAGGGCACGGACAAGACTAACTCACCCCCACTAGATGCTGAGTTTGTTCAAATTTATACTGTCACAAACATCAGAGGAATATTGGCTGGAAAACGAGTAAGAACGCGGAAAGGAAACAAGCAAATGATGGCAGGGATGAAGCCCCAGGTGCATAAAGACAAAGGACGGCAAAATGACCCCACGGTGACACAGACACACACGTGTTCTTTCCCTCAAAGAAGGTGGGAAATGCGTTTTCCTACCAAATCACCGTCCTGACGAGTGCTCTTGCAGACTAACTGCTGTCCAGGCAGTGTCTCGCCTCTCCGCTCTTGGAAACACACCACCGTTCCCGAAATTCAGATCCTACGTGCTCACAGCACCAGCTGATGTGGACCCTCTTACCAAGGTGTGTTCAAGAGACAAAACTGTTCAAGCCAAACAGTCCTGTGAAATAACCGTGATTCAGTCTCTACTGGTGACGCCAACTTATAACTGCCGCAACGCTGACCCCCTTGCAACAGAGAGCCTTATCTTAAAAAAAGAAAAGGGAGGAAAAGCTTCTCAAAGTTAATGACAGTTAGCTATACAGCCTTATCTTTTAAAATTTTTATTTTTTTTTATTGTGGTATAGTTGATATGCAAGGTTGTATTAGCTTCCGGTATACAGCAAAGTGATTGAGCTAGATAGAGAGGGAGGGAGGGAGGGAGATAAATTCTTTTTAGATTCTTTTCCATTATTGGTCATTGCAGGGTATTGCATATAGCTCCCTGTGCTACACAGCCTTATCTGAGGGGGGGAGGAGGGAGAGCACTCCCGAGTGCTAAGCGGAGTTTACTGGTATTCAAGGCTACAGGAAAGCAGGATGGGAACCTCGAAAGCAAACAACGATTCTTGTACAGACAGCAGCTACTTCAAATACTTAGGAACAATCACAGCTCTCTCAACATGCAGAGGAAGATATTTCAGCAAGGAGCCAAGGACGGTTTGATTGCTCCAAGACGGCAGATGGTAAGCAGAACGTCAGAATCCAGAGGGAAGCTGCAAACAATATGGAAGTATTAGCTGAACTCATTAAAGAAAAAAGGCTTCTGTTCTCAACAGGTGTTTAATGGCTGTGAAACAAGGGGGAGTGAGCGAAGCGAATGCGCTTGGCCATGGATCCATCTCGAGGATGCCGGGAGGTCTACCTACTCACGTGAGAAAAAAAAAAAAAACAAAACAATGTTTGAGGCAATGAAATTCACTTTGAAAGCAATGTGCAATGGCTGTTTTTGAGACTGAAAATGATTTCTATTTTTGGCTTCAACTGGGCCGGTACATAGAGGAAACTGCACCCAAGTGCAGTTTTATCTCACGGCTCTTTTACAACTTGGTTTTACGTGCCTCACAAACACTGGGAAAAGTGACGTTGTGTTACTTACTATTAGTTGGTGGTTTTGAATCAACTTTGGTGTGTTTACAGCATGAGATGAATTTCTAGGAATGGGACCACAACTTACACCAGTGTGGCTAGTAGAAACGAGGGGTTTGTTCACAATGGTTCTACATGCAACTGCGAGGACATAAACTTGGTGGTTGCCTGGGGAGTAACGTCTGAGAAAAATCTGCATGTAGAAAAGCTGCCTGAAATCAAGCATTATTATTCTTGTTCTTATTGGAGAATTATTATTGTCAAGATCCACCGGTTGGTCAGCAGACCATGTGGGGTAACGGATGTCAAACCTTTTTAACCCTGAGAACCCATTTCCATCTGACCAGGAGATAAGCAGACACATAAGGAAGCACCTCTATATTTCAGTGCAGTACCAGGCTGCCTGGATTCTAAAAAGATTTGCATTATTATAAAAAGCTGCTCTGCTGCATTTCTTCCAAAAAGAATTCCAAATGCAATGCACTGTTTGCTGATCATTGTTGGCAACTGAGAAGCTAGTTGATGCTACTATCTCGGTCCTCCGAGCAAAACTGGCCACAAGCCTTCAGCCCTGAACAGTGAAGCGCTTTCCTCATTTCACGCACGCAGGTCCCTGCCTCGTTTGCTGACTGACATTTTCCTGCTTACAAAGCAAGCTGTCCCTGCAGCCGGGTCCCCTCATTCTAGCCCACCACAATGCCAAACAGCTGACTGCCTCGTTTCTAGAAGTGAACTCTGATGCAAAGAGCATCGTGACAAATAATTTGTCAAAGGAGGAGAACCAGTTATTATGACGTGTATTTCAAGTTCAAAGGTAAAGGCCACAAGGAGCTCAAGTTCCCCTGCTGACAGAGGAAGGTGAGCAGTTCAAAAAAGAAAAACAACCCAGACAAGATCTGCTTGGCAGACTTATTTCTAAGGAAGATACCTAATTGCTATGCTCACACATTAGAATTCTTGCTACACAAGGAGGTTGCAGTTAAAAAAAAAAAAAAAATCCATCGATTCACGTGTTTGAAAGCTCTCTCCAATGGCATTCTTAAGAGATGTGCTCTTTCTTTTCCTTTCTTTTTCAACATGGAAACAAAACAGAATTTAGAATAAGCTTTCTATGCTCATGTGTCAAGTCGTAGAGTCCATGAATCCAGCCATGGCATTCAACTACTAAGAAGTTACCTTGAAAAGCTAAAATAAAAGTTTATGCCAGACAGAACTATAGCCTCCTCTTCCTGGTCCCAGGTGGATAAGGGGCTCTCTTGAAAGACCTGAGAAGCTGGAACCTTAAAAAGGAAATAAATGTGTCAAATTCCAGTTTCAGGTTTTTTCTGCTACAATGCTGTTTTGTGGCACTGTTCTGATTACTTAAAAAATGTTTTTCCAGGAATCAAAATTTTCTAATACAATCAAATCAACTAAAATATTAAAGCAGACATCTCTGCCAAGTATTATGAAATAACATCACGAATATCTATCTCATTGCAGGACATCCATCTTTCCTAGTTCATTTCCGCAGCTGCTGTGCTGTTTTCATCACTGCTTACAGAAGCTGGCATATAATTCCAAGATGCGTTCAGCTGTCAGTCTGGGGAAGATCAGTGTTCTTCAGGGTTAAGGATGCCTTTTTCCCACATCACACCTTCCTCTGGCTAGTCCTTGCTCCAATTTTTTCTGTTTCTTCTTAGGGACACAGCTGTGGATATGGACGTTCCCAGGCTAGGGGCTGAATTGGAGCTGCAGCCGCTGGCCTCTGCCTCAGTCACAGCAACAACAGATCTGAGCCGTATCTGAGACCTACACCACAGCTCACGGCAATGCTGGATCCTTAACCCACTGAGCAAGGCCAGGGATCGAACCTGCATCTTCACGGATACTAGTGGGGCTCATAACCTGCTGAGCCACACCAGGAATGCCCCCAATTTTTCCTTTTTTATTGAAGATAAAATTATTTCTTGAAGGCAGGAAGTCATAACCTCTCAGTATAGGGTATTTGTCTTTGCCCCCCCCCCCCCATATGATCTGCTATCTACTCTAAACAGAGAAGTCTTGCAGCATATGATTATTGCCAGGTTATCACCATTTGCTAGATGGTGGACTCTACACACCTGTTCTGCTTAGTGGATGGTGCTGGTTGAAAACTGCGGTTGGAATGATCGGAGTTGTGATTGGGGCAATGCAGTCTTTGTTTTTCTCATTTTTTCAAAGGAATAAAATGCCATAATTCTGTTTCAAGAAATTTTTTAAAAAGTAGTTCATCTTAAAAATTTTCTAATGCCTTAAAAAAGAAGAGTCTTTTCACAATAGCATCTTTCTTAATATTAAAAAACATTATAGTGTAGTTGATTTACAGCGTTGTGCCAGTTTCTGCTGCACAGTGACCCAGTCGCGCGCGCGCACACACACACACACACACACACACACACACACACTCTTTTTCTCATCCTGTCTTCCATCATGTTCTCTCACGAGAGACTGGGTATGTATGGTTCCCTGTGCTGCCTGGCAGGACCTCATGTCGTCTCCATTCTAAATGTAATAGTTTGCATCTGCTAACCCCAAACTGCCCCTCCAACCCACTCCCTCCCCCTCCCACTTGGCAACCACAGGTCAACTCTGTGTCCCTAAGTCTGTTTCTGTTTTGTAGATAGATTCATTTGTGCCACATTTTAGATTCCACATATGAGTGATATCATATGGTTTCTGTCTTTCTCTTTCTGACTTCACTTAGGATGAGAATCTCTAGTTGCATCCATGTTGCTGCAAATGGCATTATTTTGTTCTCACAATAGTATCTCTTTCTTTACGTTACCTTCCAAAAGCCTTTTTCTTAGTTTTTAAAATCAAAGTTGCATTCTTTAATAAAATCAGAAATATTTCCTGAAATATCTTCAACTGAACAAATCTATTTTAAAAGAGAGAACACCCTAGTGCCAAACTCGTACAGCGCAAGTGATCTCTGAAGGTGCATACCATACACAGAGCGAAGGAAGAACTCTCTCTGGAGAGTTTTTCAGAAGACATCAGGCTGGTGCCCATACCGGAAATCTCCAATTTAACGCTACACAAAGAAATCACTATAGTTTAGTGAATAAACACTACTTTTTTACCACTCATAAAAGACTTATTTATATAATAAACTTTCATGAATCCAGAGAAATCAGTCAATAGCCTGTATGTTACAAATCCCTGAAGAAGGCACACTTATATACCAGTGTTTCTTAAACCTCTACGTTAAGCAGGAGAAATTATGATGGCTTTTAAAGGGAAAGAACTCAAAATAATCAGAATATCTTCCAAAGAGTTAATCTGTTGGTCATCCCATAAGTAACTGTAGCAAAATTAGTGGCTCTAAACCTACATGGGGTACAAGGACAGATACACAGATCAACAGAACTGAAAGTCTAGAAATAAATCCCAACATTTACAGTTAACTGATTTTTGACAAAGGGCCCAAGACAATGGCAAAAGAACAGTCTTTTCCACAAATGGCACTGGGACAACTGGATATCCACGTGCAAAAGGATGACTTGAGACCCACCCATACGCCATGCACAAAAATTAACTCAACGTGGATTGAGAGCTGAATTTTGAAGGTTAAAACTAGAAAACTCTCGGAAGAAAACATAAGCTTAAATCTTCATCCCTGGATCTGGCGATGACGTCACAGATCCAATACCAAAAGCACAAGCATCAAAGGAAAAAAGAACACACTAATACATAAATGGCCTTCCAGCAAAATTAAAGATTTTTGTACTTCAAATGACACCATCAATGAAGTAAAAAGACAACTCATGGGCGAGGAGCAAGTATTTGCAAATCACACATTGAAAAGGGACGTGAATCCAGAATACATACAACAATTTCACAACTGCGTCATAAAGACAAAGAACCCAATCAAAGAATGCGCAAAGAAGTCTGGGGTGAGTAGGGGCAAACTATTCCATTTAGGATGGCTAAGCAATGCGGTCCTACTGCGCAGCACAGGGACTCTATCCAGTCGCTTGTGATGGGCCTGACGGAAGATGACATGAGAAAGAACCGGCCCCTGGATCTGTAACTGGGTCACTTGCCTGTGCAGCAGAAATTGACAGAAACCGACAACGTAAATCAACTATAGTAACTTTTTTCTTTAAAATGGCCAAAGAATTTGAATAGATAGTTCACCAAAGAAGACCGGCAAATAGCCAATAAGCACATGAAAAGATGCTCAATATCATTAGTCATTAGGAAAATGCAAGTCAAAATAAAAATGAGACACCACTTCCCACTCGCCAGATGGCTACAATCAAAAAGACAGATAAAAATGAGTGTGGGCTGGGAGCTTCCCTCGTGGCTCAAGGCAACAAACCCGACTAGGATCCATGAGGACATGGGTTCAATCCCTGGCCCCAATCAGTGGGTTAAGGATCCAGCACTGCCGTGAGCTGTGGTGTAGGTCCCAGATGCAGCGTGGATCTGGCATTGCTGTGGCTGTGTGTAGGCAGGCAGCTGTAGCTCTGATTCTACCCGTAGCCTGGGAACTTCCATATGCCCTGGGTGCAGCCATAAAATAATAAAATAAAATAAAATTTTAAAACAAAAATGAGTGTGAGTGAGAATGCGGAGAAAGTGAAACCCTCCCACACTGCCGGGGCAATGTCTGATGGTGCAGGCACTTTGGAAAACAGTGTGACAGCTCTGCAAAGTGTTTAACACAGAGTTACCACATGATCCAACCATTCCACACCTGAGGAATGAAAATACATGGCTGCATAAAACGTTAGACATGCATGTTCACGACAGCATTATTCATAATGGTCAAAGGCGGAAGCGGCCCAAATGCCCATCAGCTGATAAATGCTAAATAAGTTACATCCACACAGTGAAATATAATTCCGCCATAAAAGGCATGAAGAACCAAGACATGCCACAACACGGCAGCACCTGGAAAGCCAAGGAAAGGAGCCAGAAACAAAGGCCCCCACTTGGTGTGTGATTCCATTTACATGAACTGACCAGGGCTTAATGAAATAGCCCCATCAGGCAAACCCACGGAGAAAAGCGATACATTAGTGGTTCCTTGGCGCTGGAAGCAGGGGAGGGACAGGAGGTGACTGCGACCGGCACGAGGTTTCCGCACTGGGGTGACGAAAATGCTCTAAACCTAGATGACCGTGCCGGCGGCAGGGGGTGGTAACGCCCGAGAAACCACGGAACTGCACCCTTTCAACTGTGCCCTGTGGCACGCAAACCACACATCGATAGAGCAGTTAAAACATCTAGAAAGAAATGACTTGGCATCACTTACCTTAACATGTGGATTCTTCACTTCAAAATACCGCACATCTACTTTTACCCAGCCCGAGATCCTCAGGCCCTTTATAGCTGACACTAACCCTTTGGTGTGGCGTCTTTTCGTCTTTCAATTATTGTAATCCAGAAATTCTAACTTAACAGTACCATTTTTTAAAGGTTCTTCACCAGACGGCCTGAACTGTTTTTACTTTGTACACATGTCATTGAACATCTTTTTCGTGCTTGGGAAGAAACGTCTACACCTGCACGTCTGGAGAGGGAGCAGGAAAAAGCAGGAAAGCGACAGTCCCTCTTAGAACCACCGAACGCGGACACACTCACCAGGCCTCAGGGACGACCAAAGAGGCAAAGCAAGTCTCTGCTGCTCTCGCTTCTTCAGCTTTCAGCCAATTCCTCTCATTTCACTGCTTACCACGATGTACATCTTTGCATAAATTCCAACTTCCTCTCCTGTGACCCTGCCGGCGCCTGGATCCTGGACCTACACTGCTGTCCATACAACTGTATGGACCCGAGTCTGCTCAATGAGCTCCGGCCCCAGACAGCTGCATTCGCAAGGTCCTTCCTACCGACGTCCGTGAAGGACGTCCAGTGCTAAGCAGGAGGATGAAGAACGTGCGATTAAACGACGCAGTTACCCGGGCATCTGCAGGGCGACCAACTACCGCAGCAAACTGGACGAGGCTGCAGGTGCCCTCATGGTGGAAAGGAAAGTACCAACCACCACCAATAAGCTCACTATGAGAACACAACCCAGCACAGAAAAATCCCACCAAAGTTCGCGTCCACGGGCATCACCACCACACTACCTCTAACGCGCTCTCTTGCACCAGCACCCGCGGAACACAGCAGACAACTGCGCGAGCTCTAACTTCCGCAACCGTGAAGGGGGAGCTCAAAATGCCACCCCGCATGAGGACAATACTTAAACCAAAGTGATTTATCAATATTTTACGTTGGCAACACTTTTACGAGGCCTTGCTTTTAAGAAGGGCAGCAGACATTTCAGAAGCAGATCCTCCAGCCCCAGTCAAGCCTTCAGATGAGCACAGCCCTGGTCAAAATCTAGACTGAAATCTCTTGAGAGACCCTGAGCCAGAACCATACAGGAAAGCCAGTCTTTAATCTCTGAAACTGTGAGATAAGGAAAGTTTCTTGCTTTAGGCCCCTGAAAAATCAAACGAAACCCAGTGACCCAGCATTTTTTATCCCCATTTTTAAATAAAAAATGCATGAGTTTAAATTACACCTAAGTAATGTATGCTGTATCTCTTTAAAATTTCCTAACTAGAGAAGTGTTTAGTAAAGAAATACTTGAACAAGAAGAATTTTAAAGATACTGTTTTCAACAAAGACAAGTAAGGGAGATTTTTTTTTTTGCTTTTTTTTCTTCAGTAATGAATCAGCTGCAGGCCCAAGATATATTAGTTTAAATCCTTAATTCCCACTGATTAACCCGAGACATTTTTATATGAAGCTAACGATTCTAGAGCCCAAGGATAACAAAGAACCGTGGGGAGAGGAGGGAAGGAGCTGGTTCTTAGCCATGGTGCCGTCTTGGCTCCCTGCTGGGGAAGGAACTGGGATCTACAGGACCCGCCACTCGACCAACCGTTACACTGAACTCAAACCAGTGCTTGGCACACGTCGGCCGAGGCGGACCAGGAGGCGTTCCTGCCCCATCATCCATGGAAACAGCGGGCCAAGGGAAAAAAACAACAGACAGCTATCCTAAAACTTCAAAACCATTTGGTAGCTGAACCGCAAAGCAGCCATTCCATAGCTGCACCTGCTACAGAAATAACCAGACAGCCTCCTCCTGACCGAATGTGAAAGAACATTCAGAGTTCCAGCGCCGTGACAGCGTTTGTTAAAAAAATGGTTCTAAAAAACATCAGCGAATAAAAACAAAAAAAATCCACTTGTTCTATAAACAGATTCTTTCATTTTATTTATTTATTTTTTACTTTTTATTTTTTTGTCTTTTTGCCATTTCTTGGGCCGCTCCCGCGGCATATGGAGGTTCCCAGGCTAGGGGTCGAATCGGAGCCGCAGCCACTGGCCTACGCCAGAGCCACAGCAACGCGGGATCCCAGCCGCGTCTGCGACCTACACCACAGCTCACGGCAACACCGGATCGTTAACCCGCTAAGCAAGGGCAGGGATCGAACCCCGCAACCTCATGGATTCGTTAACCACTGCGCCACGACGGGAACTCCCCAGATTCTTTCATTTTAAAATTTACTCTATCTGCAAACATGTAAATGAACAGAAGCATTATTTTACTCTCTTATTTTTTAAATAGCACTAAGACAATAAAATATGCGCGGACCATGCCAGTAAAAAATAGCCAAAATTGTTCTAAAACTTTATCAAGTCTTGCAAGAGATTTTCTACGAGGGGGAAAAACCACTGGTTTAACCGCTCTTTTGTTATTTTCAAATGCTCCCTTTTTCTGTGGAAGGGACACCATTCCAAAGCCTAGATGGCAGTCTGAGGAACGTCCCGAGTCTGCCCTGTACCTACTCCAGAGGCCGCCGTAGGGAGGGGCCCTGGGGCCACCCTCCCCCAACAGAGGACAGGGCTCCAATTTCACCACACTGTGCTGTCTTAGATTTTCTCCTAAGGAAGGGTCAGACATTTAAAATCTGAAGGATAAATTTTGGGGTTTTTTTTTTTTGGATTTTTAGAGCTGCACCCACAGCAAATGGAAGTTCCCAGGTAGGGGTTGAATTGGAGCTGCAGCCGCTGGCCTGCACCACAGTCACAGCAACACCGGATCCTTAACCCACTGAGTGAGGCCAGGGACTGAACCCACATCCTCGTGCATACTAGTTGGGTTTATTACCACTGCGCTACCACGGGACCTCCAAGGGTTAATTTAAGAGCCAAAAGCATCCCCTCCAAGGTTGCATCCGAGGGTCAACACGCAGTGTTTACCTTCTTGCCGCCGGTCACGAACTGCTTGCAGCTGGATCTCAGGAAATGTGGATGCACGGCGATGATCTACAAGGAAACACAGACAGGAGGCGGGTCAGGAGGCACCGCGACCGCTGGGCCGCGAGCAGCAGCACCGCCTACTCCTGACCCACTTCAGAAGGGACCCGCTCAGGCCATGCTTTGCACCAACCGAGGAGGAGTCTGGCTCTGGTGTGAAAGGCCGTCTGCAAGAAGCCGGGTCCAAACTAAAAGATGAGAGGGAGCAGTTCTGGCTTCTGTGAGGGGGACCCTCGGCAGGGGCGCCCCTCTTTGGAGAGAGCAAAGAGGTCAATCACGGCAGCGAGATGTCACCAGTGGCTGGAACCGAATGCCCTTCACAGAAGAAACCCAGCGAGGGGACTCGACCATCTGCTGGTCCAGATGCCGTCCAGTGGCGGCGCCCAGAGCAGAAAGGGGCTGGCAAGGCAGCCTCGCCGGCAGCTGACAAAGTGACCCGTGGACCCTGTCACAGGACAGACCCCGGAGCTGCGGGACCAAGAGCCGCGGGCGCAGTGCCCAGGGCCTCCCCCGCACCTCTGGGCCCCGGTCCTCACGCCTCCTCCCCAATCTCCGGCCGGTCCCGGCGCGGGCTGCTCCAGCCCCCGTCACCGCTCGCCTGCCGGGGGCCTGCGGCAGGTCTGTGGCTGCGCTCAACGCCAGTCCGTCTCCGGGGTCCCCTTCCAGACCTGTCAGCCTGCCCCCTTCTAACCCCCATGTTCTGTGACGCAGCATCCTCACGGCTGCGGCTCGGGCTCCGTCCCTGGCCTGGGAACTTGCGCTCGCCACGGGCGCAGCCAAAAACCCAAAAAACCAAACCACTTGGCTAATCCATCCCAGACCCTAATGGCATCATTTACGCAGGCTACTGTTGCACACTTACACCTTCTCACGAGAGCCCTTTCGTTCTCTCGCACCGCACAGCCCTAGACAGCACAGCTCTGCCAGGTGCCGTGCGCCTCAACCGCAGGACCGACCCTTCCTCCTCTCCGCCCGGGAGCCAGCACAGATGCCAGGCTCCCTGCCCTGGATGGCGGCTCCCTTGCGGCCCAACCGAGCAACACTTGTCTCACGGCTCGATCCAAGGCCTCTCCCCTCCCCACGCGGTGGATCCCAGCCCTTAGCGCCGCCCCTCGGGACGTGCTCCCTTTCTCTTCTTTTCAACCTGTCCCCCTCTGCTGACTTGTTACCACCCACCGAGACACGGTGGGCAGAAATCCCCCGGAACCCCGGCCCTCCCTGCATCGAGCAGGTGCACCTCCCGCCCTCGTGACCTGATTTTCTGAGAAGGGTCTACACTGCTTGTTTCCACTTCTTCAGCTTCCTGTGACTCCCCGATACGTGCTGAGCCTCCTGCTCTCAGGCTGCTCTCGTGAAGGTGCTGTGGGCCCCAGTTCCCAACAAAGCGCCCCGCTGCAGCCCTCACCTCACGGGATCGGGGAGCCCCTTTCACGTGCTACCCACACCTTCTTTCTGGAAACGCCCTCTCCTCTGGCCTCCCGGACACCCCTCTTCCAGACCTCCTCCCAGCCGCACCTCGTTCTTGGATTCCTCGCTGACCGCCCAGTCCCGCTTCCTGAATCTTTACATCAGTTCCGAGAATGTCACCAGCAGCCCTCTCTGCTCCCTCTGTGGCTGGGTCCCAGCTTTAAAGCAATTGCATCTCACGCCGCCACCGTCAGCAAGTTGGTGGTTTTAGGGCCCATCTCCACGCTGAGCTCCCCGTTCACGTATTCAAAACCCCACAGCATTTCCAGCGGATGTGCCGCAGTTATCCAGACTCAAGACCTAAGCGGCCACGTCCTTCCTCAAACCAACCCCCACCGCAACCGAGGGCGCCCCACACACCACCGCCTAAGCAAGAGCCTGGATGCACCCTCAGCTCCCCGATCTTTCATCACGCTCGGCCGAGCCATCCCTCAGGCTTATTACGTCTGCCTCCTCCAGGCCTTTTCAATTCATTCCTTCGGCTCCACGTGAATACCGGCCACTGCTCTCTTCACTGAGCTCCTGTAACACCCGGCCCAGGGTTCAGCGTTAACCTGCTGCATTGTCTCCCGTGCCCAGCCACTCTCCTGCTCAAATCCTCCTCCGTTCTGGCAGGGCTGGCTTCCTAAATACACATCAGATCCTATCTCTCCTTTACCTGGCGATCAATAAGCGTCTGAATAAACACACACAAAAAGAATGGCCTCTTCTTTAACGGCGGCCGTAATAGCCACGCAACCACCACCACTGTTACCTGAAACTGGTCCTCCCGCCTCACGTCTGTCAGCCCGCCCGTCCATACTGTGTGCAGCTGCCCTATTAGTCTTCCTTAGGCTTAGCTCCGTGTACGCCACTTCCTTGCTCTTCAACGTTCAATAACTTCTACTTATCTACCAGACGGAGTCCAAATTCCTTAGCCTGAATACAAAGCCAGCCTCAAGCTGCCTGCCCAGCTCTTCTGCCCCGTCCGTATTTTATGCACCATCTACACTGGCCTGTGCGCCACTTCCTCAACACAATGTGAGCGTCCCGGCCTCTCGTCTCTATCACACTGCTCTCCACACGTGCAAAGTCAGCTTTTCTCCATCCGCCCATCCTGTCCATTCATTACAGTCAGTCAATCACTTCACCTGTGAAGTCATCACTAACCAAGAACGGCTATAAGTAACTTTCCACAGCTTTAGACTCCTTAATACTATTTTTACCTCTTTGGGTCTTTAATCACAGACTCCGTGTGTGTGTGTGTGTGTGTGTGTGTGTGTGTGTGTGATCCTCACCTACTACGACAAGAGATTCCTGAGGACAGACTGAGACCACAGCCACGTCATATACGCCCTGTGCCCCTTCTAGCATCAAACAGTATCTGCACATTGAAAGGGATGCACAGACGCCTACTGGCAAATTTAACGCGAGACTGGTAGGGCTCAAAGTATTGCCATCTTATTGTCTTTGTTGAGAAACTCCTTCAAAAAATTAAAACGAACTGGATACTTACTTTAATGGGACAGTCGAAAGTCTCATGAAATTCTTCTCCAGAATACAGTCCAAACACCTGAACCTAAAAAACACATGGATCCTGTGAGTTCACCGTGACAGTAACAGAGAAGGCTGCGGACTCGGTGAGAAACACACTCTCAACAAAAAAAGACGACCACGGAGTCATCGCTGGCCCTTGTGATCCCATTAAATATTCAATGCACCCAATTCCATCAGGGTGAGAATACGCCACTGCAATTAAGTTCATGCAGGCATCTCATGCACAGAGTTCCCTCTGCACACCACAAATGTTTTATCAAATGGACGCTGACTTTAAAAATGAAATAGACATGAGCAAGTTATTCATACTCTTATCAACTTCCCATAGGCTGTTTCTAAAAGGAGTTATTTATTCCTTCCCCTGACAGAAAAGGGACCATGCAGGTCAAAGCAGCAGCGAGAGATCAGGTGAGCTGAGCGGCACTCCATTTGCAATCTTTTCCTGAATCTGCTGAGAAGACAGGCATGTAAGATTCACATTTCTAATTACCAGCGCCTCCCTCAAAGGAGTTTAATCTTTTCCCTCAACGCTTTATTTTTTAAATGGAATAATATACATGTTCAGCTGAATAATAAAGACAAGGGAAGGTATAGATTTAGAGCTTGACAGATTTTTATGACAGGAACCCATCCCTGCGACGGCCACCCAGGTCACGACGGAGACTGAAGACGCATCTTTGCGCCTCGTCCCGTCCACGTGCAGCCTCACCAACGAGCCGCCCTCGGAAATCTGTCACCACAGGTAAGCTGTGCCGGTGTTTGGACTGCGCTGTGTTTGGACTCTATGTAAGCAGAATCGCAAACGCTTTCCCTGGCTTCTTTCACTAGCCGTTTTCTTGCTGGCATCTATCCTCACTGTTAAGAACCGTGATAACTGGTTCTCTGTCACTGCCACATAGTATTTCATGGTATTTCACTGCAGTTTGTATCCATCTTCCCGGATCATTTGGCCTGTTTCCTGATTGAGGCTATTACGAACAAGGCTGCAGCGACACTCTTTACAAGTCCTCTGCTACCTGGACACGCCCAGCTCTGAAGGAGGTGTACGCAGGAATGGAACTGTCGAGTCACAGGCTATGCATTTGTTTGTGTCTCTACCAGAAAGCCAAACTCTTTCACGAGGTTGTTCTGATCAATTACACTCTCACCAGCACAGCCTACGAATTCCAGGAGCTCTCGAACCCTTGGAAATAGCTGCTAGGGACACGGAGAACTATTCCCCCCGACTTGTGAGGTCTCACGCTTTTTTCCAGTCTCCAGAAGAGTGGTCTTAATTTCTGTCTAGGTTTTGTAAGACTTCACCTGTGAAGCCATCGGGTCTAATGGCTCTAAGTGAGAGAGGTTTTAATTACAAATTTAATTTTAAAAACAGACATGAAACTCCCCAGACTTCTGATTTCTTCTTGTTTTAATCTTAGTAAGTGGTTGAGTGGTTCATCTTGCAAGTTCCAAGAGGAAAATGGGCTCATGCTATGACATAATTTTTGGAGATAAATCCTTTCTTTAAACTATAAAATCTTCAGACCATTCCATTTGTCTTGTGACTGCTGTTTTCACATCCTTGTGCCAAGCAGCACACGGTACAGTGTAACACAGAGGGCATCTGGTTCACCCTGAGGCAGGCTGTTAAACTGTATTCCTGACATGGCAAGTGCACCCAGGCCCCACGACCACCCTGCCTCCCACAGTTCAGAGGGCATCACATTACTGCTTTTACATAAACGTATGAGCAGAGGATACGCTGAACTTCTTACAGAACCGCGGCTGACACGCTCCAAGGGAAAGCGCTGCATTCGGAGATTTACCGGATGATCCCAAGGAAGCCGAGAACACGGGGCCAAAGACCGACAGGGACTGGATCACCCGACTCTCCACGGAGTCGATCAACGAGCCGTCAGCTTCCCAAGGTTACATCGCTGTAAACTCACACTACTCCAGGAAGTCCACAATCTCCGCACGTAAAAGCCGCTTCTGCTTACTCTGACAATGTCACTGCCAGCAGGGTCTTGTTTCACTCCCACCAAGAACTTGGACCCCTGAAGGTTTCCACGTGCTTTACTTAAATGCATGGTTAAGAGCCCTGGATGCTAATGGCCACACTCCACCCTAGACAAATTAAACTTTCTGCTGGGGTCAAATGAGGTATAATTTTTCAGGTGGATCATATTTTTTCACTCACACTATGGTCAACTTCCAACTAGGAACCTTAGTTCCTCTTAGGTCTAAATTTTTTTCGCTGTAATTTGATTCAATTTTAACCAATGGGAAAGCCTTGGTTAAAACTGCGGGAGACACAGCTCAATCTCTGGGCTGAGATTCCAATCGGAGAGTGTATTTCCCGCTTTTCACTAACATCTTCTCAAAGGTGTGATGTTACTGCTTCGGTTGGGCAAGGAAAAAACTTTCTGGAAAAGTTATCTACTAAAATGGTCAATATCAGGAGTTCCCAACAGGGCTCAGTAGTAATGAATCTGACTAGGATCCATGAGGACGAGGGTTTGATCCCTGGCCTCTCGCAGTGGCTTAAGGATCCAGCATTGGCCGCAAGCAGCAGTGAGGTTACAGATGTGGCTTGGATCTAGCCTTGACTGTGGCTGTGGCCTGCAGCCCGCGGCTCCGATTCAATGCCTAGCCTGGGAACTTCCATATGATGCAGGTGTGGCCTAAAAAGAAAAAAAAGAAAAAAAGTTGTAACTTTGTTTTTAAGAATTAAACATCTATCAGGCTGATATGAAGACGAGCTGGGAGAGAGAGATTTCAGAAAAATTAAAAATGCAAAAAATAAAACTCTGGGAGTTCCTATTGTGGCTCAGCAGTAATGAACCTGACCAGTAACCATAAGGATGTGGGTTCCATCCCTGGCCTTGCTCAGTGGGTTAAGGATCCGGCATCACCAGGAGCTGCAGTGTAGGTTGCAGATGTGGCTCAGATCCTGCACTGCTGTGGCTGTGGTGTAGGGTGGCAGCTACAGCTCCGATTCGACCCCTGGCCTGGGAACCTCCATGTGCCACAGGTGTGGCCCTAAAAAGCAAAATAATAAGAATGATAATGAAACTCTTCTCCAGAGAGCAAAAGTGACACTGGAAGAAAAGCAAATCAGCAAAGGGACAAGACGAGAGACACTCTTCCTGCCACAGAGAAAGGAGAGGACAAAAATCACAAGAAAGCAAAAAGCACACGTGCAGCGGGGGGGGGGGTGCCACGACACGACCCATTTTTCCTACAACCTATTTTTGAAAGAGAAGAAGGGTGAACAGGGCTTATCCCTTCGCCCGTGCACCGTCAACAGTTTAGGTGCAACAAAGTGGGAGCGGAAGAGGCCAGGCAATGGCTAAGTGCGAGGTCAGCCACAGAACCGAATGGCCTGGGAGCTGGCTGCACACTGGGCACCAGCTCTGCAACCTCCCCGCCCAGTCCAGGCCCGCGTGCCCGGCCCCGCTGAGGAAGGGGAGGGGCCGGGGCTCAAGGCGACAACCCCAGCCCCGCAGAGCAGAGGCGGAGCCGCCCAGGCAGGCACAGGGCAGAGCCGCGCTCTTGGCCTCTGCGCGATACCGCCTCCAGCCCAAGTGTTATTGCGTCTCTTTGAAGAAATGAAAACACGTGGAACAGCAGCAATAATCAAAATCAGGACTGAGGTCCACTTTCCTGAAATGAAAACAATACTTCAGCATATGGATCAAAAGGACTTACTCTCTTCCAGACAAAAATGAATGAAAATAGACTCGAACAAGACATTAACTTAGCAAACTGAATTACAACGGCTGTGCGTTGCTGCCGTTTCTGTTGTCGTTATTATTATTAGTCTGAGCTCCAAGGCAGGAGAGAAAAAAAATTAAAAAGGTTTTGCGAAAGAACAAACGTAGGCTAGCCTCTGACATGTCTGTGAAAATAAAGGTCAGACAAAGAGAGCGCAGTCTCCAGGATTTTGCGAGAAAATATTTCAACCCAGAATTCTATCTACACTCAATTGATTCCCGTTTATGTATGAAGGCAACATAGGCATGAAATCAGAAAATAAGCCTTGTATTTCTCCTGAAAGTTACCTAAAAATGTGTGCCAGTAAACTGAAACTAGACACACACACAGGCACACATGCACATGCACACCATACATGTGAGTATATTTCAAAATTTGGAACTCAAGTTTAGAGAAGCCATGGAATAAAAAGATTAGAAATGAATAAACAGGGTACTTTCTAAACAACTGCTAGAATTATGACTTTAAAACTGAATACAAATATAGGTTATCACTGAAAGAGAGGGTCATTATTTACCTAGAAAAGAAAGATCATTGAAGAATTAAAAATGCGCTGAGGAAAGAAAAGTCACAGCAGTCATCTAAAGATGCGTCTGATCTAGATTTCTGAACCTGATCTTTGTGTTAATCTTTGTTATCACCATCAAACTCTTTACCAGGTCATTCTGTATTAGCTCAATTTTTACCATCCTGACGAATCCGTGGAAAGGGCTAGCTTGCATAAATATGTGCCCTGAAACATTTGTTTTCAATTCTAGCAATGCTGATAAAATATATGAGAAAATCGTTTTTTAAAATGCATCATGGGTCTACAAGAAAATGAGGAAGTTATAAATTTGACTAAAATAGAATAGAGGTATTTGCTGAGAGGTGTACCAGGAGATGGACTGACGGCCATCTCATCATTCAGCAGGCATAGTAGTTAAAATATTGCACTTCGTAACATCAAATAATAAGTCTTTAAAATTTAAAGTTCTGAGAATTCTTTTTTTTAGTTAATTTTTTTTTTTCCTTTTTATACCCTGCCCCACTCCTGGCATGTGAAATTTCCGAGGCTAGTGGTCAACTGGAACTGCAGCTGAGGCCTAAGCTACCGACAGAGCAATGCGGGATCTGAGCTGCATCTGTGACCTATGCAACAGCTTGCGGCAACATCAGCTCCTGAACCCACTGAGCAAGGCCCGGGATTGAATCTGCATCCTCATGGATACCGTGTCGGGTTCTTAACTTGCTGAGCCATCACAGGACATCTTCTGAGAATTCTTCAAAGCACTATCTTGGTAAAAGCTCTTTTTTAGTTCAAAACCAATATTCTCCTTCAACAAATTAGTTCAATTAAATTGGCATTAGCCCAGAAGGAATTCCTCCCCGCCTCCTGGAAAAACAAAAATGAAATTGCTCTTTCTCTATAAACACGAAATGTTCCAACAGTTTGGATAATTCTCAATTTCTGCACATACCAACTGCTCTCTTCTCTCTGACAGTCTGGCTCATCTCGGAATTTCAGAAAGCACTGTAAAATTTGACAGTGCTTTCTGAAAAGCACGAGTGTTCCAATTACTATTTCAAAAGACTCTTTGGGAAACATCAGGCTCAGATACATAGGGACGCATTCTTGTATGTCAAGAGGACTTCATTTTTCTTTCGGTAACAGATTAAATGGGTCTAAATCTTTCACAATGAGTACGCTGTTTTTAATTTACTCATCCTCATGGCCCGCTGAGTTTAGATCACGCAAAAAAACATACAATTAGATTAGGAAATCTGCTCTATTCAGTCAAGAATATGTAAAGGTTCTGTAATGATTCGCAATGCTCTCTCGTCCTAAACTGTTATTTTAGAAGAGGAGCTTAAATACACTGTGCATGAGAATTTTATTTGCAAACCAACATTAGAAAAGACTTGCATCGACTAGAAAACAAAAAAGACATTCTTGTAAGTGGAAAATCAATCACCACAACCACTAAATGTCACAGCTCAACATCAGCAAGAAGCACTGATAACTGTTAGTTATACGCTGTGCAAATGATGTATTGTCCTTGGTCGAGGAAGTGGGGGCCAGGTTTTTAGAAAACTGTACATATATTGATTTTACATTTATTTAATGTGACCATTGTAGGACACTTTATTCTTCTGATAAACTATGATTGCTTATCAAAAGATTCTATAATTCAAGAGAAACATTCATAACGGGTGTGTGAAAATGAAAACCACCGGCCCACAGAAATCATGCCCACAAAATCCAATTTTGTAGATTTATGGCAGCAAGGCATTCAAGCACTGTCTTGCAGGAACTGCAGACTAGTCGCTGAAGTCTAAGTGGCATGGCAGTAATGATTAAGGTGACACGTCCCCCTGCCACAGCTGTTAATCAGCTTAATACTCGTTACATTATTGACATTCTTGTAATTACTTTTCCTAAGGCACATTTGCGCAAAATATATTTTACTTTAATTATGAGCAATCGGGAGCAAGTCCAATACCCCAAAAGCGTAATTAAGCTCTAGTGCAGGTATCCAGTGAGCGGAGCTCATCCCCGTTCTCGGGGCTGGACCACTGCTCCCGATGGGAGCATCTCACCCGGCCCCGTACCTTGCCGTCCTCGGAACACACGCCCATGTACTCTCCGCTTTCATCCAGGCTTATCTGATTTATCTTCACGCAACTCTATTAAAAACAAACAAGCATGTAAAGCTTTAGGAATATATATCACATCAAAAGTCAAATGTCCATCAGTTTAGATGCATGAGCCCAAGATACGGTGTTTCTGCAAATGAAAACAGTAAAATACAGCTTTGTTCACAGATGTGTACAAAGCGTGGAGACCTAAGATTTCCCCGAATTACCTACTTCATGGACTCGAAGTCCCTGATGAAACGGTATTTTTCTTACCTGTTATGTGCCTTTTTATTAGTTCTGTTCTATTTAATTCACACTCCTAAAACGCCTTCCCACCAGCCAAATTCATTAAAAGGACAAAACAAAAACCAAAATAAAAATCATGATGTAAAGAAAAATTCTTTTAACTGAAGTATGTTGACGTACGATGCTGTGTTAATTTCTGGTGCACAGCAAAGAGATTCAGTTATACATACATACATTTCCTTCATATCTTTTCCATTACGGCTTATTATAGGAATTTCTCCAATAAAACCCCTTTTTTTTGTTTTTTACTTGCTTAAAAGTTTTACTGGAGTGTAGCTGGTTTACAATGTGATCACTTCTGCTGTGCAACACAGTGATTCAGGTATTCAGCCACACATCCACTCTTTCTCACCTCTTTTCACACATTGATTATCACGGAGTATTGGGTAGAGTTCTCTGGGTTACACAGCAGGGCCCCATTGGCCAGTCATTCCACACACCACAGTGTGCATGTGCCAATCCCAAAGCCCCGGTCCACGCCTCCCCTACCTCCCGCCTGTTCCCTTTGGTAACCATACGTTTGTTCCCAAAGTCTATGAGTCTGTTTCTGTTCTGAAAATAAGTTCACCTGCACCCTTTTTTTAGATTCCACATGTAAGTGGTATCATATGATGTTTGTCTTTCTGTCTGATTTACTTTTCTTAATATGATAATCTCTAGGTCCATCCATTGTTGCTACAAATGGCATTCTTTCTTTCCTTTCTTTCTTTTTTTTTTTTGCTTTTTAGGGCTGCACCCTTGGCATATGGAGGTTCTCAGGCTAGGGGCTGAACTGGAGCTACAGCTGCCAGCCTACGCCACAGCCAAAGCAACGTGGAATCCGAGCCACATCTGGGACCTACACCACAGCTCATGGCAAGGCTGGATCCTTAACCCACTGCGTGAGGTCAGGGATCAAACCCACAACCTCATGGATGCTAGTTGGGTTCGTTTCCACTATGCCACGACAGGAACTCCTATTTCATTCTTTTTTATGGCTGAGTAATTTTATTCCACTGTACCTATGTACTACATCCTTTTTATCCATTCCTCTGTCAAAGGACATTTAGGTTGTTTCCATGTCCTGACTTCAGACTATACTGCAAAGCTACAGTCATCAAAAGCGTATGGTACTGGCACAAACCCAGAAATACAGATCAGTGGAACAGGACGGAAAGCCAGAAATAAGCCTATGCACCCATGGTCAACTAATCTACGACAAAGGAGGCAAGTACATACAATGGAGAAAAGAGACAGCCTCTTCAGTAAGTGGTGCTGGAAAACTGGACAGCTACATGTTAAAGAATGAAATCAGAACACTCTCTAACCCCATACACAAAAATAAACTTAAAATGGATTCAAGACCTAAATATAAGACTGGAGACTATAAAACTCTTAGAGGAACATGTAGGCAGAACACTCTTTGATATAAACTACAGCAACATCTTTTCAGATCCACCTTCTAGAGTAATGAAAATAAAGACAAAAATAAGCAAATGGAACCCAATTAAGCTTTACACAGCAAAGAAAACCATAAGCAAAACAAAAAGACAATCCACAGAATAGGAGAAAATATGTGCAAATGAAGCAACTGACAAGGGGTTAATCTCCAAAATATACAAACAACTCATGCAGCTCACTATCAAAAAAACAACCCAATCAAAAAATGGGCAGAAGATCTAAATAGACATTTCTCCAAAGAAGACATACACATGGCAAAAAAAAAAAAACAAAAAAACACATGAAACACTGCTAAGTAGAGACATGAAAATCAAAACTACAATGAGGAATCACCTAATACCAGTCAGCATGGCCACTGCAAAAAAGGGTACAAATAAATGCTGGAGAGGGTGCAGAGAAAAGGGAATCCTTTTGTGCTGTTGCTGAGAAGTAAACTGGTACAACCAACATGGAAAACAGTATGAAGTTTCCCTCAAAACCTAAAAATAGACCTACCACACTCTCCAGCAACCCCAATTCTGAGCATCTATCCAGAGAAACCTGTAATTCGAAGAAGACATATGCACCTCAGAGTCCACTGCAACACTATTCACAACAGCCAAGACATGGAAACAACCAAAATGTCCATGGACAGAGGAATAGTTATTACAGGATACTGAATACAGTACCCTATGCTATACAGTAGGACTTTGCTAATCCCAATTTCCCAATTTATCCCTCCCCACCCCTTTTCTCCTTTGGTAATCATAAGTTTGTTTTCAATGTCTGTGAGTCTGTTTCTATTTCAAAGATAAGTTCATTTGTGTCATATTTTAGATTCCACATATAAGTGATAACAAATGGTATTTGTCATTCTCTTTCTGACTTATTTCATTATGATAATCTCTGGGTCCATCTGTTTTGCTGCGAATGGTAATATTTCATTCCTTTTTATGGCTGCGTAGTATTCCATTGTGCATGTGTGTATGTGTGTGTGTGAGTGAGTGAGTGAGAGAGAGAGAGAGAGACAGACAGACACATTCATCTGTTGACGGACATTTAAGTTGCTCCCAGGTCTTGGCTATTTTAAACAGTGCTACTATGAACACTGGGGTATATGAATTTTTTCGAATTATAGTTTTCTCTGGATACATGCCCAGGAGTGGGATTGCTAGATCACATGGCAACTCTAAAATTTTAGTTGTTTTAATTTGGTTCACGAGCCAATCTATTTGTTCTTTTCCTATGAATTTTGACTAAATCAACTTTTTACTTACACTCCATACTGAGTACTTTCCCGGCAAAATTCACAGGGTCTAATAGATATTAACTAACTTTGCCACACTCTATTCTTCTGAATAACCTCAAATTTAAAAAAATCTGTAAAGACAGGAATTAGGCATTATATTTTGGATATATTTTCCCAAGAGTAATAAACACACAACTGTACTTTTAATACTTTTTACAGCTTTCCAGTTCTCTATGCAGCCAACGGTTTCCTCACTAAAATATTCATACAGGTGAATTTTCTAATAGAAGTCAAAAAATCAGTAAATACTGACAACATTTTAAAAAATGGCAAGCTCGCCTTTTTTTTTTCTTCTTAAATAATGACAGTTTCCAACCATCTTCCACAAAACATGATAAAACAAATTAACTATGAAAAGAGAAGTAAGCCTTCATTGCTTACAACATGAGCCTGCAAATTAGTTTTTTAAAATACCTAACCTTAAGATACTATGGAAAAGAATAAAATGGAAATACACAAAACCGAATGTTCCACGCTCAATGGAGAATATCCGTGCTCGGAAGCAACGACCAAGGCAGACAGAGACCCCCAGGCCCTGGCGAGGCCACCCACTGACAGACGCTGTGGAGGGAAACTGCCGTGCTACAAGTGGAGACAGCTGGCCGCAGAGGGCATGCTCATCCTGACCCCTAAGTCGCTCCTGAAACGCAGCTCATGAAAACCAAGCTTATCTCCGTAAATTCCTAAAATGCTGGAAGAGGAAGGACCTTCAAGAGAGATATGGGCTCCATCTGCAGAAGAATACACCGATACCCTCAGGTAAGGTTCCCAAGAAAGAGCAGAGCCAGGGCTCTGACTTTGAGGGGAGGAAGAGACCTCTGCGCTGGGCAGCAGGGAAGATGCAGAACAAAAACGCAACTGGGAAAGCCCTGAGGCTGGTGTGTTTGGACCTCTGGCCCACGAGTCGCAACGCTCTGCTTCTCCAGGCTTCTTCGGATAAACGCTGTCCTCCCTGAGTATCTCCTGTTAACAGTTTCCTTACTCTGATCTTTGAGTCACCAAACGACACTTTAATACCCCCTTTACTCTTGGCAAATATAAACCCCACAGACCTCTGGCTGTCGCTTAACTGGCATTTGGTGACAAGCTACCTCAGATTATGATCTAATAGGTGTGTGGAGCCTGATCACAGCCAAGGTTTCCTGTCCTGTTCAATATGGTGCTTATCCACACGGGCTCTTTACATGGAAAGTTAAATTAGTTAAAATTAACCACGATCACAAGTCCATTTCCAGAGTTTCCTTGTGGCTCAGTGGGTTAAGGACCCAGCGTTGTCACTGCTACGGCTCTTGTTACCACGGTAGCTCGGGAACTTCCGAAAGCTACAGATGTAACAAAAAAAAAAAAAAAGTGGGAAATAAAGGACAAACTGAGAGGCCTTGGGTTTCATAAAACACAGGAGAGAGCCTTGAAAAAAAATTTCCCCAGCTGCATTCACACATGCCTAGTGCTCAACAGCTGTATGTGACTGGGGCTGCTGTCTGAGAAAGTACACAGGTCACGGCACGTTTTCATCATTGCAGAACGTTCCAGAGGACAGGGCTGCAGAGACCTGCGCTCAGCACCGGGGCTGCTCTCCACTACGTATCTGTGTATGTTACTTACAGCTTATTCACCGTCAAACTCCCTCCCTGCGATATTAACCTCATGAGGGAGAGTTCAAAGACTATCAACCCCAATCCCACACAAATTCTTCCAGAGAACCAAACAAGAAGGAAATGTCCCCAGCTCACTTTGCTAAGACAGCACACCCTTGCAGCAACACAACTCAACAAGGATGCTCTGAGAAAGTGTGAGTAAATCTCACTCATGAACAGAAATGGAAAACCCTACAGAAAATTTTAGCAAGGTCAGCATATACAGAAAAGACAATTTTATTTCGGAAATACGATGCTGATATAACATAGGAAAATTAATGCATATAATGTTATGCAATTAAAACAAGAGAGGAAAATCCTAAGATTGTCTAAAGAGGAAATTCATAAGATCATCTCTACAGATGCAAAAAGCGTTCTGATAAAACTCACACTCGTTCACAGTTAATGATTCTTAGCATTTTAGGGAAAATTCCTCAATCTCATTTAAGGAGGAAGGTTGAGAGCTTTCTCTTAGTATGTTCACCACATTGACTCTTCCAACCCATAAACATGAGTATTTCTCCATTTACTAGGCCTTCTTGGTGGCCTCGCACTTTGTTTTATTCTGGGAGTTGCAACAACAGTGAGCAGGCTTTTCTTATTCCTGATATGTACACATATGACTCCACTCGCACACTCTACAAAAACAGGCACAACTACACCACAGCACACAGAAGGCGCACACAGAGGGCACACAAGGCGAGAGAAAAGCTAAGCAGGGATTACTACGAAGGTCACCACGGTGGCTCCCGCGAAGGGACTGGCGAGCGAGCCGGGTGTGTGTGTGACATCATCTGTTGTGGACAGAGTGGTGGGTCACAGACGCGGCTCGGATCCCGAGTGGCAGTGGCGGTGGCTGTGCCTGGCGGCTGCAGTTCCAATCCAACCCCTAACCTGGGAACTTCCATGTGCCGTGGGTGCGGCCCTAAAAAGACAAAAAAAAAAAAAAAAAAGGTTATATCTCAAAATAAAAACAAACATCAAAGATTTTAAAATAAACTAAAAAGAATTTGCCCGTGAAAATGTCTGGGATCTACACCTTTAGTGGGTTATTTCTTGAATTACATTGGTGTTTTTTCCCTATAACTGTCAAGTGACTCAAACGTCCTAATTCTATTCTACACTTGTATTTCCTGAGCGTATTTCAAATTCTTAGGGATGACTTTTTTTTTTTTTGTCTTTTCTAGGGCCGCTCCCGCGGCATATGGAGGTTCCCAGGCTAGGGGTCTAATCAGAGCTGTAGCTGCCAGCCTCCGCCAGAGCCACAGCAGTGCAAGATCCCAGCCGCGTCTGCGACCTACAGCACAGCTCACGGCAACGCCGGATCGTTAACCCACTGAGCAAGGGCAGGGATCGAACCCGCAACCTCATGGTTCCCAGTCGGATTCGTTAACCACTGCGCCACGACGGGAACTCCGGGATGACATAATTTTTATTTTATTTTGTATTCTTTTAACCTTTTAATAAAACCGGCGAGACTAACACCGCTATTACTACCAATACTCTCACTGCCAAGCAGACATTCTCTGTGTGCTCATCACGCGTGGTCTCTTTTTCTACGAGTTCTACACCTACGGTACAAACGAATCCTCACAGAAATTCTATGAGGTGTGTACTCCTCCTGTTCCTATGTGGAACTATGAAAATACATACATAATACTATTTCACATGCTTATAAATATTTTGTTTCCTTTGTTCTTTGATTATCTTTATCAGATATTTATCGGCTGTATATTACCTTTTTTACAGAAGCAATACTACCATCAATCAATTTGCTGTATTTTTTCTTTTCTATTTATTAATATCAACCTATTCCATATTTTTCTCTTTTTGCCTTAGAATGATTTTGTTGACCTTACTCTAATTTCCTGGTATTTATATATCATCTGTTAGTTGTAATTGCTCATTTGCTCATCATGAAATAATCAAATGCTTTGAATTTGCTTTGGGGAATAGCAATGGCCACAAACCAGAGACCAGAAAATACCGTGTAACTGCGATAATTATGTCCCCTTTGAGAAAAGTAACATTTTGTTCTGTTTTGTTTCTAAGGAGGGTGATAGTTATCTGCTTGTTTATTAAACTACTAGTAAACTCTAGTGTGTCTACAATTGTAATCAGCTGTGTGGTTTGTATTTATTTGTTAAATTAATTGGTGCTCTTTGAAACTTAAAATACGATCATTTTGAAGTAATTCATATTCTCTCTTTTGGGGTTCAAATGCATACATACACAAACATGTTTTTGTTTGTTTGCTGTTTTGGTTTGTTTTTGTTTTTTTTGCTTTTTAGTGCCACACCTGCGGCATGTGGAAGTTCCCAGACTAGGGGTCAAATTGGAGCTGTGGCTGCCAGCCTACACCACAGCCACAGCCAGGCCAGATCCGAGCTGCGTCTGCGACCTACACCACAGCTCATGGCAACACCGGATCCCTGACCCACTGAGCGAGGCCAGGGATCGAACCAGCCTCATGGATACTAGCTGGGTTTGTTTCCACTGTGCCACGACGGGGACTCCCTCAAAATACATACATTTTATCATTTAAAATTCAGAATTTCAATTATTTGTTTTAAAATCATTTGGCTGCATTCTTTAATTTCCGTACATCCTTGGTTTTTCCTCCTTGACCTGGCACAGGCTGACAGAAACACAGCTTATCGACATCTCAGGGCGACTGCAGTTCTGTCCACGCCTCCTTGATTTTCAAGTACATTTTGGTCTGTGTGTTAGACGACCTATAATTACAAAGCTGGTAATCGTTCTATTTTCCTTCTACCTTGTACATGTCATCAACACAATACGTCTTCTGCTGCTTAATGCTTTTTTGCCTTAAACGATTGTTTCCTCACATTTTCACTGCCAACGCGCTTCACTCTTGTTTGGCTTTTCACAGCACATTTTTGCTCACATCTTTATTTATCACTTCCATCATCTTAGGGGATATGTGACCTTTAAAGCTTTAAAGCTTTTATTCTTTTAGTTAACAGAATACCTCACCCATTCAGTGTTGTCTTAGTTGCTTAGATTGTTTTTTACTTTAAAAAATTATGTTTCTCCATTTCATTATTACTCTTTTGCTATTATGACTCAAATCCTTTTTTCTTGGTCTATTGAAAAAGAACTTAGACACTGTTAATTCCACGTTTATCTTATTTGTGATTATCTTTACATTGCTATAAATTACACCTGAATTCTGTCCCCCCCACTCCCCCAATCAATGCAACTGCATTAGCTGACCCATTTAGAAGACCAGGTATTTAGTGCATCTATTTACGACCTCCTTCGTTCTCTATTTTAAAACAAGAGCACACGTATTTTCTATTCCTTCGGTCACTTCAAGAAGAATTGGAAAGAGAAGCTCGCTAACGCACCGGTAAGGACTGCAATCTTCAACGCTAAGGTCTAAGAATGAAGCCAGAGGAGGCGTCTGCTTTGCTCCCAGGGTGTCCACAATCTTCAGACTGACTCACAGCAGCTCCTTATAGATTCGGGATGTTTACCCTCACCATGAATACTGCAAACCACGCTGCAGCTCACTGCACACTTCAAAACATTCTTTCGTTCGAAGAAATTCGGATTTTCTTTTTTTTAACTCAAGCACATCAAAATAAGTAGACAGTCAACTCACAAAAGAAGCAGACAAATTATAGATAAATGAGAACACGAATCAACCTCAGTAGTAGTCAAAACATGGAAAGTAAAGCTGTGAGATGTTTTCACTACGGCATCGGCAAAGATTTTTCCAATACCTAGTTTTAGCGAGGAGGCACACAAATAAGACACTCCCGTTACCCTGCTACTTGTAATTCAAGTTTGGAGAAACTGTCCGAAGGATGGTTCGGCAACGTGTATCAACTCCTTAAAACATACACTGCCTGCTACAGCCAAGGAAAGGACGAAGATTATGTCGCAACAAGGTGCTTGTCCACAGTGTCTCCTTTTGTAAGACACTGATACATGGAAATGACCGAAATTTCTATACGCCCGGAACCTACACGATACTTTTTATAAATTAAGACAAAAAAGAAATCTCACGTAGAAAAGAATCTGGCCTCAGCCCAAGAGAGCCCTGGCCCTTGCCCTTGGCTGCTGGGATCTATGTCACACCTGCGTGCCTGATGGGAGTGTCCTGCCGTGGGGCTGCCCGTGCCAGAAAGACCACCCTGCGACTTAGGTGGGTGCTTTGGATCAATCTGAAAGCAGAGATCAGCCAGGCGGACAACCCATCCACCAAGCATGCCTCCGTAATAAAGACCCAATGACATCCCTGAACGCGGGCTGAGCTGAGCTGGCTGGCACGCATCTACGCGGGACGCGGGGGACGGTACTCGGCATGTCCTGAGGCCAAGGACACGCCACCCCGGGAACCATCCCAGGCGCTACCCCTGCTCTGGCTCCATTCTTGACCCGTATCCTGTCCCTGTAGCGAAGCACAGCTGTGAGTGTAACAGCTTCCAGGGAGCTCTGGGAGGTCTTTAGCCGATCAAAGGGGAGGGTGGCTTGGGGAGCCCTCAGAACTAGGAGCGGCTGCCCCAAGTCCTCAGCAGACTCGCGGCCCGGAAGACTGCGCCCTCCAGCCTCAGGATTTGGCTACTCGGGCTACGTACAATCCCACGTTTCTCCATCCTCCTCTACGGACGAGCACTTGAATGTATGTGGCAAGAGGTCGATGCTCCCTAATATCGGCCCTGCCTGCATCGGGGTGCTGACGTGCTGTTACTGTGAAGGTGGCCCCTTTCTTGGTTTTGCTGATTTTCTAACGAAGTATTTATTTTGTTTGTTAGCAGAAGATAATTTTAAAAATGATTACGTCGTAAATTTGTGACGCTATAAACAAAAGAAACCACAATTAAGCTTAATGGTCAACTCCATCATCCCGAGCGCCTGCAAGCACCTATGTTTAATCCTGAGTGACACTCAGTGCCATCCCCATGCACTTCAGTTCTGTAACAGTTCCAATGACATTTAATAAAGAATAAATAATAGGATTTCAATAGTACAGCTGCTAATGGTACATACTCACTTCCTCTCAGAAACAAATGCCTTACATCTAGCTGCCATTTCTATGCACCAGAAATAAGCAACAACTGTAAGAAAACAGGAAGGAAGGGAGGGATGGTGCAGGAGGGAAACGGAAGTGCAGGATCTCGTCTTTCCTCAGCACCGGCTTTTCCAACTCGCTTGTCTTGCACACAAACTCTCCGCAGAGAGGGGCTCCTGGAACAGATGAGACGAGGTAAGGGACGCGAGGGGAAAAAGACCAGAGAAAATCGGCCTCAGCTGCATCTTCCATTAGCTACAATTTTATTCCTAATGGAGACATGTTTGGAATTCTGGACAATATAAGTGAGTTTGTTCAAAAATCAATAATGTCAAGCTGACACTATAGAACGCACAAAAATGTTTCCTTAATGGAACGAAAAAAAAGAAGCCCGAGCGAGCAGGAGGGGGCCGAGACCAGCGCCTACCTTCTAAATCCGAGCCCACGACAGGTGGTCGCAAGGTCTTAAAGAAAAGGCAAAGTCACCCACACGCACGCCTCGTGTGATAATCAATCACCTAATGTGCGACGCCGGAAATAAATACACTCAGTGCAGATTGTGGCAGCTCTTCAATTAGGAACGAATTCACGGTCGCTGCGAAAGCTGCTTTTAATGGTGCTCTTTGTGGCAACTTCTTCTCCCCGGACACTCCTCATCACCCTACCTTAAGCTATCGGTCCCCCAACGTGAACCAAAGAAATCAATCTGCTAATGTATCATGTGCAAGGCTCCTCTGACTAACAAATGGATCATTGATTCCTTCACAAATGCTGCAGCCCCACGCACCCAGGGCGGAATGAGTAAGAAACCGAAGATGCAATTTCGGCTGCGTCCTCCCAGGGATCCACTGGTTGTAACCCGCGGCCTCGGGGCGGCCTCTGCAGCTTCAGGTGCTTCAGTCCCGCCGGCCAGCGAGCGGCACGTCCATCAGCGGCGGGAAAGGCAAACCCTACCCTTCCAGACCCGGGGAAAGCGCGGGTTCCTGCTCCTTGTCCCTCTTCCCTGACGACGCCCCTGAGGTCGCCAAGACTGCCACCTGGATTGAAGAAGTCCCTGGGAAATACGCCTAATTGTGGGTCTTCTACGCATCTACAAAACAAAACCAATCAACACGTTTATGTTCTGTGGACGTTTCCTGGGCCAGAAGGGCCTAACCGGTCACGGTAAACTCTGCCATCTTCTCACCTGCTCTGAGATTTCGTCTCTGGGTTCTCAGGAAATCTTTCTCCCAGGCCAGACGGAGAACGAATCTATCAACGGGCCATCTTCCAGGTGGAAGACTCTTGTGGCGCTTTCTGGCAAGTCTCAGAAGGCGGGTCAGTAAGATCAGAAGGGACGGTGTGGAGAGTCCAGCCTGTCCCTCGACAAGCTGTCCCTGTCCCAGGGGGCCCCGGATCCCCGTCCCTCCTGACATCGTGGCCAGCGGCCCGGCCCCTTCTCCCTGCCAAGCACTCTCTCCCAGGCCACCGAGCACTTCCTGGGGCTTCAGCCCCAGGAACGCCCGCGGCCCTGCTCTGCTGTGACCATGGACCCTGCTGCCCAGCGGTGCCTCCAGCTCACTCTTCCCTCAGCAGGGCCGAGCACGTCCTCCTCTAAGAAGGCCATGCACTGACTCACAGTCCTGAAACACACCATTCTTACCTAACGCATCAGTTCAAATAAGCCAAAGCTAAGAAAACGTGAACCCGCGGTATATTCTTTGGGGGAACAGGATAATGTTTTCCTTTAAGAAAATGGGGGGGGGGGGTTAAACCATCAAAAAACTTTAAATCTCAAGTGAACACCCAAGACAAACATTAGGGAAAGAGGCTGAGAAACACCCACAAGAAAAGATGGAGGATACACTCCTGCACCCCGACTTCCAAACAATGACTGAGCTCTGGAGAGTTAACAAATGGTAAACTGATTGCGGTGAAGATTTTAAAAATCGCTAACAGAAGACAGAAACCATAATGACTAAACAGACACTAAAAACTGGCTCGGGATTTTTAGAAACAGAAGAATGCAGAAATGAGCACTCAATTTCAAATGACAGAGAAACATGAGGAGGCTGGAAACTTCAGTTACCACCAGAAATTTAAAATATCCAATTAGTTCCCAGGAAGCCAGAAGCTGACCACTGCTTAAACGGCATTTCCCATTTAAATGCTCTTTCCCGCTTTCACACCAGGGGCAGACAAGGACCAGGCAGGACCGACTCTCTGGTCCTGGTCACCCGTCTGACACTTCAAATGTGCCCAGGAGTTTCTCCGGTGACCTTGCTCTCCGGTCACCACGGAGCTGGCAGCAACTTCTCCTCCTGTCCCCTCCGCTTCCACTCAGAACCAAGCGAAGAAATGGAAAGGCGGAAGCATGCAGACCGTCAGAGAAGTACTCCGAGAACTGAAGTTACGAAAACCACTTCGGAAGAGCCCAGAACTTGTCCACAAAAATAAAGAGAAGCACTGTTTTTGCCAAACAACATCATGTTGTTTAAATCTGATCATCCACCAATAAAGCAGCTTGGGTCACTGCCTTTTTCAACAACACGGATGGGCCTTCTGGACATTATACTAAGTCAAATCAGTCCGAAAGACAAAGACAAATACTGGGTCACTGGCCCCATTCATGCGTCTTTTCCATTTCTCACAGTCCTTTCCTTTACCCGTTTGGCCAGGTGATGAGAAAAGGAAGGCTCTCACAAGGAACCGGTCACACAAGGGACATAAAGGAAACGGCCGTCTGTTCCTCTTAATTCCTTAAAGAAGGGTAAAGGCTCAAAAGAAGGTCAATGGAAAGAGAGAAGGTCCAAGATGCCCATGCTCTTCTGGGACCCAAGGTCTTCAACACCCAGTATCAGGATGAAAAAGCTAAAGAGAAGCGGAGGCTTCCTTAAGGCAATCATTTTCCCGTGGTATTAACTGTATCTTAGAAAGTTCAAACGAACATTCAAGAGCTGTGTCTTCTTATGCGGTTTTAAAGGTGACCCCACCTCTCTAAGATGTAATAACTACGTTGATATGACCCTCTTGGAGGGATAATCCAGCTCTGACCAGAAGCTGCTGTATCCGCAGATGCGGGAAAACGTTTATCAAGAGCAGTTCATTCCAATTTGAGAAAGAACTGGGATTTTTTAAAAGTTGCACAGTTTTCCACTCTGAACAAACCGAAGTGGCAGCAGTGAGATGTGGCATAGCTGCAAACATGGTACATGTAAACTCGGCCATGATAATGTGGCTGGAATGTGCCTCATTCCGGAAACAACTACTGATCATCTCTTATAAATTTATCCCTTCAAAAGTACAGCCTTTTCCACAGAAATAGAAAAAAAAAAATCTAAAATTCCAATGGAATCACAAAAGACCCCGAATAGCCAAGCAATCTTGAGAAAGAAAGACCTGGAGGCATCACACTTCTGACTTCAAGCTATGCTACAAACCTACAGCAATCAGAAGAGTATGGCTACTGGCATGAAAACAGACACAGAGACGCATGGAACAGAACCAATACACCCACACATGTAAGCTCACCTAGTGTTTGATAAGGAAGCCAAACATACTCAATGGGGAGAAGACGGTCTCGTCAATAAATGCGGGAAAAGCAGACAGTCACATGCACAAGAATGAAACTGGACCCCATCTGACAGCACAGACAAAAATTAACTCAAAATGGATCACTTAAAGATAAACCTGAAACTCTCAAACTCTTGTAAGAAAACAAAGGGGAAAGCTCCCTAACTTGAGTCTTGGCAATGACATTTTGAACGACGTATCAAAAGCACAAGTAATAAAACGAAAAATCAACAAGTAGGACTATGTCAAGCTAAACATCTTCCATGCAGCAAAAGAGACAATCGGCAACATGAAAAGACAATACAAAGAATGAAAGAAAATAACCGATAAGGGGTTAATGCCCCCAATAGGTAAGGAACTCAGACACTTCAAGAGCAAAGAACAACTTGATTAAAAAATGCGCAGAGGACTTGACTCTACATTTCTCCAAAGATGACATACGAAAGACCAGCAGCACGTGCCGAGGTGCTCAGCATCACCAGGCATCAGGGAAACAAATCACAACCACGGTGAGCTACCACCGCGCACCTGCTGAAATGACTTACCTCAAAGACGAGAAAGAAGCGTTGGCCAGGCTGTGGAGAAAAAGGACCCTGTGCATTGCTGGTGGGCATGTGGACTGGTGCCGCCACCAGGGAGAAGATACGGGGAGTCCTCAAAAGAGGAAAAATGGACCGCCTCCAAGATCCAGCACTTCCACTCCCGGATAAGTATCCAGAGGAAGCGAAATCAGGATCTCAAAGAGGCACCTGCACGTCCACAGTCATTTCCACATCATTCACAACAGCCGGGACCTGCGGGTGACCCAAGCGTCCACTGACGAATGAAAAAAGAAAACGTACCGTGTGCTTATACAGAACATTATTCACCCGTGAAAAGGAAGGAAACCCTGCCTTTTTCAACAACACGGATGGGCCTTCTGGACATTATACTAAGTCAAATCAGTCCGAAAGACAAAGACAAATACTGTGTAATCTCACTTTGGCAACGAGACAGAATGGGGGTGGCAGGGGCTCGTGGGGAGAGGTGCCTCAGAGAGCAGCAACTTTCAGCTCTGCGGCCGCGCCAGGGGTCAGAGGTACGGCACGGTGACTGGAGTTGGCAACCCTGCACCGTCCACGCGGAGGTTACTGTGAGAGCAGGGCTTTAGTGTCCTCCTCATGACGGCATCAACGGCGAAACGGTAATTACGTGAGCGGAGACTGCGTTAGCCAGTCTGACGGTGGTAAACATCTCACAGCGCGTGTGTGTGTTCAAAGCATCGCACATCATGCATTACGTCCGTGAGCTAGAAAAAAAAGTCACATCGGAAAATGCTGCTGATATGTGGGATCTCAAAAAATGATACGAATAAACATACTGAAAAAATAGAGCAGGCCCACAGACACAGAAAACAAACCCTGGTTACCAATGGGGGGGGGGGACAAATTGGGAGTCTGGGATGAACAGGCAGGTGCACAGGGCTGTGTGTGAAACAGGTAAAGGAGAACCCACCACCTACAGCCCGGGGAACACATTCAGCATCTTGGGATAACCCACAAGGACGCGTGTGTATATCGACAGTATGTTTACACTGTCAACACGTACCCCCTCGGCCACTTCGCGGTACACCTGAGACAAACGCAATCGTGGACGTCCACTCCACTTCAACAGAAAATACCACCTGTTTATATAAAGCTGGTACCTAATTGAAAATTACTTATCTGAATAACTTTTATGTTAAATACTGAGCACAACATACCAATATTGTTATTTTAATAACACGAAACAATTACATGTCTGTTATTTCAGGTGAGGCCTGCTGTACGCCTAACACGAGAATTCAAAAACACTCCCCCAATATCAGATGGTTCGTCTCACAGCGATTGGGAACTAGCTCTAGTGCCTCCGGTGGCTCTGCGGTTCATCACATCTTTCCCTTGATGCTGCAAAACGCACGTGAATGACACGAAATGATTACTTTAGGGTATGGAGTCCACTGTCTACACTTATCACCACGCAGGCTTCCTGTTCTGTCCATTTCACAAGAAAAACACGGTTTAAGAGGAAAAAATATTTTTACTAAGTATCTCTAATCCTCCACCAAAATTTAACTTCCATTCTAATGATCAAATAAACAAAGCACCTTATTAGACAACGAATTCCTTGACTTAAACTCTAACCAAAATCTTGAAAATAGTCCAAGCAAAATAAAAATCATCTGGGAAAAAGAATGGAAATAAGTTCTGAGGCGGAGTCACCTTGTTTGGAAAAAAAGAATTTTCTCAATCCATAGTCATCGCTGTTTTTAGGTTAACACTCGAGTTTTAAGTTTTCTGCCTTTATAAGACTGCTTGTGAATCAAACAGCCCTTGCCATTCTCAAAGTCATTCGGAAGTACTTTTTTTTTAACTGTTGAAAGTATCCTGCAATGAAGGAAAACCGAAACACATAAGAACCTGAGACCTGCCAGTCAGTCTTAGACAGACAGCACAGACACCGGCACATTTGGGCCAACAAGGCGCCACTTGGACACAACATCAAAAGATACATGCCATGCGTCCCACACCTGGAATTGCACACTGTGGATGGGAGTTGCTTCAGGTTGAAAGACAAGTACCATGCAGCCAACAGCAGAGCAGGGTTCTCTGTTCAAGAGTATATGGCTTGTGTCCTGAGCTCCGCTCCACGGGTTCTTTCAATGAACAGCCTTCCCGCACTAATCTGGCTACATTCTGAAGGAAGCCCAAAGCACTGGGCTCTTCAGGGTCCTGACGACCGCCGGGTACCCGGCTTCACCCGCAGAGAGATGGTCACGCCCATATCGTCCCCCATACCGCACACAGGATCATCCCGTGGAGGAAAGAAAGGTGCGAAACCCTGCTTATCTGGAAAGCAGTCCAGGTATGTGGACGTTTACAGACCCGCAACCACTCCTTCAGCCAGGTGCCATCAACCTCTCACTATTCACCAGCTTCCTGCCGAGCACTGAGGATGTAGAGAGAAGCGCTACGCAGAAACCGCCCTCAGGAAGCGTATGTTCTGGAGAGAATGGCAAGATGCAAATAATCTCAACAGAAGTACTGTATGTTCCGGAAGTGGAAGTGACAGGCAGAAGATGGCTGAACCGCGTGAAGGACGAGAGGGTTTGTGTCTATTAAAGATGCCACCGAAGACGCTTAAAGGAGCACTCAATTTTCAGGGCTCTACTGGCCGAGAGAGAGAGAGAGAAGATAAGCATTTCTTTTGCTGGAACATAGAAAATAAAGATGGGCGACCCTCTAAACAACATTTATACATCAATACAAGAGAAAAGAGGAGCTGAATTATATTAGAGATGAATTCCTCGAAGCCACAGAGAGCAGAAAAGGTCTAGGGATGGAATCCAAAAGACGACTGAGCCCCAAATCTCAGAGAGAGAAATGAAACCGTGGCCGCTCCTGGCAGGATCCAGCGCCCAAACCATCTTGGTAAAACTTCAGTGAGGGCAAAAACGCATAGCTTGTGAGGAAGGCAGAATGAACCAGAAGAGAAGGCAGAAGAGTGAGTGGGCAGGGAATACAAAACCAAAGCAGTTCAAGCCCAGGGTCCCTCAAATTTCCTGACTCGGCACCTTTTTACGGTCGGAGTTTATCTTAAAAACCTGCCGAGAATCACCGAATAAAGGGCTTACTTTCCAAAGGTAGGAGTTAAGGTTCTGCTATCCATGTAAACATGCTGAATTATGAATCCCATGGGGAGCCGAGGGTTGAATAATACACGGAAGAGCAGAGCTCTGACTCCCAGAGGCCTTCCTGAGAGGCTACGTAATGACAGCAAAGAGCCCGTTTCACAGGGGTTTTTCCAGACGCTATTATCAGTCAACACGCCTACTGGGCACCAAAAAGAGGAAGAGGGGACAGTTACAGCAGGAGACACGACCCCTGCCCTCCAAAGCCTTGGATACCAACTAGGAACATGAGGCCCGAACTGGTGAGGACCTAGCACCGCAAGTGAGACGGCAATAAATTCAGGAGCTCGGAGAAAGGAGACGACACCTGAGGACGAGCATGCCACAGGAAGAACGGGGCTTGAATGGAAGAAGGGCATTCTCGAAACCCCGCGATTAACAGGTTGGAACGAGCATGTCCACGTCCATACTCAGAAGATGGGGCGTGGGTCAGAACGAGTGGGCAAGGGAGAAACCAAACCCAAGACTGGGATCCTGGGATGCTCGGCCAAGAGTAGGACCGGACCTGGGAAGGCGGGAGGAGCTGTCCAGGGTTCCAAGAGACACGGCGACGGGAGGCGGGGGTGGGGAAGATGAGTAGAAACAGAGAGGCCTGTTAGGAGGCTGTGGAAACACTGCGGCGTGAGCTAGTTTTCAGAGAAGTCTGGGTTTTTCATGCTACACCACTGTACGGAAGGACCAAAGATCAGCAGTGAGGAACTGAGCGTGTTCGTTTAATCCCAAATCAAAGGGGGAGGGAGTGGGGTGGACTGGGAATTTGGAGTTTATAGATGCCAACTGTTGCCTTGAGAGTGGATAAGCCATGAGATCCTGCTGCTATCATAGCACTGGCACTATGTCTGGTCACTTGTGATGGAGCAGGATCATGTGAGAAAAAGGCATGTATACATGTTTGTGTGACTGGGTCCCCTTGCTGTACAGTAGAAAATTGACAGAACACTGTAAACCAGCTATAGTGGAAAAAATAAAAATGATGAAAATAAAAAAAAAAAAACAAGAAATCTCAATAGACTTTGCTATCATAAATGCAAGAATTCTAAATGCTTCTTCAAGAGAGACTGTTTTTAAGCTTTGTGCCTGTCTCAATATAAAATGCCCAATAAGGCCCTGCTCTGTTTAATTTTGTTTTCCTGCCCTTCTTACAGGTATTTGTCGTAGGTCTCCTGCCACGGCTCCCCGGTGGCCCGACTTCGTCGTTTTCTCTTTCTAGCAGAGAAGGAACACACACAATGGTAAAGAGTGGAAGTCTGCTTGGGAAGGAGAGCTCCTGGCTTCCCTCCAGCACACTCCTAAAAGACTAATGCTCCGAAATAACTCGCCCATTGCTTAAAGCAAGAACTCCTAACGAGTAAGCCACGCGGTGACAGGCTTTAGGCAAGGGGAGGCTAGGAAAGAGAGCGTCACTACAGGGACTAAGGACGCCACACGGGCACTTAAGCGGAATCTGAGACCCTCTAAGGCTTTTGAAGTCATGTGTCACAGACTGTGTAAGCAGTTAAGACAACCGTTATTCAGGAGGAATACAGCCTCATCTATATGCAAGAAGGCAATTTTCTTAGCAACTTGAGCCCCTTTACATGAGAAGCTAGGCCTATTTTAATTTCATTCTGTGATTCAAGTAAAATTGAACTTTATCAATTAAATCTGAACATAAAGTTATACCTAGGAAAAAACTTTAAAAAACACATGTGGAGTTCCCATCGTGGCGCAGTGGTTAACGAATCCGACTAGGAGCCATTAGGTTGTGGGTCTGATCCCTGGCCTTGCTCAGTGGGTTGAGGATCTGGTGTGTTGCTGTGAGCTGTGGTGTAGGTTGCAGACTCAACTCGGATCCTGCTCTGATTGGACCCCTAGTCTGGGAACCTCCATATGCCGTGGGAGCGGCCCAAGAAATGGCAAAAAGACCAAAAAAACAAACAAACCAAAAAAACCCCACAAACAAACAAACAAACAAACAACCCATGTGTAGCTAAAGCATTTTAATGAACGTATATTCTGAAGAGCCCTCACGCGTACTGAAATCAGACTATCAACATGCAAAAGAGACCATCTCTCTGGTGGTTCCACTTTTGAGCAACAGAAGAGCAGTCACAGACGGCTGAGTGGCACCAAATCCTTTTTATTAACTCTTATAATGTAATTGTAGCAGAACATACAGCTGTCCAAATAATCTTAGTGGCATGATTCATTTATATAAAGATCTCAGAACAAGATACCAACCTAGAAAGGTGCTGGCATTTAGAAGTGAGTAGAGGAAAGGGCTGCTTCAACAGACAAAGGATAAATTGAGCACTGCTCCAGGTCAAAGAGACGGACACGTGCATAGGTATTTCCGTTCGTGTGTGTCCGCTGCTGAGGTATAACCTGTGCAGAATAACATGCACGCATCTCCAGTGTGCGGTCCAGGATTGTCACAAGTGTGTGTACCTGGGAGGCTGTCAGGTCAGTGACGGTCATGAGTGTCTCAGAACACTCTCCCTGAGCTCGTCACCCGGCCTCCATCGCCGTGCTTGCATCTTGCCTTCTCCCAACCATCGCGTAAAAGGAATCACACGACGCGTGCACATGCGCGTCTGGCTTCTCTGGCTGAACATGGACACAGTGAGAGTCGCCCGTGTTTGCTGCATGAACCGACAGTTTAGAAAGAACAAGCTAATCACTAAGAATAGACCACATTTGTCCATCCCTCTGCTACTGACGAACAGCTGGGTTGTTTCGAGCTTGCGGCGATTACAAATTAAGCCACTGTTAATACTCTTCTCCCCGCACATGTGTTCTGTGGACACAGGCACTGCGTTCCGTTTCCTTGACTATACACCTACGAGCAGAACTGGTAGGTCATTAGGAAGCATATGCTTAGCTTTCGTGGCCTCTGCTTAACAGGATTTCTCTTGAAATAGTAATGGAAAAATAATATTCTTCAACATGCAGAATGACTGGTTTAGTTATTTCTTCGTCTATATCATATAAAGTTATACAGCGTCCAGTGCAGTATTCCATCCCAACACACAGAGCAGAATCATCTGAGAAACCTTTTAGAAATAAAGACTCCTCTGTGTCCCCACCCTCTGCCAAATAAGACCCTATGATAGGTGGGGATTTTTAGCTACTGCTTCATGACTTTACTGTTGCAAAATCGAAAACCGTAAGTGCAATGAATGAGCTGAAGAGACACTTTTGGGGAAAACTGTTTAAATGCTTTGCAAAAGAAGGTATTACTTTAATTTTTTTTCCATCGAAGTGGGTTTGACTTGCACCGTTGTGAGCATCTCTGCTGTACAACCAAGCCACGCAGTTAGACCCGCACCCGCACCCTTCTCCTCCGATTCTCCGCCCACGCAGACTGTCTCGGAATCCGGGTCAGCGTTCTCTGCGCTCTACCGCGGGTCCCGGCTGGCCAGTCCCTCCGCACACCTCAGTGTGCACATGCCAACCCCAACCTCCTATCAAGTTTTAATTTATTCAAGTTATTTTGACCCAGAAGTAAAAACTAAAGTCAGACGTGTTTCCTGATTTTTGTTAATATGTTTCGCTATCCCTGAACGTCTAATGACAAAACCTGTTCTTGACTGAATATGGCCATTGCTACGCCCAAAGAAAATCTGCAAATTCACAGTGTTTTTAGAATTGAAAACATTATTTTTTTTAAAGAAGAATGATACATCGCTCCCACTCAAAGCAACCACATAATCAGAAACAGGAAAATAAAATAATAAAGGCAAAAAACTCATCTGAGCTGAGAAGCTGAAGATTAAGGCTCCTTGCAAAAGATAATGACATTCTGAAATCTGTCACCTCAAAGTCAGATACCTACAATGTAAGGGTCATGAAGGCACAGGGCCTCGTAATAAGGCTTCTCCAGAGCACACCATTGAATTTCTGTGTGAGATAAACAAACAGCACCAAACCAGCTTCCTCCCCTGCCAAAAAACAAGTGCAAGGCTAAAACGAACTTAATATTCAAGCATGTCATACAGGCAGGACTGAAACAAAAAAAGAACCGGAAATTACATGGAAAAGGATATAGCACACACCTGACTTGAAACGGACGTCAGAGAAGAGACAACTGAAGGCATTTACCAAGTCACACGGCCATTAGCCTACCTGGATGACTGACTGGGTGAACAAAGACGTGAGTAAATGCCTACCGTGCTTCTCCCGGTTTCTCTTCCGGCCCTGGAACCAGCAGTGTCTGCCCTGTGGACCTTAGCCATCAGGCAATTTCTATACAATATTAAAAAGACTTACTTAGAAGCAGAATGTAATAGAATCATTGAACTGGAGCCAGACATTTCAGAGACCATCCAAGCAAGCCCCTTTTTTCAAACGTGACGAGATATGGGCACCACCACAAAAAAAAAAAAAAAAAAAAAAAAAGAGCTCTGCCCATGGAGTTCCCGCTGCAGGGAAATGGGATCAGCAGCCTCTGGAGAGCAGTGGGATACAGGTTCGGGCCCCGGCCCTGCGCAGTGGGTTTAGGATCCGGCGCTGTGGCAGCTGAGGTTTAGGTCACAACTGCAGCTCGGATCTGATCCCCGGCCTGGGAACTCCATGCGTCGAGGGGCAGCCAAAAAAGGAAAAGAAAAGGAAAGCTCTGCCCAGCGCCGGCTCCCGTTTTCATGGATGGCAATGGGAAGAACAAACACTTACTACATCATCAAAATAGGTGCCCTGTGCCCAGGAGGGGGAAGCGGGAGGGCCAACGGTATATTCCTTTTTGTCTGAAAGGGCCTCGAAGCCCAACGAGAACCCGCCCTTTGCCTGACGGATCCGTGTGAGGAGAGCGCATAATTCCCTTCCCGGATTAGTCCACAGATCCCAAGGAGTCTGGCCTCATTCTGTGGTTCTGTCTCTTTTAAGCCAAACAAAGCAACCTGGTACCTTTCACACACAACGTGTCAGCTTTAGAGACTGCAGAGTCTCCTTTGTAAACGACACCAATTCCTCGTGATGGGTCTTTCAACACGTCCTGAGGCTTTCTTCAAAATAGGGCCGTCTGTTCCCCCAAAGGATCACTTTTTTCCTCCCCAAAGGTTCACATCTACACAACCACGGATACCTGACACTTTCAAGGCACATCTTGAACACCAAAAGCAAGCTTCCAATTCACCATTTTCTTCATTCTCGGTGATCCCAAACCACGATGAAGGAAATAGAAAGCCTGGCTCTTCTCTTTCAATCAATATAACCCCTTAAGAGTCCGCGCCTCAAAACATTCACATAAAATATGAGCTTTATATATTCAGAAGAGAGAAACTGAACAAGAAGGGTTTTTGATCGATTTCCATTACATTTGGCATCTGGAGACGACGACGCGGGGTCACACTTTGAGGGGCCACACCCCTATCGAGTATGCACGTCAGCGACATTAGTCACCAAGGGAGGCGGAATGTTTTAACAACAGTGCGCCTAGACATTGCCCTCTGTGACCACACACGCACACAGAGAACTATCTTAAGTGCTCCACGTAAAGCCAAGTGGGTGGCTATAATAACTAAAGAATTGTAATCAAACAGATGTATAAAAATAAAATTTTTAAAGTTCATATGAGATACCCAGGGACACCATAATGTATATTAATATAAAAAATATACAAAAATAGAATCTTAAAAGAAGTTCATGTATAAAGATAGCCAGGGAAACTATATTATATACAATATATAAATCACATGTATTTACATATAAACACACACTCACACACACACACACACACACACACCTCTTTCTTTACGAGTTCACCTTTTTTAGCACAGGCTCATAAAGTTCAGAGTTACAAAACCTACAAATCAGCACTCTGATTTAATTGATAATGATCCTTTCTTTAGGTTCTTAAAACAAACTGCTAAAACAAATAAAGTACACATTCTTGCAGGAAACTTAGCTCGCAGGGTATTCAGTACTGTGTACTTACTACGTCGAACCTCTGAGTGATGTCCCCCTGCACGTCCAGCAGATACACTTTGCCGTAATGTGTGCCCAGGGCCAAGAACTGCAAGAAGATCAGAGGCGGCCGTTACCACACAAGTAGTAATGAAACCACGTGCAAGGTCAAGGCTCCTAAGGAGCCTGGATCTGCGTCACTTACTCAGATAGGCAGTCCTTCCAGAAGCCTTGTTCCCAGCTTTGAGGAAATAACAGCGCAGGCCTCCATCACGGTGACGGCGCGAGCCCGCTGCCCGGTGACTCCCGGGGGACCCTCGTCTACTCACAGCTGGAGGTGGGGATGTGGTCTACACACCACGCCTGACAGACTGAGGCCACGAATTAAGATGCAGCTAGGAAAGCACGGCCACCGACGGCCGAACTCAGCGTCCGAGAAGGAGATGGTTAGGAACCGCCGTCTAGCGTGCGGCAAATGTGCAAATCTGTGCACTCTTTTAGGTTCAACACACACAGCTACACACACACAACACGAGTATTCTTTCTTAGAAAGGAAAATCCATGCCACGTTGAGAGATGAAAAAATACAGATGTACTCAGACTGCTGTGATCATGGGACACGTCTGTAAGTAAATGTATGACGTTAAGTGTCAGTGTTTATTTCTAAATGCAAAAAAAAAAAAAAAAAAACCCTTTCTGGCACCTAAATAACTGTTGAGCTGCATATTCATTTTAGGACGAAGACTAGTCAGTCAGTCCTACTGTTTCTTTAATTCTCTGAACGAACCCTAAACAAATGAGGAGAAACGTCTACCTGATAGGACACGAGAGTTCTCTTCCTTCTCCTTTCTCCAAGCATTACTCAAATAGTTCCAAATTCTCTATTTTGTTACATGTGAGCATGCTGCATCGCAACCTATAACGAAATGCTCAAATTTACAGGCACTGCTAAGCGTTTCAGTCAAGCAGCACAATCTTTAAAGAATAACCTTACAGAAACTCAAGATTTGAAAGGATTTATCGAAATGGAATTGCTGAAAATGAAATTTCAGATCAGGCACTTAAAATATGACGCTCCATTAAAGAGGAGTCGCAAAGAGGAAACGCAGGGGCTCATCAGAAATTCAGCCCCTGCAATGCCTTTCACTCCTGCAAGGTTGCCTTTTTTCAGGAAGAAAAAAGTCCCCCGGGTAAAAAAATCAATACTGGTTAATAAAACATCAGGTGTGCAGACATAACTAGGTGTGACGATCCCGCCGCACGGCCTGCCTGGATGCACCAGGTGCCAGGCCGATTACTCATCCAGGGCAGACAGCGAGCCTCGTGCAAACAGGATGCCGGGGTCCTGGAAGGCGAAGGAAGGGGAAGGGGCAATTCTGGGGGGAAATTAGTCTGAATATTTAAACCAAACAGGGATGTTGCCTCCAAAGCAAAAGAACACTCTAAGCAGCAGGGGAGGACCCAGATGGTTGTGAATTGTCTCCACAGTGAGACTCCGACAACATCCAAGCAGAAAGACACTGCCGAATACTAGCTGCAAACAAACAATGCTCCGCTTGATCCTGAGGCCGTCCACGCCGCAAGAGTGGGTCTTAAGAGCTCACTGCGCCCGAGTACGCGGCTGTATTGACCTTCCTCATAAATACTGCATTTCGTTGGTTAGAAGACTAAGGGGTTTGGGTCCTGAAAAGGCGTTAATGCTGGATCACCTCTGTGAAGGCCACTCTTGAACTTCCGATCACATTCACTCCATCAAAGTTTTACGGTTCTACTCGGAGTACTTCACCCCAATTCACTTCCTTCCCTTTCTTCCCCTCAAAACTACGTTTCATCCACTTAATATTGAACATAGGAAGGAAACGTAAACTAATTATTTCGATTTTACACTTTCAACCTAGAACTACAATTACTTTAGAATATCTTTGAAAAACAAACGCAAAGGTTTTTATGACAATCTACCTTTTGCTTTGGAAAACAGTTCATCATTTAGATTAATTATTGCTGCTCCCTTTCAGACATAAATAACTTTATGTGTTCTTAAAACATCAAATTGGATAAGGCAATTGCACAGCTCTTAAAAATTTTTACTTAACTACCCAAACTATTAATGAGTCACACTTTCACTTGCTAGTGCTTTCGACTACTTAAAAGACAAGGACAAGGGCAAAACTGGCCACAGACCACACACAAATACAAAAATCTTTAACTATGACTCTCCTTCCAGAAATTAACAACTTTGTGCTTCTGTCGCTACTGAGCTTTTTTTCTTTTTTCCCTTTTAATCTGAGAGCGCTTCAAGCCCAGCGTGGGCAGAGAATAAGAACAATTTAATTAGCCCCTTTCCTGTTTAAATACAGAAACTTGACTCGTTCTATAAACTATCATTTGGGCATCCAATCCTTCTGAACCACCCACTAGCATAACTGGACTTTTTGTAAGTAAACAAGTAGCTCAGTGGAAACGAATCCGACTAGGAATCATGAGGTTGCGGGTTTGATCCCTGGCCTCGCTCAGTGGGTTAGTGGGTTAAGGATCCGGCGTTGCTGTGAGCTGGGGTGTAGGTCGCAGACGTGGCTCGGATCTGGTGTTGCTGTGGCTCTGGCCTAGGCCGGTGGCTACAGCTCCGATTAGACCTCCCCCCCGCCCCCCACCCGGGAGCCTCCATGTGCAGCGGGTGTGGCCCTGACAAAGGACAAAAGACAAACAAACAAACAAACACACCAAGTAGAAGTGATTCGCAGACTTGAGGATATCATGAAAGAAACGAGACGTAGCATGTTCCAGACGTGGTCAGCTGTGTAATAACAGCATCCACATCTCACCTGGCACTTAATAGCACTCAAAGCATTAGCGCAGGGCCTTTAATTCCATGTGAGGAAGTCGGTTCTGGGAGTTGATGTGGCTGCCCTGGAGAGCACCAATGAGTGGCAGAGCAAGGCCAGAATAAGAGCTAAAATACTCTCCACAGGATCAGAAGAAGCCTGGTAAGATCCAAGAAGATCCAAGGGTTTTGCATCAAGGTGCACATTCTAAGCAGCCTGGCTGCTGCTCGGGCTGGGAGGGTTGGTGGGGAAATGAGGGTGGTGTCTAAGGGGTATGGGGCTTCTTTGGGGGATGATGACGAAAATGTTCTAAAATTGACTCTGGTGATGGCTGCACAGCTCTGTGAATATACTAAACCACTGAATTGTACACATTAAAGGGGTCAATTATTTGGTATGTGAATTATAGCTCAAAAAGGATCTTTCGGGAGTTCTCATCGTGGCTCAGTGGTAATGAACCTGACTAGTATCCATGAGGACTCGGGTTCCAGGCCTGGCCTCGCTCAGTGGGTAAAGGATCCAGTGCTGCGTGGGCTGTGGTGTAGGGGGCAGACATGGCTTGGATCTCAAGTTGCTGTGGCTGTGGTGGAGGCCGGCAGCTGCAGCTCTGATTTGACCCCTAGCCTGGGAACCTCCACATGCTGGGGGTGAAGCCCAAAAAAGACAAAAAAATTTTAAAAAAATTAACGAAAAACTTTAATGTGGTGTAGTCATTAAAAATAAAAAACAATTTGTAAATAAAAAATAAATCCCTTACTACCCCCCCAAAACGAATGCATGTTCTAAAACGGTCTGCTTACAGGCCCGCCATTGGGCTCAGGCTGGGTCAAGCGTGGTGTCCATAACGTCTGCTCTCTGGGGAGGCAGACGCTGTTCTCCGCGTCGTCCTTTCAGTGGCTTTTTCAACAGACACCCAAAAAACACCTAAAATATGCTTAGACAATACGCAAGTATGTCTTAAGAGGGCAATGGTACAAGGGCAGAGACAGACACAAAAAGCTGATCAATTAAAATTAAATTCTCTTTAATGAAAATTAAAGAGTACGCTTGAGGCGTTCCCGCTGTGGCACGACGGCGTTGGCAGTGTCTTGGGGGGCCGGGATGAAGGTGCGAGATCTCCATCCCAGCACAGTGGGTCAGGGAGCCAGCACTGCCGCAGCTGTGGCTCAGGTCTCAGCCACGGCTCGGATCTGATCCCGGGCCGTGGAATCCCTATGTTGTAGGGTGGTCAAAAAAAGAAAGAAGGGGAGGTGCTTATATGTAAGAAAAATTGTTTTCTGAATAACACAGGTTTGAACTGGGAGGGCCCACTTATACACAGGTTTTTTTTAACAGTAAACAGCTGGCCTTCGAACAATGTTGGGGGTTAGGGGACACCAACCCTCCCTGCAGTTGAAAGTGTGCGTGCAACTCAAGAGCCGGCCCTCTGTGCCTCGACGGTTCCTCTGGATCAGCGGTTCCACGAGCACGGCTTCCACGACCAACCAGGGACCGTGCAGCAGTATTTACTACCGAAAAACACCCATGGACAAGTGACACCTGCAGTTCCAACCTGTGTTGTTCAAGGGTCACTGTCCTTCTAAGGGCCTGAGGAGCCCAGAGGATCCAGCTGTGCTGAACTCTGAAGGAGGAGGAGACAGCAGACACTGAGGCAGAGGATGGGCTTGAGGTAGAGCCCATGTCAGGCAGAGAGGACACAACTTGCCCAAGGGGTACAGTCACAGGAAGAGCAGGACAAAGTCAAGAAATTACAAGTAGTTCGGGTGGTGGAAGCAGCGGGGGGGAGGAGACCGGCCGCGAGATTGGAAAGGCCGGTTAAGAGGAAGCCAGTGAAGAGTTCTGGGTAATCACACGCTCGGATCTGAACTTCTGGAAGATTATTTCAATCAAAAGAGGTGCTATAAGGACGGGAATGAAACTGCGTCTAAACAGATTGGCTGACAGTGTGTTCCAGGGAGAACGCCTGACCCCAGAGATCCTTGCTTAGGATGGGAGTGGATTCAAACAGGGGACACGGACAGGCAGCACCTACAGGCAGAAGAGATGCTGTGAGTAACACGAGCCGGGGGTGCGGCCAGAGCACCATACTTGTGGCAGAAAGTGGTCAGACACTGGGCCAATTACACAGCGAGGCAAGATCTCAGAGGGCCACAGACACCACATGAGTAGGCGATGAAAATCTGACAAGGGTGTTTGGTTTTGTTTTAACTGTATGGCCACAGCCGTGGCAAATGGAAGTTCCTGAGCCACGGACTCCAAGCTGCAGCTGTGACCTATGCCACAGCTGTGGCAACACCTGATCCTTTACTCCACTGAGCTGGGCTGGGCTGGAGATCCGACAGCACCTCTCCAGGGACCCAGGCCACTACAATCAGATTCTTAACCCACTGCACCATGGTAGGAACTCCAGAAGAGGGTTTTAAAATCTGTATTTTCAACATACCATTCTGCAACTGACAGCACTAAGGGCCTGAACCGAGCCAGAACACAGACTGGGACTAGAACCCACGTGCCAGGACTCAAACCCAACCTAAAGCCAGATTAGGACTTAAACCCACCGTTTCAAACTCGAATTACTCACCCTGTGTCTGGACTCACCAAGGCTCAGGTTCCGAGAGACAAAGTGGTAGGCAAGAAACAGATTTATCAGGATAGGACGCTTATAAGAGGTGCGAGCAGGCGGGCAAGGAAGCTCTCTGCCTGAGGATCCGGGGGCTGGTTTTATCCTCCAAGGGGCATATGGGGACTGGAAGGGCCCCCCTCTTCCTTTCCAGGAGTAGCAGCTCCTCCTTGGTATCCGGTAAGGTGTGTATTCACATCAGCTGAAGGGCGGACCTCACACTCCTGCCCTTTGGCTAAATCTGAATCCAGGCCTCATCCCATCCCCCCCAACCACCTGAGGCCATTCTCGCACCTCCAGCAGTTAAGCACCTGGCTTGTTCTGAAGGTTTTCCTGAACTTACTGGGGTCTCCCAACATCTCCCAGGTTTCTCTCTTTATCTATGATCCCCTATAGGGACTTCCACGACCACCTGTGCCTACTCTAGCCCTATCAATTCCGCCGGCCAGGTGGCAGTGAATTTAAAGTAGGACGCTCAGGCGTTCCCGTTGTGGTACAGCAGAAACGAATCCAACTAGTTTCCATAAGGATGCGGGTGCTACCCCTGGCGTCGCTCTGCAGGTCGGGGATCTGGTGTCGCCATGAGCTGTTCTATAGGAACTGGCACTGCTGTGGCTGTGGTGCTGGCCAGCATCTATAGCTCCGATTTGACCCCTAGCCTGGGAACCTCCATATGCCATAGATGCAGACCTAAAAAAAGTGGGGGTGGGGTGGGGGGAGACACGGCCCAGGGACGGACCCTCCAGGGTGTGGCCTTGATGGTGGAGAAATGAAAAAGGGCAAAGGCCAAGCTGCTGAGATTCAATCAGGCTGAGGAACCGCAAGGCCAGGCTTCAGTGAGCGCGGAGAGGCTGGGAGGCGGCGCTGCAGCCACAGGGCAGGTGCCTCCAAGGAAGGGGTTTCTGGAGAAACCAGCCGGAGAGCACATAGTCCACCGGCACGCTGAGTGAGGGCTGGAATCTGTTTATAACGGAATGAAACTTGCAGTAAAGGGGAACGGGGTGGAAGGCAGGAGGAGAACGAGGTGACACTGCCGGTCACGGGGACACAGCCAGGAGCTGGGTCACCGCTGGGGCTCTGCTTTGTGGAGGCACCAAAGGCCCACCGGCCGGGCTCAGAGGGAAGAGAGGGCAATGGCTAAAGCCGCCTGGCCTCCAACACTCCAACCACGACTGTGGATGGTTTTGGTCCAAGAACGAGCTAAGGGTCCCGTAGAGTCCTTAGCCTGGACTCAGAAAGGTGGGGGGGTTTTGTCAGAGCAAAGACCCAGATATGGAATTCATTCATTCATCCGTCTAACAAATAAGTTATAGCTGGGGGCCTCTCCGAAGGCCCCCAAGGTTAATCTCTTCTACCCTCATAAAAGCAATAGCTCCACAACGATTCTAATCCTAACACTTTGCTACTCTCTGACTTAAGATTCGAGGAATTTAGAGTTTCTAAGAACTACCTGCTACAAACCTTTCACACCCAACATCGTCTAAATTCTACTCAATACACCCTTGCAGTGTGTGTGTGTGTGTGTGTGTGTGTGTGTGTGTGTACACAAAGACACATCTCTGGGGGTTGTTTTGATTTTTTGTTGGTGAGAAAGAACAAAGTGGCAGGAGACACACTTACCACCCCCCAAAAGCACCCAGACGCCCCAGTATATGGCAACTTGTAGGAGGAACGACTTGCAGCTGCGGCCTCTACAAGGGCCACCTCACCTTGTCATGGACTGTCATGCAGCTGGCCGCATCCTTCTGAAGGATTTCCGTTACCCCATTGGAGAGCCTTTCATACTTCAGTTTGGGCTCCTCCTCGCTTTCTTCTTCCTGCAGGAAGGCAGAGACCGTGAGAGCCCTTGCGACGTATCCCAAGTAGTCAAAGACTCAAAACACAGGTCTCGGGACCCAGAGACGACTCCCTCGGCGACGGCCAACCCTCCACCGCCGTGAAGGCAAGGCCCTCCCGGGGCACGTCTGCAGCCGGCCTGGCCACGTCTACGGCCGACCAAACTCAAAAACTGGAAACAGGACGAAGTATACTTGCTGCTGGCAGTGGGCACCGGGGCCTATTAGCGTAAATACAAAACTGTCTGTCCCGCTGCGCGGACAAAAGCCCCTAAAAGGTGTGTGGGTGACACACTGGTCAGTGTGACCACGTGGACGTAAAAAGAGCGGCGAGACAGGAGCACAATAAACCTCTGAAATCATGAACTTTGCATTTCAAGGTTCTAAGTATTTGTGACAGACAGATTGGCGAATATCTCGATTTAATTAGAAAAATATAACTATGAAAATTAAGTCAAAGTGAAAGAAAATTAGAAAAATTAAAAAAAATTTCACGGCCACACTTGCCGCACATGGAAGCTTCTGGGCCAGAGATCGAATCCAAGCCACAGCTGCGACCTGTGCTGAAGCTGCGGCAACGGCAGATCCTTTCGATCCGCTGCGTTGGGCCGGGAAGCAAACCTGCGCCTCTGCAGAGACATGAGCCACTGCAGTCAGATCCTTAACCCACTGCACCGCTGCAGGAATTCCTAAAATTGTTATATATAAAGCAAAGTATATACTTACCCTTCAGACAAAAGTATTTTAATATTTGTTTTAAATAACTGAGGAGTTCCTGTCGTGGCTCAGTGGTTAACAAACCCGACTAGGATTCATGAGGACGTAGGTTCGATCCCTGGCCTTGCTCAGTGGGTTAAGGATCCAGCATTGCTGTGAGCTGTGGTGCAGGTCGCAGATGGCTACAGCTCTGATTCAACCCTTAGCCTGGGAACTTCCACATGCCGCAGGTGAGCCCTAGAATGACAAAAGACTAAGTAAATAAGTAACTGATTAAGCAGTCATGATTTATTTAGTTTATGTTAGAATATACACTGTTTGCTCTCACCTGAATAAAACTACTTATGCATTAAAATTTTCTTAATCATTCGTGTGGATTATTATTAACTTTATATGTTCAACTTCACCGTTCATACATCATAAGGCAGCCTTAATCCTCAGAGTTATAAAGAGTTAGGAATCTATACTGACTCTAATGGCCATGAATGAATCAATCGAGGATAATTATAAAAACTATTACAGCGATTGAGAAAAATATTTTATTTTACTGCATTAATATGCAATGAGAAACAAAAAAATATGCATATACTGACAATTGTGATGGGCTAAATCTGGCCGAAAAAGGTCAAAAAAATAACCCACTAATTGAAATTTCCTTCAAAAATAATTGCATACTCCTCACCTTCAACTAACATTTGGGTAGCCTGAGACACATCAACACTCCCATTCAGAAAAACCAGGAAGGCTTAATGAAATACAGTGCAACATCAGTTCTAAGGCACTCAATAAAGGGCTGGTAAGGCAACTTGAACTAGAAGAGTCGGGATTCCAAGATGGGGGAGAAACCACACAGGCTGGCTGGCATCCTACAGCCATTCTTACTGAATCAACAAGAGGCTGAGAACGCAATCTCTGCTTGGAAAAATGGCCACTCCTGGGAGCACAGAAAAGAGCAAGCCTTTTGGTATTTGTAGGGAGTGGGGACTCAACGGGCTAAGACCCAGTGGAGGCGAGAGGCAAAGAAGTGAGTTTGTTGCCTACTACTTTTCACCAGAAGACAACTCTCGATTTTCAAAGCTACATGAGATACAAGACAAAAAGAATCTGAACAGAAAGCCTCAAAAATGCAAAGTCACTGCCTTGATGTGCCGGGAAGCCTAGAGATCAGAAGCCATCAGGAAGAGAGGCCCTGGGAGAAACACCACAGGCTCTCATTTGGGACCACTGGTCCCCAGGCGACATGAACAATAGCTTACCAAAACCTCCAACTAGCTCTGATTCCGTTCAATCCCCGACTAGGATAAGGTATGTAGCCCCCAACCTGTCCAGTATCTGTCCAGTAAAGCAAAGGGTGACTCCTTGGAGAAAGAATACTATGAGGCTTCTGTAATTCTTTACTTACAGTACCGAGAATTCAATAGGAAAACTACCAGGTACATCACAAGACAGGACTAAAAATTAAGGAGAAAAAAAAGATTATAAAAACAGACCCATGGGTGACCTAGAAAATGGAGTTAACAGAAAAGGACTTTAATTTAGCTGTAACTAGTATGAAGAAAGGAAGAAAAAAAAAGGAGAGAAAAGGAAGGAAGGAAGGGAAAAAGAAAGACAGGGAGGAAGGGAGTAATAAAATAGATAAAAAGAGATTTTCAATGGAGAATTATAATCTGTAAAAAAGAATCAAATGAAAATGTTAGAACTGAAAAATGTGACTGAAATTAAGAACTCAAAAGATGGTGCAAGAGAGGATTAGCAAAGCAGAAGAGAGGATTAGAGAAATGAAAAACGGGTCAAAAGATATCCAAAGGGAAGCCCAGAGAAGAAAGATGGATGGAAAATACAGAAAAAAAAAATAGACGTGGGACACGGTGGCGAGGGCTGAGGAGCCTCTCAAGGCAGCCACCCAGGGACTCAGGCCCGTCTCATGTCTCGTCGTCTCATCGGGCAGGAGGAACATTCACAGAGCTAACAGCTGGGTATTTTCCAGAACTGTTAAGAGACCACCCCATAAACTCAAGAAGCTCTGCAAACCCAAGCAAGATAAACATGAAGAAAAATCACACCCAGGCACATCATAATACAAAGAAAGTTACGTAAAAGAAAACGGACTTGGAGGGTAGCAAGCCCTGGGCCTGAGGAGGACTACCACACGGGTAAGACACAGAGACGCAGAACTCAGACGCTTACGGGGCTTTACCTCTGGGGTAAAGAACCGCGTCTTCACGGGCAAAACCACTAATTTCTGGATATCAAACATCATGCAACGGACTTAACATTATTTTATCCTGACTCAAAAAAATTATAGAGGGTTAAGTATAATTACCCCATTTTACAGATTTTCAGTAAAACCTGATGATCAGAAATTGTAGGTAATCTCCTCAAGACACACAGTGGGTAGAAGATAATGCCAAAACTCGAGTTCAGCCATGAATGCTCTACCACCAATGCCTTATACAGTGTATTACTCCACACTCCTATGAAAATTACAATGCGGGGGGAGTTCCCGTCGTGGCGCAGTGGTTAACGAATCCGACTACGAACCATGAGGTTGCGGGTTCGGTCCCTGCCCTTGCTCAGTGGGTTAACTATCCGGCGTTGCCGTGAGCTGTGGTGTAGGTTGCAGTCGCGGCTCGGATCCCACATTGCTGTGGCTCTGGCGTAGGCCGGTGGCTACGGCTCCGATTGGACCCCTAGCCTGGGAACCTCCATATGCCGTGGGAGCGGCCCAAGAAAATGGCAAAAAGACAAAAAAGAAAGAAAGAAAATTATAATGCCACAATAGGCACCTCCATGACTTTTATGCCTGCAAAAAATATGAACTGTGTGATCAATAGGAACTGTTTAAGGGTATGTTTGCTTAGCGGGTGGGTAAGTTACTCACCGATACACACGACTGTAACATTTACTGACTCGAAAACAACAAATTGTATTACTTAACAGAATCTCCGCAGGTCAACAACCCTGAAGCGGCTCAGCTGATTGGTTCAGACTCCAGTACCCTTCTGGGCTTGCAGGCATGCCATGAGCTGGGCATCTAATGACTTGACTGGGGTCAGAGTCCTGGCTTCCAAGACGGCTCACTCAAACGGGTGGCAAGGTGGTGCTGGCTCTTGGCAGGAGGGTTCGGTTCCTGGCCTCCTGGACGTCTCCAAAGGGCTGCCTGACTCTCCCCAGAACATGGCAGAGGTGGCTTCTCCCAGAGTGAGGGAGCCAAGACAATGCACACTGGAAACCTGAGTGACTCATATGACCTCCTCTCAGAGGTCACACACCGACACGCCTGCAGTCTTGCACTGATCACACAGGCCAGCCCCGCTTCTGGGTAGGAGGGAGGACAGGAGGGTGGGAACGAGAGGAGCCGAGGGTCACGGGGGGGGGGGGGGGTCGGCGGCGGCAGGCTAGTTTCAAGAGGAGTAATCAAACTCTAAGAGCAATAAACATGGTTTAATTAAAAATTAATATTCCACGTCTCCTAATGAGCTGTCTTAAATTTTCTTCTCCAAGTATACACAAGTTATGAGTTGTTTATTTAGTAAAAGGATGTTAAAGTCAAAGACGGTACACCTACTATTAACTTTCCAAGAAAAACTCTAAGAACTAACAGCAGCAAAAGGATGTATAATTGCATGGTTATTTTAAAAACCTACGCTTTCTGAATGTCTGTATACATATGACTGGGTCACTTTGCTGTTGAGAAGAATTTGGCACACCGTTGTAAATCGACTATACGTTAATAAAAAAAATTAACCAACAAAAAATTACATTCCTCCTAAGCAAAAATAAAAACAAAACCAACCAAAAAAAACCCTTTTTAAAAAAAAGGTACCTAATGATAAATCAACCCAACCCAAGGAGCTGCGGCATGTCCAAAAGTGACCTGTCGTTAAAATAGCTAGTTAACCAAGTCTAAAAAACCTCGGGAAAAAACCACGAACAACAACAACTAAACACTTCTACTTACGCATCTACAAGCAAGAAATAGAAATCATTACAAAGTTAACACCAAATGCAGCAAAGACGATGTGTGCATTCTGAAGTAAGTGCCTTAAATACAAACTGAACCCTGCATGTTAGTCTTTATAATAAGATGCCACATGGTGTTCACGTCTGGACGTCAAATGTGCATCCAACGTGAAAAGTTAATTCTAGCCTCTTGACTATTCTGCATAAAAGCACTCATCCACGGACCATTAGATAAAGTTACTGTAAATAAGCTTTGCCTGTCTTAGTTATAAGTGAAAACTAAATAATTTCTCTCACATAAATATACGGAAATAAACACTTTCACAACACAGGTCACTGAAGCATTCGTGCTAGGCTTCCAAAACCATACTGAAAATGAAAACTCCAGCATTAGGCACTTGATGTAGCATTTCACGCTTTTCTGACAGGTATCTTTTATGTTAAGTTAAAAGCAGGCTAAAGGTGAATTTTTAAGGTGTTTTCTGCTTGCTGTCAACAAAGAAAATGGAAAGTGATTCAAAAATACAATTCGTGGAGGTTATTCTACTGCTGCAGACTATATATCACATTTTAAATAAAAAACATTTTAAGGAAGCAGGTAGATTTAACATAGAGTTTCACTGCAAAAAAAAATTTAAACAGAAAAAAAGACTCTCATGCAACGTGAACTTCCATGGAAAACAACCTGGTGTTAATAAAAAGCAAATCAATAATTTTTGTTAAATTTTAATAATCTCGCAAGCCTACAAATAAAACCATCAACAGTCTGAGCTGGGACGACAGTTAACTGCGTTTCTATGGCAACCTAGAGGAATGGTACACGTCCTGACTTGCAGCTAAGCGAGGATATGAACAGAGTGGCATTTACCCACACAAGAAAACTGTGCAGCGTTCCTTTAAAAAGAATCAATTCCTCAGCCAGCACGGATTTTCATTAAGTGCATAGCACTTTTAATTAAAGACCAGTCCTTCAGATCATCCTATAGGATTCTAAAACGCCACCTGAAAATGAATTTCTTACCACGGTTATTTTTAGGGAGTTTCGAACTTAAAAGTGAAAAAAATTGCTTTTGGGGACAAGAGACGAAGGCAATTAAAGGTTTCTGTCTGAAAAACTATTTCATCATTTATTGCTACCATCACAGGGTGAGTGTTCACAGAGGAAGCCCTGTCCCTAACTCTGACGTGAGTACTGTCCTTTCACCCAAGAATTCAAATTTCGGATGCAAGGCAAAATCGGGTGGGGTTCGTAACCAATTTTTCGGCCTAACTTTAACCACGTCTCTCACACGTCCAGGCATTTTATGTACCACCGTGGCGGCTCAAACGAAGACCTGGACTTTGCTTTGAAATAACGTGTGTCCTACGAATTCAAGGAGTTAACAGAAAGATCATCCCATTTCCTGTTGTTTCTATTAATACAGAACTTAACACTTTATTTCTGGATATCAGTTCTTTATTAAAACACCGTTTTGCCTTTGGCGGGTTTTTTCTTCCCCACACACAAAAAATGGTACGAAGTCTACAGAGAGGTGACTGAGATATTTACAAAGTCCACGTAAAGCCGGTGGGAAACATCGCCAGTGGAGCTGGGAAACCATCCATAATTTCACGCACGGAGATGCCCTTGATCCCGTCCAGCCTCACATCTGACCAGGACCTCAGCAGAACTTCTAGGATTTTAATAAGATGAACGGTTTAATTGATCTCATGTCATCAACTACATGTGACCAGGGGCAAATCCTTTTAACAAAAACCCAGCGTGTTAAAGCTGTACGTGCAACAGGGAACACTGAGATCCTCAGAAACCAACCAGACCAAGCCAAACCCTCGGTGTTTAAGAAACGCAGTTTGAATTTCCACAGGAAAAAACCAAGTGTTAATAAAAAGCAAATCAATAATCAACCATCAGTCTACAGGTAAAAAATAAAGGCTCTCTCCCTCGAGAACATTTTCTCTAGAATTCTAATTACCTTAAGGAGAATTAAAAAGCTCAAAATTGATAGTCACCCATATAAGACATTTTTAAAAAGCTATCAAAATCTCACATCCAGACATCTGAAATTTTTTTTTTTGGTCGCACCTGCAGCATGTGGAAGTTCCTGGGCCAGGGATCGAATCTGTGCCACAGCAGTGACCCAAGCTACTGCAGTAACAACGCCAGACACCTTTAATCGGTTGTGCAATGAGAAATCTAGACATTTGAATTTTTAAAAATCTGTATTTTGAAACATTTTCTTTCTTTTCAAATAATTGACTGCATGAGAAGCCCCAGGATATACTAAAATATTTCTTTTTGATCACTATTTACTAGAAGAGCTAGAGAGAGAAGAGGAAAATTATACAAGACACAGTGGGTGCCAGATACAAATAAGAATTTTTTTAAAAGTATAATTGAAATTATACTGCAAGGAGTTCCCGTCGTGGCGCAGTGGTTAACGAATCTGACTAGGAACCATGAGGTTGCGGGTTCGGTCCCTGCCCTTGCTCAGTGGGTTAATGATCCGGCGTTGCCGTGAGCTGTGGTGTAGGTTGCAGACGCGGCTCGGATCCCGCGTTGCTGTGGCTCTGGGCGTAGGCCGGCGGCTACGGCTCTGATTCGACCCCTAGCCTGGGAACCTCCATATGCCGCGGGAGCGGCCCAAAGAAATAGCAAAAAGACACACACACACACACAGAAAGAAATTATACTGCAAGATAATTTGAATCTCAAGAACATAACTACCAATTTTTTAAGGAATACAGATCCATTTACTACAACAGCAGTTGTATCAACTTTTTTATCAACAAGGGCAATTAATACAAATAGGCAGGAACTCCATCTTATTGTGCACATGCACTTATGTGAAACTGTAATGTTAGCGGTAAATGTACACGGACAACAAAGGACATCTCCAATGATGTGATAGCAGACTTGAGCTTTTCCAGAAAGAGAAGAGATTCACAGATGAGAAAAACTGTAGGGGGGAAAAAAAAAAAAAGACTCAAAAAAACAAGGTTCCAAATTCATCAGGAACTAATGACTCTTACTGGCTTTGTATTTGCTCCTTCCCTCAGTGATGCCGGCTCCGAAAAAGGCCAAGTGCGCGTATTAATTATTACAGGCTATAGTTCCATTACAAAAGGACGATTTTCTTTACACAAAAGGATGACTATCTGGTAGGAAATACGGCTTCATATATCCTTCTAAATGTCAAAGCAGATCAAGAAAACTACATAAACAAGCCTAGAGAGTAACTTCTGGTTTCCATTAATAACACAAGGTATTACAGCTGCCTCAATGACCAAACTTTTTAAGAAAGTGACATGGAAATAATGGAATTCATCTACAATAAAGCAACTGTGGTCAAAGCTCCCAGGACACCTTCCTATCAGGCTGTGACAGACAAGCAATTACATTCTCATGTGAATGCAAATAATGTTGTTACATTTTTCACTTTCAAGCAATACTGCTATTACTAAAAAGATATATTAACCCCAAAAAAGGTAGCTGAAATTAGGAGCTGATAAATGTAAATCTAGACGACATGGGTCTACTTTTTCATACAGATAGTTAGAATGAGTCTACTCTTATCCACACACACACACACACACACCCTTGTGTCTTTTTAGGGCCTGTGTGTCTTTTAGGGCCACACCCTTGGCATGTGGAGGTTCAGACTAGGGGTCCAATCGGAGCTGTAGCCGCTGGCCTACACCACAGCCACAGCAACGCCCGATCTGAGCTGAGTCTGTGACCTACACCACGGCTCACAGCAACACTGGATCCTTAACCCACTGAGCAAGGCCAGGGATCAAACCTGTGTCCTCATGGATGCTAGCAGGGTTCCTTAATATATGGGAGCCACAACGGGAACTCCCATATATTATTTTTAATAGCTTAAAACACACATGGTTCTCGACTGCAGGTAATTTTGTCTGGGGACATTTTTGTTATCACACCTGAGTTGGGAGAAGGGGGTACTGGTATCTAGAGGGTAGAGGGCAGAGGTGATACCAAACATCCTACAATGGACAGAACAACCTCCCAGAACAAAAATTTATAAGGCCAAAAATGCCAATAGTGCCAAGGTCAAGAAATCCTGCATTAAATAAATTTCACAAGATTAAATACTACGCAGACCTTAAAAATCTGTTTTCGGGGCGTTCCCCTGTGGTGCACCGGCTTAAGGATCTGGCAGTATCACTGCAACAGCTTGGGTCCCTGTTGTGGCTCAGGTTCAATCCCTGACCCAGGAACTTGCACATGCTGCAGGTGTGGCCAGAAGAAAAATCTGTTTTCTAGGAATTCTTGTTGTGGCTCAGAGGGTAAAAAACCCGACACAGTGTCTGTGAGGATGCAGGTTTGATCCCTGGCCTTGCTCAGTAGGTTAAGGATCCAGTGTTACCGCAACCTGCGGCATAGGTCAGAGATGCAGCTCGGATCTGGAGAGGCTGTGGCTGGGGCACAGGCCAGTAGCTGCAGCTCTGATTTGACCCCTAACCAGGGGGAACTTACACATGCCTCAAGTGCTGCCCTAAACACACACACACACACACACACACACACACACTAATGTGAGCTACTGTCAATATTTCCCAAATCTTCCAAAATAAATATGTATTTTATTTATTATAGAATTGTTATATTTCCATATACTTTATCATTTTGTTTTGTTTTGCTTTATTTTTTTCTATTACTCAAATGAATTTATCACATCTGTAGTTGTGTAATGATCATAACAATCCAATTTCACAGGATTTCCAATATTTCTATACACTTTAAAGCTAGTGTTCAATACTTCCTATCCACTGAAGTAAGATTCTTATCTCTCAAAGCTGCTCTCCTGACTGTTTAAAACTTTGACTAGAAAAGTGAGAAAAAGTTGAGCCTCTAATAATTGCAGAGCTCTGCTTAAGATTCACAAGATATGCAGGCTTCATAAACCCTGGCCCCTCTTTGCCCTGTAGTGTCAGAATTTCATGTTCAATTCAAGGAGGAAAAAAAGATGAGGTGAAGGTCTCCACGCCCTAAGCCACATCCCACACACAGGATCGACTCCTATCATTTCCTTTATATTGGGAAAGCGATAAGAATATAGAGAGGAGGGGGAAAAATGAGAAAAGCAAATAAGCTTTTCATTTCCGTCCAGCCATATGGAATAACCTGACCAATCTTCAAGATATGCCATCAGGTGGACAATTTCCGCCACTAAAGCCAACATAACCCTCTTTTCCTTTCTTCCCAATATCCCTTGGTGATCACAGGATCCTGAGAAGCAGGGTTTAGGCCTTTTCATTGTTCTGAACTTCACCTAACAGAACTGTGGGTACCTAATAAAGACCAGTGAAAACAAAAGTACATCGTAACAGCCGAATGAGTTGAGTAAGAAGCTTTTCTAAGACATTCTCATTTAGAGTTCCATGCAGGAAAATCCAAATCACAGCTCAGCAGCCAAAAGGAACCTCAGAGATCTTTGAAGTTAGGCTTCTCTTACAGACCTGGGGGTGAGAGACAGCGGCGGGGAGAGGGGAGGAAGGAGGGAGGGAGGGGGGGAGGGGGGTACCCAATGAAGGAAGAGCAGCAAATGGCAGCAGCAGCACAGAGCAGCAGCAGCAAGAGAGGTCCTGCAAACTCCATTTTCATGAAAAAGTTACATGCATTTGTAATTTATATGTTTATTGTACTAAAAGATAAAGTGCCACAGTTCTGGAGACTATCTTTTTTGAGAGGTGATTAAATCTCTCTCAAGCATCTTCCAGTATATCCAGTATATTCTACATTCCAGCTGCAAAGAAGCCTCCAACAGCTTCTCAATAATGTCCACGAAAAAGAAATCTAGCTCAAAACCCCAAATAGCAATAAATAATAAGACAAAGTATTAACAAAACCAAGGAGAAGCTGTTACATATATTGAACATGAATCTGAACTCATGACATATTTCGGTTTGTTTCACGAAAGCACAACCCGCCTGAACAAAATGGAGAAGGACGCTTTCGCTCTCCCTGCAAACCTCCAGCCCATGACTCAGAACCTGCCCCACTGGACAGAGCGGACACCCAACCCCACCTAGTAGGGACTGTTTTCTCCAGAAAGGGGCGACTGCAGCTGCTGCCCCTGGTTCTCCACACCTGCACTTCCAGCCCTGGCCACCATCTGTCCCCACCTCCCTCCTACAGGCAGAGACTCTAAGCCCTGCCACCCGGGCGCTACAGCACTGACAGTGACAGTCCAGGAGTCCCCGCTGCAAGCACAGCGGGACCAAGAACACCCGGGTAGCAGGAAGGTGGGCCCTGCAGGAACGAGAGCACACTAATAATAAAGGGAAAAGCAAAAATCAGCAAAAAACCAGAAGACTGACTAATAAGTCCAAAGGTTAGCACTTTTTAAAGACAAACAGAATGTGATAACCACAGAATAAATTGAGAAACTTAACATTAAAGTACTACCTATCTCCTGTAGGAAGGGACCTAGCCCAGACTATTCTAGCAGCAAGTTCTATTAAAAACCCCAAGAGTAGAGAAAATTCCCAGGTTATTTAAACTGTCCCGAAACAGTGAACTACCGAACACTTCCCAACTGATTTCAAAAAGGTAGCGTTAAAGTAGCCCTAAAATCAAAACTCCCAAAGAATACATCGAAGGGAAAAAATGCAGTTCGGAATTTAAATGTAAACATTCAAAAGGGAAGATCACAAAGCAAACCCTGCATTTATCGTTAGAAAACTAGGTGATCGCCCAGATCACACATTGCAGGAATTCAAAGACTAAAGCGTAAGAAATCTGATGTCATCATCTGAGAAGTCAAAGCAGGAAAAGCCCACAGATACTGAAATAGTATTTTACAAACTTTTACAAACGCTCATTTCTGATTTTAAAAAAATGTTTTTCAGTAACTAAAAACGTCTACTATTGCTTTATTTTTCAAAACTGATTTAGAAATTTGAGCCAAGGCGAGGGACAAGAAAATGAAAAACCAATGAATGTATCACTGTTGGTACAGTCTTATTTGAAGACGATGGGAGGGCAACACAGCATACAATGACGAACTTTCCGTCAACTCGATTGGGCCACCGTGGCCCAGATATTGGTCGATCATCATTCCAGGTGCTTCTGAGAGGGAGTTTTGGGTAAGATTAACCTCTAAATTGGTAGACTGAGTAAAGTGAATCACCCTCCCCACTGTGGGTGGGCTACATCCAATCAGTTGAAAGTCCAAACACACCAAAAGGGCTGACTCTCCCCCCAGTGAAAGAGGTCTTCCGGCCTAACTGCCTTCCAAGTGGGTGGCTTTTTTCCTGTCTTAGGATCTGGAGTGAGACATGGGCTCTTTCGGGGTCTCCGGCTTGCAGACTCCCCATGCAGGCCTTGGGAGGTGTCAGCTCCATAATCACATGACCCAGTTGCTTCAATAAATCTGCTCTCTCTTTTCAAATCCTCTCAAATCCCTCCCTCCCACCCTGCCATCTCTCCGTCTAAAATACAGCCCAGTGGTTCTTGTTCTCTAAAGAACCCTGACCAATACACAGCTCTTGCCAAGACAGAGAGCGCTGGTCTGGGCTGCTGACCCCCTTCACCCAAATCAATCCTAAGCACTGGATAAAAATGAGAAGGAGGGATTCCGGAACCATATCCCTGAGTGACGAACTCCTGAGCTTAAGTGAAATCATCCAGCAAGGGGAGCTGTGTAGAACCGGCGCTCACCCCTCCCCCAAGGTGCCCGAGGAGGTTTCGCAGTGCCACTCGCTGCAGAGTCGACCAGAGCACCTGAGCCCTGGCAGGGTGGGGCTGACCTGCATTCACTCCTGCTTCCTAGCCTCCGCTCCTCCAGCTGGAGTCACCTCTGCCCAGCGCTGCTTCCCATTGATCCCCTGGCCCAGAAGCGGACAAGGGCACTTCACAAAGAAGACCTGTGGCATAAATTCCCACACCGAAACATACTGTTCCATGTTCAAATAGAAAGAGAAGATCTAGGAGGTACCATAAGAGGTAAGAGAAATAAGGCTGATCAAAAAATCTTGGTAGGAGTTCCCGTCGTGGCGCAGTGGTTAACGAATCCGACTAGGAACCACGAGGTTGCGGCTTCGGTCCCTGCCCTTGCTCAGTGGGTTAACGATCCGGCGTTGCCGTGAGCTGTGGTGTAGGTTGCAGACGCGGCTTGGATCCTGCGTTGCTGTGGCTCTGGCGTAGGCCGGCGGCTACGGCTCTGATTAGACCCCTAGCCTGGGAACCTCCATATGCCGCAGAAGCGGCCCAAAGAAATAGCAAAAAAAAAAAATCTTGGTAAAGAGTTCCCGCTGTGGCGCAATGGGATGGGTGTCTTCCTAGGAGCCCTGGGATGGAGGTTCAGTCTCTGGCCTGGTACGGTGGGTTAAGGGTCCAGCACTGCTGCAGCTGTGGCTTAGGTCGCAACTGCAGCTCGGATCTGATTCCTGACCTGGGAACTCCATAAGCCGCGGGGCAGCCAAAACAGGGAAAAAAACAAGAAAACTTGATAAAGTTCCCTACTGTCATTTGTTAAAAAAGGACAAAGGAAGAAAGGAAAGAAAATTATTCAAAAACCGACTGGCATCCATAATCGAGTGGCCAATCACAAAATAAGCTAAAATAAAGTCTTCTTATGCCAGTTCCACCATATGCAGCCCTAATACACTGGGCAAGGTGCTTAAGACTCAGGTACCTCATCTTTTGTGAAAAGAGGATGGTCACGTGTCCTTACAGAATTGCTGTTAAGAATTAAGTGTAGCGAGCATGTGTAAAGTACAAACCACAGTATCAGCTGAGGACCCAGTGAATGTCAGTGACTAAACATACTCTTTACTTGTAGGATAGCACCCAATTTTAAACGTACAACTCAGAGCCTCCCTCCTGAGCCTGTTTCCAGACACAGAATTGAGTAAACATAACATCTCTAATCTAATTAGCTCTTTGTTTCGTATTACTTACAGAAAAAATGAAGACACATTACTTTTGAGTTTTGTCACATCATTAAAAAAGATGTTTTCAAAAATATCTAAGTGTGAATCTTGTTATTATGAAAGTAAAAGGAAATGCTACAGCCCCTTACTTATTGAGCCAAGAGTCTCTCCTGGAGACTTGTATAGACTTAAAGTCGCCCATCAGAGGCCAAATATCTCAAAAATGTCCAACCACTGACAACAGAGACTAAAATCTTAAGCTTTATCAGAGGTTTTCCCACTCCATTCACTTCTGATACTATTTTGAGAGATATATTTAATCCACTGAGGTCTTTGGAGAAGAAAGTCATATTCTAAAGTAAAGAATTATGATCACATATGGAGTTCCTGTTGTGGCTCAGTGGTAACAAACTCGACTAGTATCCATGAGGACATGGGTTCAATCCCTGGCCCTGCTCAGTGGGTTAAGGATCTGGCATTGCCTTGAGCTATGGTGTAGGTTGCAAATGTGGCTCAGATCTGATATTGCTATAGCTGTGGGGTAGGCCAGCAGCTGCAGCTCTGATTCAACCCCTAGCCTGGGAACTTCCATATGCTGTGGGAGCAGCTCTACAAAGACCAAAAAAAAAAAAAAAAAAGAACTATGATTACATAAATGCCTGTGAATTTCTATATTGAAAAACAGCTGCACTCAAACTGAGATAGCTCATGAATGAAAAGAAATCTGTGTGTTATTTAGATCTGTTAGAGCCTTTCTGAGTCTGCAGAGAAAAGAATGCCTTAAAGCCTTGACAGGGTAATCTTGAGTCCTCGAGCCCTAAGAGCCCTAATTACCGTTTAAATCATGTTCTCCAACAGGCATCAGAATATAAAGGCAGCTCCAGCTCCGGACACCATGGGCCATTTCCTTACAAATGTTTTCTGTGTGCCCTCCCTCGCTGAACGCTGAACGTATTTCACTCCCCAAAACCTGAGAATAAGGACTAAGGAAAGTGCTAAGGGAACAAGATCATCCCAGCAGATTACTTACTATACCGGCCTTTCCTACGGCTGCTGTAACTAATTACCATACACTCAGTGGCGTGAAACACCAATTTGTTGTCTTACAGTCCAATTCAGAAGTCACGAGGCTAAATCGAGATGGTAGCAGACTGCCTTCTGGAGGTTTCTGGGGAAGAATCTGGTTCCTTGTCTTTTCCAGCTTCCAGAGGCCACCTGCATTCCTTGGCTACGGGTCCCCTTGGAAAGGTCGCCAATGGCCTCACCTTTACGGAACTGGGGCTGAAGCCCTAGACCTCATCTTATTCCTCCTCCCCGAGGATCTGGTATAACTGCCCAGGTCTTCCTCCGAGGATGCATTCCTCCCAGGGCCTCTGGGCCTCTGCTCCCTAGTGGGTGGTCCTCTTCCTACTTCACTGGCTACCCCTCCCCCTTCTTTGAAGATTTTCTCTTCATCCACCAGATGGCTAAAATGTCACCGTACCCCTGGGTCCAGACATCAGGCCTCCTATGTATCCGTCCTCACACCCTGAATGATCTTATCCAGTTTCGTGGTTTGTTGTTTTTTGTTTTTTGTCTTTTTTGCTATTTCTTGGGCCGCGGGACCCAGGCTAGGGGTCGAATCGGAGCCGTAGCCGCTGGCCTACGCCCAGAGCCACAGCAACGCGGGATCCGAGCCGCGTCTGCAACCTACACCACAGCTCACGGCAACGCCGGATCCTCAACCCACTGAGCAAGGGCAGGGACCGAACCCGCAACCTCATGGTTCCTAGTCTGATTCACTAACCACTGCGCCACGACGGGAACTCCCAGTTTCGTGGTTTTCAACACCATCTAAATGCTGACTCACAAGTTCTTAACTTTAGCCCAGACCTGTACCAATCTTCTTTGTCCAACTAACTACTTGACATTTCCAGTGGAAGTCTAACTGACATCTCCAACTTAAAATATCCAAATGGAATTTCTGACTTATGCCCCCCATGCCCCCATCAGCGCCTGCTCACTCTCAGCACCAAAACCAGCTCCAGCTAGAATCCTCCCTACCTCAGTTAACAACAACTCCGCTTTTCTAGGTGCTCACCCCTGAACCCTCTCCTTCGTTTACACCTCCATATCCTGGTCAAGAAATCCACTGGCTCTATCTCAAAAACAGCCTAGACCTTCGTCACTTCTAGCTCCCTTTCTGCCAAGGGCTCCTCGTCAGTCTCACTGCTTCCTACTGGCCACCACCCCTTGACTTTTTTCAAACATCATCCAAACTACAACAATGACGGCCTCCCCCCCAACGGCTTTCCATCTTACTCACAATAAAAAACGAAGTCCCTTAACTGACTTAACAATCCCTTCACCCAATGTTATTTTATTTTTATCCACAATATTTATTACCACCTGATACATATTTGCTCATTGTCTGCCTCCGTCATCGAATGATGCTGTATCCTAGCACCCAAAACATAACAGTATTCAATAAACATTTTTTGAGTAAATAAAATAATCAGCCCATCTGGGGTTGTCTAAAATAATTTTTCTCCTAGGTGGTGCAATGATAAATTCTGTTCAAGTATCTATCATGCCAGGAAGAGCCACGTTCATCTTCTCAATCTCTGACAAGTGACAGAAACACAGATTCACAAAGCTTGCTTCTGGAAAGTTTCTACTAAGTTTCCAAACATATAATTTTTATAATATATGCTTCACAGGGAATGTTTATTCTTGCCTGAATGATGCAATAATCAGGAGAACCTGTTAATATTAATAGCTCATTAAATGAAAAAGCAAAATTTCAATCCAAGGGCTATTTGGAAGGATATAATATTATAACCCTATGCTCCATTTTTCTCAGCAATCAATCTCATAACAAGGTACATTACCATTTTAGTTCTAGCTGCTATAAATTTGTTTATTAAAATTAATGATGTAAAGAATCAATTTAAGTTTCAATAAATGATTCACAATGTTCTACCCACCAGGTAAAATAAATAAATCACTTTTGTGTGATACATTTTCTGATATAAAAAAGCTATCTCCTAAGAAAAATAAAAAATAAAAAAGCTATCTCCTGATTTCTCACAATGACTAGTTTTCATTTTAACATAACTGAAAGGAATTTTCCTGGTGGCTGATGCACCTTGGCACAGGCACACTGAGGTGTAAGAAACGACTAGCCAACGAAGACCTGCTGTACAGCACAGAGAACTCCACCAAATATTCTATGAAAATCTATGTGGGCAAAGAATCTGAAAGACAATGGATGCGTGTGTGTGTGTGTGTGTGTGTGTAAATGAGTCACTGTGCTGTACTGCAAAAACCATCACAACCTCGTAAATCAACTCTACCGCAATAAAACTTAAAAAAAGAATGTGCATTTTCAAATCAATTTCTCATTCAACATAAATTGTACATAGGTTTATTTTAAATAGGTTCAACCATCTGTCCGTCTTCTAAGTTTACTAAAATTAATTTATCTAACATAGTCAAGGCCTCCTAATTGTGGTGTCTGAGAGACCTAAGCCAGGTCTTAAGGAGGCATGTCCATTCGTGATGGCAACAAAACTTACAAAGACAGAAGTGACACTGATTAACGCTCTGGTATTCTACGCCATGGCCCAGGCACAGGCTACGCAATTTAGATGCCGTCCTTGCTTCCAAGGACCACCCTACAGGCAGAAGGTGCCTTCGCTTAGCTGCCCACTGCGTTCACAGACAGCGAACAGTCCCTGGCGCCCTTTCCCGGTAGGGGCAGACCTCACCACCTGCCAGGCTCCAGCTGGTGCTCCTCTCCTCCCTTCGCACCCTCTTTAGCCTGACGGTCCTCGTTATTCTCTCTGCTGCGCAAGCTTGATCTCGAAAGGCTAGGCTAACAATGTGATGTTTCTACAGCAAAAATTTTTGTGTAACCCACCATACCCCCTAAAACAAACAATACACTAAAAACCTATTCAAAGCAGGATTTAAAAAGTACGTATCTCCATGAAGCAGAGCAGCTTCAGCTGCCACCTCTGTGACCAACTTTTTCACAGCACATTATACCTGGTCCAGAAAGAGGAAAGACCTTAAGGAAGAGGATGGCATTTCTGTGTTGGTGATGCCTCAATTTCCTCTCTCTGTACCGCTGATTGACTCAGAAATAAATCTGTGCTGTTTTAAGCCACTACAATTTTGGAATTGTTTGTAACTGCAGCATCCTGCCTTATGTAGTACTTCATAAGATCATGGTCCATATTAAAGGAAATAATCCATGTAAAAAGCAATGAGCACAACACATGGAAATAATAAGTGAACCCCCAAATGGAAGTAACTGATGATTCTTCATGATTTAAATACTGTCTTCTATTACAATGTAAATCGTAAGAACAAAATGGAATTATCTGGCAAGGATTTCAAAGAAGACGTCAAAAAAGTGCTTCAACAAGCAATTATAAATTCCCTTGAAACAAATGAAACAATATGATATTTCAACAACAACAAAAAAACCCAGAAATTATTTTAAAAATGGAAACTTTAGAACTGGAAAATAGAATACCTAAAAGAAATAACTCACTTGTTGGGCTCGATAGTAGAGCAGAGGTGACAAGGACAAAACCTATGAATTTAGGGATCAATAGATTTTACTTAATCTGAACAACAGAGAGAGAACAGACTAAAGAAATGAACAGTCTCGCGGACTTGTGGAACAATAAAGAAAGGGCTAACCTGCATATTATTCAAGTCCCAGAAGGAGAAGAGAAAAAGTATTTGAAGAAACAATGGCTGAAAATTTTCCAAATTTGGTGAAGGACATAAACCTACAGACTCAACTAGCGAGCAAATTCCGAAGATCAATCAAAGGAACCCACACCGAGAGACATCCTAATTAAACTCCTAAAAACTAATGTAAAAAAAAAAAAATCTTGCAAGTAGCCAGGGAAACACGACACATTACTTATAAGGGGGCATTAATTCAAGTGACAGCTGATTTCTCATTTGAGATGACAGAGGCCAGAAGGAAGTGGCAACTCATTTCTCAAGTTCTGAAAGAAAAGAACTGTTGACCACAAATGCCCTATCCAGTTAAAAAAGGTCCCTCAAGAATGAAAGAGAAATAAAGACATTCTCAGATGAAGAGAAACTACGAGAATGTGCGGCTTGCAAATCTATCCCTCAAGGGTGGGCTAAAGGAAGCTTTCTGAACAGAAGATAGATGATCACAGAAGAAGGCTTAGAACCTTCAAAAGAACATAAAAATGAGTGAGAACAGGGATAAAGACAGTAAATCATCCTTCTTTTATGAGTTTCCTAAATCACATCTGATGGTTGAATTAAAAATTTTAATACCAACTGATATATTCAATAAATGTAAATATTTAAGCCAACCATTTAAAAAACTGGTAACAGTAAAGGGACATAGCAAGTAAGAGTCTACACATGACTAGAATGAATAAAATGGCATGATACCAGTAGACCGGTCAGTTACGTATGCATATTTTAATATGTAGGGCAACCATTAAGAAAACGTTGGGGAGTTCCCATTGTGGCCCAATGGTAAGAACCTGACTAGCATCCATGAGGACATGGGTTTGATCTCTGGCCCCGCTCAGTGGGTTAAGGATCTAGCACTGCTGTGAGCTGTGGTATAGGTCACAGATGTGGCTCAGATCTGCACTGCTATGGCTGTGGCATGAGCCAGCAGCTGCAGCTCTGATTCAACCTCTAGCCTAGGAATTTCCATATGCTTGAGTGTGACCCTAAAAAAAAAAAAAAAAAAAGAAAGAAAAAAGAAAACTTTGTATAGTAATGTACTCAAAAACACTATAAATCAATATGCAATCTTTAGAAAAATGTTCCATTTGTTGAAAGGAAAGGAAAAACAAACAGAAAACCAAAAAAGCGGCAGACTTAAGCCCTAAAAGTTAATCATTACCTTAAATGTGAATAGTCTAACCACACCAATTAAAAGACAATGAGTGGCAGCGGAGGAAAAAGTCAGTCTCAAATGGTAAATACAACGTATGTTTGCATCTGCAAAACATGCTTAAAAGGACAGAGTTATAGAGATGGAGAACAGAATGCTGGTTGCCGGGAGGGGGGGGGCGGGGGGGAGGAGGGAGTGGCTGTGACTCCAAACAGGAGCACAGGGAGTTTGCTCTTCCTCCGCAGTAAAACGGTTCTGTACCTTGACAGCACTGGAGGTCACGAGAATCCTTACATGCGATGCAAGGGCACAGAACCAAACACACACACACCCATGCACATATGCGAATGAATGCATGTGAAACTGGTGGAAGCTGCATAAGGTCTATAAATTGGGACAACATCAACCACGAAACACATCAGGTCCCGGTTGCAGAGATGTTACCCTGTGGGAAGCAGCTGAAGGGTGTAAAGAATCTTGGTACAAAGAAAAGAGACTTGCGGTTGCCAAAGGGGGGGAGGGGATGAGCTGGGGGTTTGAGATTAGCAGATGCAAACTATTACGTACAGAAGGAATAAAGAACGAGGTCCTACTGCATAGCAGAGGGAACTGTATTCAATACCTGGGATAAACCGTATGGAAAAGCACATGAAGCGTGTGGGTATGTGTAGCTTGAATCACTGTGCTGGATAGCAGAAACCAGCACATTATAAATCCACTATACTCGAGAAAAATAAACTTTTCAAAAGATTAAAAAGTAAAAGAATCTATTATTTCTTGGAACTGCATATGAATCTACAATTATCTCAAAATTTAAAACTTTTTTTTTTAAACTCGAGAAAAAACGTCGATTGGAGTAAAATCGATTTTGGCTTTTATATAAAATTTTGGATGAAATAAAGAAGCCAGGAAATAAACCAAATTGTTCCTCGCAATTCCTCTATCAGAGTCCGAGGTGGGAAAGGAGAGGACACACAGCTTCACTTCCGGTTCCACGGCTCTGCAGCCCTGAAGTTCTGTCACATCCACTGCCACAGACGGACAGCTGTGATAGGGGTTTGTTAAAAACGGAATAACTGTGTTGTTTTGCTAAGTATATAAGTAACACACATTCGTTAGAACAGATTTGGAAAAATGAAGGCGGCTAATGATAGTAAGCAAAGTAAGAATCACGTGACCCAACGTGATTCTTGTCTGGCCTTGTAGTCTTTCTTTCCATAGTCACATGCGGACTTCGGAGGGCGAAGAGAGACTGGATCGCACACTCTAAATCAATCATCAGCAAGCTGCAGCCGATGGCCAAACCCAGCCTGATGCCTGGTTTTGTACACCCCGCAAAGAAGGGTTTTTACATTTTTACCTGGTTACATAACTACATGATACCCTCAATACTGCCTCTTTGATTGCAAAGCTTTAAGTACTTAGTATCGAAAACATTTACAAAGAGAGCTGCCAACCCTTGCTCTAAATGGCATTTTTGTACAAATTTTTTTCAATTAAAAAGAAAATACAACTCTTTATTTTCTAGATAGTTAGCCTGTTTCCAAATGTTTATATTATACAAAGTTACAGGGAACATTCTTGCAGCTGAATTTCTGCACAGAGATGGATGTACTTTTCAAAGGGGATATAACTTATAACTACCACTATTTTATAGCTAAGTTTTTATAAATGTTTATAATTATTATTGTGTAAATAAATAACATCATTTATTTTATGACAAACAGGAATTTTACTGGAATTATTAATTCATATATAAATTAGCTAGACAATCCTCTCTTCTCCAGACTAGAAAGCAAGTTCACAGATTCTGTAATTGAAATCTTATCCTACTAACTGAATAAGCCAAAATCTGTAACATCACCCAAAACACCACTTTATACACAGGTAAGAGTTCCAAGGGAGACTTTGGTCTTTAAATCCTCTGTCCAACCCCATAGAGGTACGTAGAGGAAGAGCCTGGCATAAAGTCAGATCACAGTGAAACAGAGGTGGTAAAACTGAGGTTAGAAGACCAGGCTTTGAATTCAGACTGCTGGACTCAAACTGATCTATGAGCCAGGTGCCCCAGCGCAAGCTGACTCAACACGCTAAGTCTGCTTCTTTATGCATAAAACAGAAGCAATTATCACGGCCAAGTCACAGGGCTGATTAGAGGACCTAAGCACTGTTTGCTCCACTGAATGTGTTTGGTTTTGCAGTGATCTCATCAAAACAGATCCCAACACTGGGCTCAGCCCACTACACCATCTTTGCTCCAAAGACAGCTCAGAAACTTCCTATAACGTGTCGGATTTTTAAGATAAAATAACAAGGGGGAGGGAGGGGGTGGACTGGGAATCTGGGGTTAATAGATGCAAACTATTGCCTTTGAAGGGATAAGCAATGAGATCCTGCTGTACAGGCCTGGGAGCGCTATCAAGTCACTCGTGATGGGGGATCACGTGAGGAAAAGAATGTACACATGTGTGCGTGACTGGGTCCCCTTGCCGGACAGTAGAAAGTCGGCAGAACACCGTAAACCAGCTATAATGGAAAAAATAAAAATCATTCAAACTCTCAAAATAAAAATAAAATAAAATCCCAGATATTAGCTGGCTCACTTGTTTCTGTTTAAAGATATATATGTATATATAGGAAAGCTTCTTATTTGGTTCTGTCAGAACAAAGCCATTATAAAAGGAAACACCAATGGATTAAAAGAACTACCTTCAAGGAAAAAAAATCATCTAAATAGAGAGGTTTCAATTTTAGGCTTAGAAAGTCTTTTTCCTTGAACTGCCTCACCATGGAGTCAACTCTGTTTCCTCCAACACAGCTGAGCTAGATACTCCGGGAATCCTCTTGACGCCCGCTTCGAGCTCATCTCTCACATTCCGTCCTGCACTGCCTGCTCACTGAACCTGGGAAACACTTCCTCTTTGTCTTCTGCCCGGGACCCCGCATCTCTAATGGGGGCCCCCACTGGAACTTCCTGCCGTGGGTCGCTCCCGCCAGTTCATCAGTCACCAGCCCCTCTCCCCTCTCCTAACAATCTAGGCTTTGGCCGCGCCCCTCAGGGTCAAGTCCAAACTGCCGCGTTTGACACAGAGGGAGCTTCATGCCCTCACCCGAGCTTCCCCGTCCAGCCTTATTTTCCCAACTTCCTCCCGCATTTTGCAACCACACAGAGCACATCCCAGGCGGCTGAACCCGCACCCACTTTCACGGCTAGGCCTCTGCACACACGCGCCCTCCCTCCCAGAGACATGCCCGGCCTCTTTGCCCAGACTCACCCTCCGGAACTCCTGAAGGCTCCCAATGAGGTCAAGCCCAACTACCCACCCACTCCCCTGTTCCCACAGCACTCCACCACCCACACACGGCAGCCATCCGCCCCCCGAGGACCGCAAAGATCCTAGAGCTTTAAAGCGGGAAGGAAATCCTTTTGAAGATAACACACATCCTTGTTAGGCTTTACAAGAGAAACGCCATCAAAGAAATCGTCTGGGAGTTCCCCCTGTGGCACAACGGGTTCAGCGGTGTCTTGGCAGCTCTGGGACACAGGCTGGATCCCTGGCCCAGCACAGTGGGTTAAGGATCTGGTGTTGCTGCAGCTGCAGCCTGGGTCACGACTGTGGCTCCGGATCTGATCCCCGGCCCAGGAACCCCATATGCCGTGGGGCGGCCAAAAGAGAAAAAAAAGGAAGAAAGAAAGAATCTGGCTGCTCGTATCAAAGTGTAAAAGACAGTGTAAAAGATTGCACATTAATAACAAAAAATCTTAGACCTGAGGACCAGCGTAGTTATCTTCCAAATTTGCCGTAATTAATTATTACATGAATACAAGACCCCTAACTACACAGCTTACCAACGAACATGACTATCTTGGTTGTGACCTGGTTTAAGTGCAAAGAACAAGGTAAAATTCCTAAAGTTCAACATCCTGACATATACACCACTTCCAATTATTTTAACTATATGACACACAGCAAATTCATTTCCTTTGGCTGCAGTTTTCAAGATTAATGAAAAATATAAGGGCAGTTTTAAGCAGTCCATATTCTTTTCTCAAACATACATTAAAATAAGAACTTTGAAGAAACCACAGGAGGAAGCTTCCTGACATTGGCTTTGGCAATGACTCCTTGAATATGACACCAAGAGCACAGGAAACAAAAGTAAACATGGATAAAACGGACTACATTGAAATTAAAATTTTCTATATGTCAAAGGGTACACTCAGTGAAAAAGCAACCTACGGAATGGGAGAAAATATTTAAATACTTGCAAGTCATATACCTAAAAAGGGACACACAGATATATTAATAAACATTCTTTATACATATCATTTAGATACATATAGATACGGGTAAGTCTTATAACTCTACCGCTCTATCCTATCTAGCTAGCTATCTATTCAGCCATCCACCCTATCCACAGGTTGTTGAGACGTATCGCTCTCTAATAAGGGGTAAATATCCAGGTATCTACCTGATATCCATATCTACACCTGATACATAGGAAGTAGAATATAGACTATATCCATATCTACACCCAGAATACAGGAAGAAGTCCTTAACTCAACAACAACCCCAAAAAACCCCACAGAACCGGATAAGGGGCAAAGGACTTGAGCAGATATAGGTCCATCTACACCTTCACAGACAAACAGATGGCCAAGGAGCCTCCGAGAAGATGCTTGACACCGCTCATTATTAGGGAAATGCAAACCGAACCCTCCTGGGGGACCACCTCACCCCTAGCAGCACAGCTGCTATCAAAAACAACGAGAAGGAAACCGAAGTGTGGGTGGGGCCGTGGGGACAAGTGCCAGAGACAGGCTGCCCAACCACGCGAGTGTCCTTCACACGACTGAGCCGCACACGTCCAAGAGGTGAGGATGCCACATTCTGAGGTACGTGTATTTCATCACAATTACAGATTTTTTAATTTAAAATTAATTAAAAACTTTAAAAGAGCTTTAGAATAACCTAACACTATGGGCTTCCTGATAAAATACAGAAGCTCAGGTGAGAGGAACCGCAGCACTCTGTGAAGCGATAGAAAAACCGTTACACGACATGGCTGAAGACACTAAGCACTGCTGTTCACAGAAAACGGAAGCATCTGAGCACTTGAACAAAGACGAGGTACGTGTACAAAAAGGAAACAGCTGCCCCGGGAAAGCTTACTTAACTACAAAACCAATGGGAAGAAGAGACAGAGGAAGAAAGAAAAGAACAAAGATTCTTTGGAAACCAAACAGGGTCTCACAGCATCAATCCTGGAACCAGACAGTGGTCCACCCTGAGTGAGAAACCAAGGAAATCTTCTCCAAAGACTGGACTGCAGGCCAACCCACGCTACCTCCAAGCCTACAATTGGCATGACCATCAGCCTGACTACTCTGCTGGCCCATAAACTCACCAGAACCAGCACTATCCGGGAGGGTAACCACTTTCCTCGAGCCGGTGGGAAGTCTCTCTAGCCGGCAGGTTGAAGCATCAGGCTGTAAAATCAGCCACCAGCACCATATCCAAAATATAAGCGTAAGATCACTAATATTCACGAGTGCTTCCCATCTTGTTTAGATGCTAAACAAGATGCTCTGCCAACACCAATTTCTCCAATCCTCATGACGAGCATACAAGGTTAGCAGTAACTCCCGTTTTTCACAGCAGGAGACTGAAGAATGGAAGGGTTAAATGCTATGCCAAGGTCGTACTGCAAGTATGAAGCACAGCTCAGACAATGCACTTGAGGTACCATCCTCAGCAGGAGGCACTGGAGCTGGAAGGCAAAGTGACCAAAAGAGCCCAGGGTCTGGGGACTCCAGTCTGAACCCATTTCTCCCACGAAACGGCCACGACATCAGATGGTGAGGTTACTTTCTGGGTCTCAGTTTCTTCAATGTAAGAAGTATTTTTTCCTGCCATTTCTTTCTTGAGTGTGGTCAACTCTTAGTCCCTAACTTCCTAGCTTTTGGTTCACTTCTGGGATTTTATATTTCTGGTTTAAGATAGTCTTTCAAATGCGCAAGTACTTGTTTAAAGATACTCAGCACAGGATGGACCACGATCTTGGTGTTTTCTTTGAAAATTGCTGATTCTTTTTTTTTTTTGGGGGGGGGGGGGGTCAGGGCTGCAGGTGCAGCATATGTACGTTCCCAGGCCAGGGGTCGAATGAGAGCTACAGCTGCTGGCCTACCCCACAGCCACAGCAATGCCAGATCAGAGCCGAGTCTGCAAACTATTACCACAGCTCTCGGCGTGCCCAAGCCGTAATTAACCCACTGAGCAAGGCCAGGGATGGAACCTGCAGCCTCCTGGATACTAGTTGGGTTCATTTCCGCTGAGCCACAACAGGAGCTCGGGGTTTTTCTTTCTTATAATAGATTTGTACGGATACTACCTGCTGGTTCAGACCATCTTTATGCGTCTTAGATTTTCCCAGATGGCATCATCAGGTGCTCCCGTGGAAGGGTGGGTACTTGGGTGGTTTACTAGGGTTCTTCATTAGACTGGTAAATGAAGGGCATTTTCATTAGTAATGAAATGGCATCCTTTTTTGGAGGCGAGAAAAAGAAGCAAATCTCCTGATTCTATGAGATGGTTTTGTTTCTGGGCGCCCTGATTTCTCTGCTTTTTCCTTTTCCCCTCACCACCCATGCTGCCAGGGAATGCGCCCCGCCCCAAAGCAGCTCCACCCCACACTGTCATCCCTCCTGTTTCATGCAATGTCAAACCCCTTAATCTTTTTTTTAAGTTTTAATGAAGTACAGTTGATTTACAGTTACTGATAATCTCTGCTGTACAACAAAGCAATTCAGTTCTACAGAGACACACATCCATTTTTTTCAGATTATTCCCCTACTAGGTTATTACAGCCCACCAGGTGGGGTTCTCTGTGCTGTACAGCAGGTCCCCGTTGAACACGCATTCCACAGACCACAGTGTGCACATGCGAATCCCAAACTCCAAGTCCATCCCTCCCCCGACCTGCCCCCTTTCATAACTATAAACTTGACTCTGTGTCTGCTCTGGAAATAGGTCATTTGCATCCTTTTTTTAGAGTCCACATATAAGTGATATCATATGATGTTTGTCTTTGACTTTCTTCACTTAGTATGATAATCTCTAGGTCCATCCATGCTGCTGCAACAGTTCACTTTTACGGCTGACTAATATTCCGTTGTGTATATATGTACCACATCTTTATCCATTCTCCTGTGGACGGAACTTTAGGTTGCCTCCGTATCTCGGCGATTGTAAACAGTGATGCAATCAACGCTGGAGTGCATGCATCTTTTCGAATTATGGTTTTCTTCAGATATGTGCCCAGGAGTAGGACTGCTGGTTCATGTGGTACTTCTATTTTTTGTTTTTCCACCAGTCTCAGGCTTCTCCACTCTTCCCCACTCAGGGTGGGGCCCTCCCTCTCCTGGGAGTGACCTCCCTCTGTATATTCTGCCAGAGCTGGGGCCCGGAGGCAGTCTCCTCACTTCCCCCATCTGACCCTCAGTTCCGAAGTTAATCCAGAGCTGGCTCTGCTGGTTTTGGATAGTTATTTCCCCACTTCTACTGAAGTTTATTTAAAAAATTTTTAAATTATACTTGATTTACAATGTTCTGTCAATTTCTGTTGTACAGTATGATCCAGTCATTTGTGCGTGTATGTGTGTGTGTGTGTATACACACACATTTTTTTCTCATTTTATCCTCTATCACTTTCTATCACAAGTGACTGGATCTTGCGCCCTATGCCATACAGCAAGACTTCACTGCTTATCCATTCTAAATGTAATAGTCTGCATCGACTAATCCCAAACTCCCAGTCCGTCCCACTCCTTCCCCCTCCCCTCTTGGCACTACAAGTCTGTTCTCTATGTCCAAGAGTTCGTTTCTGTTTTGCAGATAGGATCATCTGTCCCATATTTTAGATTCCACATATAAGTGATATCATATGGTATTCTTCCCCCTCTTTCTGACTTACTTCACTCAGTATGAGAATCTCCAGTTGCACCTATGTTGTTGCAAATGGCATTATTTTGTCCTTTTTGATGGCTGAGTGGTATTCCATTGTATATATGTACCACATCTTTTTAACCCATCTGTCAATGGATGTTTAGGGTGTTTCCATGTCTTGGCTATTACGAATAGTGCTGCAATGAACACAGGGGTGCATGTATCTTTTTGAATGAAAGTTTTGTCTGAATAGATGCCCAGGAGTGGGATTACTTGATCATATGGTAGTTCTCTATTTAGTTTTCTGAGGAAATGCCATACTGTTTTCCATAACGGTTGTACCAATTTACACTCCCACCAGCAGTATCGGAGGGTTCCCTTTCCTCCACACCCTCTCTGGCATTTGTTATTTGTAGACTTATTAATGACAGCCATTCTGACTGGTGTGAGGTGGTACCTCACTGCAGTTTTGCTTGCATTTCTCTAGTAATTAGTGCTGCCGACCATTTTTTCATGTGCCTATCAGCCATGTCTTCTTGGGAGAAATGTCTACTGAGGTCTTAGTTTTATAATACTCCCTGCGACTAATTACTGCTGGGGCGTGAGTTACGCAGGCTTTTGTCTGCCGTCCCTCCAGATCTACTCAGGGTCTGAAGGATGGGTGAAGACAGGTAGATGTAGGTGGCTTCCAACATCGCGCTCACTTCTGAAATGAAACACCTGGACGAGGCTCCAGCACCGCAGGGCTCTGCACCAGTGATTCGGCTAACACGGGCTTCTCAGTGAAGAAAAGCTTTCCAAAACTAAGAACGGCGATCTGAAATGCTCTCAACACGTTATCAAAGATGAACAGCTATTACATCCTGGCTATAAGCAAACTCCGTAATGCCTTCCCAGGGGCTCCAAAGACAGTACTGGAGTGCGAACATGTTGGGAACCACAGCTCTACAGCCAAACAACACATGCATGCTGGCATAACATGTAAGATGTTTCCTAGAGGCATGTGTATAAGCCCAACTTTTCCCCCAAAAGGCAAAGAAAATCCATATGATAACAATCTGCAATATCAACCCAAATTTAATAGCTCACGATGGCTACAGTAACATGGGTATAGACTTCTGGTAGGTTATCATAACCTGATCTTTATGTAGTCCTTTGAGCCAAAGGAAATAAATGAAAAAATATACAATTATTATTGTTAGTCCAGCTCTAAAATTAATAAGCTAATTAATTGGTGTTATGCTTAAACCTTTTTTTGGGGGGGGGACAGCACTCAGCTTGTGGACGTTCCCAGGCCAAGGATCAAACCTGCACCACAGAGCCGACAATACTGCCTACCTAACTCGCTGAGCCACACAGGAGCTCCTAAACTTATTTTTTACGCACAGCCTTGAGAAGAAACTTTTTAAAGAGTCTTCCTTTAGGAGTTCCTGTCGTGGTACTATGGTTAACAAATCCGACTAGGAACCCTGAGGTTGCGGGTTCGATCCCTGGCCTTGCTCAGTGGGTTAAGGATCCCGCGTTGCCATGAGCTGTGGTGTAGGTCGCAGACGCGGCTCGGATCCCGCGTTGCTGTGGCTGTGGTGTAGGCTGGTGGCTACAGCTCCGATTAGACCCCTAGCCTGGGAATTTCCATATGTCGCGGGAGCGGCCCTAGAAAAAGAGTCTTCCTTTATGTATTACTTTTTTTCTCCATAAAATACCATCTTTAATACACTTGGCTCCCCAATAATTTTTAAGCTACTTCCTTTTCTAACTATAATTTCAAAGATTCAGAAATTATACCGATGAGCACCCCATGTTCATTAAAAGAAGAAAGATTAAACATTGCAGACCCTACTGTGGTTACTTGGAAAAGCAGGTTTTTCAAGTGTCAAGATTGGTTTGGACACTCTGCCCCCCCCCCGCCCCCACCACCCTCCCCCCGCCTACACGCTTCAGGTGAAAACATTGCTCAAAATGAGGACAAACCTTCATTCCTTCTCATTTATTTTTCAAGCTAATTCATTTAATGTCTTTAAAGATGACCAGCAGGTTCTTCCCCAAGTCTCGAAACCCATGGCCCTGACTTCACCACCCTGGGCACACTGCATTCGCCGAGGCACGGCCAGCTCAAGCTAACGGCTGAGCTAGAAATCCCCAGACTTCTGAATCGTCACCTTACCTCAGACTCATCTGTAGATTCTTCAAGAGACCCGGTTTCCTACAAAGCACAGAGGGGGACATGGTCAGAACACATGACAAAAGAAGAAAAACATTTTCAAAGAGAAAAAGAGTCCTCATGTCCCCACCAGCAGCACCCACTGGCCCTCTTCGGGATGCAAGTCTGCAACTCTAGTTTTCTACATAAACGTACATATATTTAATTAATGCATAGTGGATTTACAATCTTGTGCCAATTTCTGCCATACAGCAGTGACCCAGTCATACATATATGTGTGTGCGTGTATGGACACACACACACACACCCTTTCTTCTATTATCTTCCATCGTGGTCTATCCCAAGAGACCACATATAATTCCCTGGGCTGTACAGCAAGACCTCACTGCTTATCCATCCTAAAAGTAACTGCAACTCTAGTTTAAAGAACGCCACACAGTCCGACTCTTCCTAGGCCTCCTACCACTGCTCCACACCCTACAAAGCTCTGGGCCACCTGGATCCACGGCTCCTGCTGACTCGCCTCGATTAGTCAGCAGGCTAACAAATGACCCCAGGAACTCACCCTGGGAGTGCACAGGAGGCTATTCCTAAAGACGGAAGTGGGTCTGGCAGAGCCGCTTCCGTGATCTCAGAAGGGAAGAGGGAACGGCCGTCTCAGGTTATCTATAAGCCCATTTTTATGCCGCAAATCTCCTGTGCTAGTAATTATTATGCTATTAATCTGGCTGAGTCAAAACGACTGTCTTGCTTAAACAGCCTTTACCAAAGCATCCCCCCAGAGTGGTACCTCTCCGGCACGGCGCAAACAAGCGGTATAATTTACATCCACTCTTTAAACCATTAGCCAGAAGACAAATTCTGCCATTTAACACAGTTTCCCTCCTGCTAGGCAATGAATCTTACTGCCCTGGAGAAAACAAAGCAAAAAGGGGGAAAAAAACACCAACTTGATCCTGCTAATCCCTCACCTGCTCAGAGAAAGAGAGAATCTGCTGATGCCACGTATCCTCAAAGAAGTCAGCAAAATGAAGATTTACTTAACGTGCTTATAGATATCAACAGCAATAAAAGGTTACAACTACTATGCTGACACCGAATGTAACCACTTCACAACAATCCGTGAGATAAAGAAAAAGATCAAAAAGATTGGTCAAGGACATTTTGGATACAACTAGTACTTTTTCAAGAGAAAAAAAAAAAAAAGAACATTTTAAAGAAAGTTGGATGCATGTATTACTCAATGCAAACAGGACTGCGGGAGAAACACAAATGAGTGTTTGAAAATACCTGAATTCCCTTCATCGAAAATCAGGAAGAGGCTGTCAGGTCCCTGCTCTCAAAGTTCACCCGTAAAATGGGAATGAATGTTACTTGTAATTAAGAATTGGATGCTAGGAGTTCCTGTTGTGGCTCAGCGGGTTAAGAACCCTACACAGTGTCCGTGAGGATGCGGGTTTGACTCCTGGCCTTGCTCAGTGGGTTACGGATACAGTATTTCCATAAGCTGAAGGAGAGGTTGCAGATGTGGCTTGGATCCAATGTTGCTGTGGTGTAGGCCTGAAGCTGTAGATCCAATACAACCCCTAGTCTGGGAAACTTCCATATGCCAAAGAGGTGGCCGTAAAAAAGAAAAAAAATCAGACTGTAGTCATATCATTAGCCATCGTGAACATGGGAAGCCCCTCCACATTCCAATGTAGGCTGTTTAATGTCACTGTAATCGAAGCATCAGAAAGCCCTTACTAATCTGGAGCCACTATCTCTCTGCAGTAACTTTTAGTTCTTAGTCCTAATAGGACACATAAAAAACCCAATGCGTCTACTGCCTGCCAGGTCTCCAGGCAGTTACGCTGCCGAGCCTCCTACGTGGTTTCTCCCCGGTGCCAACCATCCCCGTCCCTGGTTTAGTCCACTTACCCTCGTGATCATTCTGTTTGGACACGGATATGGTCCACTTACTATTAACAGTCACGATTCTGACATCTTCACTGAACAGCTATAATACACGGGTCACGATGCTAAATGTTTTCACACGTAGCATTTTGAGATTTCCTAACAACCTCTGGGGCTTAGAGGTTGAACCTAAACGACTTGTAACATCCCTGACAGTTCCTACATGTTAAGGTATTAGCATTAGCAAATCTAGGCTTTGACAAATGTGCCCCCAAAGTCACAGCCAGACTCCTATTTCCCACCTCTAGAACTCTAAATGGGCAGTTTTCCAAAAATTACATTAAACCGAAGGAAAATTTTTTTCCTAGTTTAGAATCCATTCAAATATGCACATGGCACAGAAGGGCAAACATCCCACTTACATGCTTTGTTAAAACAATAACCTAAGTCCCCAGCTAGCGATTTTAATCTGAAAAACTCAACATCAAATTACGCTTTGGTTCCCACCAGAAAGCACACACTGGCAGAATCTGACACCCCAAGGCACACAAAGCTCAGAAACCTGAGTCTTCCAGGAAAATCAGGCTCTCAGATTAGCCTCCTGCGGCTGCTGGTATCGGTGGAGAGCATTTATTGCAGGGCCCTCTCAAACTTCGTCTCAGCATCAGGATGAACCCCCAAATCCAGCCAGGGCCTCAGAGAATGTATATACTTCTGGGCACAGCGCCGCCACAGCAATGCCTGAGTGCCTCCGGGAACTGGCTGGTCTGTTGCTTCTCAGCACCCTTCATTCATCGAGTCCCCTGCTTAGCACTCCGGAGACAGAGGCAACAGGAAAACAGAAGCCATGTCCCCAGGGAGGGGTCCCAGAAGCAAGGCTGAACCTCAAGAAAGGTTATGATTCAGAAATAGTCAAGGATCTTCAAACATTCTTTAACTTCACACTCTCTTTCCAAGAATCTAACCTCAAGCCCTGAAGTCTAAGCTATAAAAATGGTGCTCGCTCCTAAGATAAAGAAGCAGACACAAAAAGACAAATATTACAGGATTCCGCTGATGAGAAAGGTTAGCAGGTGCTGGGGGCAGGGCGAGATGCGAGTTACTGTTTCACGGCTTCAGGTCCACTTTGTGATGATGAGAAGTGCTGCAGATGGGGGGTGGTGATGGCTGCGTGACAACGAGAATGTACTTAATGCCAATGAATCGTTACACCGAAAAAGGGTTAAAATGGTAAATACCATGATATTTTACCACAAAAAAAAAAAAAAAATCTGCTGTTCTGCTTGAAGCAAAAATGAAGGGCTAGAAAGCACCCAGTGACACGAATGTATGCTAGCTGGGCAAATTCTGGGCAACAGCCTGAAAGCTAAACTCAGCAATTGTTTGACTTTATCTTTCTTTTGCAAACTGGTCCCTTTTAACCTGATCTTCTCTCCAAACAGCTCTAACTAAGGCTCTCAGTGCCCTGACATGTGACCTCCTGAAGCAGCAGGATCATCTTCCTAAAACACACCTCTGACTGGTCACCACGCCCCTTAAAGAACCCTCGGGAGTCAGGAGATGGCCGATTCCTCAGGAAGTTCATCCAAGCCCACCCCAAGCTGGTCCCCGGTGCAATTTTAGCCCCCACTCCCCACTCTCTGCACAAACCCCCAGCAAGCCCCAGTCCCACCATTAGGGCCCCGCGACAGTGGCCTGGGAGAAGGCCCCGCACCGCCAGCCTCAGAGGCCAGGAGGGGTTAGGGGGCAGTGGGCCCAGGAGGAGAAAGAGAAGCCGCGACCTCCCAGGCGGTGAAGTCCTTGCAGGGAAGACACACCGCTGGTCAAGGGAAACTAACAGATCGGGGCGGGGGAGCTGGAGCCTGAGGGAGGCTGGCTCCCAGCGCTGCAGGAAACAGGGCAGAGACCAGGCCCCCTGGACCCAGACCGGGCTGGGGACAGAGGGGAAACAGAGCACGCTGCGGCCGCCTCCCCCCTTCCCGACAAACTGTGGCCCTGCTGAGCCCAAGGGGGGCGCGTGCCAGCTCCCAAGGCCAGGCAAAGGCTGGGGAAAGAGGAAGTGTTTTGTGTGAGATGGAGCTGACGTCCTGGGCACAGATCCTCCATTTCAAAACGCTTCTGGGTCCCCGAAGACTGGGCTGGCTGAGGAGGAAAGATGGCAGGTACCCGAGGAGCTGGCAGGAGCCCGAGACTCAGGTTCTCAGCCCTGGTCCACCCACCAGGCTCAACCACAGCACTGGCTTTGATCTGCAAATGATGACCAGCCACGAGGTCAGCCCCAGCTTGCTGCCCTAGTGCCCCAGGGCCCAATGCGACTGTGCCGCAGAGTCATCTAAACTGGGTTTGGGGAGCTGGCTGATATTTTGCTAAACCACTCCATCGCCAGCTTTTTTTTTCTTTCCATTACGGTTTATCGCAGGATACTGAATACAGTCCCCTGTGCTGTACAGGGGACTCTGTTGTTTATCCAGTCTACATATGCCTGTTTATACCTGCTAATCCCAGACGCCCCCCCCAACCCCCCCTCCCCCCCGGCAACCGCCAGTCTATTCTGTCTGGGAGCCTGTTTCTGTTTCGTGGGTGTGTTTATCTGTGTCGTACTTTTAGATCCCACGATGAGTGACAGCCTACAATGTCTTTCTCACTCTGACTTACTTCACTGAGTAGCCATTCCATCTCAGATTCTAATTCAGTGGGCACAAATAAGAGACCAGAATCACAAGAATTCTAAAAAAAAAGTAAGGAGAAAGAAAAGAAAATGGAAAGAAGAGAAACCCCACGAAGGACCAAGCTTCTGAAAGAACAAAGGTGACTGTGACTGAGCCACCACGAGCGGAGAACCTCATAAAACACAGAAGCCCTGATGTGACGGGCGCGCCCGCTCCAAGGTGGTGACTGGGGGCCCCGGAGAGGCGAACTCTCATCAGCTAGTGCCACTGGCCTCCAGCCACCCAAAGAGCAGGAGGAGGGGAGAAACTCACAAGGTCATAAGCACATCCCTTGAGCTAACTTGTGCCATTTTCGTTACACGACTGTAAACAGTGGGCCCTCTAAAAATTTCTCTGATCCTCTGCTTTTGCAACTTCTCCTCTGGAGTTTGTTCTCCCTTGCGTTTATTAGTAAAGTTGCTTTCAGAAGCTCTGTCTAGGCCAAGCTACATGAAAAGAGAACTGTGCACCCCAAGCCATGCCCAAGTTTGGATGATAAATCACAGTTCTATTTACAAGCGACCACTGCAACCTAGCACTTAACACGCTCATTTCACACTCACAAGAGTCCTGGTGGGTAAAACCCCCAATCTACAGGCAAGAAAACTGCAGCACTTAAGGATGTGTCGATTTTTATTTTATACCCGGGGCACAATCGCAGTGGGGTATATACATGCTTATGAACGTCCCACTGGCTAATCCTTCCGTGCTCTACAATCCAGAGAGAATGTTCCTAATTTCAAAAACGTGGAGGGAAATTCCAAATAGAAATTCTCCTCTCTGGTCAAGGAATAGACGGCCTGAGTGACCAAACCGTTCCAGGGACCAGGTCCCCTGCTGGTTGGCAGGAAAGATGAAAGGGTACCCAGGGAGCTGGCAGAGTAAGGAACGTAGGAAATGTAACCTACCATTCACCAGACTTAATAATATTCAAACGTTTCAAGTTAAAATAATGACACAAATTCTACCGAATCTTGACAATTTGACATTTTCAATCCAGAAGGCTATTCTCCCCCTAAAAAATCCACTGAAACATATTATTAAGCACCTAGTACCCACAAAGCACTGGCCGTGTGAGAAAAACAGACATGAGTAAACTGGAGGCCTCAGCAATCTGCAGGTGGGATAAGTCAAATACAGGAACCAGACTTCAGGCCTTGTGTTGCTCATGAGCGAGGCATGGACAGATAGTGCTGGGCATCTGTGATTGTGAAACGCAACAATAAGTCTTTTTGGAACTGGGTAAAACAGCTGGCTAGATGATCTCCAGGCACAATGCAGGGTCCTAGTTCTTTCTGTGAACTCCAATATGCATGTACTGATTTTTACTCAATACCTTAACCACACTCAGCACAAACACGGATTTCCCAATGCCTTTTTAAAAAATGTGCATTCATACCCAAAGAGTGACGTTTTTGTGTTGTTCTGTGTTGTTGTTTTTCTAGCTGGCATGCGGCACATGCAGTTCCCAGGCCAGGGATGGAAGCTGTCTGTGTCCTGGCTCTGCAGAGACACCGCTGCTCTAGCTGTGCTACAGTGGGAACTCCAGAAAGTGACTGTGAGTCTGAGTCTGTGACCTGTGCCATGTTAACTCCGTACAGCTCTCACCACCTGGGTCTTCCCACACTGAAGGGGAAGAAAAGAGCAGCTGCCCAAAGCGCAGCGCTCAGCAAAGCGAGGAGCTTGCTTTCCGTCCTGCTCACCGTGGAGGGCTGGGCGCTACAGCCTCAGTACAGGTGAGCAGGCTGCGACCTGGAGCTTCTGCCGCAGTGCCGATACCTGCACAAGAGTCTCCAGCAACAGAATTCAAAGACACTGTAAGGGACTAAAATTCACTCCATTTCGGCACCGATGGGGGAAATGATGAACAAGATACAGAAAGACCAAAAACCCCCATGCTACTTCCGCAGTGTCAGGAGCAAACAGGGTGGGCGGCATGATCCCTGCACACAGCACCACGCGGGCGGGGGCCGGGGGGGGGGAGAGACCACCCAAGCCACCGCTCCCACCCAACCCTAGGCCCAGCCTTACCCTCCCCCCACTTAAGAGACCGCTCACCCCCTACTTAGGGAGCGGGCAAGGGAACTGACTGCTTGTTTTCCCTCCCTCTTGACCACAGTAAATCCCAGTAAGACTCGCCCAAATTTCTCACCCGGCCTCTTGCCAATTGCTATTGACTAAGGCGTCCAAGAACCCTGGTCAGTAACGGTGCTAAGGGAAAAAGCTTCCTTTGCTCTAACTTGCTCACCCTGTTTAATTTTAATAAACATCTTGGTTCTTAAAGCACCAGGGGTGGGGGTGGGGTTGGTTTATGTCAAAACTGTCTAAAAGGTTCAAAGCAGTAGGATAGAACAAGTCACAAATTTATTTGACATCACTTTTGTGCCTTCAAAAAAGTATATAATGAAGGCCTATTATCTTGGTCAGATTTTAGTGGCTTCCTATGTGAAACGCAAAATAACGTCAAGCAGAGTGGGAAAAGTCCAGCCTTTTTTTTTGTCTTTTCTATGGATGCTTCCCACAGCATATGGAGGTTCCCAGGCTAGGGGTCCAATCGGAGCTGTAGCCACCGGCCTAAGCCAGAGACACACCAACGTGGGATCTGAGCTACATCTGTGACCTACACCACAGCTCACGGCAACACCGGATTCTCAACCCACTGAGCAAGGCCAGGGACCGAACCCGCAACCTCATGCATGGTTCCTAGTCGGATCCGTTAACCACTGCGCCATGACAGGAACTCCAAGTCCAACCATTTTTAATCTATCAAGGCCTGATAATACAGGCACAATTATTTAGCAGCTTTCTTAGAAAAAATTAAACAGAACAACAATTTGTGAATGTTAGCTTCTTTCTGCTGTTGAAAAAAGACTACTGGTCTTTTTGAGAATGACACTGACACCAGTGGGGACAAATGCCTCTCAGAGCACCCACCGTCTGTCACGGCTGTGGAGTAGGTCACCGTTGTGGCTCATATTTGATCCCTGGCCCAGGAACTTCCACACGCCCTGGGTTCAGCCAAAGCGGAAAAAATTAGGTTCTTAAGGTTGTTTTTTTTTTGGCCACCCCAGAGCATATGGAGCTCCCAGGCCAGGGATCAGATCAAAACCACAGCCTCAAACTAAGCCACATCTGAGGCAATGCCGGATCCTGATCCACTGTGCTGGGCCTGGGATCGAACCCATGTCTCAGCAATCCCAAAATGCTGCCGATCCCAATGTGCCACAGTGGGAGCTCCAGTTCTTATGTATTTTTTAAAAGCCAGGGTGGTCCAATGAAAAACTGTAAGCTTTGGAGACAGAAGACTGGAGATTTATTACAGACATAAGCCTGGGTAAGTTGCTTAAGTTGTCTGAATTTCAATTTACTTATCTGTAAAATTTAATTATTTAACACATATTGAAAGCCCAGCACTATTCTAGGTGTCAGGCATACAGCAGCGAGCAAATGCTTTCCATCGTGGAGTTTATTTTCTTTCAGAGAGAATATACAGAATATAGACGGGAAAAAAAGAAATGTAAGAACACAATATGTCAGATGGTGATGAATGCTAAGGAGAAAATAATGCAGAGAAGAAGTTTCAAAGAATATGGGCAGGGAAGGTCTCAATCAAAAAGATAACACTTGGGAGCACCCGCTGTGGTGGAACAGGACGGGTGGCCCCTTGGGAGCGCTGGGACTAGGGTTTGATCCCAGGCCGGCACAGTGGGTGAAGGATCTGTGCTGCCAAAGCTGTGGCTCAGATCTGATCCCTGGCCTGGGGGAGCTCCACATGCCTCTGAGCAGCCAAAAATGAAAAGAAAAAAAAAAAGATAATACTTGAACGAAGGGAAGGGGAAAGCCCTGTTCATAACTGGGGTTCAAAAAAGGGAGCAGCATGAGCAAAGGTCCTGAGGTAGGGACACACCTAGCTTGTTGGAGACAAGAAAGCCAAGACAGCTGATGCAGAGTGATTAAGGGGGAAAGAACAGTGGAAAATGAGGTCTGAGACCAGATCCACGGAGCAACCGTGACAAGATGCTGTAGGGCAGCTAGACTATTTATTCCAAGGACTCTGGCTTTTTGCAGAGTGAAACAAGAAGCCACTGGAAGGTTTGGCACATAGGAGGTACTTGATCTGATTAATGTATCAGAATAAAATCTGCCAATAGAATTCTTTTGTGAGAACCAAATGCAATTTGAAAGGGTTCTTTCAACTGGAATGTGGAGTTCCCGTTGTGGCTCAGTGGAAATGAATCCGAATAGGAACCATGAGGTTGCGGTTCAATCCCTGGCCTGCTCAGTGGGTTAAGGATCTGGCGTTGCCAAGAGCTGTGGTATATACGTTGCAGAATGGGTTGGACCTGATGTTGCTGTGGCTGTGGTATAGGCCGGCAGCTGTAGCTCTGATTTGACCCCTGGCCAGGGAATCTCCATATGCCGAGGGTAAGGCCCTAAAAAGCAAAAACAGAAAAATAAAAAATAATTATAAAAAATAAATAAATAAATTGGAATGTGCTGAAAAAAATGCAAAGCATGCTCATTATATCACTTTTTTTTTTTTTTTGGCTTTTTAGGGCCTCGCCTGCAGCATATGGAAGTTCCCAGGATAGGGGTCCAACTGGAGCTGCAGCTGCCAGCCTATGCCACAGCCACAGCCACGGCAGATCCAAGCCCCACCTTTGACTCAGGCCACAGCTCATGGCAACGCAGGATCCTTAACCCACTGATCGAAGCCAGAGACTGAACCTGCATCTTCGTGGATACCAGTCAAGTTTGCGACCTGCTGAGCCATGACAGAAACTCCTATCACTGTCTTTTACATTGGACAGCTTTGCTGGACTCTTCTTCTGCACAAAACAGTAATAAACACTTAGAACAATTCTCTCCATTCTATGCTATAGCTAAGAACGTAGGTTCTGTTTTTGCTTGTAAATCAAACCACCAAAAACTTATAATTTCAACAGGGAAGCTGAACAGTGTGAAAACCAGTATCAGCACTATCATCCAACCCCTGTGAGTCATGAAACTGCACATGCTTAATGAGCATGTCCCTTTGAACCACCTGAAATAGACTCTCTTGTTACCATAATGACTGCCCAAACCTAATTTCTACCTAGGCAGTTTTCTTCTTTATTGGCATATACGAAATGCACACCGGGCCGATCTTCATCATGAAGTGAAGTATATGCTGCAAATGGTGCAAACTACTTTATTAAACTGAATTAACTTCTCTTACTGTGATACTACACAGCCCAAGTCACTTTTTAGAAGCAATTATGGAAACGGACAGCTCTGCTAATTTGCAAGAAAAACAGTGCCAAGCTAAAGTAACACTGGAAATAGAAATTTAATGCATTTCTCCAAATTCGGGCCTTTGTCTGCCCTTTTTTTTTTTTTTTGGCTTCTTGATGTTATTTTCTCATTCCATCTGGTCTGGCTACCACTACATCCCATATGAAAATAACTCTATGGCCATCGCTGACTTTCCCCTAAACTCCAGTTCCACAATTGCCAAGTGTCCACTAAACGCTGCCATCTGATGTCCTGCCAGCAACAAATAATCCCAAATAACTTTTACTGAGTCCAACTTTCCCTAAGCACTTTAGCTTTGTGTTACTCATTCCATCTTAAACCACCCTTCGAGGACAGTGATATTATTATCTCCATCTCATATATACATCAAATAACTAGCCCAAAGTCGCATGTTAAAAAAAATAACAAGCACTGGAGCCTAAGACATTTTTGCTCCCGAGGTGACTGACGCACTTAACACTCACTTCGATTGTAACTAAATGAAATAGATTCGAAACAAAGCTCATTGCGTCTACTCTCTCCCGGCCCTTCTGCAAATCAGCCCTGTCCTACTTCCAGTGGAAAGGAACTTAAATTGCAATCACCTGACCTCAAAACTCAAATCATGTGTGACGCCTCCCAAGGGCAGTCAGCCCCTAGGAGATCCCCGGCTGCCCTCGAGCCAAAATTTCACTAGGCTGAGGCCACGAGGGTGGCACCAAAGGAAAGGCCGCCCTGAGAAAGCCGGGGGTGTGTCCGGGCGGTGTCCCCGCAAGCCCTCCAAGAGCCGGCATCCCGCCCGCCTCTAGGCTCCCCCCAAACGGACTCTGCCGCCGCCCAGCCCGGCGAGGGCCTGCCCCGCCCCGCCACAGCCCCGCCACAGCCCCGCCACAGCCCCGCCACAGCCCCGCGCCTTCGCACGCTCCACTCCGAGCCCCCGACCGCTCACCCTCTTCCCTCCTTCCCCTGCCTAACAGTTGTAGCCCTTACCCGCTCCTCTGCTTCCGCCATGGCGCAGCCAGGGAGTCACGTGACACACCCGGAAGTGAGTAACAGGGCCCGGGGTCCGACGCCTGCTGGGAAATGTAGTTTTAGCGGCATCTGAGCCGGGAGGTGTTTCGCTGATGAATCTATTGTGCCTCATTTTGGCTGCCAATTCTCCAAGCTCGGCGCAGTTGTGCTATGGAGAATACAGACATAACCACTGTTAGTGCTACGATTTATTTTTTGGTGGGTCATATTGTTACATGGACTAGCGTTTTTATTATATTTACTGTGTATCAGGCCCTGGATTTATAGTTTTATATGAAGTATTTTATTTAGTCCTCCGTAGCAGTAGAGATCCCTATTATTCCCAATTATAGAAGAGACCACCTTGGCCCAGATGTAACACAGCTAATAAAGGGTAGAACTAGGGTTTCGATTTTGTTTTTTCTGATGCCAAAGACTCTGTGATGACCAGATCCTGCTTAGTCTAAAAGTGTTCTTGCCTTTCCCCCCTCCCCTCGCCCCCGTTTTTGGCCACACTGCAGCATATGGAGTTCCAGAGCCAGGGATCCGATTCCAGCCATAGTCATGAGCTAAGCTGCAGCCCGATCCTTAAACCATTGTGCCAGGCCAGGGATCCAACCTGCGATGCAGTGCTCCCCAAACCCGGCCAATCTGGTTGCACCCCAGCGGGAACTCCTAAAGCAGTCTTTAAAAAAAGGGAATCAGAGGCGATTTACAGTCCCAAACTCTTTAGACCCTACTGTTGCTGCTACAATAATTTGGCTTCTTTTTCTGGCATCTGGACGTTGAAATGTTTTTAAGTCTCTATTGTTTAAGACTTGTGGTTGCCAGGGTGCGGGGGAGTGGGATGGGCTGGGAGTCTGGGGTTAATAGATGCAAACTATTGCATTTGCAGGGGATAAGCAATGAGATCCTGCTGTATAGCATAGGGAACTATATCTACTCACTTACCATGGAACGTGATGGAGGACAGTGTGAGAAAAAGAATGCATGTGTGTATATACATGTGACTGGGCCGCTTTGCTCTACCGTAGAAATTGACAGAACACTGTAAACCAACTTTAATGGAAAAAGTAAAAATCATTAAAAATTAAGTGCTTATGAATCGGGAAAAATCTCTACTGTTTAATTAAAATATCTGTCTAAATTTTTGTGGAGTATATTCTGTAGGTAAATATTCAAGATAGAATATAAATGTCTTTGGTAAAATCTCTGAAACTGCTGTATTACTTCCATTCTTTAGAACGAATGACCTCCTCTCCACGTTCCTGGGCAGCATACACTCCCCTTCCTGGCCCTTGGGAATCCGTAGTGTCCTGCCCAAAGCCAGACATTTCCTTCTTTCCATCCATCTCCAGTAGGTAGGAACTAGCAGAGGGTATCCTAACGAGCAGCGCGGTGCCTTCCTGACCGCTGTGCTGCTGGCCTCCGACTTAGGAAGTGGGGGCTCAGGGCTCTGGGCCTCCCAGGTCTCTGGCGGTAACCTGCTCAGCGCAAGGTTCCCCATCCGGTCAGGGTGACGTCATCTGGGAGGCTGGTCTTCTCCCCCGCCCCACCCCCCACAGCCCAAAGACCCTTCGCTCCACCCCCTTCGTCCGAGTCTTGGGTGCAGGGGTCCCTCTGTCCGTCTGCGAATCACTCAGTCCCAGGCGGTAAAGAGAGGTCGACCCCGAGGGGTCTGCACCCACATACAGCCAAGCGCCCAGGGCCCCAAGGGGCAACCTTGCTGGTGTGACTTTCTAAGCTCTTCTCCTACAAAACCGCCTGGGGCCAAACGCTCTCCGGAGGGACTCCAAGCCCCGCAAGGGTCCTTATGCCAACCAGAGAGGCTGCGGAAGCCCCCGGCCATTCTCCGCAGAAAAAGAGAAATGAGCCGAGCCGTCTACTTCTCTGACTTTCCGCTCACACTGTAAGTTCCCCTTTTCCATGAGGAGCTGGACCCCCACATAGGTTTCTAGGACGACGTCCCCCCTCCAGGTCGGCGATCTCCTCTGCCTCGACGGAACGCAGGCTCAGAATGAGGAAGCAAAAGAGAGGATGATAAGCGCTGTCTTTGCCCCTAAGGCGTTTTTGTTTTATTGTTCAGTTTTACTGTCGTGGGAGTTCAGATCATGCCTCCGGAAAAAGAGGGACTAAATACTGAGAAATACGTGGGAAATTCACCCCTGAAATTCAGAACAAAATCCTGTGCTCCTCCAATTCTGGTTTTCTTTAAATGAGGAGTTTGGGGTTAATATATACATAGATATATAAAATAGATACACAACATGACCTACTGCATTACACGGGCAGCTACACTCAGTATTTTTTTTTTTTTTGGTATTTTTAGGACCGCACCCTAAACATATGAAGCTTCCCAGGCTAGAGGTTGAATCAGAGCTGTAGCCGCTGGCCTGCACCACAGACAGCAACCCCAGATCTGAGCCACATCTGTGACCTACACCACAGCTCACAGCAACACTGGATCCTTAACCCACTGAGCAAGGCCAGGGATTGAACCTGCATCTCATGGATACTAGTCAGATTTGCTTCCCCTGAGCCACAACAGGAACTCCTATACTCAATATCTTACAATAACCTATAACGGAAAAGAATCTGAAAAAGAAAAAGTGTATATAGCCGAATCACTTTGTTGTATGTTTGAAACTAACGCAGCATATTGCAAATCAACTATACTTCAATAAAAAAGAAAAGGAAAAAGCTAAAAAAAATAAATTCTGCTTTTCTTCCCCCAAGAACGGTATGTGCACCACCAGAACTCAGAGGACTTCACACCCGGAGGAGGGGCTAGCTTCTCCCTCTCCCTCTCGGCTGGCGGTCGGTCTTACTTTGAACACCTCCTGGCCTTCAGAGGGGTCCTTCAGAGGCCAGGCCAGCTATCCCGGGTCTTGCCCCAGACCACTGCGGCCTGGGCCTGTGCTGATGGTAGAATTAGGGTGAGGGTCAGTAGAAAGCCTTTATCGCCAGAGTCTTCTGAGAGCCACAGTCTGCTCCTTGGCCAGGCCTGTGCTTCTCCCTGATTTCACTGTTAACTATGCTCTCTTTTCTTTCCTTGGAGGCTGGAGCTGCCTAGTTTTATTTATTTATTTATTTATATTTTTTCTTTTCTTTTTTTTAGGGCCTCACTCATGGTATACAGAAATTCCCAGGCTAGGGGTCAAATCGGAGATATAGCTGCTGGGCTACGCCACAGCCACACTGGATCTGAGCCACATCTGCAACCTATGTGGTATCTTGAGGCAATGTTGGATCCTTAGCCCAGTGAGCAAGGCCAGGGATCAAACCTGCATCCTCACGGAGACTAGTTGGGTCCTTAACATGCCGAGCCATGGTGGGAACTCCCCCCAAAATTATTAACTAAATTCAAAAGTCATTCATAATTTCTCCTTCTAGATGATTTTTTTTTTTCTGCACCCACAGCGTGTAGGCCAGAGATTTAACCAGAGCCACAGCAGTGACAACACCAAGTCCTTAACCAACTAAACCACCAGGGAACTATGAGATCATCATTTATGGATAAATTTATTCTCTCTCTCTTTCCTTCTCTTCCTTTTCTCTTTCTCTGTGTTCATTTAAAAAAAAAATTCTAGCAAAAATCATATCATTTTATCATCTGTTTTCTTCACTTAATCATATTTCAAGATCAATTTCCAATAAGCTCATAAAATGTTGTTCTAATATATAATTTAATGGTGCACAATCAAATTGCACTCTGTGAAAATACCGTAGTTTATATAATCAACTCTTTTTCGGTTGCATACTTTGAGTACATTTAATTAACGTCATTGTACATCATTTTGGTAGGTGTGCTAATGAAAGGTGGTATCCATTATAGAAACAAATACAGCAATAACCAGATGAGAAAAGCCATGGCTATTCATTCAGAGCCTGCTCCAGCATGGAAATCAGCCACCGTCACTGGCAGAGACACAGGTACAAGCAGAGGAGTGGTAAACTTCACGGTGGGAAAAAGGGAAGGCTTCTGGGAACACACAGGTTAGAGGCTGTTGGCATGGGGAAGCCATAAGTGAACCACCGGAAGCCAGAAATGCTATGAAATTGGCTAAGAGTGCATATTTAGCTTTTTCAGGTTCTAAGTTGGAAGCAGGGGCGAAAATTAGGGAAGCTGTCAGTTATTAATCAAGTCTTGGCCACTTTCAGTCAGTTGTTACAGAAATTACTGTTTGGCTTCCTGGCTGTTGCTAGACAGCAGTCTGACTGCCTATAAGTCTGATTTAATAGCAGCCAGGTTTCCTGGGCTGTTGGTAAGGGGTTGATTTCCTGGGCAGGTTGCTGCAGGTGTGGGTCAGTGTTCTGTTTTCATATACGGTCCTGCCATTGTCTGTCTGAATGTTCCATTTCCCACAGTTTATATTGCTAAGAGTTGCGTAGGAGATCTCTTGACCTTCCTACCATCAAACATTAGTGTTTTCATTTTCTTAAAAATGTCATCAATTTCGTTGGGGAGAAATAATATTTTACCTTTTGTTTGTTTGTTGTTCAAATACGTATAGGATGGTTTTATTCATACAATGTGATGTCAACAACATAAAATGCGTAGAAATTAAACCGGAGGAAAATATAACAGGGTGAAGTGATTGCTTCTGTAGGTGGGATGGTAGGTCCCATCATTTTGTTTGTTTACATTCTTACGAAATTATTTTCAACAAGTTCCAATTTGACTGCAGTATATAAACAAGGATGCAAAAGAAGTGTGATACCTGCGACCATAACCTACTTTCTGATATTGGGATGAAATTGCTAAAAAATTCCAAATTAAGCCCAACTGATTTCATATGCCTTCATCCTGCCCCGTTCCTGTGATTTTTGTCATTGTTCCTAAGAAGAGTTGTAGTTGAATTTATGCACAAAATAATCTCCTTGTAGATCAAAAAGCAGGAAACCCTTAGCGACCATGACAAAGCATGCCATTTTGGTGCATTTCAGTATTCGGTTTCTGTGCAGGGTAAGCGAACACTGTGTTAAAATCCCTCATCAAAAAAGGAGTATATCTTCCATCTGCCTCCTCTGGACTTGATACAGAATGCATGTTTGCCGGGAGGCCAAAACACTGGTTCCTTTTCTGCCATCCAAGACGTAGTCCTTTACTGGTTGTTTTAACTTGTGTTTGTTTGATTTCTGAACAGTCGATGTTTTTCATATATTTGCTCGTGATTTTCAGAAGTTTTCTGCATTTTTCTACCTTGCTCTTCTTTCTGCTGGGAAATTGATCTTTTTTTTTTATTGACTTGAAAACTAATGTCCAAAAGACAGTTGGTTATTTGGTTTTGAAGCTAAGAGAAGTCTGGTGCTAGAGGTGAATGGTCTTTGAAGTACAGGGGGACTACGCAATAAAGGCAAAATGCAAATTAAAATATAATCTTTGCAAATATGCAAATTTGAAGGAACACCAAAGAGGATGTAATTTAGACTCAGTGTGGTGGTTCTCAGCTAGGCTCCTGTGAAACAAGTGTGCCTTAATTTGGATAAAAGGATTTTATCGCTAAAATGAAATATTCACAGCATTTTCCCAATTCAGACGGGAAAATTAATTAATCGCGAACATATAACATTTAAAATTTTTCTCTTACATGTCTTCTTGGAATCTTTGACTTTGCTATTGCTTAGCTACAAACAAGCACTAAAACCAAAAAATATATTTAAAATAGTATGATAGCCACTTATTTTTAAATAAACATGTGCCCAGCACCTATAGCAGTGCTGGCATATAATTGGACCTTTATAATTATTTGACGACTAAATCAATTAATTAGGGAATGAATTCATTGAATGCATCTCCATTTCATTATGTTTTCCCAAGAAATAGACTTTCTTGGTGTCCTGCCACCATCCGATCTATGAGAAAGCGAGGAGACACTGAAGATTTAAGCAGAGCAGTGGAATGACATGACGAGGGTGGTGTTTGGTCAAGTCAGAGGCCACGGGAGGCCTCCAGATGGGCGTGATGGGCGTTGGTTGGAAGGTTCGGAAGACTTCACGGAGGAAGTCCTGCTTCAGGTGGTGCAGAAAATGTATCTATTTTTAATTTTATTTTTTTAATTGAAGTATAGTTGACTTACAATGTTGTGTTAGTTCCTGGCGACCATTCTTTAGCCTTATTTGTTTACATAAAAAGAAAACAAAGAACTGGGGATTCGTGCCCCTTAAAGGAAACTTTATGCAGGGATCATCAGAGGGCTTGTACAGATAAAAGGGAAGTAGCCTTAAAAAATGTTATTTTCTGGGGACTTCCGACTTCCATTTCTTCAAATAAGGAACGTGGAGGTCCCCACTCCACCCTAACAACAAGTCAAACGCGGAACACGAGGGAAAAGATGAATACTTCTAGGATCTGTGCGAGCGGAGGGCACAGGGCAAAGCCCCGTCCTCTAGATCAGAGAGACCCACAGGGCGACAGAGGGAGTCAGGGCATCCCAGAGCAGGGACTCACACGGAGAAGCCACAGTGGAAACGAGTACCAGGGTAGGAACATCTGAACTGAATGTGACACAGTGCGGGAGGCTCACCGTTGTCAAGCCTGACGGTTAGAAACTCTAGGGGCCCCCAGAGTGTGTCCCCCCAGCAATACTGTGAGATTCACCACCAGGAGCTCAATCAGCTTCCCAGGGTAGATACTGGGGAAAAAAATCCCGACATGTTCCCAGGGGGAGGGGGCAAAAAGAAACCATTGTGAAGTCAGCTTTGTTCTTAACAAGGCCAGCTCTCAGGTAAGGTAGTTAACCAGAGCCTCACTCCCCTGGGAGAAGGGAAATACCTAATTTCAGCCCCACTCTAGCCATCCTGTCCCACCTAAGGAGGAAGGAAAAAAACAGAGAAACACTTGTGAAGTTTAGAGTCCAGAGGCACAGGCTCCCTCAAAGCCTGAGACCTAATTACAGGGGCACTTTTCCTCCCTCCATGCCTTACCACCGCGTTACTAAAGGCTTTATTGTGGCACTTCTTTTTACCTAGAATATCATGGCCAGCTATCAAGAGAGAAGTACAAGGCACACTAAAAGGAAAAAGCACAACTTGGAGAGACAGAGCAAGCACCAGACCCAGACATGGCAGAGACGCAGGAATGATCAGACTGGGAATTTAAAGCAACTATGATTAAAACGCTCATCACATTCAATCAATACGCTGAAGGACGAAGTAGACAGTGCACAAGAGCAGATGGGCAGCATCCGTAGCGAGCTGTAAATCCCAAGAAAGGACCAGAGTAAATGCTAGCAATAAAAGCAGTGTAATGAAAATGGAGAAATGCCTTGGACGGGCTTATAAATAAGCTAGACATCACTGAGGAAAGTATCTCTGAACCAAAAGATATACCAAAAGGATCCTCGAAAATCAAAAAGCAAAGAGAACAAGACAGGAAAACCAAAAGAGGACAGAATATCCAAGGACTGTGGGACACCTACCAAAGGAGAAACAGGCGTGTTGGGGGAATACCAGAAGGAAGAGAAGGCGACAGAAGAGGAGTTCCCGTCGTCGCACAGCGGAAACGCATCCTTCTAGGAGCCATGAGGTTGAGGGTTTGATCCCTGGCCTCGCTCAGTGGGTTAAGGATCCAGCGTTGCCATGAGGGGTGGTCTAGGTCACAGACACGGCTCAGATCTAGCATTGCTGTGGGCCTGGTGTAGGCTGTGGTGTAGGCCGGTGGCTACAGCTCCCATTAGACCCCTAGCCTGGGACCCTCCATATGCTGTGGGTTCGGCCCTAAAAAACAAAACAAAACAACAGCAAAAGAAAGCAACAGAAGAAATATTTGAAACAATGTCTGAGAATTTCCTCAAATTAACGTGAGACACCAAATCACAGATCCAACAGGCTCAGAGCACGTCAAACAGGGTAAATGTGGGGAAAAAAAAAAACCCACTACGACTAGGCATATCATTTTCAAATTACAGAAGAGCAAAGATAAGGAAAAACTCCTGAAAGAAGGCAGAGGGAAAAAACCCCACACAAAACGCCTCACCTATAGAGGAATAAAAATAAGAATTACATCCAACTTCTCCTCAGAAACCCTGCAAGCAAGAAGAAAATGGACTGATATAGTGAAAACATTGAAAAAGAAACAAACAAACAAAGCCTCGGCTTGGAATTCTGTGGTCTTGTGAAATGATCCTCCGACAGTGAGGGAGTAACAGACTTTCTCAGCAAACGAGAACTGGAAACTTTATTGCGAGTCGGCCTGCCTTGCAAGAAGTGTTAACAGACATTTTTAAAAGTCAGAAACTCAGATCTACAGAAAGGAAGGAAGAGCATCAAAGAAGGAATACGTGATGGTAAAACAAAACCTTTAATTTCCTTACTATTACCTGATCTGTAGTTACAAGTTTGTTCGATGATAATAATGTTTTCAACTACAATGGATACTTATATATACATTTGTGTATATGTACATGTGCTTATGTATATGCTTTTATATAAGTAAAACGAATGACAGCAAAGACTCAAAGGATGAGAAGAAAAAATTAGGATCATTTGGTCATCGTAAGAGGCTCATACGATCTGTAAAGTGGTACAGTGTTATCTGAAAGTGAACTTGGATTAGCTGTAAATGGATATTGCAAACTCAAGGGCCACCTCTAAAAAAAATTTTTTTTAAAGAAATATAGCTGAGGGGGTTCCCTTCGTGACTCAGCAGTTAACGAACTCGACTAGGATCCATGAGGATGTGGGTTCGATCCCTGGCCTTGCTCAGTGTGTTAAGGATCTGGCGTTGCCGTGAGCTGTGGTGTAGGTTGAAGATGTGGCTCGGATCTGGTGTCGCTGTTGCTGTGGTTTAAGCTGGCTTCTACAGCTTTGATTCAACGCCTAGCCTGGGAACTTCCATATGCCGCAGGTGCAGCCCTAAAAAGAAAAAAAAAAACTATAGCTGATATGCTAAGAAGGAAGAGAAAATGGAATTATATAAAATGCTCAATGTAAACCATAACAAGCAGAAAAAACTGGAAGTCAAATACTGGTTTTTGTTTTTTGTTTTTTGTCTTTTGTTGTTATTGTTGTTGTTGTTGTTGCTATTTCTTGGGCCGCTCCCGCGGCATATGGAGGTTCCCAGGCTAGGGGTCCAATCGGAGCTGTAGCCACCGGCCTACGCCAGAGCCACAGCAACGCGGGATCCGAGCCGCGTCTGCAACCTACACCACAGCTCACGGCAACGCCGGACCCTTAACCCACTGAGCAAGGGCAGGGACCGAACCCGCAACCTCATGGTTCCCAGTCGGATTCGTTAACCACTGCGCCACGACGGGAACTCCTGTTTTTCGTTTTTTGTTTTTTTTTTTTTTAAAAGACAAGGATAACAAATAGAAAGTGTAATGAATATGGTAAATATGAATCTAACTATATCAGTAATCGCTCTGAATGTCAGTGGCTTAAATGCACCCATTAAAAGACGAAGATGATCAGAGCAGGCCACAGTAGACCACACTGCTCAGCTGTGTGTTGGCTGTAAGAAACCCATTTTAACTATAAAGACACACATACATTAAAAGTAAATGGATGGAGGGGTTCCTGCCGTGGCTCAGCAGTCAGCGAACACGACTAGCATCCGTGAGGACCGACTGGACCCCTAGCCTGGGAACCTCCATATGCTGCATGTGCAGCCCTAAAAGACAAAAAGACAAAAAAAAAAGTATATGGATGGAGAAATAGCATGCTAGCACTATTCATGCTAGCATGAAAGCAGGAGGAACTGTTTAATTACAGACAGAGCAACCTTCAAAGCAAGAAAAGTTAGGGGGCAGTTGTCCAAGAAGATGTAGCAGTTCTTACCATGCATGTGCCTAACGACACCGTGTCAAACTACGAGAGGCAAAAACTGATAGAACTTCAAGGAGAAGTAGATGAATGCACTGTGATAGCTGGAGAATGCTGCCAGGAATGGACAGGCTGAACAGACCGAAAATCAGGAAGGACGTAGTTGAACTCGACAATGCCACGAGTCAGTTGGATAGAATGGACATCTCTAGACTACTGTCCAACAGGAACAGAATACACATTTTTCTCAAGCTCACATGGAATATTCATCAAGATGGACTGCACTCTGGGCCATGAAACACACCTGAGCAAATTTAAGGGAGTAGAAATTATACACTGTCTCCCCATAGGCCACAGTGGAATTAAGCTAGAAACTCTAATGAAAAGGTAATTGGAAAATCCCAAGATACATGGAGATTAAATAAAATACTTCTAAATAATACATGGCTCAAAGAAGAAAGCTCAAGAAAAATTTTAAAATATTTTGAACTAAATGAAAATTAAAATACACTTTATTAAAAATCAGTGCAAAGAGGGGAATTTATAGCATCAAATGCATATATTAAAAAAAGAGAAAAATCTAAATTCAGTCATCTAAAGTTTCCAACTTGGGAAATCAGAAAATGACGATGTATGAGAAATCTCTGCACCTTCCTCTCAATCTTGCTGTGACCTTAAAACTATGCTAAAAATAGGGAGTTCCCGTCGTGGCGCAGTGGTTAACGAATCCGACTAGGAACCATGAGCTTGCGGGTTCGGTCCCTGCCCTTGCTCAGCGGGTTAAGGATCTGGCATTGCCGTGAGCTGTGGTGTAGGTTGCAGACGCGGCTCGGATCCCGCGTTGCTGTGGCTCTGGCGTAGGCCGGTGGCTACAGCTCCGATTGGACCCCTAGCCTGGGAACCTCCATATGCCGTGAGAGCGGCCCAAAGAAATAGCAAAAAGACAAAATAAATAAATAAATAAAATGAAAAAAAAAAACTATGCTAAAAATAATGTATTTTTCTGTATAATTAGAGCGGGTACAAAGTTGTATCTTACCAATTATGATGGTAGAACCCTACTGGCCATGCTTTTCCCACCAGTGGCCATCGCTTTAGGTGGGTTGACCCTTACATCTAAGGATATGTAAAGGGAATGGCGACGTTTAATCTCTTCGTAAAAAGCAAAAGGTAACGTGTAAGTGACCTGTCAAATATTACTCAGTAATGACTCAGAGAAGAGCCCTGGAAGGATTTTTTCTTACATTCATTTTCTTGGGATTTTTTCTCAGGTTTTTTCCCTCATATGCGCACACAGAGGGCGGCCTGCACATGAGTTTTCAAACCTAGTTTGATTATGCTCTACTGTTCTGCGGCACAGTTTTTAAAACTATTAACATACCAAAAATGTAATTCCACATAAATTGGTGTGGAGTTATATGATGATTTATGCTTGGATAGTCTTCTATTGTGTTGATTATCATAATTTATGCAGCACTCCCTTACTTTTGCATATTTATTTATTTATTTATTTTTTCTTTTTGCCTTTTCTAGGGCCACCCCCACGGCATATAGAGGTTCCCAGGCTAGGGGTCTAATTGGAGCCGTAGCCGCCGGCCTACACCACAGCCACAGCAACGCGGGATCCGAGCTGCGTCTGCGACCTGCACCACAGCTCACGGCAACGGCGGGTCCTTAACCTGCTGAGCGAGGCCAGGGATGGAACCCGCAACCTCAGGGTTCCTAGTCGGATTCCCGTTAACCACTGCGCCACGCCGGGAACTCCACTTTTGAATATTTAAAGTGTTTTCAATTTTTTGCTGTGAAAACCATATTGCGATGTGCATTCTAACTTTGTGTACTTGCACTGTTTATAAATATTTCCTTAGAAAAATGTTCAGCGATGGAATGGCTTGGTCAGAGGCCCTTTGAAGTTGCCATAAGAGTTCTTCAGAAATATCAAGAAATGCCTAAAAAACCTCGTCTTTTGAATACTCTACTGTGGTAGTTCTGAATAATTCGGGAAGTCTTCTATTCATCTTTTGCATTTCCGTCGTCTGTCTTACTAACGAATGTTCCAGAGACTGTCTGGTTGGTCCCCAGACACAGACCTGCTTATGTGTAACCCATTTACTGAACTTCTTTCATATTTTTGACAGAAAAGCACAAAACTAATTTTTTTAACCTAAAGCATGGATTCAATCTGTTCAGAATCCAGGTGTTTAGCGGTGCCAAGAAAATGTATTATTTTATAGAGAATCTTTCATTTTCAATCAAAATTTTGAAACAAAATACTTAAACACATCCTGCCCATTGGATCCAAATATCATTTGTGAAACAAGGTCCATTTCTCAGCAAGAATCCAATTTCAAGGTATGTTTGTGGAGCAAGAGACTTTCTCTCCTATAAACCTGAGGCCTTTAAACACAAAGACCCTGCAAATTGAGAAAGAGGAGGAAGAGGAGAAGAGGCGACGGGGAGGGAGGGTCTGCTTCACTAAGTAAAGGCCACGCCCGTCCTTAGTTGTGCCTAAAATTTAATGTCGCCTGTGTTAACTGATTGAAACTTCACCGTCAGTTGTTTGCATAAATGGTAGTGTCAGTGATTTCTAGCCAGACCACTATTTAACCCACAATACTGTGGCGTCTATACCTGCGGAGAAACAGAAAATACTATTGCGGTACCAGTGATAAAATCAAAACACCGTGGTGTTGGGGTAATGGTTTGTACTTACGTTGAACATTGGCTCATGAAGAAAACCAAACCGAGTCATGACGGGGCTTTATTTTTTACTTCATTGTGTTTCTTTAGGATTCTAGTCAGTTATTGGAATATAGCAACCGAAGGGCTTATCTGCCATTTCAGGCATCACTGTCACAGGAGGGCCCCACGTCCTTATAGGCCCCTGACCCAGAAAAGGGTTTAGAGACTTTTGATTGTTGCCTTAAGGAGAGAAATGGCTTTAACCATTGCTAGAGAAGACATATCCCCTCAAAAAGAGAGCTCCGCCAAGGAGAAAGAAGGACATTCCCAAAACGAGCATGTAAGGTAGCATCGTGGCCTAACGCGAAGCCAGACCTGCATCTTGCCGTCGCCCTTGTTAGAGTCCCATGGGACATTTCTAGCTGGTTTGACAGCTACTGGAGAAAAGCAGTTGCTCCAGCCCCGCCATGCTTACGTAGCAGCACAAGAACCCAAGGCCTGACATCTCTAGTTGATGTAGCACCAACTTCTTCTTTGGCATATGGATGCCTGGGAAGTTCTGGAAGAACCACTCCTGCCGCACATCCCCCCCAGCCACCTCCCAAGGCCATCCAGAATTCCTCCTTTCATGCGTTGGCCTCGCTCTGGTTCCCATAGTTCCCACTTCTAACGGGGATGCTCTAGCCTTGCTGCTCCCACAAGCCAGGTCCTACCCCTTCCCCACTTAATTCCACGCTGGAGACTCGCCATCCTCCTTTTCGCTGCGCTTCAACACCTGACATTGGCAGGTGAGTGGAAAGATCTTTATGACACGATTGGCCACGGAGAAGAAGATCATGTCTTACCGTAGGTTGAGAGAAACGAAGGGCTTCCCTCTACCAAGGCTGCCCCTGGCCTTCTCCCTCTCTGAACTCTTTGCAGTGGTCGAGAAGGCCTATTGGTACAGAAAGCCTGTTTGAAGTGTTCATGACATGGCGCGGTAGCCACTGATTGGACGGTCTATCCAGCACCCTCTCCTAGGCTTTTCCTCCCTGTCGCCTGTGCACCTCGCCCACCACCCACGTGGTGCCTGCAAGGCCCTCCCACTTGCTGGATATAGTTTAATTGCTCTTCATCCCTTTCCCGGAAATTTTAGAAATAAGACTGCAAGAGGTCAAAAGATTTCCTGATTCTGTGAGCTAGCCCAGGAATAATTTTTGTTGTTGAAACAAATTTAGTTTTCTGATGCTTACAGTAAAATAAACAAGTAAATAAATGAATAAATAAAACCACTCTTTAAACTGGTATGGACACACACACACCAAGGTGTACACACACGCACATACACACACACACACACACACACATTCACAACTGGCTTTCTCCTCTAAGCCATCTTTCTGTCATATCCTCCTTGCCCTTTGCTCTAGTAAATGGGCTTTGGTAACCAGGGAAACAGTCCCGATTCCCAGCCCTTAGGGATTAAGGAAACAAATCTCAGAATGAAAATAGGACTCAATTCCCTGCCCTTTGGATACAATGGGCACTCTCACCTCTCCTCTAGGTCCCCTCGTGGCCTGCAGGACTGTGCCACCCTTCTGTGAGCGGAACTTCAGTCCCCAGCTGATTTTACCACAGGCTCCTGTGCTAGATTTCAGATAAACTGTAGATGAGCTGAATACCAGACCGGAAATCCTTTTGAAAGGCAGTTTCAAGTTCAGGAGAAACTGTAATATGCAGCCCCTCAAAGATACTGGCTCAATTACCTGGTTCAGGGACTAGGTCAGCAGTGTACTCGCTTTGGGGTCCGTTCCTGGCTGATCTGGGGGCCAGGGGGCTGTGCACGAGAGAATGTTCAAGATGCTCCTGAGGGCGACCGGCCCGGCCGCCAGCCCAGAGCCTCCGGGCCGTTGCCCTGGAGGATTCCTCTTGTGCTGAGAATACTTTGAGTTCAAATGAACAGATCTCCTCTCAGGTAAAAGGCCTGTGGTTGGAAGATAAGGCTCCTGCTTGTCTACGGAAAGGAATAAAGCACTAAACAACTAGGACTTAAACGCGAGCGGTACAGCCCTTGCTGAATAGGGTGCAATCCACTCTCACAGCATTGGATTTCCACATCCTTTGAGTTCTCAGCTTATAATTCTTGGAAATCTTGCCTCTTCCAAAACCAGACTGAAGTGAATGACGGGTTTTTCTCTTTCTAATGATGTAAAGTATTGCTAAGTTTTCACTCTGACCCACAATGTGTAGACATTATCTATGGTGCTTCCTCTGTGCTAAACTGAAGCATTGAGGAAAATATTCAGACTTAGCAGTGATAGTCTTTGCAGACCTGGTATACTTTCAGTGTAATTTCATACCTGGGAAATGATTTGCTGTAACCCTTGGAAGATACGTTTGACAAATACATTTGTGCTGTTTCAGAGCCAAGCTCTGTGGGCTGCTTCTGAGGTTCCGAGTTTGCAGTACCCAGTCGAGAACATTCAAGTCATGGGCACTTATTGTTTTTTGTTTGTTTGTTTGTTTTTGTTTTTGTGGGCGCTTATTGCTACAGCTATAAAACTTTTTTGTTTCATTGCTTTCATGACCAAAGGCTTTAAAAATATATTGACATTAAATCATTAAATATGGAAAGAAAATTTGCTTTCTCAATGGGAATATTTAATCTTTCCAAGTACTAAGTAGAATTGATTTGCTTATTTATTTGGCCGCACCCATGGCATATTTAAATTCCTAGGCCAGGGACTGAACCCAAACTGCAGCTGTGACCTATGCCACAGCTACAGTAGCGTTGGATCCTTAACCCACTTCACCAAGGATTGAACCCACACCAGATCCTTAACCCTCTGCTCCATAGTGGGAACTCTCAAAGTAGAATTAATTTTCATCTTCCAGAAAATTAAGAGTGTGCTTGAAAGTCTCATTGCTAGGTATATCAACTCACTGTGCCTTAAAGGGTTTTATTTTGTTTCATTTTCTTTTGTTCTCTACCTACTGTATCCCACAGGAAGAAACTCATGCTACATCATGACCTAGATAGATCCATCACATACCCACACAACTGAAACAAAATTTCCATGCAGGAATACCTTTGTTTATGTGAGTCACACTGACAGCATGAAATTTTTCATTCTATCCAGTCTTATGTTATTCTCTCCTACAATATTCTGGTCCCCATTACGTTGATTTCATTATCTGCAATTGGGGTACAACCTTGTAATTTGAAAAGGACTGGATCATAATTTTTTTTTTGTCTTTTTAGGGCCGCACCTGCCATATATGGAGGTGCCCAGGCTAGGGGTCTAATCAGAGATGCAGCCACTGGCCTATACCACAGCCATAGAAATGCCAGATCTGAGCTGTGTCTGTGACCTACACCACAGCTCATGGCAATGCTGGATCCGTGACCCACTAAGCGAGGCCAGGAATCGAACCTGGGTCCTAGTCGGATTCGTTTCCACGGTGCCACGACAGGAACTCCCGGATTGTAATTTTTAACAGTAAGAAAACAAGGCAGGCAAAGTAGACTGGAGCATCTCTGGTTTTTAACTTTCTAGAACATTTTCCCATCCCTTTCCTTTGATCTCCAGGTGATCCTGGCGGGACCTAATCACACAGGCTTCTTCACCATTTCCAGCCATGGAGATGAGCAACAAAGTTGGGCCAATACAACGCATTTCCTCCTGGACACAGCAATCTCTCCGATAAGGAAGGATATTAACGCCAAGGCGCCCGGTTCAAAACTCCTCTGCTGGAACGAGTGTGGCGGATGTGGCCTCTTCCTGCTGGGGTCGCTGAGCTGCAAGGACGTGGGTGTGGGTTGTTGACAGCCATCTTCATCTTGCTGCAGAAAAGCCTGAGAGAATAACAAAGCCGCCGCCGTCTTCGGAGGGATGGCAAGAGGCAGAGCGCGCCCGGGCCGTGTTTCAGCACCTGGATGGAGGTGGGAGGAGTTCGAGCTGCCTCTCGCGTTGCTCAGGTCTCCGAGGTAATAAAGTCTTCCCGTTCTTTAGGCTGTTTTGAACCGAGTGTTCTCACCTGCCCCGTGGAAGAGTCTTGATAGAAAGGTAAACCGGATGGACACAGGGCTTGATACTTGAGTGCAGAGATGGCAGGCATATGCCTGTGTCCACGTGGGAAGGATTCATAAAGGCCGCCTCCCGCCTCCCTTCCTAATCTATGGAGAAAGGGGTTGTTGGCTGGTTTATGTGGCAAGATAATCAATTTTAAGAGGCTCTGAAGTGTTAATTTGCATGTCATCCCCACCAGTCCTTCCACCCTTTTCTCCCATCCGCTCAGCTTTGCATCCTTTATGCAATTCCTCAGAAAAAGGAGTGACACAGCAGAAATGCAGAGTCTTGGCTTTGAATTTTTCACGGTTTGGGTTTTAGGAGAGCCCGAGGGAGATGCGATGCGTAAGATAAAAAGCTTTCTGCCTCTAAGGTGAGTAAGGGACACCTGGGCTGAGGGGAGTGAGAAGTGAGGGGACAACGGGAGGACGTGGGGAGAGGCCCTGAGGAAGGGTTCACCCAGTTCTGCGTCTGATCCCATGAGCAAGGTCCAGCACCCGCACCCGGGGCACTTCCTGGATCCATTCAGGCGAGGACCACACATGACCTGAGCTGAGGAGTTTTGTTTGTCAACCTTTTTTTTTTTTTTTTTTTGCTTTTTAGGGCCACATCTGTGGCATATGGAGGTTCCCAGGCTCGGGGTCAAATCGGAGCTACAGCTGCCGGCCTACACCACAGCCACAGCAACGCGGAATCCGAGCCGCATCTGCCACCTACACCACAGCTCACGGCAATGCCGGATCCTTAACCCACTGAGCAAGGCCAGGGACCTTGCAACCTCATGGTTCGTAGTCGGATTCATTTCCACTGCACCACGACGGGAACTCCTTGTTATCAATCTTATGCTGAAGTTCAGTGAGACTCCCTCTTCCATTGCGTTACCACGTGGCTGCTGCGTGTCTGGTAGAAGGACTGCCCCTCTCTGTCGTCATGTCCACATCCCATCAACCCCGGGTAGGCACTGCCTACCAGGATGCCCAAAAGCCCCCTGAAGGGGAGTGTAAGGGGCCTGGATACGCAGATATTCCTGAGGAGAAAGGAAAGCTCCCTTTACCTGAACTTGGATGAAGCAAGTTATTGCTAGTCTGAAGTTTCTTCAGAGTCAGGCAGGAATAATAATAATTAAAAGACCCAGTCTGATCCCCAAGTCTTCCAACCACCACCACCACCACCACTCCACTTAAATATTATTTAAATATTACATAATTACATGTACACACAGGTCAGGCTGTACTAAACTCTTCTATACATCTTGATGTCACGGCTTCTCAGCGGAGAAGGACGTTAAGCAAGGTTAATGACACCCGGTGCCAGGCACTGATGACATGCAGCTGACAAGGCGAGATGTCCTCACATTGCCCACAGTGCAGGGGACTGGTGGGGACAGAAAGATGTAGGTACCGGATCCCATTCAAAGGACCGATGGAATGGGAGTCTGCCTGGGTGGCCTCCCAAGGCTTCTTCCATTCTATCATCTGGTAATTATTATTATTATTATTATTATTTTTTTGTCAAAAACTACCCTGCTTTGTCACAATTCTCATTTCAGTTTAGCCATAAACATTCAACCTGGATAGTTCGATGAGGGAATTTTCCTCTATTTCCTGAGGGGTAATATTCGGCGTTAATTACAGTTTCAAAGACCCAGAGTAAGTGATGCGGGAAGGAGCCTCTGAGAGACCCTTCTCCCCACCTCTGTTGGTAGATTCTGGCGGGAGCGCGCAGGGCCGGTCCCATCGGCAGCGGTGCGGCCACGGGGTCCGGCCCTAATCACGCCCTTGCCAACAGGATGGCCTCCTTCAGTGCAATTTCCACTCCAGTGCTGTATCCATTTTCTCCTCTTCAGAGAAACAGCCGGCCCTTCCTATTTCCCCGCCTCCTCCCCAGGCCCCTTCAATAATTGAGGCTAAGCCGGAGCCCGGCACCCTTGGGCAGCCCTTGATTAAGAAGCCATCGAGTGGCCGCCTTCCATGTCAGCGTCCTGGTCTCCGAGGTCAGCTCCATGCCATTAAGTGGTGCTTGAAAGAGACGGCCTAAGTACACGGCTTTGGGGTGGGTTCCCCCCCCCCATTCCGTCTTCTCAGTGAGCCTTTCTAAAGAAGTACATTTCGAGCTAAGAGCTTCTTCCAGGGTGAAGAGTATATCTGTATGTTTCAAGGAATTACACACCAGGCCACTCCCCTGCAGGATGGTTAAGATGGAGCCCAACGGCTCTCCTGGAGAAGTGACCCACCATCCCGACCATGAGAGAGAGGAATTTTCGCGAAGCGGAAGGCACATGCTTCTGAGAAGAGGATCTGGCCTTCCAAAAGACTTACACCTTAAGCAGAACATTCTAACTGGGTGACTGTGGACCGCACTAAGTCAATAACTCAGCAGACCGCATCTTAAGAAAAGGCAGAGAACTTCCTTAAAACATGGCTTTTCTACATTCTTTTCATTCCAGAGACTCAGGGAAGGTATTTTGATGGCTCAGAAGCCCTTTATGAACCCCTAACCTGGATTTAGGAAAGCTGTAGTCACTGCATGTTGACCTTTCATAATAAGCACCGTTCACCCCTCCCAGCTCCCAGCCCCAAAATGAACTCCGCAGGGTTCAATCCAGAAATCAAGAACTACACGCACTAGGCGTTATGGCCAGGGTCTAACTACCCCTGTCGTGTTTTGGCAAAAATTAACCGGTTAGATTATTAAGGACCAGATGCTGAACTCAAGTGCCATTGCTGATTTATAGTCGCTATAATGGGCACCTCTCTGAAAACGAGAACATTAAGATGACTTATGTTCTTCACCTGTATGGCAGCAACTTCCTCTCCTTGTCAGGTGCCAGGGCCGGCAAGAGAGAGGGAAATTTCAGATCGGAAGGACTGGCTGCCCAGCCCTGGCTGCCTCCCTTGGCCGAGGCCATTTTTCCACATCAGTGTAGACAGTTCTCAAGGTTTTTTGTTTTTGTTTTTGTTTTTTTAAGAATCCAAGCCAAAGGAATAGATGACTTTAGGCAAGAAAGGTTTACCTCTGGCTCCTGATGAAAAGGCTCAGTTCTCAATTTCTAGTTTCCTGTTCTGGAATATTCTGCACAGTGTGATGGGCCCATGGGACGTTTCCCCTTCTAGGAGAAAATGCGTCTCTGAACTTCAAGGGGTAGCCTCTGTTTATTTCCCCGGGAGACGTGTTAGTAGGACACCGCGGTCTCCGTGTGGGTCTTTTCCTACAGGATCAACCGTAACTGATCACTGTCATAAACAGCATCATAATAATGCACACAAATACCATGCCATTCACATAGAGTTACTTCTTCTCTTTTTCTTAGGGCCACACCCGTGGCATATAGAGATTCCCAGGCTAGGGGTCTAATGGAGCTGCAGCTGCCGGCCCATGCCATAGCCACAGCAGTGCGGGATCCGAGCTGTGCCTGCGACCTACACCCCAGCCCACGGCAACGCCGGATCCTTAACCCACTGAGCAAGGGCAGGGATCGAACCTGTGTCCTCATGGATGCCAGTCAGATTTGTTGACCACTGAGCCATGATGGGAACTCCCGCATGTAATTACTTCTTAATTTCTCTTAGCCTACTGGGGAGCTCATCATGACCATGACCCTTCTCTACTCAAAACAGTCCACCAGCTCCCCTCAAACTACAAGGTAAAGTCTAGATTCTTTGGCCTGACACTCAGCATCCTTCAGGAAGCGGGATGGAAAATAAAAAATCAAGCCTGAACAGCCCTCTGACGATTTATTTGTGGCCAGTTCCCTTCTAGACTGTAGTCTTCAAGCCCATGATTGCTTTCCAGGGCTCCTTCTGCCATTTCCCATCCTTGTTGACTCCTAGAAACAACCCCGTTTCTTTTTTCCATGTGGGAAACTGCGTTTCAGAAGCATTAACTGGATGGAAATGGCACAGATGGAGCTGGGAGCCAGTGCCACTCCAGAGCTGAGCTCCTATGAGTGTGTGTGAAGCAGGTCACTAGTGTTCCCAGTGATGGGGACATACTGAAGCTCGCCACAAGCTTATTGTTGTGATAAGTCCTTCTGCCACATGGCATCCAGAGCTGAGCACCTGGCAGCGCTTCTGGTAACTGGCATCTCATGTACTTTGAACTGATGACTAAATGCATGACTTTCACTTCTCAGATGAGGAAATTGGAACTCAGGGAGCTTAGATGGTTAGAATCCAAGTCCTCTGATTCTTATTCTTCTTGCCATGCCACTCATAAATCATATATTTAAAATTTATAATTAGGAAGCAGTATAATTAAGGATGAAAGAACACACATGTAAATCTTCTAAGAGAAGAGATTTCTTGGAGAAATTTTCATCTTATTCCTCTATTGGCAGGATTGACATAACATATATTGTTTTAAAAATAACCCATTATTGTACTTTTAAAACAGATTTTTTAAAGTAAAATCTATGCTTCCCTGTAGATGAGTAAAACCAGATTTTATCAGGTAGCCTTAAAGGTGCTGGAAGCATATTTATGGTAAATAGGAAATCTATTTTTATTGACTCAATCCTTAGGATATCAGAATGAAAGTATATGTGTATGATACCATATTATTCTCCTCAACATTTTTCTTTCTTTCAATGCGCAGGTCATCCTGCGTGAAAATTTGGAGGAAGCCGAATCTAGCATTTGCAGTAGATTTCTTAGCCTTTGACACCGACAGAATCAAGGCACAACCTAAAAAGTCAGATGCGGCCTTGGCAAAGGCAAATATATTTGTTAGGGTTTCTGCACACTCTTCAGAAACTCTCACCCATCTAACATCAAAAATGGATATAGCGTTAAGTGTTAAAAAAAAAAAAAAAAGGTGGGGGGTGGACAGAAAAGAACCAGAATGTTCCCCGCCCTAGTGTTGAAACGGCCTATTAGCAGCTTGAGAATAAAACTTCCTCTCCTATATCCATGTTTTCCTTTTCTATTGAGCAAATATCGATCTCCCCTCCCCCGCTTTTGATACAGGAGCGTCCTAGTGACCGTGGCCCTTCTGGTCTCTGCTCCTTTCTTTGTGTGCGGACGACGGACAGGGCTGTGTGTTTATGACGCGTCTGCTGCCTGGCAGCCAACAGGGGGTGCTCACTGCATATTAGGACAAAGGGGAAAAAAAGATTCGAACAATCTTTGGTTTTTTCCTTTCCTTTCAATGCAAAAGTAAAGGCGATTCGTTCTTCTCACACACAAAGGTTTGCAAATATATCCCGAAGCAAAGTGAAGGGGAGCTCTGGTCAGCGAAGGGGTGTCGGGAGAGCCAGTAGTTATCCACCAAGTGGGGACTGAGCTGCTCCGGGACTTGGGCCCCGGAGGATTTGGCTCACTGATCATCAATTACACCTGAATTTTCTTGGCTCCAATGACGACATTTATTGGACAATTTATCAACTTCTTACTCTGCGTTTGCAGAAACAGGGTAAACACTGAGGAAATATGTTCCCGTTTTGCTTCTCGCTGAGCCCCAGCCCCGTGACGCCTCGCCTGTCACCCGGTGCTCAGTCTCAGCTGCTCCATGTACAGATGCAGGGGGCGGGGTCGTGGGTTCCTACGGACACTTTCTCCTACAAATCCGCTTCATTTGTCCAAATGGCCTACGAAAATTATACAGGCATTTTGGCATAGAGAATGTTGACGGCAACTGTGTCTTCCGAGGTGACGGAAAAACTGGAGAGGAGTTAGGAGTTGAGCAGCTCTTATCTACCAGGGTACAGTTCCAATTGATAACAATCCCTAAAAATAAAGACACATAGCAAATAAAATGAAAAGATACATGGCATATCTAAATATTGTAATGTTTGATAGATCAAGCGTAAACTTGGAAGGCGACTAAAAAGAAGATGCTCGGATATCAGACAAATGCCGGTAGGAACAAGTTATTTAGAATCATTTGCCTGTGAAGACAGAGGCAGATCACAAGTAACCAGCTCCCATTTAGAAGAAAATACAGCATGTAGTGAGCCCTATAAAAACGATGGGGATGGATCGTTAAGGGTCTCAAAAGTCGCAGGCGGATGCACACTCTTGTCTTTGGAACGGAGGGGCAGTGGGGCCCTCCTGTGCAGCACAGGGAACTCTCTGTGGTGGGTCACTCTGCTGTACGACAGAAACTGAAGAAATGTTGGAAAGCAACGGTACTTTAATACAAAATAGGTATTGCGATATTTAAAAAATATTTAACATTGCTGACTTTCGACCAGACTGGGAACTGAGGTTTCCCATAGAAGGTTTCTCAAAGCCTTATTTCGATTTACACAGCAAAGGCTTCAGGAAGCGGGAGGCCCGGTTCATTATTCAACAAAAACCACCAGGAAAAAAATGTGCATCTTAGAAACATACTTCGTTTTTTTCTTTCCGGAGCCCAAACAACTTCTAGCTAAAAGACATATTTTGATGAAGATAATATTTTTCCCTAATCAATATTTTTTACCTCTGGGTTATTACTTCCTTGAAGGCTTCTCTGCCTTTTTTGCCCTTTCTAAATTAGTCCATGTAGTTTATGAGAAATCATGAGCACTGCCACATGCTGCTGTTTACATTAAATCTCTCTCCGAGTATCTACGGCTTAGGTGGCAAGCCTTGTCTCTAGCCTTTACGGTTTGGCATCAAATCCTGAAATGTGTATTTTATACTTAATTGGAATGGGGATAGGAGGGCAGGAGCAGAACTGACCATTAATGAAATGAGACGCCTCTCGACCAGCATTCACCAGTTTCCAACTTGGTTGGTAAAACGCCTGAGGGCTCCTGGGTGTGGAGCCACTTCCCGGGCGATGCCCTTGCTTTGTCCATGTGCCTAGAAACAGGTACCATCAGGTCGGTGTCCAGTTGCTAAGACAGTATCTGAAGGCTTACTCAGGAATTTGGTACCTGTCCCATTGTTCGGTGGGTGATAGTGGTTTGGGGGCCAGCGTGGGTCTGCACCCCACACTCGGAGACCACTGATCTGAGCGTGAGGAGGGGAAGGGGACGTGCCCGCCCTTCAGTCTTGTAGGCCTCCTTCTACCCTCCGAGTGCTGCCCGCCCCTGAAACACACAGTGGCTACACATCCCCCCTTCCTCCCCTCATCCCAGCACACTCGCACACACGTACGCACCCCCCCACCCCCCGCAGACACATGCAGTTGTTTAAGGCCTAAAATTAAGGTTTGTCTTGGGTGCTGCCTTGACAGCTGGTAAAACTGGAAAAGACTCGAATGACTTAACCAAAGGCTCCCCTTCCCTCTCTGCTCCCACGGATACAGTCACCTGCTAAATAGCCCTCCTAACAAAGGACCAGCACCATTCCTGCTTATTCCTTAGCGATGGGTTTCACTTTCCTGCCAGCACAGAATTATTCCAACAAGGCAATCACACGCCCCTGTGAGAACCAGGGGCACCCTGGCCTCTTGATAATACTAAGATTGCCTCTCAACAGCTGTCTCTCTCTCTCCTTTTTTTTTTTTTGTAAAAAAACGTAAATTTATTAGCTAACTACCCCAGGGCACCTCTGTTCTTGCTCTGGGGTGTCCACCGTGTCCCTGAGCACAAATGCCACGTGGCCCTGTGTGGAGTGTCCCGGTCTCTCTGTGGGTTTGTGCAGACTGCTGCCGATCTCATCCTGCAGTCTTGGTGTCATGTGTTCAACCATCCCCCGCCCCCACGCCAGGGGTGGGGGGGCCCTCCGTCATCAGTGGGCGGAATCGGAGGACATTAAAATCCATATACACAAAGCTCCTGAGAAGGAAGAGGTTTACTCTAAGCCCGATGTCTTAGGACAATACCTTCAGTTACAGTCCTGACCCTGCACCACTGCTCTAAACCAGAGTTTGCTCTTTGCAATGGGGGGAGAAGAATTAGGAAGAGGAGGCTGTGGATCTTCAGGTTCGGAGTCAGATCCGAGATGAAAACAAGGAGCATCAAAAATGCCCTGGTGTATCGCTAGCTCTAAAAGAATGTACGTGCTTCCCCATTCCTTCTACGACATCATGGTAATGGGTCCAACATGATAGCAGATGTGAGTATTATTGCAAAATGTTGTATGTGTATTTTTAAAAGGGAAGCTTCTCAAAATGATGGCTAACGAACAATTCCTGACTCATTGTGCCACATTTTCCTGCTGAAGCACCCAAGGAATCAAGCAAAGCAGCGTAACATTACACTCGTAGACGCTGGTGTCCTGGCAGGTGCAGAGGCTGTGAAGATGGCCGTGAGAGGAGTCAGGCATCTCTCCCCTGCCCTGCCATTGCCTCTGCCCTTATCTGTCCTCCGCATATATCCAATTAAATCCTCAAAAGTGACCGTAAGGCATAAACTGTCTGTTCAGGACATTTGTCTTTTATAAATGGGGTCAGTCGTGTTGGGCACCTTTTCATTGTTGTCACTCCATCTCTAGGACTGTTTTTATCTTGAAAAACCGAAACTCTATACCCATTCGAAACAGCTCTCCATTTTTTCTCTCCCCCTGTGCCTGGAAACCCCCATTCTATTTTCTGTCTCAAGGAGTTTAGATACCTCATGTAATTGGAATCATACAGTATCTGTCTTTTTGTGGCTGCCTCATCTCCCTGAGCATCATGTCCACAAGGTTCAGCCGTACTGCAGCGGGCGTCAGAATTCCCTTCCTTTTCAAGGCTAAGCCACATCCCATTGTATGGACACACCATGTTTTGTTTATCCGTTTATTTTATTTTATTTATTTTTAACTCAATGAATTTTCTAACGTTTATAGTTGTACAACAATCATCACGACCCAATTTTACAGCATTTCCATCCCAAACCCCCAGCTCATCCCCTAACCCCCAACCTGTCTCCTTCGGGAACCATAAGTTTTTCAAAGTCTGTGAGTTAGTATCTGTTCTGTGCCTGCGAAGAAGTTCATTGTGTCCTTTTTTTAGATTCCACATGTCAAGTGATAGCACATGACGTTGGTGTCTCACTTTCCAACTAACTCCACTTGACATGATAATCTCTAGGTCCATCCATAGCCAAGATATGGAAACAACCTAAGTGCCCATGGACAGAGGAGTGGATAAAGAAGATGTGGTATGTATACACAATGGAATATTACTCAGCCATTCAAAGGCAAGAAATACTGGCATTTGCAGCAACGTGGATGGAGGGATCCATTTATTTGTCGATGGACCCTTGGGTTGCTTCTACCTTTTGTCTCTTGGGAATAATGCTGCTGTGAATACGGGAGTACAAATATATCTTCCAGACTCTGCTTTCAGTTCTTGTGGATAAATACCCAGAAGTGGAACTGCTGGATCAATTGGTAATTCTATGTTTAATTTTTTGAGAAACTGCCATACTGTTTTTCATTGTGGCTGTACTGCTACATTCTCACCAATTATGCATGAAGGTTCCAATTTATCCACTCCTCACCAAAACTTGTTATTTTCTTTCTTTAAAAATATGTTTTACAGTAGCCATCATTTGGGTATGGGTGGTATCTTCTTGCAGCTGTTTTTTATTTTATTTTTTTTGCTTTTTAGGGCCACACTTGTGGCATATGGAGCGTCCCAGGCTAGGGGTCCGGTCAGAGCTAAAGCTGCTGGTCTACACCACAACCACAGCAATGCAGGATCTGAGCCGCATCTGTGACCTACATCACAGCTCATGGTAATGCCAGATCCTTAACCCACTGAGCAAGGCCAGGGATCGAACTTGCAACTTCATGGTTCCTAGTCGGATTCGTTTCCACTGCACCACGAAGGGCACTCCTCTTGCAGTTTTGATTTGCATTCCCTAATGATTAGTGATGTGGAGAATCTTTTCATGTGCTTATTGACCATTTGTATATTTGGTCTATTCGAAAATATCTATTCAAGTTCTTTGCCCATTTCCTTCCTTCCTTCCTTCCCTCCTTCCTTCCTTCCCTCCTTCCTTCCTCCCTCCCTTTCTCCCTCCCTTTCTCTCTCTCTCTCTCTCTTTCTTTCTTTCTTGTCTTTTTAGAGCTGCACCTGCACCACATGGAAGTTCCCAGGCTAGGGGTTGTATCGGGGCTGTAGCTGCCTGCCTACGCCACAGCTCACGACAATGCTGGATCCTTAACCCACTGAGTGAGGCCAGGGATGGAACCCACATCCTCACGGATACTAGGCAGGTTCGTTACTGCTGAGCCACAACGGGAACTCCCTCTTTGCCCATTTTTCATAAGATTTTTGTTTTGTTCAGTTGTAGTTCTCCATATATTCTGGATATTAATCAGATGGAGGATTTACTTTTTTCTATTCTGTGGGTTGCCTTTTCATTCTCTTGATTGTACCCCTTAATGCACAGAAATTTTAAATCTTGAAATAGCCCAATTTGTCTATTTTTCTTCTGTTGCCTGTGTTTTTGGTGTCATAGCTAAGAAATCGCTGCCAAATCCAATGTCCTGAACCTCTTCCTCAGTGTTTTCTTCTAAGAGTTTTACGTTTTAGCTCTTATTGTTTAGGTCTTTGATCCATTTTGAGTTAATGTTTCAATATGTGGCTTAGTAAGAGTCTAAATTCCTTTTTTCCCCCCCTTTGGCCACACCTGTGGCAGATGGAAGTTCCCAGGCCTGGGATCAGCTCCTTGGTGGAGCTGCCATTGCCATCTGGCCTTCGGAGAAGCCTCTATGTTCCTGTTCCATCGGTAAGGGAAAAAGGACCATGGCTAATTTAAAATCCAGCTCTGGTTGGCCTCAAGCTTTTCTTTTTAAAATTTTTTTATTTTTAATTTTTTGGGTCTTTTTGTCTTTTTAGGGTTAATACACTGATATAAATTGCAAACATAGTTAATTTTTTAATGTTTGAAAAAAAAAAAAGAAAATACCATACAGATGATACATGTAACTAAACTTAGTATGGCAAAAGACTTTCTGATTATAAGTACGATGAAATATATTAAAAGAGAAATGATAGATTTGATTTTATAAATTGTGCGCAAAAACCCTTTAAAAGGAAACAATAAGTTTATCATGGAATGTTCATCTTTTTAAAATTTCTTTTTTCAAATGATTTTTATTTTTTCCATTAAAGTTGGTTTACAGTGGTCTGTCAATTTTCTACTGTACAGCAAGGTGACCCAGTCACACATACATTCTTTTTCTCACACGATCCTCCGTCATGCTCCATCACAAGTGACCAGATACAGTTCCCCGTGCTATACAGCAGGATCGCATTGCTTATCCACGCCAAAGATGAAATGCTCATCTTTAAGGATCACATATAAATTAGAGCAAACCATTCTGAGAGGAAGGGGGAAAAGACAATTCGCAAAAGAGAAACAGAAATGGTCAATAAGCACATGAAGAAACGTAACATACTTACATTCTATTCGAGGTTATGAAGATTAAAATTAAAAAATTAAAAGAGAAATATAGATTTGATCTTTTCAATTGTGGGCAAAAACGCTTTAAAAGGAAGCAACACATTTTTATCATTAAATGTTCATCTTTAAAGATCACATATAGGCGTTCCTTCATGGCTCAGTGGTTAACGAACCTGACTAGGATCCATGAGGATGTGGGTTCGATCCCTGGTCTCACTCAATGGGTTAAGGATCCGGTGTTGCCATGAGCTGTGGTGTAGGTTGCAGACATGGCTTGGATCCCACGTGGCTGTGGTCAGGCCAGCAGCTGCCTCTGATTCGACCCCTAGCCTGGGAACCTCCATGTGCCATGGGTGCGGCCCTAAAATAGCAAAAATAAAGGACCACATACAAATTGGTAGCCAAGCATTCCAGGGGGGAGGGAGCAAATAAGTGGTCGCCTCAACAGGAGGAGCACATGGTCCCTTCTGGAAGCAGCTGGGAATGGGGTCGAGGATTTGGTCTCAGAGAGGCCTCATCATCCCAATTCGTTTGGTCACTTCCGATTAAAAACATAAAAGTTGCCCAAAGATACTGTAAAGCTGAAAAACTGAATAGCCCCCCCCCCCGACACTTTTTTTTGCTAACTCCTGGAATCACCTTTCCGGTTTGGCAGGTGCTTTTGGCAGAGCGCCAAGGGTTCCCAGGTGGAGGCCTTTCTCTGGGCTGCGGGCCTGACGGCTCTCCCTCCTCTGTGCAGAGGGCAATGTGGATTGAGCTGAAAAGTACCTTCCAAAAGTGAGCAAGGGATTAGGCTGCTGCTTCAAAACCGTGAAATTATCCGGAATGTGTTTTACAAATGGTTTTGCTCCACCACCACCAGCGAAAAAGGTAATTACGAAGTGCGTGCCTCGCAGGCCTTAAAGACACGCGGCATCGGGCTCGGTCCCCTCCGACGTCCCTCTCAGCGGCGCTCAGCCGCGGGCCCGCGGGCATCTCCCGGGGCGGGGGCCGGTCGGGGTCGAGGGCACAGCGGCGGGGGTGGGAGAGGCGGCGCAGGAGGACGCGGCCTCCGGTCGAGCTCAGCCCTCGGGCCGAAGGGGGCCCGCGGGCAGGGGCGGGCGGGCCTCGGGGCACTCGGAGGCGCAGGCAGGGGCAGCGGCAGGGCGGGCCGGGCCCCGCTCCGCATTCGGGTCAAGCAGAGCCGGGTCCGGCATCCTGCGTGTGCAGAGGTGTCCTCTTTGGTCCTTTTCGGGGTCTCTTCCCAGTCGTCCCGCGTCCCTTCCGGCTCTGCCACCCGTCTCTCGGCAGACGCAGCGGCGGCCGCGGCCTCCTGCACTTGCGCAGCAAGACTGCTTCTCTCTTCCCCAGAGCTGTGTCCTTCTCGAGGGCGCTTTTCTTCGGCAGCGCTCAGACCTCAGACCCTTCGGCCTCGGGCCCCTCAGCCTGATCTGCTCCTCCCGCTCTGGGCAACGGGCCGCCGCCCGCTCAGCTCGCTCCTCGGTGCTTCCAAGTCCCCCTCAATAACTTAGGGGCCCGTCTTCGTGGTTCCCGGCCGCCTCTTCCGCCGTGTGCTTGGCGTCTTGGAGCTGGACGTCCTGGCGTTGTTCCATTTCTTCCTCATCTCTTAAGGCTCGGTTTTCGGTAACTTTCGGACCCCTCTCGCTCTCATCAGCAGCTTTCTCAGCTTCCTGCCGCGCTTGCAGGGCAGTGGCCAGGCGCCCCTGAGCGCGGCCCAGCTCCTCTGCAGCCAGTTGCCTCCTACAAGGAGGCCACCTCAGCCTCGGCCTGTTCCCGGGCTCGCCTTTCTCCCTCCACTGCCCGCTGGAGGCGCTGGGCCCTCTCCCCCGCATCATCGGGCTGCTGCTGCTGCGGACCCTGGATTCTCTGGCAGCACGGCCTGGATGGGGGTGATTCTGGCCATGGCATCCCCAGCTCCTGCTTTGCCCTCGGGTTCCTGCCTCCTCTGCGCCGGGCTGCCACCGCTTCCCACCCCTGCTTCCACCTGCTCCGCCCTCAACCAGAGGGCTTCAAACCCGTCTGCGTCAGTTTGGTCGTGCCATATTCTTTTATTAAATACTGGTAGCCACCAATATCAAAACTCTGATGGTTAGCTAATTCTCCACAGTCTGGTGGTTCTGTCTTGCTTTTTTTTTTCTTTTGGCTGTGCCCTCAGCATGGGAAGTTTCTGGGCCGGGGATTGAACCTGCGCCACAGCCGTGGCTTGAGCCACAGCAAGGACGATGCTGGATCCTTAACCCACTAGGCCATCAGGGAACTCCTCCGGAGTCTGGTTTTAAAGCAGTGTTTCAGAACAAATTCTGACACCCACACAAATATTTATTCGATAAACACTTTTAGCAAAGCAGGCACACAAATCATCATGTAACTCAGTCTGCAAGTTCCACGGGGACCTAGCTGTCTGTTCTCTGAGTGCTCTGCAAACACCTTGACTGAGGGCCCATTTGAAGCAAATGCAGCCGCAGACCAAAGATAGAAGTTAGGTGACCTGATAATTGGTGAGAGAAAAGCCTTTAAAGTTGGGCTTGGCAACATACTGCAGGTGCCATCCTGAGGGCTTTGCCAGTTCATGCAAAGACCAGGCGTTCCTAAATAACTAACTGTATACCTCAAATGCCACTTATTTAACTAATTTAGCCATTTCTAACCGTCTTTGCCCTAATCATGAAGCCAGTAATTTCGCCAACACAAATCGATTTCAATACTCAGTATGTAAATTAGCACAGGGTCTAGTTTGGATTGAAGACAAAGAGGGCTGTAGCCTCGGGATAGCTGTGGCCTTTCGGATGAAATGCTGGCTGACCCCCTTTGAGTGTGAACTCCTGATTAGGATAAGTGACAGCCGGAGGGTGTGGATTAAAATTAACACGTAATCCATGTACGTCATGCTGTCTGGGTTACTGTATTTCTAAGCAAATTATAGACAACGCAGGGCTTTAAGATACACGCGGCTTCGATACCATTTTAGTTCCTTCCAAATAGTAGCAAAGCTCAGGAAGAGCTTTGGAAGGATGGAGTTTGACCCTCCCTGAAATTATCTGTATTAAATATACTCCTTAATGACAACTCTACTAAGCTAGGAAAAATGTCATTTTAAGGTTATTTGCTTATCTATCCTTTACTTCTCTGTCGAAGCTCGCAGGCCTAGGAGAAAGGCAGAATTCTTCTTAGGGAGGAATAAAATAGCTTACCTGACACTCCGAGTCTGTAGAGATAACCTGGAAACTTAGGATGGAGGCCAGTAGACAGCTAAACTAGCCGGCGTTATAAAGTAATGGGAATTCTCCCCCCTCGGATAAAATGAGTCCTCAGGAGGCTCCAAGATTGAGTGGGAGTTGGGGGCAGAGGAGGAGAGATGGAGAAAAAGTGATAGAGCCGAGAGGAGGGACCCAGGGAAGTGGAAACGAGTGGAGACTGGAGGGAAGAAAGACCCACGCAGGATCATCTGCAGTAGAGACGACCCCGGGATCTTAGCACAGTGACGTCTAATACTCAGTTTTATGTGGTTGCCAATTCCAACCCGTCTGTGTGTAACTCACTTCTGTTAGCCTAAGCCTTCAATAAAATGCCTGCTACACTGAACAGCTGTGGTTAGTGGTCCTTGGAGGAAATGAAAGACAAGAGCTGCGGCAGAGCATGGATTAAGGGAGTTCAGAGAGAGGACAGCCGCCTGGGCATTGACCAAGGGGTATCTGTCTCGCTCTGAACTCAACAGAGCAATTAAGAATTCAGAAAGAGGGGAGTTCCCGTTGTGGCTCAACAGTAATGAACCGGGCTAGCATCCATGAGGACATAGGTTCGATCCCTGGCCTCACTCAGGGGGTTATGGATCTGGCATTGCCATGAGCTGTGGTATAGGCTTCAGATGTAGCTCGGATCCCACATTGCTGTGGCTGTGGTGTAGGCCAGCAGGTGTAACTCTGATTTGACCCCTAGCCAGGGAACTTTTGACCCCTGCCGCACCTGTAGCCATAAAAAGACCAAAAAAAAAAAAAAAAAGATTTCAGCAAGTTCATGCATTTAGATAGGAGGTGACCAGGAATTCTAAAATCTTGGGGAAGGCTTGAAATTCCTACAATTCCTGTAGCTTAAGTTGGCGCCATCCTACTTCAGATATTAAAGGACAGGAAAGCCCCAAGAGACCACAAGACATCTAGACCCAGAAGGTATTTTATTAAATAAAAACAGATAAGTCTAGGATGCATCACTTGACATGTGGTCCATTTGTTACATTTTGTCCTAGATAATTAAGCAAGTTGAACTTATAGTGGAATAATGAGAAAACTTTCATCCAATAATGACTGTCCCCAAATACAGGGAGTTTATTCGAGGATTTTTGTTTATTCAACTGAGAAAATGAATTGTTTTCTTATGTTGGAAATTTTTGGGTTTTTTTAACCCTCATTTTAGGACCGTACCTGTGGTATATGGAAGTTCCTGGGTTACTGTTTGAATCGGAGTTGCAGCTGCAGGGCTATGCCACAGCTTGTGGCAGTGCCCAATCCTTAACCCAGTAGAGGCCAGGGATCGAACCCACATCCTCATGGACACCATGTCAGGTTCTCAGGCACTGAGCTACAACGGGAACTCTGAAAATTGTTTTTTTGTTTGTTTGTTTTAAGCCAGCAATTTTCTTTCTACCGTTAAAAATACACCTTTGGAGTTCCTGTTGTGGCTCAGCAGAAACAAACCAGACTAGTATCCATGAGGATGCGGGTGTGATCCCTGGCCCCACACAGTGGGTTAAGGATCGGGCGTTGCTGTGAGCTGCAGTGGATGCCACAGATGCGTCTCAGTTCTGGTGTTGCTGTGGCTGTAACATAGGTCAGAAGCTGTAGCTCCTGTTTGACCCTTAGCCTGGGAACTTCCATATACTGTACCTTTGACCCATAAAAAAAGATGTACACATTTATTAAAAATGTTTTGATGCCAGATGACTTGGTGTTTAAAGCAAGATCGCAACATAAATCATAGCTGCTGCCTCTACGCCCCGCCCGGTACCAGGGGTCTGGCATGGCACCACGCGTTGAAGCTACACAGAGAGGAAGTAAGTCAGTTGACGCCCTCTTCAAGCTCCTGCTGGGAGAAAGGGAAATACTGTTGGATTGCACGGAACCTGATGATTCTTTCTGAGCAGCCTTTCAAAACCTACTGTGACAACTTTGAGATCATAAAATAAACATTCCTGTAAAATGGATCCCAAAGACGGTTTTTTTTGGTCTATTTTCTAGGGCCACATCTGCGGCATATGGAGGTTCCCAGGACAGGGGTCTAATTGGAGTTGTAGCCGCTGGCCTACACCGCAGTCGCCCAAAGAGGTTTTTTGTGCTGAGGATGTTCAGGGCGGGCCCAACCCCTAGGTTCTGATTCTGAAGAAGCCAATGTGCCTTTGAGATTAAAGTTTATTCAGAAGCAAACCGTCTCTGGGCATCATTTCCCACCCTGTCCAAGGCGTTGTGATGGTTCTCAAGATTTGTGATCACCTGGGGCTCCCCATTCCCCTTGAGTTTTAACAGGTCTAAAAACACTAGGCTGACAGTATCTGGAAAATCTGATCATTTTTATCTTATAGGTACCACTCACGGTTTGTTCCAACACATCCAGCCTTGAGACAACATTAAGAAGGAGGTCACTGGATGCTTATTGGGCTTTCTGAAGCGTGAGTGACATGATCCAAAGGATGGCAGGAGAATTCTTTTGCAGTGTGTTGTGGCGCTGGGTCCAGAGTGGGCGAGGTACTGGTTACCATGTGGAGGAAGTTTGGGACATCAAGTCCTGGTACTAGAGTTGCAACTGTTATTTTTTTATTTGCATTTTTTTCTTTTTTCTTTTTTTTTTTTTTAGGACTGCACCTGCAGCATATAGAGTTTTCCAGACCAGGGGTCAAATCAGACCTACAGCTGCCAGCCTACACCACAGCCACAGCAACGCCAGATCTGAGCGAGGTCTGTGGCCTACACCATAGCTCACGGCAATACCTAATCCTTAACCCACTGAGCGAGGCCAGGGATCGACCCTGCCTCCTCGTGGATACTAGTCAGATTCATTTCCACTGAGCCACCACGGGAACTCCTATAGTTGCAACTTTTCGACGAGAAATGGGAAGACTGGGAATGATTAGAGAGGGGTAAACGGCGTCGGTGGCTGGCTCTCTGAATGAGTGTGTTGGAGCTGAGGGCACAGGTAAAGGGGGTGCAAAGGCGTGCAGCAGATGACCTGCGCTCTGGCCCCTTACTTGCAGTTTGGTGTCTCGACCATCTTCGGTCCCCCTTTTCCTTCCACATCATCTGGCCACGCCGGATGGGCCCGACTGTGGTAAATCAGATTTTGAACTCAGGAAACATCCCTCCCTCCCTTCAAATCTGTGTGAAAACTTATTACCTCTTTTAGCCTCAGTTCCCCCATCAGTAAAATTCGTGTAATACTATGAAGAAGATTTTGGCTAGTTTACAACATTTTGTAGAATCTAAGATATGATTGATTATAAAACATAGTTATTTTATGCTCAGCTACGGAAAGAAAAACACTCAACGGAACCATCACACCATCAGCTGTAAAACGCATGCTGATGTTGGAGATGCTGAAAGGTGAGATCTTGAATCCAAAGAGATGACGAATGAGATATTTAGTGTTAAGAGGTCTTTTAACACAGGAAGTATTATGCAAAACTATTTTATTTGTTTATTGAAATGTATAATGACATGAACCTGATGGATACATAGAAATGATTAGCTTCCTTCCATTTCTGGCACATGAGCATGAGGAATTATCCCCTGAAATTTGGGAAGGCAGAGACTTTCTGAAAAGCCTGATATTACTGTGGATGAACTAGTAATTTGATTATAATTTGCATAGATGATCTGACCTATTTTTTACTTTAAAATTTGCTTCTTGTAGATAGTACAGAGCTGGATTTTGATATTTTAATCAGTCTGACAATATTCTCTACTTTCTTGGATTATTTAGTTTGTTTCACATTTCTTGTAGTTACTTACATATATGGATATATTTCCAACACCTTATTTTATGCTATTTTTTCCTGTCTGTCCTATTTCTCTTTTTCTTTTAAATTATTGATCCTTCTTCATCCCATTGTTTTTACTCTACTATTTTGGATAAGATGTACTTAATTCTATCCATCTAGTGATTGCTTTAAAGTTATAAATTTTATGATTAAGAAGATTTGAAATTAATCAATAGGTCATTTCCACTTTTGGTCAACAAAAAGAACTGTATTGCTTTCTCATCTAAACGACTATAAAATCAGACAAAATTTGCATAGCAATAGCCTTAAACCATTGGCAACAGACAACAAAGAACAATGATCTCTAAGAGAAGGAAAACACATTAAGTTGCACCCTATGAGTACATCAGCTCACAATGAGGGAGAGTCTGCAGGTCACAGGTAGGGAGGGGTGAATCCAAGAAGAATCCAACTCTCTTGTTGAGTTGAAGGAACAGAGTTTGGAGAAGGATGGCAATGGGAATTTGTGGACAGAGAGAGAAAGTGCAGAGGCAGTTTTTGGCTGAGTATCAGTTGGTGACCATGTCTGAGGAAACTACTGAACTTGGGGAAAGGACCCCTGGAAAGGAATGGGCAGAATAATCTTGAGGGCTCACAGAAGGTCCAGGGGAGTTTGCTTAACCAGCCAGAAAGAAAAGACTTCCTACTCACAGGCTATCAAGTAAAGTTCTCAGGAGTGTTATTTGTCAGCAATGGGATCAATCTAGAGTAACGGCTGTTCTGCACACAAAATATATAAGCAATGCTCATGAGGATCAAACTGATCCCCAGCAACCTAACTCTATTGCAGAACCAAGGCTGAAATTATTTAAAGGAATGATAAAAGTAAGTCACTCAACAATATAAAATCCACGATGTCTGGTAACCAATGAGAATTTGAAAAGAAAGAAACAGGAAATAAAATCCGTAACTTAATATATATGTGATAAATATATATACAATATAAATGTATATATAATAAACATGTTTTAATAGATACATTCAAAGAAATGATACAGATAATAAATTTAATTGATAAGGACATGAAACTATTAAACATCACATGTTCAAGAGGATTGGAGAAAGTATAAACATAAGGAAAAAAACTCAAGTCACCTTTTGGAAATTAAAAAGTATAACTGTAATTTAAAAACTAAGAGATGGGAGCCAAGACAAGATGGCTAAGTAGCAGAACTTGAGCTCACCTCCTTCTACAAAAACATCCAAATCACAACTAACTACTGAAGTTTGGACAAATTGAGATGGCAAAGGAATATATTCCAGATGAAGGGACAAGTTAAAATCCCAGAAGAGAACTAAGCGACATGGAGATAGGCAATCTACTGAGAAAGAGTTCAGAGGAATGATTGTAAAGACAATCCAAGAAACTGGGAGAAGAATAGATGCACAGAGCAAGAAGCCACAAGACATTTTTAAAAAAATTAGAAAAAAAATAAAGAAAAACCAGAGTTGAAGACTACAATAACTGAATGAAAAATATATTAGGAAAAAATCAGAAGCAGAAAAAAATGAGGCAGAGGAATGGAAAAGTGAGCTAGAAGACAGTGATAGAAATCATGTCACAAAACAGAATAAAGAAAAAGGAATGAAAAGAAACAGGGACAGTCTCAGAGACCTCTGGGACATCATTAAACACACCAAAATTCAGGGGTCCCAGAAAAAGAGAGAGATCAAGGGCCTGAAAAGATATTTGAAAAGATATTGGCTGAGAAATTCCCTAACATGGGAAAGGAGACAGTCAGCCACGTCCAAAAAAATGCAAAGAATCCCATACAGGATCACCCCAAGGAGGAACAAGCCAACACACATAGTAATCAAACTGACAAAAGTTAAAGACAAAAATATTGACAGGAATGAGATAAAAGCACAACAAATGACATACATGACAACCCATAAGGTTCTCAGCTAGTTTTTCAGCGGAAACTCTGCAAGCCAGCAGGGAGTAGCAAAATATATTTAAGGTGATAGCAGGGAAAAACCTGTAGCCAAAAATATCCAGCAAGGCTCTCATTCAGATTTGATGGAGAAATCAAAACCTCTACAGACAAGCAAAAGCTCAACAAATTTGGTACCATCAGACCAGCTTTACAACAAAGGCTAAAGGAACTTCTTTAGGTGGAAAAGAAAAGGCCGCAACTAGAAACAAGAAAGTTGCAAGTGGGAGAGCTCACGAGTACAGGCAAACATACTGTAAAGGCAGGACGTCATCCGCACACAAACGTGATGTCTAAACTAGTCGTCCTAGTTACTAGAAGAGGAGGAGGTAAGAAATGCAGAACATTTGAAATGCATTTGAAAGTAGGAGCTCAGTGATTTAAAACAATCATATGCACATATAGACTGCTACATCAAAACCCCCCGGTCAACACTAACCGAAAATCTGCAATAGATACACACAGGAAAAAGAAAAAGGAATCCAAACGACACTACAGACAGTATTCAAAGGAGAAGAGAACAAAAGAAGGGAAGAAAAAAGACCCACAAAAACAAACCCAAGGCAAGTAACAAAATGGCAAGAGGAACCTACATATGGATAATTACCTTAAATGCAAATGGATTAAGTGCTCCAACCTGAACACAGATTGACTGAATGGACACAAAACAAGACCCATATGCATGCTGTCTACAAGAGACCCACTTCAGATCTCGGGCTGTGGAAAAAGGTCTCCAAGTGAACAGAAATCAAAAAAATACTGACATCAGACAAGGTAGACTTTAAAACAAAGACCATTTCAAGGGACATCACATAATGATCAAAGGATCAGCCCAAGAAGAAGACACAGCAATTGCAAATAGATATGCACCCAACATAGGGGCGCCTCAATAAGACAAATTCAAGCCGCCGTAAAAGGAGAAATCTCCAGTAACACGATAATAGTGGGGGACCTTAACTCCCCAGTTACTACAGCGGGCAGATCACCCAGACAGAAAATCAATGAGGAAACACAGGCCTTCAGGGACACAGTAGAACATTCCATCTGAAAGCAGTAGAGCTCACGTTTCTCTAAAGTGCACATGGAATATACAACGGAGAAAAGATAGTCTTTTCCATAGGTGGTGTTGGGGAAACTGGACAGCCACATGTAGAAGCATGAAATCTGAACACTCTCTAACACCATACAAAAAATAAACTGAAAAGGGATTAAAGACCGAAATGTAAGATGAGATACAATAAAACCCTGAGAGGAAAGCATTGGCAGAACGCTTTTAGACATAAATTGCAGTAGGATCTTTTTTGATCCACTTCCTAGAGTAATGAAAGTAAAAACAAAAATAAACAAATGGGACAAAATTTAAAGCTTCTGCACGGCAAAGGAAACCATAAACAAAATGAAAAGGCAGCCCTCAGAACGGGTGAAAATCTGCAAAACAAGTGACTGACAAGGGCTTAATCTCTAAAATATACCAATGGCTCACGCAGCGCAACACCAAAAAACAAACAGCCCAAAAAACTGCCTGTTTATATTTAGAAAATCTAAAGAGACCTTTCTCCAAAGATGACATGTAGATGGCCAGCAAGCACATGAAAAGATGCTCAACATCACTAATTAACAGAGAAATGCAAACAAAACTGCAGGAGGTATAACGTCACACATGTCAGAAAGACCATCATCAAAAAGCCTGCAGGAGCTCCCGTGGCGGCTCAGTGGAAACGAACCTGGCCAGTATCCATGAGGATGCAGGTTTGATCCCTGGCCTCGCTCAGCGGGTTAAGGATTGGGTATTGCCATCAGTTGTGGTGTAGGTTGCAGATGCGGATGGGATCTGGGGTGGCTGTGGCTGTGGTGTAGGCTGGCAGCTGTAGATCCCATTCCACTGCTAGTCTGGGAACCTCCATATGCTGTGGGTGTGGCCCTAAAATGACAAAAGAAAACAAAAGCCTACAAACAATACATGTTGGAGAGGGTGTCTGGTCCCTCCACTGCTGGATGGAAAGTAAATTGGTGCAGCCCCTGTGGAGAACGGCATGGAGATTCCTTAAAAACTAAAAAGAGGAGTTCCCGTCGTGGCGCAGTGGTTAACGAATCCGACTAGAAACCATGAGGTTGCGGGTTCGGTCCCTGGCCTTGCTCGGTGGGTTAAGGATCCGGCATTGCCGTGAGCTGTGGTGTAGGTTGCAGACGCGGCTTGGATCCTGCGTTGCTGTGGCTCTGGCGTAGGCTGGTGGCTACAGCTCCGATTCGACCCCTAGCCTGGGAACCTCCATATGTCGTGGGAGCAGCCCTAGAAAAGGCAAAAAAAAAAAAAAAAAAGCAAAAAACTAAGAAGAGAACTACCTCATGATCCAGCAATCCCACTCCTGGGTATATATCTGGAGAAAATCATAATTCGAAAGGATACATGCACCCCAGTATTCATTGCAGCACTATCTGCAGAAGCCAAGGCGTGGGAGCAACCTAAGTGTTTATCGACAGAGGGGTGAATAAAGAAGGTATGGTGCACATATGCAGTGGAATACTACTCAGCCGTAAACGCATGAAATAATGTCATTTGCAGCAACATGAAATTGAGCTAGGCATTATCTGAATATATAGAGATTATCAAGTGCAGTAAGACAAAGACAAATATCACTTATATGTGGAATCTGAAATGATGGAAATTAACTTCTTGACACAACAGAAACAGAGTACAGATTTCAAAAACAAAGTTACGATTACCAAAGGGGAAATGCGGGTGGGGGGAGGGGTAAATTAGGAGTTTGGGATTAATATCTACACACTACTACATATCAAATAGATAATTACAAAGGACCAACTGTATAATACACAGAACTCTATTCAATATTCTGTAATAACCTATATGGGGGAAGAATCTAAAAAGAAAATATATGTATGTGTATCAATTTGCTATACACTTGAAACTAACCCAACACTGTAAATTAACTATGACTCCAATATAAAATAAAAACACTAAAAGCAATGTGGCCATATGGGTGGGCCCTAATCCAACATGACTGGTGTCTTTATAGAAGAAGAGGTTGGGACACACACGCAGGGAAGACCAGGAGGAGGCACTGGGAGAAGGTGGCCTCTTCTGCGAGCAAAGGAAGTTCTCAGGAGAAGGCAGCTCCTCTGGTTGACACTTTGGTTCTGGACTCTAGGTTCCAGAATTGTGAGAAAACCAGTTTCTGTTGTTTAAGCCATCCAATGTGCAGAATTTTGTTATAGCAGTTCAAATTCATATGGGGACTGATATACTGTGATTTATTTTATTTTATTTATTTTTGCTTTTTAGGGCCGCATCCGAGGCATATTAAAGTTCCAGGCTAGGGGTCAAGTCAGAGCTACAGCTGCTGGTCTACACCACAGCCACAGCCACATGGGATCTGAGCTGCATCTACAATCTACACCACAGCTCATGGCAACGCCAGATCCTTAACCCACTGCGCAAGGCTAGGGATAGAACCCGTGTCCTCATGGATCCTACTGAGGTTCGTTACTGCTGAGCCACGATGGGAATGCCCTGATTTATTTTAAGACATTTGATTTGATTACCGTCCAGTAATCATGCAAACATTCAGCTGTGTGTCAATCATTCAGGGACGTCATTGTTTGGAAAAATTGCT